>NC_141687.1:951870348-952470348 GCF_964263255.1 Lissotriton vulgaris | reverse complement strand
ATTAATCAGCCCCTAATTCATTATTGTCAGTTGGGGCAGGGCAGGTGTTGTAACTAATTTTGCAACAATGAAAGCACTTAGCAAGTGCAAAAGATCACTAATCAGGGCGCACTAAGGAAGCAGGTGCCAGCTAAAAAAATATTCTGTGACACATTAATCAGCCCCAAATTAATTCAGGTCACTTGAGGCAGGGAAGGTGTGCTTTGCTTTGCCGAAAATAATGTACACTGGACAACCAGAGGGTGTGGTGATGAAACAGAGGGTGGCATGGGTGGGCCAGAGGGTGGCATGAGTAGTCAGAGAGTGGCAGTGGTGACAGAGAGTGGCAGTGATGAAGAAGAGTGTCCCAAACAGGCTGGACACGTAGAAACAACAAGTTCGCGAAACTTGCGACCCGACAGGTAAGTTCGCAATTTGCGAAAGTGTACAAAACCCTCGCGAACTGGCAGAAACACGGGCGAACATAAAAAAAAAAAAATTCGAGGGAATTCACAGATTTTGCGGATTGCGAATCCGCAAATCCGCAAAATTCGCGAACGCGAGATCCGCAAAATTCGCTCATGCTTAAGTTCAGTTCATACACATGTATATACACTTCTTCGTGAGACTTCCCTAACCCTACTCTGTGTTTTTCTAAATGATGAGTTCCCAAAATTTTTCTTCTTCCACTCAAGCCTCTGTATTTTCTTCAAAACTCTAGTTAAAGTTCATTCAACATCTCTTATAAGTATAGACTCTAAGTCATGTATGAGCAACTGCAACAAATCAGCTCTTAATTCCACAACTTCCTCTGGGGATCGTCCTTGGTTCAAATGAGGGAAAACAGTGTCATTCACTATTAGGTTTCGCAAGTCACTGAACCTTGGCGGATAAGAAATGGCAAATGAGAGAAGAATGTTCAAATCAGCCTCCTGAATCCTCAGCAAAACATCAATGAACAGCACTGATGTTGCAGAGCTCATACTCATCGGCATTGGTAGCTATGTTGGTCCGCTCAGGAGAAGCATACATACGACGAGGCATCCTCAGTCTTTTGGACCTTTGCAACCAGATTCTTTTACTTTGTTTTATTTTCACTCAGATTTGGACATCTCTTTCACAGAGGCAAGTTATGCATCAGGGGACAACCACAGACTCCTCTCTCCTTTGCAGCTTCTCCAGCCGGCTTTCTTCCACCTCCTCCTGTCGGCCCACAGCACTAGTTTCTTCTTCAGAGGTATGACCTGGTTAGTGCATGGCCTCGGTACCTGCTTGCCCGAGCAATTCACCACACCTTGTCTTTTCGGTGCCTCCTCGGTTTGCTCTGGTGCCTCCTCAGATCCAGTGAGCACACTCACTGCTTGAGTAATCCTCTCCTGCAGTCTCTCAACCACTGCTGACTTTTTTGTTGGGAGAGGAGCTGTTTCATTGAAGGGAAATGGAACCTGGTGGGTGTGTGACGCATGCACCCAGTTCAGAAGACTGCCACACTTCACAGCTGTTGTTGTCATCCGAATCACCTGGAACTGGCTGCGCCAGCGAGGCTCGAGACAGCTCTTTCTCACATACTTCTTCGTGATCACCCTGTCCCTGTGGGTAAGATTGTGAAATTGCTCCTGATTAGGCGGTGCAACTGCTGCTTTGACCTGGTGGGGCACAGAACAAACCACACTAGCTAGTCCCTTGTAGTAGTTGAGCACTAGATTGTCAGAGATATTTACAAGTATGTTGGAAGGCACAGCAGGTAACCTCATAGCTCGCCGCATGAGGATCTCATTCGGCACAAAGCCAGTCTTCCTGTCTGGAATGCTACGGTGGCTTATCAATACAAGCGGCAAAACATCCGTTCATTTTAGAGATATTGAAGCACACACATTAGCTAGCCTGGATTTCAGGGTACCGTTAATCTGCTCCACAAAGCCAGAAGCCTCTGGCCGGTAACTGCAATGTAACCTCTGCTCCACTTCAATCAATCATAGACTTGTTAAGCGGACCTACTCACCCGAAAGGGTCTCAAAGAGCTGGGGTGCGTGGAACGAGACTCGGTGGTTCAAGTAGGCAGGTCTGATGTTGTGGAGGGCTTTGTGGGCGTAGGTGAGAAGCTTGACGGTGATTCTCTTCTCAATGGGGAACCAATGAAGTGTTTGCAGGTGTTGGGTGATGTGGCAGTGACGAGGTAGGTTGAGGACTAGTTTGGCGGAGGCGTTCTGGATGATCTGGAGTTTACGGGTGAGGTTCTTGTTGATTCCAGTGTAGAGCGCTTTGCCGTAGGTAAGTCTGCTGCTGATGAGGGCATAGGTGATGGCTTTCCTGTGTTTGAGGGGAATCCAATTGAAGGTCTTGCATAGGAGTTGGAGGGTGTGGAAATAGGAGGATGAGACAGCATTGATTTGGCTGTCCATTTTGAGTTCTGAGTCCAGGATGATTCCGAGGATGCATGCGTGGTCTGTGGGGGAGGGCGGCTTCCTGAGGGCAGGGGGCCACCAGGTGTCGGGGTGTGGGTCCATGATGAGTACTTCAGTTTTGTCCGTGTTGAATTGTAGGCAGCTGTTCTTCATCCAGCTGGCGACAGCTTCTATTCCTTCTTGAAAGCTGTGTTTAGAGACGTTGCGTTCGTTGGATAGGGAGGGAATGAGTTGGGTGTGGAATCTAACGATGGGTGTGAGCGGGGCCATATAGACATTGAACAGGGTCGGGTGATGGTGGAGGATTTTTGGGGAACGGTGGGAAGTCTGACCTGCTGCGTTCTGCCAGAGAGGAATGAGTGGATCCAGACGAGCGGCATGTTCCGGATCCTTGCATGGTGGAGTCATGCGGGCAAGGGTGCGGTGAGAGACTGTGTCGAAGGCTGCGGAGAGGGCCAGGAGGATGAGGGACACTGTCTCCCCTCTGTCGGGGAGGGAGTGGATGTTGTCAGTTGCGGTGAGGAGGGCGGTTTCGATGCTGTGGTTTTTCTTGAAGCGGATTGGGAGGCGTCGAGTATGTTGTTTTTTTCAATGAAGGCTGCGAGCTGGCTGTTGACGGCTTTTTCGATGGCTTTAGCCTGATACGGGAGTAGTGAGATGGGACTGACGTTTTTGAGGTCGGTGGGGCCAGCCGAGGGTTTTTTCAGCAGCGGCTTGATCTCAGCATGTTTCTAGTCGTCAGGGAAGGAGGCGGTCTCGAAGGAGCGGTTGACGATTCGTTGAAGCTCGGGGGATGATGTTGGCGGCTCTGTGGTAGATGTGGTGGGGACAGGGGTTAGTGGGGGCCCCAGAGTGGGTTGACTTCATGGTCTTCAGGGTGTCTTCGATGGTGAGGGTGGTCCGGCTGTCAAGGGTTAAGCTGCTGGGTGTCGGGAGTGGGTGAAGTAGGTTCTGTATGTTGGTTGTCATTATCAAAGTTGTCGTAGATGGTCTTGATTTTGTGGTGGAGAAAGAAGCTTAGTTTGTCACAGAGGTCCTGGGAGAGGGGATTTTGGTTGTCTCACTGTTGGGTAGGGCAAACTCTTTGATGATGTTGAAGAGTTCTGTGCTGTTGTGTGCCTGGGTGGAGATTTAGTCCTGGAGAGTTTTCTTCCTTGTGTTTCTGATGTGCTTGTGGTGGGCAGTGGTGGCTGCATTGAAGTTGTCAAGGTAAGCTGTAGTTTTGGAGTTCCTCCATTTCTTTTTGAGATGTCTGCAGGTTTGTCTCGATTCTCAGAGTTCGGTGGAGAGCCAGTTGGTTCTCTTGGCGTGTGTATTGGTAGTTTTCTTGAGGGGGAGATGGTGTTGCCGCAGTCGGTGATCCAATTGTACAGGGTATGGGCTGCGGTGGTTGGGTCATCGCCTGTGGGGGATGGAGCGGTGCTGCTGAGGGAGGTGATGAGCTGGTTCCTGCATGGGGGCTGGAGTGGAGGTTTGCGGGTGGTGGTAGTTTTAAAGGTGAAGTGGATGCAGCAGTGTTCCAACCATGGGAGTTTGGAGGTGTGGCAGAAGGTGGCAGAGTTTCCTGCTGTGAAAATGGGGTCAAGCATGTGTCCTGCTGAGTGCATGGGTTCTGATATGATTTGTCTGAGTCCAATGTTGAGGAGGTTGTCCAGCAGGGAGGTGGATTTGGGGTCTTGGAGGTTGTCGAGGTGGATGTTGAGGTCTCCCAGCAAGGTGTAGTTGCTGGTGATGATGGATTGTGGGGTGATGATGTCGGTGAAAGGTGCGCAGGTCCGGAGTGGTCTGTAGATGAGGGTGCCTCGGAGGGTGGTGGTCGGGTTGGTCTGTATCTTGAAATGAAGGTGTTCCATTAGGTCTGTGGGCCCGTCGGTGTGGGTGCTCAAGCAGAGGTTGGATTTGTGTGCGATGGCGATGCCTCCTCTGGGCTGGTTGGGGCGTTTCTTCTGGGAGATATTGTAACCTTCGGGAATGGCAATCACAATGTCAATTACCGAGGTGGCATTCGTCGGGGTTTCTGCGAAGAAGGCAACGTAGGGGAAGGTGCTGTCGAGGAGCTCCCAGATTTCTGAGACATGTCTGAGGAGGGAGCGGACGTTGAGGCGGATGCATTGCAGGGTTTACAGTACGGTGGAGTTGTGGCAGGAGGTTTGAGGTGGGTCCTGGGTCTCGTTGAAGTTGAAAGAGTGGCGGCAGTGGCAGCAGGTGAAAGGTCCATTGGTGTCGATGGGTGACGAACGTTTGTAGTTGTTGTCTTGGCCTGTGTCCCTGGTGCTGGTCACGGATGGGCACAGACGGGCGGCCCCCAAGAAGTAGGGGTCGGGGAGGGCAGGACAGCTGGGAGGTGGGATCAGGGACACGCGGTAGGGGCTGCGGGGGCAGCAGCGGCAGAAAAAGCAGGGGAGAAGGCTAAAAGAGAATTAACAGGGAAAAGGCAAAAAAAGAGGAAAAGGCAAGAAAATGGACAATGGAAAAGGCGAAAATAAGGATGCCAACCTTGCAGCACTGGGGGCAGGTACACTATGGTGGAGCTGTGTGAGGGGAAGAGCATTTGTCTGACCAGGAGGTCAGAGGTCTTGCTCACCCTGTCACGCAGCAGCCGCCATTTGTTAAGGGTTGGAGGGAGGGCGGGACAGCTGGGAAGTAGGAGCGGGAACACACAGGAGGGGATGCTGCAGCAGCAGTGGAGGAAAACAGAAAATGTGGGAAAAAAGAAGGGCAAAAGGCAAAAATAGTAGGAAAAAGGAAAAGGCAAGAATAATGAGAATAGAATCAGGCACAGAATTGGAGACGAGCAGAAGGAGGCACCAAAGCCTCGAACACCAACCTTGCAGTGCAAGGAGCAGTCACTCTGCGGTGGAGCTGCGCGAGAGGAAGAGCAGTATTCTGACCAGGAGCTGCAAACTGTAATTTAGTTATCTCATTAAAATGAGATCCTCGGTCTGATTCCAAAGTAGTTGGAAACTTGAATCTCGTCATGAGCTCCCTCAATAACAACTTTACCTCTGTCAGACTGTCACATCTGCTAGTAAGATAAGCCTCCATCCTACGAGAAAAGATGCACACCACCACCAGATTGTATCTTAGCCCATTACATGCAGGCATTTCCACAGAATCTAGCTGATTTCGATTAAAGGATCTCCAAGACTTTCCAAGGTCTTGGAGATCCTCAGGGTAATTGCTGTTCTTTTCCCAACATTGATGTGACTGTGATGTGGCACAGTGCTTCAGCAACCACTCGAAATGTGGGATTAAACCATGTCTGCCTGAACACTTTCACCATTGCATCCCTTCCCACATGGGTTGACCCATGGATTTGCCTCATCACTGGGTGTAACAAGATGTTTGGCAACCCTGGTCTTCCATTACCAGAAACCCATACATCATCTTCCCTTTTCACGCATCCAGCCCTGACCCATCCAGCTTGTTCTTCCTCAGGAACTTCCTCTTGCAACCCTTTCCCCTCATCCCAAGTATCAGTAACTGTCAACAACAGGTTGAGATCGGTCTCAGCAATTTGTTCATTTACAGATTCCCCATTGAAGGTACAGTCATTCAGAGCACAGTAGCATGCAACCTCGTCGAAATATCTGTTTCCGATGGTAACAAAGTAATTCCCTTTAGAATGAGCAGGACACTTAACCACAGCCACTTCTGTAGGTAATTTAAGAGCCTCTAACAATCTTCTCACCACTTCCCCGTTCTTAATAGGTGATCCTGACGAGGTCATAAAACCCCTTTGAAACCATAAGGGTCAGAAGTCGTGCACCACACCGAAGCCATACATGCTGTCGGCAAGACTCCTGTGCAATGTGCCCAGTAGAGAGAGTGTGCGAATCCATTTGAAGGAGCTACATTGACTGCCTGTGACTCAAAGGATTACTTTTAAAATCCTAACACTAGCATTTAAAGCAGTCAATGATCTTGGGCCTTTTTATTTGAGGAAAAGATTCAGCGGATACACTTCCACTCGTTCTTTGCGTTCAGCTGGTTGCAATTTTCTGATTGTTCCCCGCTTTCGGCGAGTGCGCCTTGGAGGCCAGTCAATTGACGTTCTTGCAGCCTCGGCCTGGAACACTCTGCCTTTATCCTTGAGATTGATCCAGAATTTTGTACCTTTTAAGAAGGCACTGAAGACTCATCTTTTTAGATCTGCCTATTAGACTTCTGTTTATTTTCTCCTGTTTCCATCTGGTCATCTGTTTGTTTTTTACTTTTCGCGCCAGGATACTCTGGAGTAACAGAGCGCGTTATAAAACAGCTAAATAAATAAATAAATAAATAAAATATAGTCACCCTCAGTTGGTTGTAAACACAGCATGCATGTGTTAAGCAATATGTTCAGCTAACTGTGAGGAAAATACTCCTTGTGGACAGGCAGCCTCCACCATCCTCTTGACTGTACAGACAGTGTAGACAGCCTGCAGATTCTCTTAATGATCTCTTAAGCATGAACCATCCATGAACAGGGTTTGGTCAGCCTCAGGTAGGGGTTTGCTAGTAATGTCAGGACGGGGCTTGTGGCATAACTCCATCCAGACAGTCATGATATCCTTCGGTGTCACCTACTTCACCCTCAGGCAATGGCAAAGAGGTAGCAGGATTTAGTATCGAACAGCGCTTCAGGGTGACATTCTCAGGAGCCAATATGACCTGCTTGTGACGAGTAAGTCTACTGTTCATGAGATTTTGCGTGTGTGTCCCAGTAAGCAACTGGTAATCAGACAAAATATCGAAAATAAAATATCGTAAAGACAAAATATCGAAGTTAAAATATCGAAGGTCAAAAATATTGGGAAGCAAAAATATTGGATACAAAAATATCGTAATAGGTAAGTAAGTATAAATATCGAAAACAATAATATCGTATGACAAAATATCGACAATACAAAATATTGTGTAGTAATGGAAAAAATAAATAGTATAGGAAAAAAAAAATAATTGTACATTAAATTTTGATAAAAAGGTCTATCGAAAAAAATTCAAATATATGTAATAAAAAAATATTTTTAAAAAACATATCTAGTTTTAGGAGCGGGTAATTGGGTTTATAGGGGATAAGGGTGGGGAGTGTATTAAAATGTATGTAAAAAAACATAAAATAATAAAAACTATAACAAAATATTTAAATAATTTTTTTTTAAAATAAATAATATAAAAAAATAATAATAGATATCAAGTTTTAGGAGCGGGTTATTGGGTTTATAGGGGATAAGGGTGGGAAGTAATTTAATAATAATTAATTAATTAATATATGTTTGTAAATATTTTTTATTAATAATTAATTGGTAATTAATTAATATTAATTAGTTATTAATTAATATAATGTTGTACATAATTTTAAATAATAATTAATTGGTAATTAATTAATATTAATTAGTTAATTATATTAATTAGCTTAATTTTGTTTATTATATATTTTTTTATTGTTAATTAATTGGGAAAAAATAATATTAATTATTAAATGTAATTAATTACAGCTAATGTGCTAATATATTTACTTTATTGTTATTGTTAATTCATAATTAATTTGTAATTAAATAATATTAATCAATTTTGGGTAAAGGAGTATTTTTAGGGTTCAGGGTCAGTTTTCAGTTTTTGGGTAAAGGGGTATTTTTAGGGTTCAGGGTCAGTTTTCAGTTTTTGGGTAAAGGGGTATTTTTAGGGTTCAGGGTCAGTTTTCAGTTTTTGGGTAAAGGGGTATTTCTTGGGTTCAGGGTCAGTTTTCTGTTTTTGGGTAAAGGGGTATTTTTTGGGTTCAGGGTCAGTTTTCAGTTTTTGGGTAAAGGGGTATTTTTTGGGTTCAGGGTCAGTTTTCAGTTTTTGGGTAAAGTGGTATTTTTTGGGTTCAGGGTCAGTTTTCAGTTTTTGGGTAAAGGGGTATTTTTAGGGTTCAGGGTCAGTTTTCAGTTTTTGGGTAAAGGGGTATTTTTAGGGTTCAGGGTCAGTTTTGGGTTTTTGGGTAAAGGGATATTTTTAGGGTTCAGGGTCAGTTTTCAGTTTTTGGGTAAAGGGGTATTTTTAGGGTTCAGGGTCAGTTTTGGGTTTTTGGGTAAAGGGGTATTTTTAGGGTTCAGGGTCAGTTTTGGGTTTTTGGGGTACAGTCGTACAGGGTAAAAATAAAATAAATTCAAATTCAATCAATTAAAGGAAATTAAAAAAAATAAAATTACATTAAATTATTAAGTTTTTAATTTATTTTAAATGTATATGTATTAGTTTTAAGTTTTTAATTATGTTTTAATATTTTAATGTAATATTTGTAAAATTATATGTATTTTAAAATTATTTTTACATTATTATTTAAACATTTAAAAAAACGATATTTTTAATTTCGCTATTTTTGTACTACGATATTATTTTTTCCATATTTTTGTACTTACCTTTATGAAGATATGACTCCGATATTTTTGATTTCGATATTTTTGTGTCCATGTTTTTGTATGTAGATATTCTGTCTGTCGATATTATGTCAGACATTCCTCTAATTTAATGTAGACTGGAGTTGGAATATTATTTAATAATTAATTAGTGTCCAGCACCAACTCCAATTTAATGTAGACTGGAGTTGGAATAATAATTATTACACAATTAGTGTCCAGCACCTACTATAATTTAATGTACACTGGATTTGGTATATTAATAATTAAATTATTAGAGTCCAACATATACTCACATTTAATATACAGTGCAAAATTTCTAATAAGATTGTTACATTATAGTAAGATAATGATACAAATAGTTCAACATGATTGTAGAAACAATATTTTTATTTATGTTTCACAAATAAAATGTTATTTCATAACAAAAATATTTTTATTACATTTGGTTTTAAATACATATTTTATAAACACAATGATAAGCAACTATACAGAAGCATTATTATTTTCTTAATTTTTGTACAAAAATGAAAATTATTTATTATCTCTTTTACATATTGTAATTTCAGAAAGAAATGTAGAAATAACAAAAGTATTTTTCTATTATGATTTTTTCAGCTTCATTTCTAAACATCAAATATTTATAATATAAGTCACACATTTTTAACACATTTTTCAATTATTATAATTTGTGACAATGTAGTTATATTTCTAGACATTGTTAACATAAATATTATTGTTTTCATAATATGTATTTATTACATTCATTTACATATTTGTTAATCAAATCATTGTAGGATTAAAGTAAATATTTTTTTATAATAATAGAAACTTAATGTTTATTTTTGCCTATTTAGTTAAGTATAGATATTATATTTCATACTTGGGACTATTTTATTGCATTTGGGTGCTTTATTTTGTAACCGGGTTAGGTCGTTTTGGGTTATTTGGAAGAAGGGCTGATCGCGGTTGGGAGACACTTCACGTCGCTTCAGGTAAGGTTTATTTTATATGTTTTATGTGTATTTTTTTTTTCAAAACCAATTTTATTGAGCAAATGAGCAGTGAGAACGTGGCGTCCCCATAACCGGAGATCACCACAACATTATCAGTACATCAAATCACAGAGGCAGCAAGTGATGAGACACACCCAAGAAGAGGCTCATTATGTAGACCCCCCCAGGTACCCACCCTATCCCACAACTTGGACCCCCCAACCCCAAAACTCCCCCCCCCAGCCCCCCCTACCACACGCGTATATAAAGCAATAGAATAAAATATGCAGGTGTAGTGCAACCAGAGCCTAGCTGCGTCCAGGCCAATAATGTCACTGTAGCCAAATGTCCTCCTCTTGCTCCGCCGGGGGATCCAAAGACAGGCCTCGGTAGTCGGCCCACCGCTTCCATATCTTGTAGTGTTTGCGCGGGCAGCCCCTCGCCTCAAAGATCGGCCTCTCCAGACCCATGAAATAATCTCACCGCCTTCCATGCCCGGGCCAAATCCCGCTTAGCCACGACAAGCCCCAAGAGTAACAAGTGGCGCTTATATATGTTTCCCCCCACCCCCTCCATAATGTGCAATAATCCTAGTCGGTGAGTACGGGGAAGGTCCCAGCCCAGGACCTCGGACAAACAACTCCACACACCCCTCCAGAACCCAGTCAGCCGGCCGCACGTCCACACAGTGTGCATCAGGGACCCAGGCACTGCCCCACACCGCAAGCATTCCGAAGATGCAATCAGCCCAGCCCTCCACAGCCGTTCACGCGTATAGTAGGCGCGATGCAAGTATTTGAATTGGATGAGTCTGAGCCGGACAGCAATGGCGGTTCCACGTGGGGATTCCGGCGCCTCCCTCCAATCGTCCTCGTCGAGAGGGCCGATGTCCACCTCCCACGCCGCCCGAAGAGAGTGCAGAGTAGAGGAGCAGTGGATGACCAACGTCTGATATATCCTGGAAACCTTTCTGTCCCCCAGATCCCCCATAAACACCTTAGCCTCCACCGGGCTGAACTCCGGCAGGGAATCCAGACCGGCGATGCTCGGGGTGAGGGCATGTCGCAGCTGCAGGTAGCGGAAGAACTGGGACTGAGGCATTTGGAACTCCGCGCGGAGTTCTTCAAAGGATTTGAGGGTAGTGCCGGACATGACCTGGCCCAGCTGCGTAACACCTATGGCTTCCCAGCCCTCAAAGCCGAACAGGGCCGCCAGCTCCGGGAGCAGACCATTATGCTAAAGTGGAGTCTCGGCCGTCAATTTGCCCCACTAGCCCATGCGGCGCAGGGTCTGCCGCCACACAGCAAAGACTATTCTGGTAACCGATGGCAGCACACGGCGCAGGCGAGGCGAATATAGAATGGTGTGAAGCGTGTGAACACCCATGAGCGAACGTTCCAGGGCGTACGCCGGATCCCCTCTATCGCCGTACCACCATTCGTTAAGAACCAGTAGTTGGGAGGCCTGGTAGTAGGAGAGGAGGTCCGAGGTGGCTAGGCCACCACAGTATGTAGACAAAAAGCATGTCTTCAATGCCACCCTGGCCGCACCGCCGTCCCATAGGAAGCGGCCCAATACAGAATTAACTTGACGGAACCACTGCTGGCTAACGGGGTACGGGAAATTCTGGAGCTGATAGAGGAGACGCGGGAGCGCCACCATCTTAAAGATGGCCGATCTCCCAAAGATAGTAAGCGGCATCCTGGACCAAGCCTTGACATCGGCCTGGACTCGTTCCCACACTGGCAGGACACCACGAGCCCAAGCCACCACGCGCGACTCCGATAAGAAAATGCCCAGATATTTCAGGCCATCCGTCGCCACCCGCAGTCCCTCAGCCCAGGGGTCAGTGACAACTCCGCCGCCCAGCACCCACAGGGTTGATTTATTAAGGTTGAGCCGGAGACCCGAGATCTCACCAAACACGCGCATGATCTCCAGAACCCGGGGACCCGAGCGTTGCAGGTCGGAAAGAAAAAAGAGGACGTCATCCGCATACAGCGCAATCCTATCCACCAGATCCTCATTCCAGACAAAGCCGCGCAGCTGGGCATCCGCCCGCACCCTCGACGCCAAGGGCTCCATGTCAAGGGCGAAGAGATATGGGGACAGGGGGCAGCCCTGTCGAGTGCCCCGGCCTATGCGGAAGCGCCCGGAGGTAGCCCCGGCCACTCGGACCGAGGCCGTCACGTTAGTGTAGAGCAGGCGGACGTACGATAAGAACACTGGGCCTAGGATGAGGCGGGCCAACAAAGTAAATAGGTACGCCCAGCTCACAGAGTCAAAGGCTCTGTCCATATCCGCCAGTAGGAGCGCCGCCTGCTCACCCCGGGTACCCATGGCATCAACCGCCGCCTGTGCCCGTCGGATATTATGTCGGGTGGCCCTATGGGGCATGAACCCGGCCTGGTCGGGGTGGACCAGGTCAGCAATGTGGGGCAACAAACGGTTCGCCAAGGCCTTTGCCAGAAGCTTGGCCTCGATGTTCAAAAGGGAAATGGGCCGGTACGAGTAGTGCCTGTCCGGCGCCCTGCCCGGCTTCAGGAAGACTACAATCTCGGCATGGCACCAGTCAGGCGGCAGTTACCCTCGGGTCCGCGCCGCCTCCAGTGCCCGCCGATAGTGGGGCCCCAACTGGAGGTGGAACTTTTTATAGAATTCGCATGGGTAGCCGCTCGGGCCCGGCGCCTTTCCAGTATTCAATTGACCAAGGGCCTCCCCGAGTTCCTCAGCTGTGAGCGGAGCGTCCAGAGCGGTCTTGGTCTCGTCGGTGACGGCCTGCGGTAGTAGGTCGTCGAGATAGGCAGAGATCTCACCCATCTCCAGGATGTCACGGGGGGCGTACTGCGTCTCATAGTAGTGGGCGAAGCTAGCCGCAAGCATGTCTGGGTCCGTCATAACCGAGCCGTCCTCCGCCGTAAGACCCGGTAACACAAGGGGCTGGAAGGTCGCCTGGCACAACCTGTGAAGCATGGTACAGGACTTGTCGCCCCACTGATATACCCTGCTACGCGTGGCAAGCCATGCCTGCCTTGCCTCGTCGTAGAGGACCAAGGCGTACAACTGTTGGGCCTGCAGGAGTTGCCGTACTGTGTCGTCGTCGCCCCCATCCCGGCCACGCTGCTCCAACTCCTCCACGCGGGCGGCGGCGGTCACAATGGCCTCCCGATGCTTCCGCCGAGCAGCCACGCACCAAGCAATGTCGATACCCCGCAATGTAGGTTTCAGCGCCTCCCACACCACCATTGCATCCACACCGTCCACCAGATTCTCTCGCCAATAATGATCAATCGCCTCACGCAGGTGATGCACATACTCAGGCTGCTGCAATTGCCAGGACGACATCCGCCATCGAAACGGCTGTCTCTTCGAGGGGAGGGCTATAGTAGCCATAACGGGGGAATGATCAGACAGGCCTCTGGGGAGTATCACAGCATCCCTGACTCGGCTCAGACAGGCACCCGGTACAAACAAATAATCAAGTCTTGAGAAGGACCCATGCACCGCCGACACATATGTGAATTCACGCACAGCAGGATGAAGATGGCGCCAAACATCAACCCAGCCCAGGCTATCCACTGTCGCACGTAGTCTGGTGGGAGCAGCAGCAGGAGGGGGATCCACAACAACCGCCACCCGCCTCTGGCGATCCAAGCCCGCATCCATAACCTCGTTCCAATCACCCCCCACCAGGGTCAGCACATCCGGAATCTCGTCCCACAGCGCAAACAGTCGCTCAGACAAGGCCCACTGCAGGGGAGGGGGGGCATACACGCTACCAAAAACCACCTGCTCTGTGCCCAGCAGGCCCTTAATGAAAACGTAGCGGCCCTGGGGATCAATCCATTGCTTCTCATGTACATACGCCACCCTACGATGGACCAGGATAGCCACCCCCCGTGAGCCCCTAGTAAAGCCCGCATGGTACACCTGCTGGAAGCCGAATCTCTGGAGGCTAAGGACCTTGGAACCCAGCATGTGGGTCTCCTGAAGCAGCAGCACATCCACCGTCTCTCGTTTCCCCCAGCGTAACACAGCCCCGCGTTTGATTTTATCCAACATCCCTCTCACATTCCACGTCACAACCCGAAGGGCCTTATGAGGAGACACAGTCGCAGAATCAACCATCATCAAAACAGTACCCATCGCCCGGCCCTCCGCACCACCCCGGTGCACCCCACCAAGGAACAAAATTAATAGCAGCATACACGTGTGGTCCCACCCCCCCCAACCCCAACGCTCAGCAGACCATCCCAGGCCCGAGTCCCCCCCCAACGTCAGCAAGAAAACAACACCCCCCCTAGCCCCGCTCCCCCCACCCCAATACCTCATAGAACTGTGAAGTATCTGTCGCGGCATGGAGAGACCCGGGTCCAAAACGGAGGACCCAGGGCCCGCCATACCAATGGATCCCAAAACCCCAATCAGCACACACTCACCTCCCCCCCACCACAACACCCACAACCGTGAGGGTCTGAGGCCCAAACTAGGCGCCTCCCGAGCCCCACAGCGTTCCCGACAAAAGTCACAGGATACCTCAGAAGTATATTGACTGGCATGAATAAAGTCACAGTAGAACAGTCTCACCAGCCGACGTAGGGCAACACATTATCCGGCAAACAAGGTCCAGCCCTCATCAATGTTCAGCTGCCTGTATCAGAGTGTTCCGAGTCCCTCGCGCCATCAGCCTGCGATGCACTGGCAGAGGCCGACCGCTTCCGCGATCGAGACCTCCGGTGTCGTCCCTTTCGATTCGGGCGCTTCGTCCGCTCTGGCGATGATCCCTGGGACCTGCCTGGGTCCAGCCCCGGCTGGGCATGCGGCCTGAGTCGAACTGCTTCATCGGTCCAACGGAACACCTCCTCGGGTGAATCAAAGAAATGTGTTCGGGATTGGTACACTACTCTCAGGCGGGCCGGATACAGAAGGGAGTATTGGAGCTTCAGGCCCCGCAACTTGGCTTTAGCGGCCACAAAGGAGTGTCTCTGCTGCTGCACCAGTTTCGTGTAATCAGGGAAGATCATGATGGTATGATTGTCATAGGTGAGCGAGCCTTTGTTCCTCGCCTCCCGCAGGATGACATCGCGGTCGTGGTAGTTCAGCAGCCGGGCGATAACAGGCCGGGGACGCTCACCCTCCGAGTTTTAGGTGTATTTTAATGAAGTTTTGAGACTAGTGACCTTATATTTTGTGTTGTTGAATGTGAGGGAGTTATGTTTTAGATTTCGAAAACAGATAATTACTTATGGTATATACACGTACTGTTAGTTAGTTAACTCATTATTTATAGAGTGAATTTTAGTCTTTTACGGTATATCTACAAGTGAAATCATCAATTTTAATATGTTTGTACCTAATTACTAGCTAATTAATGTGGGTGGGAATGTCTGTTTTCTATGTTTTTGTCATAGGTGTACGCTACATCGGAAGTTCCCGTTTTTTTAAAAGGAAGTGTTTGTTTGTTTAATTCAACACTGCTTTACAAACACTTCTTTACATTTTTCGGTTTTCCAGGAGCGATTCTTTCTATTTTTCAACTTTTTGGGTTTTTTATGGTTATTCGATGGCTCTGGACAACGTGGATTTCTTAATTTTGGAACAGTTGTATTTTTACATTTTTTTTGGGGTTAATTTTGCACTACCTGGATTACTTTGGTGGAGAAGGACGTTATTGGATTGACAACATGATTGGTAAGTCCTTGCTTTCTTATTTTGTGTGGGTGGGTAATGTTGTTTTTATTATGGAATTGTTTTTTACTTGTTATTTAGTTTTAATGTGTGCATATATTATAATAATATCTCTATATATTGCATACATTTAATACTTTAGAAGCTCACGTTACATATTTTTGCATACTTAGGTGATAGTTTTAGTGTTTTATAACATTTTGGGAATTAATTAGAGTAGTGTTTTGGCAATGATGTTTAGGTATTCTATGCCTTTTGTACTAGGGTAAAGTTTTACTTGTTCTTCCAGGTACTTGTGCATTTGTTTATTTTGCTTAGATGTTTTAGGGACAAGTTCAGTTACAGATTGGTCCATTCTAAATTCCTGGTAGCTCTGTTCTTTCTGTAGGCATTTAATGAAATTTTCTAGAGTAGGTTTGGTTCTGCCAGTTGATTGTACAAATGCATTGTGCCAACCTTCCACTGCATTGTTAGTTTTTGATTCTCCGTTAAGGGTACTTCTGTAAACGTTCCACCAGGGTATGAGGAATTTGGGATTTCGTCTGTGGCCAGATCTGTGGAGTCTGCCTACCCAGGTGTCTTCAAAGTAGTCGAGAAATGGACTTAATTTAGCTTCATTTTGTTTGTAGAAGGGGCTGTCTATAAGAATGTTGTAGTGTTCAGCTACGTCTGTTTCAGGGACATAAGCAAGTGCAATGAGTTTTTTAATTTGGAAAGCAAAAGATGAGTTTGTAGCATATTCGACACTTAGGGTAGTTTTTTGAAGGTGTCTCCATAAACACTGGTTTAAATGATAATAGCAGCCTTGAATGCAGGTATGGGGGTGGATTTTTAGGATAGTTGAGAGCATTGCTTGCTCAAAATCAAGAATGATTTTTTCTGGAGAAAAATCATTAGTTTTTTGTTTAATTATATTTAATAATTCCATATATGTGGAATTATTTTTGTTTGGTAATAGTGCATATATCAAAGGTATGTTGCAGTTGTGGTAGAGGCCATGTATTGTGTATAATTGGAAAAATGGGTTGGGACAGATGTTAAATGTTCCATCCATCATCCAATATTGGCTTTGCTGCAGTTTAACTAAATTCATATTGGTACCAAAAATTATAAGCCTTTTGTCATTGTTTTCGTTGTCGTAAACTATAAATGGTTGTTTATTTAAAGTTATTATTTGGTTTGCAGTAAAATTTATATCCTGATATGTTCTGGGAGATGGTGTTGTAGCAGTAGTAGCTTTTTTAGTTCGTGCTATAGTTCTTTTTAAGGAGAGAATATTTGGCATTTGGGTTGTGGCAGTTTTTGTGATTTTAGGAATGGCTTCTTTTAAAATGACATTTGTTTGCTTTTGGGAACCTGTACTAGCTTCTTTTATATTTTCCAAAGCTGTTCTAACTTCTATTTCAGTAACATTAGGTGGATGATTGTGTTCCCTAGTATACAGTACTGTAGCTTCTCTAGTTGTTGCTCTTCCATAGCACTTGTTAGAATAATATTTACAACATTTCCAATTAACTTTCATGCCATATTGCTTTTCTTGTGTATAAGTGTAACCCATGTAGCATAGTAATAGATTTCCTTTCTGGCTGGTCACAAATTCGGCTCCTTCGGTCATTTTGTACTTTGTATATCTATAAATATATATATAATAGTTAATGTCAAATTAAATGTGATAAATAATCTATGTTAGTGATAAGTAGGAATGTTTATACTTACGTGTTTTAGAATTTACAGCAAAATTAGGAGTTGCTTGCTTCTTTAGTTGGGGATAATTGTTTGTGATGTTGTTGAAGCTGTTATGAAAAACATGAAAGTAGTATATTATTAATTAATGATTCGGTACATTTGCAATGTTAGAGCTCATTTCTACTACAAAAGTGTATCTTCATGATTCACATTGTGAAGATACTTACATATTTTCTGGAGAGTAGTTTGTAGTGTTATCTTAAATAAAAAAGGAACATATGTGTTAGAATAATCACCATGTTGGTACGTTTTTTAATAGATTATCTGGTAATTATGTTCTTTAATATACTTACTTTGTGATTAGTATCTGTATTATTCAGAATGTGGAGTTCTGTATTATGTCTGTATATCTATTTGTCGTGTTTGCTCTGTAAATAAACAATATATAATAGAAAATAATTAGAACAGTTCTAATTGTTTGTATTGTTTTTCCACATTTATTTCAGTTGCATAATACTTACTTAGTAAAATGTATTGTAGAAATAGTACTGATGTCCTTAGTTCATTAGTAGTGCAGTTTTCAGTAGTAGAATCTACAGAAAAAAAGAAATATGTGGGGCAAAAGTCATTATTTCTGTGTGTTTAGATTTATGTGCACATAATGAAACAATGTGAAATTACTTACATAGTTATTAGAATCTGTATTTCTATGCTTTGTTCACAGTTATTTTGAGTAGAATATTCAGTAGTCGTAGTATCTAAAAAAATAGTTTTATATAATTATTTAGCATGTTAAGTAGTATGAATAGCAAAGGGGCACTGGGTATTTAGCAGGTAAGTAAGTAGTAGTAGCAAATAATGCAGTTTCTATTTTATTTACTTACTTAGAAGATGTAATAGTAGGTTGATAGTCTGGTTCTTCTAGTTGTTGTGCAGCAATTCGGATAGAGATGAATCTCCTTCAGTGACTTTTGGCAAGTAGTTTGTGATTAGATTTTAATTGTTTATATAGGGGAGTGTCAGTAGTAATTACTTTGCTATTGGTTCATTTAAAAAAATTAGGTTTGTGATTGGTTAGTTAGTATATTTGAATTTCAGTTGTGATTACTTTGTAATAGAAGTGAAAAACCAAAAAAAATTATAAAATTATACAAACTAGCATAGAATATTTTTATTTGTGTAGGTGATATAATTATACCAATAGGATATTTTTGACGAATTAATAGTGTGTCTATAGTATTAATTTAAGTATTGTGTGTTTATTTAGATGTGAAAACATATAAAACGTTAATTAATTATGCAAACAGATGCATATAAAAAGTCGATATAGCTGATAATCCGATATTGATGTGCACAATATTTTTTATGTCGATATTATAGTTAATGTCATTATTTTTTGTAGAAAGCGATATTTTTGTTTTCCGATGTCAATGTAGTCGATATAAAAGTAAACGATGTTTTTGTATATCGATATTAAAAAATCGATATTTGTGTATATATCTAGTTAAGTATAGGAAGCCGATATTTTTGATTTCGATATTTTTGTTCCGATATTTTTTTACGTCGATATTGTGAATTTCGATATTTTGTCAGACATTCTAAGCGACTACTCTGCTGAGTGAAGGACGTACACCGTGAGCAGATGACCCATCAAAATGCTTTCACATCTCTCCAAGCTGACACCTGTTGCCGCAACAGACTTGAGACATTGGGGCAATGCAGATTCTACTAGGTCCTAAGAAACAAAAAAGTAGGCAACTGTTCTACGGTCCTTCAAGCGTCCAGAGTATTCAACGCAACCAAAAGGTCGTCAATGCACTGAATCAGGACAGGGCACAGTCAGGGATTCGAGAATTTTCTTCAAAATCCATTTGGAGATAGAAGGACTTTCCGTGTACCTTGTGGGACATGACACCACGTTAAGACTCGGTTCCCCAGCTTAAATATGAATAAAATGGCTGGTTTCATGTAATGGGACCGAGAAGAATGCCTAACAGAGATTGATAACAGTGAAACATTCAGTTTCACATGGATTCTGAAATTGTATCACAGAAGGATTCAGTACCATGGGACAACAAGGACCCACAACATTGTTGATTTTTCTGAGATCCTTCACAATGTGGTACTCGCCGTTGGGCTTCAAGCCCAATATGGGAGAGTTACATGGGCTCCCCAGAACCTCCTTCAAAATCCCCTGCTCAATCATGAATTCGATCACAGGCGTGATCCCAGAAATTGTTTCCAGAGTCGGATTGATTGGTGGCTTTCTGGTATACTCTGTATTGGGCTTCATTTGTATGTGAACTGGCCCGACTCCTTTAATGAGTCCAATATCCTTTCCTGTGAAGTCCCAGACTACCTTCCACACACTCTCTCTGAGATCTAGTGGTAACTCCTCTATGGTTAACAAAGGTAACAACAAACCTCCCACTTTCTGATTTGTCTATTTGAACTCTACATCCTCATCTTTGGTTTGTATCTCAATGCCCTCTGGGGTACCGTAAATAGTGCAATTAAGCTTACACAACAAATCCCGTCCCAACAAGCTCACAAGAGTTGGGTCACACACTACAGACTGATGATGGTCCTTGAAGGTCCCTATTCTCACAGGGACCTCCTTGGTCAAAGGATTTGACATTTTCTTATTGGCCATGCCTACAACTTGGATTGTTTTTCCTGAGAGGGGTAGGTTAGGAGCTTCTGCTGTTTTCACAGTAGAGTGGGTAGCACCAATGTCAATCAGAAAGGTACCATTGTGACCATCTATATTGGCATCGACATAGAGTCCAATCTGGTCCACCACCAAGACTGCGCCAAGTGTACAATCTTCCTTCCCTCTCAGGCACCGTCATAAAGGCTGATTTGTGCCTGAGCCATCAAAGGCTTCGAACATAGGATACTGTTGGACTGATCAATCAATCAAGGCATTTGTAGAGGGCACTACTCACCCGTGAGGGTCTCAAGGCGCTAAATGGCGGGGGCAGCTATTGGTCGAACAGCCAGGTCTTGAGACATCTCCTGTAGGTCAGCAGGTCCTGGGTCTGCCGCAGATGGGCGGTGAGGGTGTTCCATGTCTTAGTGGCGAGGTGGGAGAAGGATCTGCCACCGGAGGTCGTTCCGCGAATGCATGGAATGGTGGCGAGGATGAGGTCGGCGGAGCAGTGCTGGCGGTTCGGGGTATAGAAGGACAGTCGTTCATTGAGGTATACTGGTCTGCCATTGTGGAGTGCTTTGTGAGCGTGTGTGAGGAGTTTGGAAGTGATCCTCTTTTTGATCGGGAGCCAATGCAGATCTCTTAGGTGGGTAGTTGACATCGCTGTGGTGGGGGAGTCCTAGGATGAGGTGTGCGGAAGCGTTCTGTATGCATTGGAGTCTTTTTTGGAGTGTGGTCAAGGTTCCTGCATAGAGGACGTGGCCGAAGCCCAGCCTGCTGCTGATGAGTGCTTGGGTGACTGTTCTCCTGGTTTCAGTGGGGATCCATCTGTAGACTTTGCGGAGCCTAGCATGAACCCCAGATTGCATGCGTGGTTAGTGGGTGTCGGGGCAGCTCCCAGTGAGGTGGGCCACCAGGAGTCGTCCCATGCGGAGGGGGTGGATCCGAGGACCTCCATCTTGTCTGAGTTCAGTTTTAGTCGACTGGCCTTCATCCAGTCTGGGACGGCCTTCATTCCCTCGTGGAGGTGGATTTGGTGACAGCCGGGTCATTGGTGAGGGAGAGGATCAGCTCTGTGTCTTCGGCGTATGAGACGATGTTGAGGTGGTGCGCTCTGATGATGTTTGCGAGCGGTGCCATGTAGATGTTGAAAAGGGTCGGGCTGAGGGATGAACCGTGGGGTACGCTGCAGGTGATCGTGGTGGCTTCGGATCGGAACGGGGGGAGGCGGACTCTCTGGGTTCTACTGGTGAGGACGGAGGTAATCCAGTCCAGGATTTTCCACGGATCCCTGCGTCGTGGAGGAATGTGCGCAGGGTGTGGTGGCAGGCGGTATCAAAGGCGGCCGAGAGGTCCAGGAGGATGAGTGCCGCGGTTTCGCCCTTGTCCAATATGGTCCTGATGTTGTCAGTGGCGGTTATGACGTGGTCTTGGTGCTGTGGTTGGTGCGGAAGCCGGATTGGGAGGAGTCCAGGACGTTGTTCTCCTCCAGGAAGAGGTTCAGTTGTCTGTTGGCGGTCTTCTCGATGACTTTGGCGGGGAACGGGAGCAGAGAGATGGGTCGGAAGTTCTTGAGGTCCTGTGGGTCCGACTTGTGTTTCTTGAGGAGGGAGTGGATCTCCGTGTGTTTCCTGCTCTCTGGGAAGGTGGTGGTCTCGAAGGAGCTGTTGATGATCTTTCGGAGTTGGGGTGCGATGATGGAGCTTGCCTTGTTGAAGATGTGGTGGGGACAGGGGTCGGAAGGTGAGCCAGAGTGGATGGTGGGTGAGCTGGAGTGGATGGTGACATTCCCATAAGAGACATCCTGGAAAGCATGTGATGGTACTGGAGGTTGGGGCACCTGCATTACAGGCCCCTGTGATCCTCCCATATTCTGAGATGCTGGCCACGTCATATGTTGAGGTTGTATGAAGTTACCCAGGGGCTGGTTAGATCCCCACTCAAATTCTGGTTTGCAGGATTGAAATGACACTCTTCCACCCAATATCCCACCTTATTGCAATAGTGACACAGACTGTTTTTCTTGAGGGTCACATTATCTATTCCTGTTTTAGGGTCTATTGGGCCACTCCTGCCTCTTCCCTGGCCCTGCATTCCTTCTCCCTGCACCTTGTGGGTAAGTTCCTGACATAGGGGCCATGTTCCCTCTATATGTCTGACCTTGACCTCCCCTCTGCACAGCCTTCGTGTGTACCAACATCAACTTCTCCTTCATTTTCTTATGTCTCTCTTCAATTTTGTTGCTACAAAAATTGGCATAGCGCAGAATCCCATCAATAGACTTGTTCTGCCAACATATCAAATGCTGCTGGATCATTAAACTGATTGTAAAGGCGGCTAAATCGCCTCTGCTCCAGGGCACATGTAAGTGTCCACAGCTTGGCACCTCTCATAAAGGGAATATCAGAACTCTTCCTCCTCCATCCTATCCAGCATTCCTTTTCACATATCTTTCCTCCCACTTCTCAACTGAACTCAAAACTCGGATGCATTGTATGAGCTCCCGAATTTGAGTTTTAAGCCCTGTATCCTTAGATTCTCCAGGTCTTAATCACTATACTCATGGTCAGCCACGGCCCGTGGAGGGAATTTCGGTGGGGCGGAGTGGCGGGGCGGGGGAGGGGCAGGGTGGGGGGTGCTAAAAACCAGAGTATGGATAATTGAAGGTAAGTAAACAATTTAATAAATAAAACGAATTTCGTAGCGCACCCTGCATCACATCACATTTTGTGTGAAGTCTCTCTCCTCTTTCCTGCATTGCTCCCCTTTCCAAAACTGTGGGTATCCTTTGACCTCCTTTCACAATGAGCGTCGGGTCGTATACGGGATATGTGGAGCCAAGGGTGACTAGTATGGTCAGAGAATCCGGGATCCTCGAAGCAAGACTAGTATCACCATGTCTGGATGCTTTCGGTACTCCCGTCTGTTCTCCCTCCAGGCCCACAGCTTGGGACTTTCCTGTTGAGAGGATCCCTACAACATTCGGGTTGGTAGCCACTGGTGCCTACTCTCCACCTCCTATATTTCTTATCGCATTTTGCTTCCTGATACGCGTGCATCACTTTTTTCATCTTTGCCTGATAGCACTCTCCCTGCATAGCACGTGAAGCATGCATCCATGCATCGAGTGCTTCAAATTGTGTGGGTCTAGGTAATGTTTTCATTGCATACAACATTTCTCTGAAATGGTGAATTATTCTCAAAATAAAGGTACCGTAGTGTGGAAACGTCAATGTGCCCTCTTTTTCAGTGATCTTGTGCCAAATAATAGTATGAAGCAATAAATTCATTGCCATATAATGAGTGGGTGTATCCTCTGGGGGGCCTCTTCCCCATTCTAGTCAGAACTGGCACATCTCCTCTAACCATTCTCTAATCGCTTTAAAACATCTGATTTTGCTGCCTCTTTAGATAAACACAATTTTACTGAATTAAAAGTTTTTCAAGCGCCACAACAGTACAACCTCCAACAGCAATGCACAGTATCGAACCAATAACAGCATGGCATTACACCATCCGACCGATCCCAGCGCTGCACACTGTGGCATCACTATCACTCTTCGCAGCAGCTTACCCTCCTTCACAATCTCTTCGCACTCACGCACATGGTTCCTTAAAGAACAATTGTCTGCTAAAAGAATCAATAGAATTAAGTCACCCAAAGAACGCTCTCTCATCATGAACCTCAACCAGCGGGGAATCAACCGAATCTGTATAGTTTCCCTTGTGCATAAAAAGGTCTACTACACTATTCACAATTGTTCCATTCACACAAAGTTCCCTATCTCAATTCCGGCAGTCGACGACATCTCATGACAAACCCCCACAAAACGTCAGCAGACAAATACAACACAGTGACATCTGCACCTTATTATATATCCCAAGATCTTAGGTCACGTTGGACCTGATAACAACCTCCACAACAACTCAGCACCACATTTACACAACTCTCACAACATTTCCGCCAATCACTACTCAATCAATTCTTCACTACAATCTAACATAACTGTCACACACATCAACCTATTAATACTCACTTCTCCTCCACCACTGGTTTCTCCGTACACCGCCGGAACTCCACTCGTTCTCCAATTTCGCATTCAGGATCCTCGCACATAATAGTGGGATTGCTCTAGAGCTAGTCTAAGCCTGGTTCCTTGCTTCAAGTGCAGAACCGTCCTCTGTAGCTCCCACCTCTAGCGCGGAAATTCGTCTCCTCAAATTTTAGTCGATTGTTCTTGTTAAGCAGCTTGAGAAAGAAGGAACTCAACAACTCATTAACACCAAGACTGAAAATTTTGACAAACTTAGGTCCACGAATAGGTTAAGGTAAGTCTATTTATTTCTACATTTGTGCCATAGATATTATTTAAACATTTTATTCATATAGTTAGCAGCATGAATTATTAGTAGTGAGGTTGCTAAAATATTTGCATAAAAGAAGGTATAGAAGAGTTCAGGGTTAATGTTTTGAAAAACTCAAATACAGTAACACTGTAGATACAGTGCAGTGACAAGTATATGCTCCATATTAACACCTATTATGTACATTGTGTTCAGACATATTACAGTATATAACATATGTGATCATAAGTTGATATTGAAAAGATAGTACCAGGGCAGTCATCCATAGAAGTACCAATTAAATAATTTAACTTGAAACATTTGTCCATAATAAATGAAGGGATTAAAGAAAAACATTCCTTCAGGGTATTACATTGATGCCTTACTTTCATTTTTGACAATAGTAAATAGACCACATTGCACACATTTGGTAACTTGGATCAATCTATTACCTCTGTGGTTTTCATCTAGAAAGTAATGGTTTCAACGGTCTGTGTTATGGCCCTTTTCAGCTGCTCAAAGGTGGTTAATTTGGGAAAAGTTGACAGAAATGAAGAGGGATCGTATAAGAACTATACTACATGGTACCATCTTAAAGGAGTATGTAACAAACAACATGGCCCGAAAGGCCTCTTGGTGATAAATGCACCACGGATTTTTCTGAATGATCCCACATTCAGAAAAGATTGGGCCCTAATAGCTTGGCACTGCACGCATGATTGGATTGTGTTAATTTTAAAAACTGCTCTGAGATTGTCAGAAGCTATCCAGATTGAAATCCAAAAAACTGAAACACACATCAAGACAAGCATCACTGGGTATAAAAGGAAACTTGACGAAATAAACAAGGAGATAAATGAACATAGGGAGAACCTGACTCAACAAAAAGTCACGAAATTCCAGAAGGATCTGGAAAGGTTCTACTTTCTAAAAACCTATCCTTATTCTGACCCAGACTTTAAACCACCTGAGAAGCCCGCATCTGGTTCTGATGTTTCAAGTAACTCATCGAATAGTAGCAATGGGTCAAATACCAGCAATAACAAACAGAAAGGCAGAGGGGGAAGAAGAGGACAACATTTTTGGCCTAATTTCAACCCGCCAATGTTTCCAACTACCCCCATTTCAACAAAACCAATTTCGGCCTCCTATTTTTCACAGGGACCGACGGGAAAGAGGAAAAAACAGACAACCCAATCAGGTACACTGGGAGGAGGACGATCCAGTGAGCAACAGAACCAAGAGCAAGGCAGGGCTCAGCAGTGCGAGACCCTAGTTACTAACCTATCCTCTAGACCACTAACAACTACAGAGGAGAGCGTCTTGAATAAGGGACTTGGTTTTGTCCCTATAGCCCGTTTGGACAAATTCCAATTACATCGCGAATTAGCAGGTTTTTTCAGAAAACTAAGACTGAAAGCCTTTTTTGAGAAGCAGGGCCCCCCAAGAGAATACGAAGCTGAAAATGAAAGTGGATTAAGAGTCAAATCTACCTTCATGCCACCCCTACATACTACCCCGGTGGAATTGATCGCTTTCGAACAGGCCGTAAATAATGATGTTGAAAAAATGCAGGCTCCCAACCAATTTCAAAATATGAGTAGAGCCGAGAACACAGCATTAACTGAACTACGTGCTTGTGAAACCATCATAATAAAACCCGCCGACAAAGGTGGAGGCTTGGTGGTTATGGATATAACTACATATTGGGAGGAATGCACACGACTCCTCAGTGACACCAGAAATTACCAGATTCTGGATTCAGATCCCACCAACAAGCTGAGAACAGAGATTCACCAACTAGTGGAAACTGTAGAAACTTCTGGAAGGATATCAAAACAGGAAGCGGATTACCTATGTACCACAGAAGGGAAAATCCCACATTTCTATATCTTGCCTAAAATGCATAAGGGCAGGTTACCCCCTACAGGATGCTCAATTGTTTTAGGCATTGGCTCTTTATTAGAACCTCTGTCTAGGTTTTGTGATTTTTTCTTAAAGACTATTGTCCAAAACACGGCCACTTATCTACAAGACACTAAGAGTCTGTTGAACCTATTGCAAAATTTAGTGGTAGATGAAAACACTGTCCTACTAAGTTTTGACATTGAAAGTCTTTATACAAGCATACCTCAAGACGACACCATCCAAGTCCTTGAAAACACCTTGGAAAACACGGATTGGTCTTTTCATACACCTAAAGCTTTCATTCTGGAATGTGCTAAGATGGCATTGAAATGCAACTACTTTGAATTTGAAGGTACCCTCTATTTACAAACGGGGGGTACATCAATGGGATGCGTTTTTGCCCCCAGCGTGGCAGGGTTGTATGTATACGACTTCGAAAATAAGTTTATCTTGAATGATGCAAATCCTTTTTGCGAAAATCTGACTTTCTGGAGACATTATATTGACGACGTCCTAGCGATCTGGCAAGGACCAGTCGAACAATTGGACCAATTCATTACCTGGATAAATACCTGCGATAACAACCTCAGATTCACAAACTGCTATGACAAAGAAAAGATTGTGTTCCTAGATGTGGTCATCAGTAAGGAGAGCAACCGCCTGGAGACAAGAACTCACTATAAACCGACTGCAAAAACAATTTGTTAAAGTTTGAGAGTTTCCACCCTCGCCCACTCAGGGAAAACCTACCGTATGGACAATTTCTTAGATTGCGCAGAAACTGCAGTAAACTTTCTGAATACAAAGAACAAGCCAATGATCTATCTGAGAAACTACTAAAGCGTGGATACCCAAATAAAATTGTAAACAAATGTCAAAAGAGGGCCAGAAATCAGCCCAGAGAGGCACTCCTTGAAGAGAAAACTACTGTCAACAACTCTATACCCTTGACATGCGTGACCACGTTCAACACAGTATCAAATCAAGTGACCAGAAGTATAAATAAACACTGGGCAATCATAAACACTGGAAATCTACACTGGGAGAAACCACTGTTTTCATTCAAAAAGTCCCACAGTCTAAAAGACACTCTGGTCAACACCAGGCCAAAAACAAGGACAATTCCTGCTAATCTATCCATCACCAGGACTTGGGATCTCCCTGATGTCACTGGACACTACCACTGCAGAAACTGTAGCGTATGCCATCTGACGAGAAACACAAAAATATTGGACCTTGAAGCAGGAAAAATATGGAGACAAGTTTCCTATACTAACTGCAATAGCAGTAACGTGATCTACTTAATTTAATGTACATGCAAAAAACAGTACATAGGAATGACTACCCGCAAGGTAAAGCAACAAATTTGTGAACACCGCAGCACCATCCGCTGCAAGAAAAGTGCGACCAGGCTAACAGACCACTTTATAGAGAAAAATCATACACCAAACGACATGGTATAGACAATCATTGAACAGATATCTCCTGGACCCAACTTACAGAAACATCTGTATGAAAAGGAACAAAGATGGGTGTACAGACTATCTACACATATCAATGGTTTAAATGATAGCATACCATGGGCGAATGTTGTATAAAAACGTGCCCCCAAAGACTTCCTCTTCACGAATATACACCCAGCCCTAAGATCCCATGAGCTTATGTCCCAATAAACTCTGTAACTCAATATATTCCCTTTTTTTACCCCTGTCTGGCCCATTTTCACTCAATAAGCCACACCCCCGGTTTATTGACTTTATTGACATACTGTCTGAGGTAATACCTCAATATTGAATAGTTAAGAGTTACTATACCCTCCCCTCTTTGTAATCATCAAACGAGGAAATGAGATCGTTGATATATCCACCACTCGTGTTAAATTATCGGTCTTTCCATGAAAGACATGTCACCATATTGTATAGTTAAGAGTTACTATACCCTCCCTTCTTTGTAGTCATCAAACGAGGGAACGAGTTCGTTGATATATCCACCACTCGTGTTAAATTATCGGTCTTTCCGTGAAAGACATGTCACCATTAACTAGTACTTTACTGCTCTGTTGCGCCCTATAATGTAGTATTTTTCCCTATTGCAATGTCAACTGTTTTACCTAACGCGACAGCGTCTCCATAGTTACACCCCGCGTGTGCCTCACAGGCTTCCATACCTAGTCTTTGGGAAGCGTGTGACGTTGTTGCGCTGAGGAGACCACGCCCACCCCGACCGCGATGGCGGCAGTCTTAACCCGGCTCTCCACTCGCTCTCACCACGGGTGCATGGAGGGGCAAACTAGGTATACGGCCTGACTAGCCACACGAAAACTGTAAGTAGAACTTTGCTGTCCCCCAGTGAAACGCAAACCCTTCCGTTTCCTTTTTCGGAACCTTTCCAGTACCCACGAGTATACAACCCGGTACTAAGCTTTTCTTCCCTTTCAATTGCAGAATTTTTTTTTCAACAGTGGCCTCCCTTCCCTCTAATCCAGTGCAGCCTAATGACCCTTAATTAGGAGTAAGCACTTTTTAAACATACTGTGTGTTACATGTAGTTTTTGTCTTGTATTGTCTTGTTTGGATCATGATGAAGCAATAGCACGTCGGTATTCCTTTCACTTATAAGGATATGATTGTTGCATAGCCACGCACCTATATTTTATGGATGCGAGTGACTAAAGAATCAAGGATCGCTTCTCACTAAGCACACAACCATTGATAGGTGTGATAGGAAGCCACACTGGCTGTATTGCGCCAATACGTTATTTTCCATGTATTTGAGCAGCACATCGCACTTAAATAGTCCGCATTAACTCAGTGTGGGATGACTCACAGTGACAGCAGATTTCGTCACTTCACTACGTTGCAGGCACGTAACGAGTTTTCTTGTGACTTATATTCTCTTTCTTTACAGGTCTTTTCCTTCCTAGCGTAACCACCCCCGGGTTACAGCTCCATTCGCCCTGTAACCATTTTTGTTACTAGGGAACAAAGTAATGCAGGTATGGCAGGGCGTTAGTGTACCCTGACCACCCATTTCCTTTCCAGGTCCTGAAGAAAAACCGGCATTTTCCATTTCGGTTTGAAACATGTAGACCTTCCACTTATATTACAGATACACTTGGTCATAATTAACTGTATTCCAGGTGTCGCAGCACACCTGGATGGCACTCGGCTGTCAAGGTGGCCCGATGATGAAGCATGTCACCGGCCAGGTCGGTGAGTGAGGGGTTTATTAAAATTAAAGAAGGACTTTCTTCTTTTTCTCATTAGAAAACCATCCCACCAAAATCGCATTTTGAGCCTTTTTCTGGTGGTACTCCTCCTTTCTGTTATATAGATAATCCACTTTGTCTCCATCTGCCTCTGATATCATTCTATTTTGCCACCTCTCTTGTACTCCAGGACTTGATCAATGCCGTGAAGTTTAAGATTCTGAAGTCCTTTCTATTATGAAATTCCATATAGTGAGTTGTCCAAGTATATTTTGGGCCGTTCTTTTTTTTAATATCTCTGACATGTTATTGTATCCAGATTTTAAGATGCCTGGTGGTGCTACCAACATAGATTAGTTAACAAAACAAAGTAACACTTAAATAATAAAAGTGCTGGTACAAATAATACATTGGTTCATTTTACATTTGTAGACACTATTGTAATTGACCTTAGTAGTTTTGATCATACCCAAAGTACATGCACTGTATCCATTGCATGTAAAGAATCCCTGGGTGTATCAGAAAACCAATTGTTGATAGGCTCTACAGCTGACACATAACTAGGACTGAAGAGATTTCTGATAGTTGACCTTCTGCAATATGTTACTCTTGTTCTTTGTGAAATTGATGCTGTCAATGCTGTAACATCCTTCAGGAGTAACCAATGTTTGTTCAGTATCCTATATATTTGGCTGCTTAGTGCATTATTCTTGATAATGAAGGCCAAATCAGGTATATGTTTTTGACACCTAGGCCCCAATAACATTTCAGATATTTTAAGAGTGTGATCCAAGACGTTGCTTTCTTCATAACTGACCTATTGATACCGCTGACCTGTCACCATCTTATTATTTCACGATATGCAATACTATTAATTACTGATGTTGGGTGAGTTCTTCTCATCTTCTCACTATCAGTGACGCTGCAGTAAATCTTACTTTGGGTTTATCATCTGTCACCTAGAATTCTAAATCTACAAATTCCATGTTGTTCATATTCAAATTCATGGATTCGCTTTTATTGAACAGTTTGTCATTCAAATAAGAAAAATAATCAGTCATGTGTTGGTGTGTCCCTGTGCATATTAAAATGATATGATCTATATCTCAACACAAAAGTAGATATAATCAGTCCACTGTTTGGCACCAAAGCCTCATGCATGCATTCTCTCACACCAACTTATACAAACATTGGCACAGGAGGGACCAACCTGGTCGACCCATGGCAGTACCCTGTACTTGACGGTACCATATGACTTTGTAGAGACCAGCTCCTCTGAGGTTAGGTGCCTCCTTCTGACTTCTGCCAGCAGCCGGTCTCCTCCCTTGACGGCCAGCAAGCAGTAAGTGCTGGTAAAAGAGCCCTTCAGGCCCAGCGCCGCTATCCCCTCCAAGTCTCCAGTGCCCCAAGAGCCTTGCCACCCGTTATTTCCCGCCATCCTAGATTGCTGTTTTTCCTGCCCTTCCACCCGCCCGCCTCTCGAGCACCCCTTCCAGGACATACGTAATGGATGCCGCAGTGAGGCTGCGCTGCCGGCATGCCAGAGGCAAGCCCATCTGCGCCTGCCCGTACCTCAACCATGCCCAGTGCCAGGAGCCATGACACTCTGGACTCCCACAGTTGCTCCGCTGCTGATCCTTGTGCCCTAGACCCCGGATGCAACAACAGCTGCTGCCTTGCATCTTCCCGCTCCACAGCAATTCCAGGACTGACCGCCCTTGAAGGATCCTGCACTACACCATGCCCGCCGGCTGAGACCCCACTGGACCAACTCAGATGCCTCCTGATCAACGCCACATCACTGAAGTCCGGAACACCATTTCCACCCTTGCCTCTGATGTGAACTTCATCACAGAGACCTGGCTCACCCCGCATCAGCCCCTGACACCGCCACCGCAACACCCAGCGGCTACTAGGTGAAACACTGCAACCACACCAGACACAGAGGTAGCATTGCCATTGTGCACAGGGAAGCAAGCATCTGTACGACCACCGAAGACGTAGCTACCCCATTCATGGAACACATGAAATTTCAGCTCCATACCAATGAGAAAACCACCATCAGAGGAACCCTTGCATGCCGACCCCCAGGCCCACAAACCGGCCTCCGTAATGCCATCATAGAATTTGTCACTCAGCTCACCTTCAAATCCATAAACTTCATCTTCCTGGGAGACCACAGTTTTTACCTGCACGACCTTACCCATTCCAACTCCACTGACCGGCCTGTAACGTATGGACAACATAGGCCTCACACAGTTGATCTCAGACCCAACTCAGAGAGCTGGACACACCCTGGACCCCATCTTCACATCCAACAACAGAATCAGATACATCCACACCACGGAACTCACCTGGTCCGATCATTCCATTGTACACTTTACCATCACTGGAACCCCTCACACCAACCCCAACTGCCACTGCACTCTTTTTCACAGCTGGACCAAGGTCACTCAATACCAATGGACCAACACCCTCAGCCTCTCCCAGCCCGACCGATGCCTCCATCAACCTAAACCAACTAGTAGAAAACCTCAACGTCTGGATCACCCCCACCAAACTAGCCAGACTGAACAAACCCACCAAACAAGCCAGCTGGTACACCCCAGAACTCAGCATGTTAAAACACTGTTGCAAACAACTGGAAAGAAAATGGAGCTCCAGCAGAAACTACAGTGATCAAGCCATCTTCAAGTCTGCCCTCAACAACTACCACCACCTCCTCAAAGCTGCGAAAAAGAAGACCTTGACCAGCACCAACCAGAACAAGGAACTCATCACCATCATTAGAGATCTCACCTGCCCATCAGCCACAGAAAACAAAATCCCACCCTCTCAGAAACTCTGCAACGCTCTTGCAAACCACAACTAGATGGTCAACATATACAGAAAATGTGATCCTCAAGCCACCAACCTCCTCATCATCCCCACTCCTGCAAAGACAGCTGCCGGCCACTTGCTCATCACATGAGAATAACTCAACACAGCGAACACCAAGGCCCTAATTAACTCCATCCACACAGGACCCTTCACCGACCAATGCCCCCATCAACTCTTCAACCTAGGAAGCGATGAGATCAGACACCAGCTCACCACCATCCTCAACACATCCATCACCACAGCCACCTTCTCCAATGCCTGGAAAAACTAAGAGGTTGTACCCCTCCTCAAGAAACCCTCTGCAGACCTCATCGACCTCTAGAACTATCGCCAAACCTTGATGCTCCCATTTCCCCCCAAAGTCCTGGAGAAGTCCATCAACCTTTTCCCATGGAAGCCAGCAATAGATTTGAAGCCCTTACTGACTTGGACAGTCCTGACTGGCTGGATGAATGGAGTGGGGTACCGGCACATAAGGTAATCACAACCACCCACGTAGAGGGATTTATAACCACTGACAACACTGTGCATAATGAAACGGTAAATATCTCTTCCTCCCCAGCAAATATCTCATGATATAGCTCAAACACCAATAAATATCAACTCTGCGATAATCAACGGGGAAGCGTGGATGCTAAAAAGTCACTCCACATTGTCTCATGGAATATCGCCGGAATCAAATCTAAGCTAAGCGATCCGGAATGGGGTAGGATGGTTGATAGTAATCATATATGCCTGTTCCAGGAAACCTGGGTGACAGAGCGGGTATACATCAATAGTGGGACGACCGGCTGATGTGAAATCAAAAAACTTGAGGTAGACTCTCAGGAAATCCTTGGAATTTACCTGAAATGGCCAAAAGGAATGTCCAAATTAGATTGTTTAATATTTACAATAGGTTTAGCAGCCCTCATAAGTACTCGGAAACCATAACAAAGTTAGTAGATTACCTAGAGAACTGTAGTGGAGGGCCCTACCTTTTTCTTGCTGGAGATCTTAATACGGCATACAAGCCGGTCGATTATGTCCAAGAGCTAGTACAGGATGAAGACCAAGATAGGGGTGTTAAAAAGTTATATACATTAAAAAACACACTAAAGTTATGCAGCAGGTACTGTCTCTTACCCTGGCTCATAGGTTGCGAGCCTGTAATGGTCAGACACCGGCCGATGTGGCTGCAAAGTTTACTTTTAAGAGGGGGAGCATTAAAAGCAGGATAGGCTACATCATGGTGTACCTTGGCATGTGGTCATATGTTAAGGATATGACTGTCCAAGACCGTGATGATAGCGATCACAATACGCTCCTTCTGGTGTTAATTGGTCTACCATTCTTTGATAACCAAACCCCTCAAAATACAGCCCCTATTGTAACTATGAACAACAATAAAAGAATTATATGGCCCGGGGTAATAGCAGATCGGCAGATATTCCCAAAAAATTATGAAGAAGTGGCTCAGACCCTTATGGGCTTTAGTGACTTAGACCAAAAGGAGAATGACCTTATTTTAGCTAGCTATAAAAAAATTGACCAATAGCATAAAACAACATTTTAGTAAATCACTTAGTTTTAATACGATTAAACTAAACACTGCCCCATTACAATGGCGATTGTAAACTAGCAAAGGTTAAGCTTATGGTGGCGGTTAAGTAAGGAGTATGAGAGGACATCGTGAACAAGAGAGCGATGTACAAGAGGGTCCAGGCGGGAGCAAAAAGGTGCTGGGAGGCCGATAACTGGCGCACACAGGCTGAGGCCTCTAGACAGAAAGTAGTCAATTATTCTGGCACCTACTTACTAAAGGCTCAACTAAGCAGGTCAGCGAAGATGAATATTATATACAGCCACAGGTCTGGGAAGATTACTTTAAAATGCTTTACACTGGAGTGTCCCCTAATACGGTGGAGGGAACCGTGTTACCTGTAGGGGAAGACACCTTGGAATATGCAGGGTTCTCCCTGTAGGAAATTATGGTGGCAATTAATCAACAACAGGCTGGAAAAGCCCCAGGCTTAGACAAACTTCCAGGAGACTTGTATAAAGCTGACCCAAATATTTGGGGCCCTTTTTTTCACAAGGTTTTTAATGCCATTCAACGTGGTGTGGATATTCCCCCAACCTGGAAAGGGGCGGAAATAATTCCCATTTAAAAAAAGGGGAGAACGGGGACCCCTCAAACTAAAGACTGATAAGTCTTATAGATGTATCCCAAAAAGTCTTCTGCAAAGTAATTTTGTCACGTCTTCAAAATGATGGAGAATAACATCATTTCCCGCTTGCAACAGGCTTCAGGTCATCTACAAGTACCCTAGACCAAGTGTTTAGAGTTTTATTATTAATCTGGGAGGAAGTGAAGATCGGGAAAGGCCATCTATACGTTGTATTTATTGACCTCAAAACAGCGCTTGACTCCATTGATCATAATAAGCTGTGAGTCACACTGGGGAAATTAAGGCTAACAAGTGACTTACTTCAGCTACTGATTCGCTTACACAATGATAACTATGCCAGAATAAGGTGGAAGTCAGATGGCAGCCTTTCTAATAGTATTGCAATTTCTAAAGGTGTATGCCAGGGCTGTGTGCTAGCCCCAACGCTATTTACCCTGTACATAAATGGATTAATGAAAGAGCTTTATGATTGTGGGGTGATCCTCCTAGACTAGCAGGCAGCCCCTTGCACTCCTTGCTGTTTGCAGATGACACACTACTCATCTCTAGAACCCCCGATGGGTATTTAAAATACTCTGAACAAGTTTAATAAAGCCTACAAGGATCGGGCCTTGAGATTAATGGCTCTAAAACAAAATGCGTTTTTTATTCCCTACAAACTATCCAAGGGGAAACTGATGCTGGGTACTCAGCATTTACAGCAGGTCAAGGTCTTTGATTATTTGGGAGTCAGAATCAGTGACAATCTTGTATGGACTCCCCAAATTCAGAAGAGTGAGATGTCATTACAAGTGGACTGCACAATTGCAATGAGGTTAAGACGCTCAACCTTTTGACCAATTTCCCCCACACTTGAGATACACAGGACCAAATGCCTAGGTGCAGCCTTGTATGGAGCCGAATTGTGAGGTTTTGAAAATACGAAAAAGTTAGAGGTAGTGGAAAACAAATTTTTAAGGGCAATACTTAATGTCCCAATTAATACACCAATATTGCCCCTACATCTTGATTTAGGTATTAAATCCATCACACACTTCGCTGTCCTCAAAGCATTGCTGTTTTGGGTGAGAATTTGGACTAACAACACGGAGATTCCCGTAAAAGAGGCAGTGGCGGAATTACTAGCTCACCAAAAACAGAAAGTTGATTGCCGTGGTTTAACAGGGTAAGAACGTGGTTGTATCGGCTGGGTTTGGATATGATGTGGGAGGCCCCTGGTTCTATAACTAAGAAAAGGATTCCTCTATTAAAGAAGAGGTATTGGGATTTTATAAACTCCTCTTGTAATGATACTGTAGCATGTGGCACTTTAACACTGCAATTTTTAAATGTTAAAAGCTATTTTAAATTTGATATGTACATGGACGATATTTAACCACCCCAGGCACGAGCACTATATATTCAATTCAGGCTAGGGACTCTTCCATTAAATGCATGGAAAAACAGTTGGACAAATGCTACAATCTCCTATGTGTGCCCATCTTATTTGACTGTGCCAGAGACAGTGGAGCACTTTTTCTTCCTGTGTCCTGTATACAGAAATATAAGGAAAGCATGGATTATTCCAGCATGTCGACTGCTTTCCTTTTCACGCTCCCTTGAGGCACTACGTATATTTCGGTCAGACACAACACAGTGGCTTGTCTTTGCAATAACGAGATACCTATTATATACCTGGTGGCAACGATCGAAAATCTTATTGTAATAAGTGCTTGGGTTTGTAGAATGAACATAATGTTCTTTTCTACTGTACATCCAATATAGATTGTAAATATTAACATTTTAAAGCTTATAACTGACATTACCTTCAAGCAAGGTCTTAAATCATAGTTTTATTAAATGTTTTTTAAAGTTCTATGTGATAAAGTTTGCATGTGAGATTTTAAACTGTTCACGATCATGCTATTACTACCTTAACCTTTGAGCGTCACACAGACATCAGGGTTTAGCAGCCATAGCAGGCGGTGTTTCCAAAAGCTCACTTTCTGTCATTTTATATGATGCAATGCTGCTTAATATAATTAGACACATTGCCTCGCCTAACAATCCTTAAGAACTACATTACAGCAAACAGAATTAGATCATGTGGGAATTGCTAATATTCTACATGGAGTACCTCTGTCAATATTTCCCCCTGACATCTCACCTTCAGCGGCCTGACTACGAATCGCGTATATCTTATCACATCAGACACACACAAACTGCTGTGGCTGGGAGCCTCACTACTTTATTATCAGTGGTTGTCCGATCACTGGAATATATTTGCTTAATTTTCATGAATTCCAGTGATGATGCAACCTGCCCCAACCCCTTAGAAACATATTTATGGTTCTTTTGCTAAGCACCCCTGTAGCAGTAGCCAATTTTTCCACATTCTTAACATAAGTCTGCATTGTCAAAACCACTTAATGACATATTTTATTTTGTTGTGACACCTTACAAATTGTGCCACATAATGATTTAATAGCATCGATTAAATTATAAATGCTATTAATAATGGAAGACAATCCTTCATTCATGTTTCTACTAGCCATTTATAGCAACCAATTAGGGAACTGCTCCTGGCACATCCGGTGTTACCGTAGGTCGTGCTCTCAATGGCACTAACCTATTCCTTCTATGTCTATGCCTGTAAAGAGTTGACCTAAGTCATAGAGGTGGACATATATGTGAAGAAGGTTTTGAAAGTTGATCTAAGTCATAGAGGTGGACATTTATGTGTTGGTTTTGAAAGTTGATCTAAGTCATAGAGGTGGACATATATTGGAAAGAAGGTTTTGAAAGTTGATCTAAGTCATAGAGGTGGACATACATGTGAAGAAGGTTTTGAGAGTTTATCTAAGTCATTGAGGTGGGCTCATTTGTGAAGAAGGTTTAGAGAGTTTATCTAAGTCATTGAGGTGGGCTTATATGTAAAGAACGTTTAGAGAGTTTATCTAAGTCATTGAGGTGGGCTTATATGTAAAGAAGGTTTAGAGAGTTGATCTAAGTCATGGAGGTGGACATATATGTGAAGAAGGTTTTGTTGTGCTCTTTTTGGAGGCACTCTTGTTTCACACACTCTAACAGCACTTGTAATGTCCGTTGCCGTAGGAATATCAATGCTGGCATTATGTTAATCCAGTAACACATCCTGAATATCTTCCTCATGACCCTCTGTAATGGATGTAGGAATAATGTATATTTTCATATAGTACAGTGTTTGTGAAGTAAAATATATGTTCTTGTACGTACATGCATTTATATAAGTGAAAAGAAATACACAGGTTATTCATTACACATGGCATTTCATAGTGCTACACATTAATGCAGTACTAAGGGACGCATATCGATCCATTTTGTGATTTATTTTTTTACTGTATATCAGCCATTTGTACATAATAAGAATGAATTCTATCTGTAATGTTTGTTTGTACTTGGAAACGTAACACATTTCTTATGTACGGGAATAGTCGAACAGGATAATATTTTTATAGAAATATTTATTATGTATATAGTGTACCTCTGATATACCAAAGCAAAACAATTCAAAACTTAACACCATAGCATTATCAATCAAAAATTAACTTTATTTGGTGTGTCACAACCATAAAGTGTACATATACAAATTACTAATAAAAAGATAAAATTCATTTTCTTAAAATATTTTTAGTTCTAAAACAGTAAGACATTGATTTCCTGTCCTCAGTCTTAAGCCAATTCGACCTTTGAAAGAAGAGTCTCTATTTTCATCATGAATTTTACCCCGTGGCATATCAAGATGTTTGAGCCCGCACCCATCCAGCTGGTAACAGCCTGCCTGCAAGTGCGGATCTGAAGGGCATTTAGAACTGATTTCAGCATAGTTCTTCTCTCATCTTTTATTGACTCGCATGCACACATTAGATGGCATAAGGTTTCCGTGTGGTTCCCCCATAGTCTACATCTTGCTTTTTGTTGTGTGTTTATCCACGTTGGTGTCAAGTCTTTAGAAAAATGGTCGCCCAGTCTAAAAGCCATAAATTTCATTTTTTAAAATAGCCGGAAGTGTGCTTTCCTTTGGTATGTTTGGTTTTGCAGGCCAAATTCCAATCGTATTTGTGCAGGAGCTGATCCTTTAAAAAGATTAAACACTGATTTATATATGTTTGTCTGGAGTTTATTTAAAATATCGGTTTATTTCCCATGCCATATTTCTAGCCCATAGGACAGCGATGGTAATACTTGGGCTGCCATTACTTTTAGAAGATGGTCGTATGATGGGCATTGAAGTTTCTTTTGCAGTATTCTATAGGCGAAACTAAGTAATTGAGCTTTTGCAATGATGTTTCTTTTTTGATGCATTATGGACATGTTTTTGCTTAATGTAACCCCTAAGTATTTATATGATATTGTCTCCTCGATATGTTTGTTCTTTGTGTACCATTTAAATGATTGTCTACTTGAACCTGCCAATCTCACCACTTTCGTTTTTTTGATGTTTAATTCCAGTCCTTCGAAGTCAAAATACTCCGTTAATTTAGTTATTACTCTTTGGAGGCCTATCGGGGTTTGACTTAGAACCACAATGTCGTCAGCATATTGTAAAAACTGGATGCATTCGTTGGCCAATTTTGGTGGATGTCCGTTCACATTCCGCAGGTGACTTTCTAAATCTGCGAGATATACATTGAAAAGGCTTGGAGAGAGCACACAGCCCTGTTTTAGGCCATTTCTTATTTTTAATTCTGCGGATATTCGTCTCCCATTGCCAAGCTTTACTTTTGCCCACGTTCCGCTATACAGAGCTATTATAATATTAATTAATTTCTGAGGGAGACCCCATGTTTCAAGTTTTTTCCACAGACGGTCTCTTGGAACTCGGTCGAAGGCGGATTTCAAATCTATATAACACGCTAGTAGTCCAGTCTTCTTTTTTCCTGCTCCTTCGATTAGCAGCGCCAGTGCTGAGAGATTTGTTGTGCAACCCATGCCTTCCTTGAAACCCGTTTGGAACTTTGGTACTATTTTGATTTTATTAATCAATTCACGAAGATGAATCAGTATACAAGATTCGAAGAGCTTTGCCTCAACATCAATAAGGGCTATCAACCTATAATTCCCAGGTTCCATTCTACACCCGTTTTTTGTATATTGGGTGAAAGATATTGCCCTGCCAGGACTGGGGTATCTTTTTTTCCGTGAATAGTTGGTTGAATAATGGTGTGAGGTACTTTGCCCAGAAATCGGGATCGTATTTGAATAAAGCATTTGGAAGCCCATTAGGGCCTGCGGCGCCTTCCGCTTTCAGTTTTTTTATCATGGTGGTTGTTTGTTTTACTGTTGTCAACAAGGTTAGGTCTTCTAAGTCACCATTAAAAGAATCTTCATACTGATCATCTTTTTCATGTCCGGTTACTACATCTCTCTGGTCCTTTCCTTTTATTGAGTCTTTACTTATTTCTTTGTGGGGTTGATACCTGTGTGTGTTATACAGGCTTTCGATATAATGTAGCCATGTGGTTTCGCTAATTCCGATGTTATGCTGTCCGCCCGTTCCTTTTGATAATTTATTTATTATACTCCAGAATTCACTACTACTTGGTAGTTTGCTTGTCCATAGCAGATCTTTCCAAATTTTCTCCGTGTGCAATCTTTTCGCTTTTCTGCATTCCTCTTTATATTCTTTTCTCATTTTCAGTATTTCGTTGTTTTCTACTTCTATTCCCAACCTGTTGTCTACAGCTTTTATTCTTAGTTTTTTCGCAATTTACTTTTTTTTATTTCTTAATTTAACAGTATACCATGGGTCTTTGTTGGAATCTTGTCCATATTTTACTAATGTTTTTACCGGAAATTTCCCTAGCACAAGCTTGTGTAAGTTCTCTCATCTTCTTTCGAGTGATTGGTTTCCAAAGGCCTCCGTGTTTTTTACGTGTTCGAACACCAGATCCATTATCTCGTTGATTATGGAGCCTCTCCCTTTGAGTTTCTTCAGGTTGTATATTTCCGGAATAAAAGCTAATGCCGCTGTCTTCATTTTTTCTATGGTGTTTAAGCTTAATATGGTCTCTTGTGGGAAGTGATCACTTTCAGGTCGAGTTATTATTTCAAAATGATCGCCCATCTTTATTAGATCTTTACTAATTAATGTGAAGTCTAATATGGAATTTTTCTTTCCACTCGAGAAGGTGATTCTTTCAGGTTGATCTCCTTTCATATTTCCATTTAGGATCGTTAATCCTAGTGATTCCAACTCGTTCCATATTTTTTGGATATTGCTTTTATCACTCAATTCTCTAGTTAAATTGCTATTGAAGTCGCCTGAGATGAGCATCCCATGGAATTGGTGAGTTTTTTGTAAAGATTTTATCAAACTTAGTAATGTTAATAGTTTTTTAACTTTTGTAGCCTTTTCTGGATGGATATAAATATTTATGATCAATAACTTCCATCCTAATCTGTCTTTACATGCATTATTTTCTAGTTTGATGACTTGTATCCAATTCACCCCTGGATCGAGTGATTCTGTTTTCCAATTTAGATCGTTTGTTATAAAATAGATAATCCTCCCCTTGGGTGCCCATACTTTGCGATTTTCACCACCATTACGTGGTGTTACTCATATCCCATGATTTGTCTCGGAATTTCGTTCCATGTTTCCTGGAGAAGTATTATTTCGAATTTACTCAGAAAGGCTATTGTCTCTTGATCTTGAATCATTTCTTTAAAACCATGAACGTTCCTAGAGCAAATTTTTGTTGGTTGGTTTCTCGCATACCTTGATATTTTGCTTTTGCTTTTTTCGGATGAATTTACTTCCATCAGGATCGATGCGAGTTTAGAGCTAGTGCTATCCAAGACCAATCTTCGTCTTCTTTCGACCAATGGTTCACTTGTCTTCTTTTTGTGCTGTTCGACAATTGTTGCATGATTGTTTTATTTATTGCCCCCATTAAGATTGAGTACGTTTTTTCGGTTGTGTTCTTAGATTGGGAAGCCGTACTGTTTAATAAAGGGAATGGATACTTTGTAGGCGTTGGGAGCTCTAATGTTATTCCCCATCCTGCAAAGTGTGTTCTTGTTGAAAAAATGAGCTCTACTATTTCTTTTGATGCCCACGTAGTGCTACATATTTCCTCTTCTTTCTTTTGATGTATTTGGACAAATTCTACTGATATGAGGTCACTTGTTGTTATTTCCCTTAGTTTAGGTATCTCTCCAAACAATCTCAATATGTTCCCCCGATTCCGCGTGTCCATTTTTCCTCTTGTTTGGAATACCGGCCTAAATAGTCATTTGCAGCCTGTCTCTACCGTTTGGAGATTCTGTTTTTGGTAGACTTCTCTTTTTCCCTCTGTTGGATCCAGAGGGATATACGGTATTTGTCGTTCCACTGTTGTTATTTCTGGTCGACTGGGCCCTGATAATGTCTCCTCTTCTTGGGGTTCCATCCATTCTCGCTCAGCTGGTGCATAGCTTGTAGTTTGCCCCTCCTTATTGCCATAGCATTAGTTCTAAAGGACTGCTATCCCCAGAAAGCTTTTAACCATGCAAGCCTAAAGATGCCTTTTACTATTTTAATTTAACCCTTTAATTGCTGCCGTCGGCCATTGGCCGACGGCAGCACTACCTCCCCAGTGCTGCCGTCGGCCAATGGCCGGCGCGGCCCCGCCCGCACACGGAAACGCCCGCACCGCGGCGGAATTACCGCCGCGGTTAACGGATTAATTTAGAAAAAGTAAACAGTTTTATAAAATGTAATGTAGAAGTTCTGATAAATGACAATAGTATTTTAAAACAACATATTACATGTATTCTTAAAAATAACTAACATGAAGGTGGCTGAGATGGTTCAGAAATGTCGATTACAGTTACCCCTGTTAGCCTCAGGTGACAAAGTACTCTCAATAGCCTTATCCAAAGGTGTGGGTGATGGCTACGTGGGGGGGGGGCACATTCAGTTCTGGCAGCTTCCTTCCTCCAGTTTGCAACCTTCTCCTTTTCTTGAGCGGAGGTCATACCACTGTTTAAGAACTTCAGCACCCTTCTGTGTGACTACACCTGCTGCATTAATTTATTCCTGAAGTTTACTCTGGATCCTATTTTTAGTTCTTCAGGAACTGTTGAGGACACTTTACCAAAAAATCTGATCATTGTTGGCCACGTATTGTTCAACAAGTATCTCTATTTCTTGGCCAGAAAATGTATGCTTCCTTCTCTGTCCTGTCTACTCTTGCTGACCTTTCTGACTTGCCATTCTTTTGGATTGAAGTAGAGCGTATGCTCAGTACTCAAGTCAAGTCAAGTCAAGTCAAAGAATTTATATAGTGCACTACATACCCAGAGGGTCTCAAGGCGCTTAGGGAGGGGAGGAGGATTACTCGTCAAATATCCACGTTTTAAGTTGCTTTCTGAATGCTAGGTGGTTCTAGGTAAGGCGAAGGTAAGTGGGGAGTGAGTTCCATGTTTTAGCTGCCAGGTATGAGAAGGATCTTCCTCCCATGGTGGTCTTGTTGATGGGGGGTACAGTGGCGAGGGCTTGGCTGGAAGAACGTAGTTGGCGGGAGGGGGTGTAGAAGGACAGTCGTGAGTTGAGGCATTCTGGTCCGATGTCGTAGAGTGATTTGTGTGCGTGGGTTAGCAGTCGGAAAGTGATCCTCTTATTGACGGGTAGCCAGTGGAGGTCTTTCAGGTGGCCAGAGATGTGTTCGTTACGCGAGATGTCTAATATGATCCTGGCTGAGGCGTTTTGGATTCGTTGGAGTTTCTTCTGGATTTTAGCGGTAGTACCTGAGTAGAGGGTGTTTCCGTAGTCCAGTCGGCTCGTGACCAGAGCATGGGTGACTGTTTTTCTGGTTTTGGTGGGGATCCAGCGAAATGTTTTTTTGAGCATGCGAAGAATGTTGAAGCAGGATGAGGATACGGCGCTGACTTGTCTGTTCATTGAAAGTGAAGAATCCAGGATAACGCCTAAGTTCTGTGCGTGGTCTGTCGGGATGGGTGCTTTTCCAAGGGCTTCCGGCCACCAAGAGTCGTCCCATGCAGAGGGGGATGTACCTAAGATGAGGACTTCTGTTTTATCTGAGTTCAGTTTCAGACGGCTGTGTTTCATCCATTCGGCAACTTCTTTCATTCCTTCGTGTAGGTTGGTTTTGGCGGTGCTGGGGTCATTGGTGAGAGAAAGGATCAGTTGAGTGTCATCCGCGTAGGAGATGATGTTGAGATTGTGTTGGCGAGCGATGGCCGCAAGGGGGCTCATGTATACGTTGAAGAGGGTGAGACTGAGTGAGGATCCTTGTGGTACGGCACAGATGACTTCAGTGGCCTCGGACTTGAATGGTGGAAGGCGGACTCTCTGGGTTCTTCCGGTGAGGAATGAGGTGATCCATTCAAGTGCTTTTCCTTGTATTCCGATGTTTCTGAGGCGTTGTAAAAGGGTGCTGTGGCAGACTGTGTCGAAGGCTGCAGAGAGGTCGAGGAGGATGAGGGCGACTGTGTCTCCATTGTCCAGTAGAGTTCGAATGTCGTCTGTTGCTGCGATGAGGGCGGTCTCAGTGCTGTGTTTTGCTCGGAAGCCAGATTGTGAGGAGTCGAGGGATTTGTTGGCTTCGAGGAAAGCGGCGAGTTGGTTGTTGACAGCTTTCTCGATGACTTTGGCCGGGAAAGGAAGGAGCGATATGGGGCGGTAATTTTTGAGTTTGGTGGGGTCCGCTGTGGGTTTTTTCAGAAGGGGGGTGAGTTCAGCGTGTTTCCAGCTTTCCGGGAAGGTGGCGGAGTTGAAGGAGCAGTTGATGACGTCTCGGAGGTGCGGTGCTATGACGGAGTCTGCTTTGTTGAAGATGTGGTGAGGACATGGGTCTGTGGGGGATCCTGAGTGGATGGAGTTCATCAGGCGGATGGTGTCCTCAGTGGAGATTGGGTTCCAGTCGTTGAGGGTGTTCAAGGGGGGAGAATGTTCAGCATATGGTTGGGTGGGTTGATCTCCGGGTTGGTTGTCGAAGCTGTTGTGGATGTCTGCAATTTTGTTGTGGAAGAATAAAGCCAGGGAGTCGCAGAGGGTTTGAGAGGGGGTGATGTCGTTGGAGTTGGCCGAGGGGTTGGTAAATTCCCTGACGATGTTGAAAAGTTCCTTGCTGTTGTGGGCGTTGTTGTCTAGTCGATCCTTGAATGCTGTTTTCTTGGCCTTTCGGATTAGTTGGTGGTGTGTGCGGGTGGCGTTTTTGAAGGCGTCCTTGGTGCTAGTGGTTGGGTCTTTTTTCCAGGCCTTCTCAAGGGAGCGGCAGAGTTTCTTGGACTTCTTAAGATCATCGTTGAACCATGAGGCCTTCTTGCTGCCAGGTTTGCTTTGACGTTTTTTCAGTGGTGCTAGGATGTCGGCGGTGTTGGATAACCATTGGGTGAGGTTGGTGGCGGCTTGGTCGGGGTTTGAGGAGTGGGCTGGGGGGTTAAGAAGAAGCGATGAGGAGATCTGGTCGATGGTGATTTTGTTCCAGTTTCTTTGCAGAGTTGGTTGGAGGTGGTTGGTGGGTTTCGGCTTGTTGTAGGTGAAGTGAACGCAGCTGTGGTCAGTCCAGAGGAGATTCGTAGTGTGGCTGAAGGAGACATGATTGCTGGAGGTGAAGATGGGGTCGAGTGTGTGACCTGCGATGTGGGTGGGGGAAGTGACCAGTTGTTTAAGTCCGAGGTTGGCGAGGTTGTCCAAGAGGGTGGTGGTGTTGCGGTCGTTGTTCTTTTCAAGGTGAAAGTTGAGGTCTCCCAGAAGGATGTAATCTTTGGAGGGGAGTGCGTGTGGAGTGATGAAGTCCGTGATGTCTTCACTGAATTTTGCGCGGGGTCCTGGTGGTCTGTAGAGAAGGGTGCCTCTGAGTGTGGTCTTGGGGTCGATGTGGATCTGGAAGTGAAGGTGTTCAGAGTTGGCGAGGTTGACGTCAGAGCTGGTTGAGATGTGGATTGATTTTTTATGGACGATAGCGATTCCTCCTCCTGTGTGGCCGGTACGGTCCTTGCGTGTGATCTTATAATCTTCAGGGATGGCAATGGTGATGTCTGGGGCGGAGGAAGCGTTCATCCATGTTTCTGTTAGGAAGGCGACGTCTGGAGAGATGGTGTCTAGTAGATTCCATAGGTCAATGGCGTGTCTGTGGACCGATCGGGTGTTGAGAAGGATGCATTGTAGGTGGTTGGGGTCGGGAATCTGTGGTGTGGTCGTAGCGGAGATGTTGTCGGTGCCGCTGAATTTGCAGGAGTAGCAAGAGAAAGGTCCATGGGTGTGTCCAGGAGCGGCTTGGACGCAGTTGGGGGCGCGACCGGGGTTAAGGGCTAGGAGGGTGGCGGCATCGTAGGTAATGCGGGAGGGCTGGGCAGCGCGAGGGGCAGGGGGTCTGGCGCTGGGCGCGGTCCAGGCGCGGACGGGCGTAGACGGGCTTACCTTTGGCGCACCTTCGGCGCGGCCGTAGCGCGTGGACGCTGCGCGTGGGGGCATTGGCCATAAATGGATGGTGGAGGGGGTGGAGGGTGGGAGGGGCGGCTGGGAGGCGGGATCTGGGAGGAGCCACGGGCTGCCGAGGGTAAACACAGCTACAAAGTAGGTAAACACTGAAAATGCACTCTACAATCGTCTCTTTTCTGATAAATCAGCAGTAGTGCGCAGAAGGACCTCAATATAGTATCAGCAGGCAAGTACTAGCGAGCGCCGAGTACAATACAGAGAAAGCCAATTAAATAAATAAATTAAATCTGCACAAAAATTATACCGAGCGCTGAGTGCGCTTAAGCAGCAGGCAGGCAGGCAGGTAGGCAGGAGCGAATGCAGCCAGCAGTGAATGCAGCGTCTGGGGGAGGCAGAGGGCGAGGGGAGCAACCGGACAGGACAGTGTCCACTCGGTCACAAATGGTGGGAGGCCGTGACGCGTTAGCTGTGCTTGTGGGTGGGAGGGGCGGCTGGGAGGCGGGATCTGGGAGGAGCCACGGGCTGCCGAGGGTAAACACAGCTACAAAGTAGGTAAACACTGAAAATGCACTCTACAATCGTCTCTTTTCTGATAAATCAGCAGTAGTGCGCAGAAGGACCTCAATATAGTATCAGCAGGCACGTACTAGCGAGCGCCGAGTACAATACAGAGAAAGCCAATTAAATAAATAAATTAAATCTGCACAAAAACGATACCGAGCGCTGAGTGCGCTTAAGCAGCAGGCAGGCAGGCAGGTAGGCAGGAGCGAATGCAGCCAGCAGTGAATGCAGTATTTCCTGATTCTGATGTCATCACTCCGTGTCTCTGTGACATTCGCAATTTGCAATTCGATATGTTAGGCAAGTGGTTCTTAAGAAATGCTATTACAACCATGTCATTTCATTGTGCGAGTCGCAAAATGTGATTTCTTAACAATCACAAATTAAACTTTGGTAAATTGTACGTAAGTACATCTGAAGCGTGGCTCCAAGTTTGTACTCCTAGCCTTCAGCTTCTTTCTCAATTCTCCCTTCCTCCTCTTTTAGTTATCCTTTTCCTCATAGTTGTTTACTTATCCTCTTTGTTTTTCCCTATCTGATAAAACAGGAATTCCGGGACCCAGATATTAGACCTCCTCTGTTGTTTGACATGAATTCATCAATTACTGATATATCCAAGCTGCTACCAGCACTGGACAACTGTTCTTTGATAGGTTTTAGAATTGTTTTATCTATATCGATTTTAACATTATTCAGTTTGCATATGTATGTAAAAATCAGTCAGTCATCTATTTTTTCCTCAGCTTTTTTCTTTAGAGAAATTTGTTGTTCGCATATAACCTTATTTAAACTGCACTAATCTTTTCTCTGCTACTTCCTTTAAGTCCATTTTTTATCTCCTTTTCAAATTTGTTAATTTCATTGCTAAATGTATTTACCTTCCTATCTGAAAGTTTAATCAATATTTTCATCATGATATTATGAAGTATTATGTATATTTTCCCCCACTCACATCAAATATATTTTTACATACCTAAGGGATATACTGATGGTAAGGTAAATATTGTAAATGATGGTTCAAGTTCTGGTTAGGGTTACTGTAAGGAATGGGTTTAGGGTTACATAAGGGTTTGGGTCATGGTTAGGATTAAACTGAGGGTTGTGAGGCCGTGTTCAGCAGGGTTTTGGATGCCCGTCGCGGGTTTGGATACAGGGTCTGACCGGAGGTCCGACCCTGTGGCCATACACCCTGCAGCACACAACCTTTGGCAGGGGGTTTGGCACCGGCAAGGGTGGTTCGCAGGTCTGATTGTAGGCTTTGACAATGGGTCCTGGCTGGAGGATAGTCCTGCAGCCAAAACCCTGCTGTTAGTGGGCAAATGCTGTGTTGCGGTCGATTGGGCACCCTTGGCAGGGTTGTTGTAAAAAATAGCATGAGGCCTTCGCAAACTGTAAATAAATCTGGGCCATGTTTGTATGTTGCACAACATTATGCCCAAAAAATAAATATGCCCGCTAAAATATCCTTAAATAATTTAACATTAAGGCCCTCATTATGATGTTGGAGGGACCTCCTCCGACAGGCCGTTGGTGTTTGTCCCACCAACAGACAGCCCTACGGTCAGACCGTAGCATTACAATGCTGGCAGTCGGACCCGATGGGGCGGTGGTCAGAATCCTGATCCCGAATGGAGGCGATGCAGAGGCGAGCACATCCACTGAGATTATGATGTCCCTTTCCGACAGCCCGGACCGCCATGAAAAAGCTGTCGGAAATGGACTTTGGGGGCCCCACACTGAGCCACTGCAAATTGGCCCTGGGGCACATGTAGTGCCCCCACACACATCCATGCCTTGTGTGACATGGATGTGCACAAAGCACTCTTTTCGCCGTGACTTGTGCTGCTGCCCTTATCCTAGGCCGCAGCATAAGCTCCCATGAAAATTAGCACATTGCAACAACCAGCCCAATAGTTGCATCCTAATTAAATGGTCGGATAGCCGCCTGCTTGTCGGGCGATCTCCTGTCCGCCGTGATAGCGGGTGGTGGTCCTACCACCCACTATCATGATAAAGCCCTAAGTCACAGGCATAACAAACAATGGGACTCATTTACAAAATGTGTGGCAGTGTAGCAAGCCTTCCTGCTGATCTGCGCCATTTTACATTGTGCCTGCCCTGAGGGGATGATTGTTTTTGTGCAGGACGAGATACCTTCCTGCACAAAAACATTCAGTAAAGGCATTTTCCTATTTCTATGCATACTGCAGAATGCAGCACCCATGGAAAGAGAAAAAACGAAGAGAAATAAATGTATTTCTCCTTGTTGCGCCTCCTTACTCTCCCCCTGGGGATACGTCAGATTCTGAAGCATTCCCAGGTTTACATTTTTTTGTAAATCCGGGGATGTGTCACGTTCCATGGATGTTCTGTGGGAACACCCACAGCAACACCCCTGGAATGCCCCTTTCATGTGAAAGGGAAACACTTTTGCAAGGCCATGAAAAGACACCAGGGTGACTTTACAAGACCTTGTAAATATGGGGAAGCCCATTGCGCTGCTGGTACGTAAATAAAAGTGACTCACCAGCGGAGCAATGGGCTTGTAAATAAGCCCCATGTATTTTGTTTCTATTTTTGGAACAAGAAAGGTGATTCTTTGGTGTTTTTACTTTTTTAGCATTCTTTCTTTTTCTTATGTTTTTTAGGAGTTTAACTAAAATAACTAGAAAGCATGATATTTTAACTTACACCAAAAATTAAGAATATACATAATGTGCTTCAGTTTGCTTGGTGGGCATCAGGTCTTGAACTGCTGTACTCCTTTCTTCAACAGAGTCTATTTTAGCACATTTCATGCAATACAAAGCTGTATCCACAAATAATAAGTTGCTGTCTTGTGTTAGGTTTTGAACTACTTTAGGCAGAAGTGAATCACCAGAATGGAGAGTCTGGTGATGATCAGATGATGTGGAGACTCCCTCGTCTTATGCCTTCCCTTGCTAGAGCTTTTTTCTCTCCATGGGCGATTAGAAGAAGTCCCAGTCCATGGACTCGGAAGAAATCCTACCCTTCACCTGATCTTCCTCTTCTGTTCTCTTCTCTAGATGCCATTTTCTCAGTTTTTTAGTAGAGTCCTCAAACAAAAGTTGAGAATTACACAAAAAACAGAGCAGATTGGGTAGAGAGTACTAATAGACTCAAGTGCCACCCAATATTAAAAGTAATAGGTTGCGACCACCTTCAAAATGCACTAATACAATTATATTAACCAATCAAATGTGCTTTTTCTATGAGTCACAGGTACTGCAGTACTACTACACCTAAATCTGGAAATGTCACTGTAAACATTAAAAGATCTTAGTTATTGGTGTCTGTGAGGAAACCACTAGTATCAAACGTATAATAAAATTATCCCTTCATTCTAAATACAGCTTTTTTTTAATACTTCCAGGTCTCGAGGGACTTCCGCTGGACCTGGAAAAGGAAACGAAGGCCCGGCTGGAGCAATGATGTACTTTCTCTTTAGCTCTTTGGGTCTTGTAAGAGTACTGTAGTACCTATGGGACATCACATTTTGTTTTTAATTAAAGCAGGCATTTGATTGGCCAGAAAGTGAATAGTAGTTAAAAGAAGGGTATAGAATAAAATAGAATTAAACTTTCTGAATACCATTTGCCATTATTATTTGGTGCAGGCAGATGGAAAGAAAATTATATTCCAGATCCATCATGGCATCTAGCAAAACTGGGGAGAAGGAGTCATCAACCTGTGACAGCACTGGGCCTACCTTAACAGCCTCATCACAGAATGTTGATGTAATTGTGGTACCAACACAATAGGTCCAAGAAGGAGTCAGCAGTGTGGACGTTTTTACCATTCTTCCAAGAAAAAAGAAAAAACGCCTTGAATGTTAAATGCATATTGTGTAATCAAGAGCATTGCGGCGTCCATCCTGCGCACTACTCCATGGGTATTTCAGGAATGGGGAAGCACCTAGAATTGATGCACCCAACGACATTGCCTGTACAGAGTACAAGAGAGAATATCCAGGAGGTGAAGAAGAAGTACAAAGAGTACCTGCTGATGTATTCAACCAGGAGCAGGAGGAAGGAGACTGCATTATGCAGTATTTCACTGCATACTTCAACAATGGTCCCCTGGAGATCTCTTCAGGGAGACCAACAGGAGAATTTTCGTCAAAGCGATCGAAACACCCTTGAAAGACCACCCCAAAAGTTTGTATAAAAACATAAGTAAAAAAAATCTCCAAAATAATTCATCAAGAAGAACAATGTTGAAATTCCAAACGAAAAATGTTGAAAGAAAAAAAAAGATCAAAAACAAATACAAAATTAATGTCTACATCCAGAGACCTGTGAAAAACTACCTTTTCACACAGTTAGTGACACTGTGCAGAAGGGGTAGGGTTGTTTGCTTGTGAAGGTGTAGATGCACTTAGAGGCTGGAGGCCTGACTCTTGCTAAGCTCAGTGCATATAGACATAGGTTGTGCAACATGATTGTTGCCCACCCTACAACACTCATACACATATGAAAATTATAATACAATAAAAAAAACTTCACTTAAACATCAAAGGTTAAACTGACGTTATAGTTAGGTCTGGAAATTACACCTTAGTTTACGTTTAATAAAAACCCCAAGAATTTCACTGAAAAAAGCAAAGATTAAAGTAACATTAGGTGATGAAGTCACTCTGAAGCTAACGTTTAATAGATGAAAACCACTGAAATTTGCATGTTATAGTTCAGTGAGCCAACTATAACGTGCACCCTCACCATGCACTGCTTATAACCTTACTATTACATCACTCATGACATGTTAAATGATATCTGTGATGACAACACTCATGACAACTCAAATGACATCATTCAGAACATCACTGAAGACCGCATCCAGCCATTGTGACAGTGTCCTGTAGGGTTAATGGACTTGAAGAATTTAACATGCTACATCAGTGGCCAGTTTTCTATCAACAATCACGTGATAGTGAACATAAGCTTTGACAACATTCTGGATATATAGCATACTCGTCAGGTCACCCAAATTTGATAACTGTTACCCTCTTTTAACTGATTTTCACACATGTAACAAATAAAATACCTCCATATATTTTAATGGTGTTTTCTAAAATCTTGAACATCTCGTAAAAAGGAGTTCATGCATTAATCACCTTCACGGGATCACCATCTTAAAGACTTCAGATGACCAACAATTTTAAGTCAAAAGATTGACAAGTATGAGTTAACCACTGTTAAGACACCTTCTACGAGGCCCTATGGACAACTCTTCATAATTTACTAAAATACATGCATACATTTATATTTCCTAGTCGGAGCCACCGCTAGTTAGTTATTGTGAGGCCTGATCTTCAATAGAAAGACCGTTTTTTGGTTTGCTGATAACTTCAGACCAATTTGACGAATTTTCACAAAAGCTTCTAAAAAATGTCATCAACTTCAGCTCCTTCCTGGAAAGTTTCGGGGTGATCTGTCAAGTGGGGGCTGAGAAAAAAGGGGAGTCCCAAAGCATAAAATTCCCACGTATTTTTCATAGACTTCTTTCGACAAGACTACAGCAAAAAGTACTGAACGGAATTACACCAAATTCAGCAGGAAGCTAGATCTTGGCTCGCAGATTGTGCTTTTTGTGATTTTTTTGTAAACCCATTCAGTAGTTTTTGAGAAATTAACGGTAAAAAATAATTGTATATTTTGGCATTTGGGCTCATGAGAGGCCTGCAGGCGTCTTGCGAGAGCGCAATATCAAAAATGGAGTCCAGTGATTGGTCGAAAGGCCCCTGCATGAGGCTCCATCGAGCCCTGGGAGCATTCTGATTGGCTGGCTGTTGGAATGTTAGATATGAAATGGCCACCATACTACTTAACTGTGAAAAATTAGAGGTGCTGTGGAACTAAAATAAAAAAAAGCTATATAAGGGGGCAGCAGAAAGGCATGCTGTCCCCCTAAGTTTAGAAAGGAGGTGTCTAAGGAATAACTACTGTCAAGAAAATAAATGTATATTGTTTTTAACAAATTTGTATTATCTCGCAAGATTGCAAATAGTAAAAAGGAGTAGACAAGTTCTCTGTACACTTCATTAGTTTTAATGCATTTTGTGGTGCTTGGTTTTGAGAGAAAGTGCGTAAGAGATAAGTACTGTGATGAGTAGATGGTTAATTTTTTTTTGGGTTTGTTTGATCACACGAGCCTCTCACGAGACCATCATAGAAAATTACTGGGCCTGCCACAAGGTGTTTTATGATCGAGCCAGAGTCTGGCAAGATATTTTGGGGAGAAGTCGAAAAAAAGGACCAAGGTAAACCAATAGTTAACATTCTTATTACATGGTTGAAGAAATGATGTGCTGTAATATGCTGCAGAGTAAGAGATAGCTCAGATTGTTCTTGGTGCTTTGGAGCAGAAGGAAGCCTCTTTGAGTTGTGCTCAGAAGAAGCTAAATTATCTGGAGCTGAAAGAGACTGGTGTGGTCATTTGCATTCAAGAAAGTACTCCAAGTTCAGGTATTTTAGCTATATATTTCAAAAACTTTGTTATGGTATGTCAGTGTAGAATATGTGTACCAACATTACTACAATGACTATATTTACAGAGTGAAAAGTTGTTTTGAGAGGTGTAGATGTGTAAATATAGGTTTTGAGAGGTACAGATTAGAATGTAGAGGGATGTGAGCAAGGTTTGCAGACTGTGTTAAAAAATAAAGGGCCAGCAGTACGACCTGCAAAATAGCGTCTCGCAAATTTCGGATCATTTGCGACTCGCAATTTGCGAGGCGCTATTTCGCATGTACAACAGTGTGTTTAACACTGTTTGCGATTCCCAATGGGATCGCAAATTGCGAGGCTCATGAACAGTGTTCCCTGTAACGCGTGCGGGCGCGCGCGCGCGCACGTTGATTACCCCGAGCGCGCACACATCCTGCGAGTGCTTTCGCGCCGCCGCTTTTAAAACACGAGCGGCGCAAAAACGGTAGTTCCGGCTGTGGCTGCGGGCTGTTTGTGGCCCTTTGTGAAAACATTTGTTAATTGCAGCCCCGTCATGCGCTGCAATTAACAAACATTTTCACAATGGTTCACAATCAGCCCCCAACCGCGCTCCCTTAAGAGAAGACATTTAGCAAGTCCAAAAGCACGGACTTGCTTCCAAGGTTTCAGATTGTTTTGTGTGACGTAGGCGCACAGGTCCCTGCAGCAGGCCAGGCAAACCTTCATGCTGAGATAGAAATGTGACGCGAATGAAGGCTTCAGGAACATCTCGGTAGCAGTGGCATTAACGGTCCGGGCTATCAGACCTGCACTTTTCATCCCCATCTCTGCCGTAGGGACACAAACCCACTGAGCTGTCTCACTTGGAGTGAATCATGAGAGCTGCACATCGCACATGTTTCTGTTGCAAAAGTCTTTGGCCTGTAAGTTATGGAGAAATCAGTGCAGCATGTGCTGAACCCATTGAACTTTTTGTTCAGTTCGTTTTTGCCTCGCACACAGACCCTTGAAGGTTGATAGCTTCTTTTTGGCCAATGCTATATAGTTTTTCTATGTAAGTACCTGTCCGCGTGGCGCTACTTTGCAGCAATACATTATTTCATTATTTAAGGGGTGCTATTTTACTCCATTTGGGCCAGTGCTGTTTTCCAGAAAGTCCATATTGAAAAAAATATGAATATTGATTTTAGCTGCTGTAGAAAAGCACTGGCCATTTGAATAATATATTGGACACCATTATAATCCGCAGGTGCTGGCAAATAACTCCTCGTTCCCAATTAGCGCCAATAAGATAATTCACGTAACCGGCTCAGTGGGGTTCGTAGATAAAAGGGACCAAGTTTGTGCAGCTGATTCAAATTTACCTTAAGGTGATTAAGAGGCTGTGATACTCCAGTTCATTGGTACTCATTTTATCAACCTCAGAAGGACGAAATGGCGAGTTGTTCCCGCCAGTATTTTTCCCTACGACTCTGCTGCTTATGGAGTTCTCTTTAGGAGGTTCATGCCTGCGAGTTCTGAGTAGAAAAAATACACAATGTGTGAAGAAAGCTCAACAGGTAGTGTGTGCTGTCGTGACGAGTGAATGGTTATTGATCCATAGGTCACAGGTTCAAATACTCAAAAGGACTTCACATCCTTTTGAAGTATGTAAAATGAATATTATTTCAATTTGGCAATAGTATTTATGTAAAAAAAAGGTCTTTTTACCATACTTTGGATAAATGTAATACATATAACAGAAGAAGTTCAAATGGAATTTGAAATAATCTATTAAACGTATTTATTGATTTTCTAAGTCTTGAGGTGCCGGGCACGTTACTAGTCAGGATAGAGATGCATTGTGAGAGCACTTGGAGTGTCTTGGATCTGAGGCACAAGTGCACTGCATGTGGGGACAGGGGGCATCGCAGAGTCTGTGAATGGGTCTGTTCTTAACAGTTGTGTATGCAGACTGCATTATGAGAGATTCATTCGATGCATAGTGTAGATGTCGGTGATGTTGCATTATATGCCCACCCCCTCCCCAGAGCAGGAGTTATAAGCGATGACTCACCTGGTGCAAAAGAACAACCACAGACTATTTGTGGTGAAACAACTTGAGGGGCATTTATTATACACTTGTGTTACAAGGTAACACACCTCCTCAATTGCAACATCAATAAATAACTTGTTAGATGGAGTTGACACCATTCCTGTATGTAAACCCATGGCTTGCATCACTGATCGCATTTTTCTTTTGGGACAATAATTGATTTTGATGAATAAAGGTGAGAGTTTAAGCACCCGCCCCTGCACTTCTGCCAGAGAACAGATCAAATTCTCAATCTTAACTGTTATTGCTTTTATATATTTCTTACTACCCCTGATGAGGCGGCGAAACACTTTATGCCGAGCAGCACATTGCTCGGAACCCGTGGTTAATGGTTAGTTCAGTGTTATTGGTTACTGTTTGTTATTAGGGTTAGTCTTGTGCACTCAAAGCAAACCATTGCATGCAGTCATTTCAGTTTGTTATGGTGTACTAAAGTAATAGTGGATGGTTGCTGTCCTTAGTGGTGAGGTGAGCTCAGGCACATGGTTGGTGGTATTAATACAGGAGTTACAGGAGATTAGCTATGGTAAGGCTTCTCTGTGTAGTTAGGCCTCTGGTGTTTGCAGTCTATCTTTTCCCCAGTGGGATACAACCATTGTTTGGCCTTCAGAAGCTGCTGCAGGACTTGCTTCCGAACACAGCTGGAATTGATCCGTAATTGGGAAATCCAGTAAGATGACTTCTGAGGTCTTTAGTAGAACAATACATTGATCTCTTCTACATTTCCTGGCCCAGTTCCCAAAATGACCCCAACTTGCAGACTCTGGCCTTTTGTTTAAGTATTACTGTTAATCAGAGCCTGTGAAGGGGCTCTGATTAACATCAATACTTAAACAAAAGGCTAGAGTGGCTGGGGAACCGAGCGGAACAGGAGGCAAAAGGGGCACGAAAACATGGAAAAGCGAAGTGGGACAGAGGGCAGAAGGGCACCAAAACGAGTGGGACAGAGGGCAGAAAGGCAAAAAAACTAGTGGGACAGAGGGCAAAAAGGCACCAAAAACGAGTGGGACAGAGGGCAGAAGGGTACCAAAACGAGTGGGACAGAGGGCAGAAGGGCACAAAAACGAGTGGGACAGAGGGCAGAAGGGCACCAAAAACGAGTGGGACAGAGGGCAGAATGGCAAAAAAACTAGTGGGAGAGAGATTAAAAGGGCACCAAAAACGAGTGGGACAGAGGGCAGAAGGGCACCAAAAACGAGTGACATTTGGCGCCGCAGACACGCGCGGTTTGGTTCCTGGCGCACATAGCCATGGTTGCAGCGCACAGAGACCCTCCACTGCCGCACACAGAGGAAAACAATTAGAGGGAACATTGCTCATGAATATTAATGAGCATCTTGCAATTTGCGAGCCCATTGGGAATGACAGGAACTCCCAGGGATGGTGGCCTTCTGGACTCAGTAGACCACCATGCAAATTGCTTGATCCGCGTCCTAAAGCCCATGCACTCTTTGGAGATTTCACCTGTGGCTCTGCAGAATAGGTGGAGAAAACCATGACAGAAATAAAGTCTGATTCCCCATTGGACCCAGTGCACATTTTATTTTTTCACTGCTATCACCAATTTTGTGTTCCTTTCTGAATCAGATTTTTAATGCTTCACTAAAAACAGCAATTTACCCTCATATATGAAAATATGCACTAATTCTCCCTTTAACTAAAAAAGCGGGCCTTGAGGCATCTACTCTATCGAATTATCGCCCTATCTCTCTCCTGAAATTTATGGCTAAAGTATTCGAGAAATTGGTCAAATGTCTTCCTTTTTGGAGGGTAATAACCTGCTTGACCCATCCCAGTCGGGCTTTAGAGTGAAAGGTAGATCAGAGAAAACCAGTAGTTTTAATTTTATTGGACCTGTCTGCAGCGTTTGATACTGTTATTCAAGGACTTTTAGCATGAAAAAGGGTTTCATCCTACTGCCCTCCAATGGTTCAGCACATTTCTTTCCAATAGATCTCAATCTGTTCAGCTGGGCCAAATTAAGTTCACACCAATATAGCTCTGAATATGGTGTCCATCAGGATTCCCCTCTGAGCCCTACACTATTTAATGTGCATGTCGCTCCACTTGCCACTCTGGTTAAAAAATGGGGCTTTGACGTCTGCTCATGTGCTAACGGGGCGGTCAGTCCAATACCAAGCAAGCTCTGGCAGGCTATCTCTCACAGGTGGCTAGTTGGATGTCAGTGCACTGCTGCACTGCTGCACTGCCTGAAGCGCAATGCAGAAAAACCTGAAATCATGCTGCTTTTGTGGTACTAAAAACATATGGGATGATTCCTGGTTGCCTCCTTTGCTTGGCACTGCTCCAGTGCCAAAAAAAGTGCCAAACATTTTTGGGATCATTATAGATCAATCTTTCACCATGAAAAATCAGTTGTTGGCGACCTATGGCAGCTGCTTTGGACTGTTACAACTTCTTAGAAAGTTGTTTAGATGGATTCCGATGGATTGGCGATGCATGGTTGTCCATGCTCTGATAATCAGTCAAACACAAGAAGATGATGGACGGAGCACTGAAACTTTTCAGACACTCACCTCCAGTCACAGATCTGAGCTGAATTCATCTTCATTCTTTAACTCACTTTGCCACCACAGTTCAGACCCAGCTATATGCAAATCAGTCTTTACCCTGTTCCCCATGAGAACAGTGCAGCCCAAAGTGCAAAGCTAGGTCTTCCCTGGACCGGAAACAAGCATCCTGGGAACGGTTTCGGGGTAACACGGCTTATCAGCCAGGCTAACTTGAATCCATGGCAAACTGAGCAAGGGACTCACGTCTAGGCATACACTCCCAACTAAGGGTGAACAAAGCAAGAACAAAGAGATGATGGACATAGGGATGAAACTTTTCAGACACTCCCCCCCAGACACATATTTGCCACCCTAGTTGAGACCCAGCCATATGCAAATCAGTCCTGACTCCGTCCCTCGTGGAAACAGTCCAGCTCGAATTTCCAAGCCAGGTCTTCCCTGGACCGGAAACAAGCATCCTGGGACCGGCTTCAGGGTAACACTCCTCATTAGCCAGGCTAGCTTGAATCCAGTGGCAAAGTGAGCAAAGGACCCACCGCTGGGCATACCCTAATAAAAAAAAGTTTAAACGCTCCATCCATCATCTCCTTGTGTTTGCTTTGTTCGCTCTAAGTCGCGAGGGTATGCCCAGACTTGTGTTTTATTTAGAAATTTGAGGTTTTTACTTGCCTGTGACTGTTTCACTTTTCCGGTTGAATTGTGGGATTTGCAGTCCAAAATCTGTTGTTTTTCACATTGCCCGTGAATTCCTGATTTTCCCTTCTAATTTCTCCCTTGCTCTGTGCTCAGACCAGTGCGTTAAGCAATCCATCCACTGCTCTCATTTTCTGTTAGCAAGTAAGTGAAACCAGATTACCTTCCTTCCCCCCTTAGCAACATGGATATTATACACCAGAGACTGAACAGAAGGTGCTCTGAGACAGCAGTAATTTGTTGGTAGCTGTTCAAGTGGTGTTTTTTATGGATTGTACACTCATTTTTTTGTATAGTAGAGTGAGTAAAGTGTTATACAAACATTATCAGTTGAGGGCAAAGTTTGTTAGGCCCTTACCCGCAGAATTCCAAAGTGTGGATGGAGCCTGTATGTCTCCTGGGAGATTCTGAGCTGAGGAGCAGCTTCCAACTCCCTGGCCAGCATACATTTCCTGAGGTGGTCGGGACCTTATATAGACGGCTAATGGATACAACATTTGTGCACTGATTCGTGGTTGCATCTTGTGTTTCGATTGGATTAGGGTTAGTGTTCTCAATGGTTGGGTATTTGAGGGTACTGATTAGTTCCTGGGTCAGTGATACTTTTGCTGTAGCACTTACGGCTAGTGATCTGATTAGTGGATAGGTTTAGGGTTTCTGATTGGTTCCTGGGGCAAGGCCTTTCTATTGGACGTAGGGTTTAGGGTTTCCTGTATGATTTGCTGCTGGGAATAGGGTTGGGACTAGGGCTGGGGCTAGGCTTTCTATTGGACGCAGGGCTTAGGGTTTCGTGCCTGATTGGATGCTGGGACTAGGTCTGTGATTGGCTGTAAGAAGCTTGTCTTCCAGTGGTTTTAGGGATTAGGGCTCGTGTTGTGATTGGTTAGGGTTAGGGCTCCCATTGGCCAAAGGGGTCACCTGATTACTAGGGCTATTGAAGGTCAGGGTTCAGGGCTCTCAGCCCAGGCATCGAGGCAAAGGAGGGAGAGGTCAAGGGCAGTTGCCTGTTTGAGCCTGTTCGAGACTGGTTGGGATTAGGACCAGAAATACTGCCCTTTTCTCATTCATCAGCACCCGCCCTATCCCATCCACATCCAGAGTAACACAGTCACAGCACAGGTACTCTACCAATTTACTACAAACTAACCCAAGAAAAAGTTCAGTGTCTCAGCACCCACTACAGAACTCCAGAAACCAAACCTATACACCATATTTCTAACATCACCAACAAACGGCACATAACTCTTTCCAATACCACTAGACAATCCACTCATCAATAACACAACCCAAATCCACACCATATGTAACTACATCCCATTCAGACACACACTCTCCACTCTAATTACCAATAACAGACCTTGTGTCACAAATAAACCTATACTCAGCCTTCCATCATTTCTGCAACCAACACCCTCCTCTTTTTTCTACCACAATAACACAACACTCACACTCTACTGCAACACACATATTACATCTTGCAGCAATCAAGTCTAACACAAACACGCTTAACTCTACTTCCTCCCTCTTACACATGACATACACTCTTCTCACAAACACATTACCATCCCCTTTACCTTTCACTACTCCTCAAAAAACAAAACATTACACGTACACTAGCACAACAAAATCTCTCAAACGCAGCACCTCATAATACTTTCCATCACAAACTACATACATCCACCTTTCAGACTACACAAATGAACAAACTCCCACTCCAAGCTTTCTTTCTTTCTCCCCCACCGAATACATATACAGCAACACAGTAACTCTCTTTTAACTGCCTCTCTTCAATTGGACAATTTAGAACCTGACTACACAATCCCCATGCTGCACATAACTAATACACCTATGGCCCTAAAAAGACGCAAACAAAATAAGCAACATTCCACACCTCACAACTTTGCTTCTCCATGTCTACTGCACAACAAGGTTACACTACAAAAACAACACAGCACACCAACTCACTCTCAACCCCTGTCTTCATCACCTACACATGCAGACCCATAAAAATGCCATCTTACTCTCTCTTGGCCGAGGAACACGATACAAAACAACTACACAATTGCTATCCTCATACAGCTAATATCAACACTAAGGACACACCTGCTCCAAGTCAACAAAAGACTGCTTGCTCTTCTACAAAACAAAATCACACTAGCCAAAGTACATTCTCCAAACTGTCGACTAATAAATGCTCGATCACTCTCTAAAAACACACATCATGTCTACGACCTTCACACTGACCCAAAACCTGACATACTCTTCATAATTGAACCATAATTGGGAGATGGTATGGCTCCAGTCCTACATGAAGCCATTCCTCTAGGCTATCAAACAATCACTGTCCAGGAAGAGGCACAGAATCTGCCCTCCTTGCCATCTGGGAGGACCTGAAGAACACAGTTGACCACAACTGGGTTGCTGCACTACCTCTTTTGGACCTCTTGGCTGCCTTTGACATGGTTGGCCATGACCCTCTGATACAAACACTCTACTAAGCTGGCATAGAGGGGACTGCTCTAGAATGGATCACATCCTACATTTGCGACAGTACTAATGTCATCCATACCCCGCCTTTCTCATCCAAACCATACTTCACAAAAGCAGGGGTCTCTCAAGGCTCCATCATCTAACCCATGCTTTTCAACATCTACATGAAGTCATTATCGGCACTGATCAATAAATTTCACCTCAAGTGCTATAATTATGCAGATGACACACAAATACTCCTTCAACTGGAATGCCCCAAAAGACATTGGAAACTTACCAATGTGTAGTTGTCTTAGAGCTGTGGATCAATGGATGACGTGGAGCTATCTCAAATTGAACGCTTTAGAAACAGTAATACTCAGCATGGCCTGATGATCTGGGAACACCACCTAAAGTATCAAAGGAAGTAAGAAACCATGCAATGACCATGGACGCCAAGCTATCAATGAATGCCCAAGTGAAAAAAACAAGCAGGATTAATCTTTGTTACTGTAAAAACTCTGTGACTAATCTTCCCCCATTTGGGATTTCCACAAAAAGTCCAGGCTACCATCCCCCTTGTTCTGTCAAAACTTGAATACGCCAATAACCTCTACCATGGATCACCTTTAACAACCATGAAAAGACTACTATGGATTCAGAATTCGGCTGCCAGACTACTCTGACATATCAAACTACAAGACCACATCTCCCTGCCTTGAAAACCCTGCATTGGTTACCAGTTGCCAGAAGATCCACTTTCAAGCTGCTTTATATTGCCCACACAGCGAAAAAAATAGAACAGGGCCGCCCTTCATCAGGAATAAAATCACCAAACACGTGCAACAAAGGAACCTCCGCTCTAGAGTGACATTGCGCATCAAAAGCCCAACTTACAAGAAAAAAACAATGGGTGGCACATCCTTCTCTGTTCAAGCAGCCAAATGATGAAACTCTTTATCCTCCAACTTAAGATCCATGAATGACCACCTTATCTTTGGAAAACTACTCAAGAATTGGCTCTTCCCAACATAAGCACCATACGCATACTGAAATATACAGCATATCCTTCTGTATATAAGCATTTATTTGGACCTATAAATGTGCATTGCTTAGTATTCACCTCTAGAATAATTCTGTTTAAAAAAAATATTGATATTCATTAGTTCTGCTTAACAAATGTACATATTACTGATAGTTACGTTAGTCTATTTTTAACATGTATATAAGTGACTGCATAAATAAGTACATATTTTATCATAACTATTTCAAATTGCTTCAATATTGAATTACAAAAATGTATTTTTTTTTAAAGTACAACAACTTTTGAAAGCCAGAGTTTATTTAATACATCTTTAATCTATATATTCTACCTTCCTTTATGCGTCTATACACCTTCCATGTACTTATGGATCTATATGCTTATTACTTTTCTTCTAATTCAGTATATCCAATGCACTACCCTATTTCTCACCCTATATCTCTCTCAATATTTCCTCTACCTCAACTCTCTGACTCATCTCAAACCTCTTTCTACTACTCTTTCCAATGCACTACCCTATTTCTCACCCTATACCTCTATCAATATATCCTCTGTCTCCACTCTCTCCTTCATCCCAAACCCCATACCACTACTATGACCCCATAAATAACCCTTTCTAGACTTTTCCATAATCACCCCTCCTTGCATCAATCTAATAGCTCTTTCATTATTCCGATCCCCCAAAACAAGCCTTTCTAAACCCTCCCTCTGACTCTTCACCGCCACCTCCCTTCTAGTCATCCCAAGCCTCCTTCTACTACTATGAGCTCCAAAACATCCCTCCACTATAATTTTCAATCCAAATAACAGACTAACATGTCCACCACTCAAATTAGTCTCATATTTCACTATACTAATTCAACACCTCATCAGGGGTAGCAAGCGCTATGTAAATGCCAACCTTTTGCCCCTCTTCTGTCCCTCCGCTATCCTTCTCAATCCAAATGACTGACTAACATATCCTCCACTCAAATTACTTTCATATTTCACTATACTAATTCACCACTAATCCTTTATGGGTTCCAGATTAGCATGCTACTCGCTGAAAAATCGATTTGATGTCTCGTCAGGGGTAGTAAGCGCTATATAAATGCAATTACAATACAATACAATACAAGGGTATGGCAGGCTATCTGTTTGCACACCTCCAAATAATCCACAATGCAGCCGCCAAACTGATGTGCAAGAAAGGTAGACGCAACTCTGCAACTTCTTGCTTAAATCATTACATTGGCTGCCAATCCGTAGGAAGGCTCAGTTTAACCTACTCTGCCATGCACATAGGTCTCGGCATAACTCTGGTCCACTGCTCTTGAGAAATAGGGTTGAATTTTATCAGCCTACAAGACATCTCAGAGTATCCAGCTTGACCTTGGCTAAAATAATTAAGATCAAAAAAACCAGATCAGGTGGCCACTCCTTTGCTTTTTTGGCAGCAACCCACTGGAATTTGCTTTACTGGATATCCGATGAACCGAGGATTATCTTGTATTTAGGAAAAAACTGAAAACATGGCTCTTCCCTGACTAATGTAGCCTTGACTCCAACCTTCATTCTGCAGAAATCATATGGTAGTTACAAGCGCTTTGATATCCCTGAGGGGATTAATGTATGCACTCTACAAAAGTCGCAAATAAATGTCATGGAATATGTCATGAGTGATATCATATGGGAGGTTATAAGCAGGGCAGGGCCACAAATTATAGTTAGTGCTGCTACCTATAACAAGGGAATTTCTGTGCTTTTTTTTCTTTCTTCCAAACGTTGTCACTGGGAAATTCACCAAACTGTAACGTTGCCTTAACCTTTGTTTTTTTTCAGCGAAATAATAAAAAAATATATAAAAAAAAATATATATATATATATATATATATATATATATATATATATATATATATATATATATATATATATATATATATATATGATCTCAAGGGCACTTGATGCACGAAATGCATTGTGGAAACAAGGAGCTAATAAAATAACAAATCTGCCATTGAAAAGGTCCCGGTGGTCCGTTTATCCTTAGTTCGCCGTTTGGGAGGTGCTGGAGGGTTTTTACATATATATATATATATATATATATATATATATATATATATATCTATCTATATATTCACAGAAAAAAACATAGGTTATAGACCATATATAGTTAGGAATTTGCATTTACAAAACCTTGAAAATTCACTGAAAAAACCATAGGTTATAGACCATATATAGTTAGGGATTAGCATTTAAAAAACCATGGGGTAGATGTATCAAGAAATCGTTTTGCACTTCTCTAATAGCGATTGGTAAGGAATCGCTATTAGAGAAGTGCAAAATGGTATGTATGTAGGAATTCTCTATTTTTTAGCGATTCCTTAACATTCCTTAATTGCGATTAGCAAATTGCTAATCGCAATTAAGGAATAATTTTCCCATTCATTTCTATGGGCCAGGAGGCCCATAGGAATGAATGTGCAGTAATTCTCAAATTGCGAATTCGCATTTTGCTATTCGCAATTTGAGAATTATTTCAAGGGTGCAGGGGTGTCTTATGGACACCCTGCTGCACCCCTGAAACTTACATGTGTGTGCATATGGCACACATACATGCCCTATGGGCATGTATGTGTGCCACATGCCACCTTCAAAATAGTGTTATTTTGTTGTTTTAAAGGATTTCGCAAATTAACATGAACCTGAAGTTCATGTTAATTTGCGAGTCCTTAACCTAAATTCGCTAATAAAAAAAGCTTCATACATGGCATTTAAGGAATCGCACATTTGCGATTCCTTAAATGCTGATGCAAAATAAGGAATCGCAATTTATTGCGATTCCTTATTTTGCTAATCACACATACATCTCAAAAAATGCAAAATGTCCGTTTGCGATTCCTTAAGGAATCGCAAAAGGCTTGATACATCTAGGCCCTTATTTTATTTGCACAAAACCATTGAAATTCCATATATAGTTAGTTGCACTAACTATATATCGCGGACCCGCAATCCACTGCTAATGATGTCACATATTACATCATTCATGACATGGTCAGTGACATCACTGATGACATCACTGATGACATCTCAAATGACATCACCGATGACATCACTGATGACATCACTGATGACAACACCCAGTGACTGTATGTTTCTGTAAAGTTAAAATATGTCTTACATATTGAAGAATGAGTGGATGTATAAGTGTCTGGATGAAGGATTTAGTAGGTGCATGACTGACTGTATGAGAGAATGATTAAATGTGTCTCACTGAGTGTATGGGTTAGTGATTAAAGTGTCTTAATTTGGCAATCATTATTTATGTTGTTCTGTAAACTGCTGCATGTTTAAATCAGTAGCTATATCAGTAACTATATGGGTTATTGAATGGTTGCCCAAGTATTTGTATGGGAGACTGAGTATGTGTGTGGGTGGCTGGGAGGTGTATAACTCTGTGCATAGATGTGTGAGCAGTTGATTCCCTAGGTGTATGGGTTCAAAAGTGCATGTAGAAACAGCTGTATGGACAGTTTACTGTGTGCATGAGTATATTGGTGAGTGAATGGATATCTTAGTGCTACATGTCAAAGTAAGTACATATGTAAAACACACTCCATGTGAGAGTTGACATATATAAATAACTGAACATAAGAGCCAGTGAATGTGTGAGTGGCTGTATGAATCATTGTGAACTTGTATCAAGGATTGTATAAGAGAGTAAATATGTGTTACTATATGTTTGAATAAGTAAGGTGTGTATAACTGTATAGTTGAGGAAATGGAGATGTGATTGATTCTTTGCATGACTGACTAGGTGTGTGAGTAACTCCATGGATGTGTGACAGTCTGTGAGTGCCTGTTTACACTGAGTGTATCTAAGGTTATATTAGAGTCTGAAGATGTATTATCACATAAATGATATCATCAGTGATGTAATCAGTAATGTCAAATGAGATGTCAGTGATGTCATCAGTGATGTCATTTGAGATGTCATCAGTGATGTCATCGGTGATGTCATTTGAGATGTCATCAGTGATGTCATCAGTGATGTCACTGACCATGTCATGAATGATGTAATATGTGACATCATTAGCAGTGGATTGCGGGTCCGCGATATATAGTTAGTGCAACTAACTATATATGGAATTTCAATGGTTTTGTGCAAATAAAATAAGGTTTTTTAAATGCTAATCCCTAACTATATATGGTCTATAACCTATGGTTTTTTCAGTGAATTTTCAAGGTTTTGTAAATGCAAATTCCTAACTATATATGGTCTATAACCTATGGTTTTTTCTGTGAATTTCATTGGTTTTTTAAAAGCTAATATCTATAGCTGTAAAATATATTCTTTATTAAGTGACGTATCACGTAGCCCGTGAGACGCCTCATGATGCATCGCATAACCGTGACGTATCGTCTCTGTAGCGCAAACCAAACCCAAAACGTAAGCGCGCCAGAACACGCTTAAAGATATATATATATTTTTTTACCCTTAATTAGACAAAATCCACACGTGCACATATCACAAACGTTCAAAAAACACAATATGTCGGACTCCCGTTACGCTGCCGGTTAGCTGCCCGGTTAACGTACCAGGAAGCACCTTTACCGCGAAAAATCGAATTTTTTTTTTCACCCCCCAGGGAACTTTTATAGCCCCCTCATCAATCCTAGGGGTTCAGGATGGGTCTGCCTTACCCCTTTCATTCATTTACACCTTTTTTCCACCTCTTGTCTCTCGATCCCACAGAGAGACAAGATGGCGGGCGCTCCAGACTGTTTACAAAGATAACAGCCAATCAGCTTCTCCTCAGACTCCCGTTACACTGCCGGTTAGCTGCCCGGTTCGCGTACCAAGACGCGTCTCTACGGCGAAAAAATCTTAATTTTTTATTTTATTTTTTGGGCCCAGCGTGGCTCTATAATATCCCCTCATCAATCCTAGGGGGTCAGAAGGGGTCTACCTTGCCCCTTTCCTTCATTTCCCCCTTTGTTTTGGCCTCCTCTTGTCTCTCGATCCTACCGAGAGACAAGATGGCGGCCGCTCCGAACTGTTTACAATGTTGACAGCCAATCAGCTACTCGTCAGACTCCCGTTACACTGCCGGTTAGCTTCCCGGTTAGCTGCCCGGTTCGCGTACCAAGACGCGTCTCTACGGCGAAAAAAACGGATTTTTTTTATTTATTTTTTTGGGCCCAGCGTGGCTCTATAATATCCCCTCATCAATCCTAGGGGGTCAAAAGGGGTCTACCTTGCCCCCTTTCCTTCATTTCCTCCTTTGTTTTGGCCTCCTCTTGTCTCTCGATCCTACCGAGAGACAAGATGGCGGCCGCACCGGACTGTTTAGAATGTTGACAGACACCGGAGAGCCAATCAGCTTCGCTTCGCAAAGTTCCGATAAGCGAAAAGTACGCGAACCGGATCGCTGCCCGGAGCGCTGTTACAGATATATATCTTGATTTAAACGTTAATTTCTCAAAATCCACTGAAGCACATATATTGAGACCTAGCAAAGGCACATCGGGCTAACAGTCCCTACAATTTTGCCAAGTTTCGTGCAAATCCATTCAGCCGTTCGAGCTAAAAGTGAGTCCAACCGCCCTATGGAAAAATGAATGGGAAAAACGCGTTTTGGGACCCCCCTTTTTTCTCAGCCCCCCCTTGACGAAAGCCCCCCAAATTTCCAGGAGCTGCTCAGAAACAAAATGTGCCATTTTCCTGAAAATTTCAGCCGATTCCGTCCACAAACGCCAAAGTTATTAGACATAGAATTTTCAGAAATCCCATAGGGAAAAAATCCTAACTATATATACCTACTGGCGACCGCCAGTAGGTAATATATATATATATATATATATATATATATATATATATATATATATATATATATATATATATATATATATATATATATATATATATATATATATATATATATATATATAGATATATATATATATATTCCAGCTCCGAGGTACCCAACGTACAAAGGAGCACCCGGACCTCAGCTGCACACAAGGAGCCTTGAATGGTAAGCACGCCTCCAGCACAATGATATCCTTTGACTGTTCAAACTGCCATGGATGCCTGACGCGTTTCGAAGTGTCCCCACTTCTCTTCAGAGGCTTTGGCAGTTATGAAGGAGCGCTTGAGGCACCACACCCCTTCTTGCTTAGATGCACGCCCTAGATGGGACTTATGGGACTTGTAGTGCCTCACGTCGCGCTAATGTTCAGTTGGTAACTTTTCAAGCCCACAGATGGGCCTCGCTGTGTGGAATGCGTGCAGAATCCATATGCTGCTGTCCCATGTTCTCGGCCCGTAGTCAAGACCGCATGGCCCCCGGTTCTTTCAGGGTGACATGGAACTTTGTGGATATATATATATATATCCACAAAGAAGAGTTGCCCCCTCGGAAAAGCCACACGCAGGAAGATTGAAATCACCGTTTTAATGTGTAAGCTGTAGCGTGGTTAACAGGAAATCTTGCACAAAGTTCACCAGCCTGACGCGTTTCGTGCGATATCGCACTTTTTTAAAGCATTCATGTTTCACAACGCTGAGCATTTTCAATTTAAAGTCCTGACACCCGCCCTGGTGGGCGTCGACCCTCGCAGAGCCTCACGGTATCTGTAGTTAACTTAATTAGTCTCAATGTTATACATGTCTATTAAAACCCCCAAGTGGGTGTGCACAGAGTCCTGTATTCTCCACGCTACACATTGTAACTCCCAGCAAAACCTCCTGCCCAGAATGCTGATCATCGTTTTGATGCCGTATCGATCGGCTTCTATGTGGCGGGGCTCTCCCCGAGCTGGGCCAGCTGTAACATATCCACAAAGAAGAGTTGCCCCCTCGGAAAAGCCACACGCAGGTAGGTTAAAATCACCAATTTAATGTGGAAGCTGTAGCTTGGTTAACAGGATATCTTGCACAAAGTTCACCAGCCTGACGCGTTATGTGCGATCTCTCACTTTCTCAAAGGCATTCATGTTTCACAACGCTGAGCATTTTCAAGTTAAAGTCCTGACACCCGCCCTGGTGGGCGTTGACTCTCGCAGAGCCTCGCGGTATCTGTAGTAAACTTAATTAATCTCAAGTGAGTTGCATCCAATGTTATACATGTCTATTAAAACCCCCAAGTGGGTGTGCACAGAGTCCTGTATTCTCCGCGCTACACATTGTAACTCCCAGCACAACCTCCTGCCCGGAATGCTGATCATTGTTTTGATGCCGCATCAGTCCGCTTCTATGCGGCGGGGCGCTCCCCCAGCTGGGCCAGCTGTAAAATATCCACAAAGAAGAGTTGCCCCCTTGGAAAAGGCACTCGCAGGTAGGTTGAAATCACCGTTTTAATCTGGAAGCTGTAGCATGGTTAACAGGATATCTTGCACAAAGTTCACCAGCCTGATGCGTTTTGTGTGATCTCGCACTTTTTCAAAGGCATTAAAATTTCTCAAATCTGAGCATTTTCAATTTAAAGTCCTGACACGCACCCTGGTGGGCGTTGACTCTTGCAGAGCCTCACGGTATCTGTAGTTAACTTAATTAATCTTGAGTAAGTTGCAAGCAAACATTGTACATGTCTATTAAAACCCCCAAGTGGGTGTACACAGAGTACTGTATTCTCCGCGCTACACATTGTAACTCCCAGCACAACCTCCTGCCCAGAATGCTGATCATCGTTTTGACGCCGCATCTGTCCACTTCTATGCAGCGGGACTCTCCCCTGGCTGGTCAACCGTAACATATCCACAGAGAAGAGTTGCCCCCTCAGAAAAGCCACATGCAGGTAGGTTGAAACCACCGTTTTAATGTGGAAGATGTAGTGGTTAACAGGATATCTTGCACAATGTTCACCAGCCTGATGCATTTCGTGCGATCTCACACTTTTTTAAAGGCATTCATGTTTCACAACGCTGAGCATTTTCAATTTAAAGTCCTGACACCCGCTCTGGTGGGCGTAGACTCTCGCAGAGCCTCACTGTATCTGTAGTAAACTTAATTAATCTCAAGTGAGTTGCATCCAATGTTATACATGTCTATTAAAACCCCCGAGTGGGTGTGCACAGAGTCCTGCATTCTCCGCGCTACACATTGTAACTCCCAGCACAACCTCCTGCCCAGAATGCTGATCATCGTTTTGATGCCGTATCGGTCCGCTTCTATGCGGCGGGGCTCTCCCTCAGCTGGGCCAGTCGTAACATATCCACTAAGAAGAGTTGCCCCCTCGGAAAAGCCACTCGCAAGTAGGTTGAAATCACCGTTTTATTGTGGAAGCTGTAGCATGGTTAACAGGATATCTTGCACAAAGTTCACCAGCCTGACGAGTTTCGTGCGATCTCGCACTTTGTCAAAGGTATTCATGTTTCACAACTCCGAGCATTTTCAATTTAAAGTCCTGACACGCACCCTGGTGGGCGTTGACTCTTGTAGAGCCGCACAGTATCTGTAGTTAACTTAATTAATCTCGAGTGAGTTGCACAAAAGTTGTACATGTCTATTAAAACCCCCAAATAGGTGTCACTGAGTCCTGTATTCTCCGCCCTACACATTGTAACTCTCAGCAACACCTCCTGCCAGAATGCTGATCATCGTTTTGACGTCTGCTTCTATCAATCTGGCTGGGTGATTGGAGGACTGCATAGGTAGTACCAGGGAGATTACTGGACTGCATAGGTAGTCCTCAATGGATTGTAGCAGTGCATGTGTCAGTGACTGGGTCATTGCATAAGTACATGGGTAGTGACTGGATGATTAGAGTGCTACAAGGAGAGTGCATGGCGATTTTATAACTGCTTGGGTTTTGGCGGAGTGATTGGATAAGTACATTGTGCTGGCTGGGTGATTGGAGGAGTGCATGGGTATTGACAAAGGGATTTCTGGAGTGCATGAGTACTACTTGGGTAATTAAAGGAGTGAATCAGTAGTGTGTAGGTGGTAAGACGTCTGCATGGGAATTGCTTAGGGGGATTGTAGCAGTGCACGTGGTAGTGCCTGGGCCATTCCATGAGTACATGGGTACTGACTGGAAGATTAGAGTACTGCAAGGAGAGTGCATGGTGAATCTATAAGTGCTTTGGTTTTGGTGGAGTGATTGGATAAGTACATGGTGCTGGCTGCGTGATTGAAGGAGTGCATGGGTACTGACAGGGCGATGGCTGGACTGCATGGGTAGTGCTCAGGGTATTGTAGCAGTGCATGAGTTAGTGCATGGGTCATTGTATGAGCGCATGGATACTGACTGGATGATTAGAGGACTGCAAGGAGAGTGCATGGTGAATTTATAAGTGCTTTGGTTTTGGTGGAGTGTTTGGATAAGTACATGGTGCTGGCTGCGTGATTGAAGGAGTGCATGGGTACTGACAGGGCGATGGCTGGACTGCATGGGTAGTGCTCAGGGTATTGTAGCAGTGCATGAGTTAGTTCATGGGTCATTGTATGATCGCATGGATACTGACTGGTTGATTAGAGGACTGCAAGGAGAGTGCATGGTGAATCTATAAGTGCTTTGGTTTTGGTGGAGTGATTGGATAAGTACATGGTGCTGGCTGCGTGATTGAAGGAGTGCATGGGTACTGACAGGGCGATGGCTGGACTGCATGGGTAGTGCTCAGGGTATTGTAGCAGTGCATGAGTTAGTGCATGGGTCATTGTATGATCGCATGGATACTGACTGGTTGATTAGAGGACTGCAAGGAGAGTGCATGGTGAATCTATAAGTGCTTTGGTTTTGGTGGAGTGATTGGATAAGTACATGGTGCTGGCTGCGTGATTGAAGGAGTGCATGGGTACTGACAGGGCGATGGCTGGACTGCATGGGTAGTGCTCAGGGTATTGTAGCAGTGCATGAGTTAGTTCATGGGTCATTGTATGATCGCATGGATACTGACTGGTTGATTAGAGGACTGCAAGGAGAGTGCATGGTGAATTTATAAGTGCTTGGGTTTTGGCGGAGTGATTGGATAAGTACACACACATGTCACATCGGTCCCTCCCATCACCATTGTGCAAACGAGCCCCCTGGCAGGTTTAAAGTTGAGGGATTAGATCCCCCTTGAATCCTGAGGGTCCCTGGGGACCAACTAGCACACCAGGTACCTCCAGTAAGCACCACAGAGGTGCGTTGCAGAGAGGTGGTCCAAGGCCACACCCCTTTTTAAACCTCTCTGCAACGCAGCTCTGTGGCGCTTACTGGAGGTACCTGGTGGGCTAGTTGGACCCAAGGGACCCTCAAAATTTTAGGGGACGTAATCCCCCAACTTACAACGCACCAGAGGGCCCGGAGCATGGCTATATATATATATATATATATGTTATGTTATGTTACACTGCATTTCTAAAGCGCACAGCTACTTAGAGTATCCCGGCGCTGCTACCCTGAGCCCCCACCACTAGCTGAACAAGAAGAGCCTCTAAAAGAATGGACTCAGAACAGAAGTGTTTTTAGATTCTTTTTAAAGATAACCGGATCCGAAATCCGCCTGAGGTCGAGAAGAAGCTCATTCCAGGCTATGCCAGCCTTATGGGTGAAAGAGTAGCCACCTAGCCCATGGCGTGAAGAGCGCGGGTTATGAATAAGGAGTTGGTCCGAGGACCGCAAAGTCCTGGTAGGAATATAGAAAGAAAAGCGCTTCTGCAGATAGAGTGGGCCCAAACCATACCAGGCCCGATGGACAATGGCCAGCATTTTGAATTTCAAGCGAGTCTCAACTGGGAGCCAGTGAAGGTGGCGGAGATGGACCAGCATGCTCTGCCAGGAAGAAAGACCCAGAAGGAGACGAGCAGCCGCATTTTGGACTACCTGCAATTTTTTTATCAGATAGCCTGGGCATCCCACTAAGAGTGCGTTAGAATAATCCAGCCGAGAAAGAATCAATGCCCGAACTACTGTTTCTTTAGCCTCCGCAGGCAGAAGGGGGAGGAATTTACGCAGGGTTTTAAGTATGCCAAAACAGGTCCCTGTAAGTTTTTTGACATGTGTCGCAAAATTCAAATTTTCCTCAAACCAGACCCCCAAGTTTTTCGCAAGGCCCTTGTCTGATTGGGGGGGTGGAAAGTCCGGGGGCCAAAGTCTGGTTCTAAAGCCCGCAGGAAACGCTCCAAACAAGAGCACCTCCGACTTCTCCTCATTGCACTTGAGTAGTGCATTGGCCAGCCAGGGAAATACCGTGGAAAGACAGCGCTGAGCCGTGTTGACCGAGTCCTCACCCCTTCTCCAGGTAAACAATAACTGCGTGTCGTCCGCGTAGGCCATCACCCTAGCGTCACAAAGATGTTAAACAAAAGGGGGCTAAGAGAAGAGCCCTGCGGGACACCAGTGGAGAGAGGGGAGAGGGTTGAGGCAAACGGGGGGAGCCCGACTTGTTGTGACCTCTCCTCCAAAAAGGATTGCAGCCAGCTCCACGCCGTACCTGCAATGCCAATGTCAGTAAGTCGGTCAAGGAGGAGAGAGTGGGGAACCGTGTCGAATGCCGCCGAGAGATCCAGCATCACCAGAGCTGCTCTCCCGCCGGCATTTAAACAGTCTCTAATTGCCTCAGCCACCTCCAGCAGTGCCGACTCTGTGCTATGGGCGGCCCGGAAACCCGATTGCACAGGATGTAGCGCGCCCGACTACGTCACATAGTTGGTTAACTGCAAAGTGACCACCTTTTCGCAAACCTTAGCCAAACTAGGCAAAAGAGAAATGGGTCTATAATTACCGGGAAGCGAGGGGTCATGGGTGGGTTTCTTAAGTAATGGAAGTAAGAGGGCCTGCTTCCAAGCGAGCGGAACGTATGCCTCGCTAAGCGACTGGTTGATCAGAATATTGACTTCCGAATTAACCGTGTCGGCTAGATCAGCCAGCAGCCGAGCCGCAAGGATCGTTGGGGGAACCAGATTTCAACGCCCCAAGGATTTTGCGAGAGGCCAAGAGGTCTATGGGGCAGAAGGCCGAGAAGGAGTGATCTGGGTCCTTCGCCACACTAAGCCCCCGCTGGGGCCGGGGAGGCGTCAGGTTTTTTGGAAAAGATTCTTGGATATCCCTGATTTTCTCCCTAAAATGATTGGACAGAGTATTTTCCCAGATGACTGAGGGCGTAGCCTCTATCTCCTGTGCTCAAGGCATCACAAAACTCTGCACAATGGCAAAGATTTCCTTTGCATTATTGTTAGCCCTATCAATGCGCACAGCAAAATGGGTGTTTTTTGCCAAGGAGATGGCAGAATAGTACAATTTCTGTTTGTCCCTAAGAGCCTGTTTGGCCATAGGACAACAGTCGCTGGCCCTCCATGTTCTCTCCAAGACCTTACAAGAGTGTTTGAGATCCCTCAACTCTGCGGTGAACCAAGGCTTGGAGGGGGTTTCTCTCCCCAACTTACGGGGGCCAGAGGCCGAAAGGCCCATGACAGCATCACTAATCCAATTCGAAAACGTAGTAACATTCTCCGATAGTGTGCTCCCAAGGGACGGGCGCGAAGCCACCAACTTAGCACTCAAAAGCACAGTATCAATCTTTCTGACCTTCGGGGCACGGTAGCGGGGTGGTGGTTGGCGTTCTTGCAAGGCCGTCCACGAAAAGAATACTGGGAAGTGGTCTGACCATGTAACCGGGAGGGGTTTTTGGACCAAAACCGGAAAGTTGAACAAATAAGATCCAGAATGTGGCCCCCCTTATGGGTAGGAGTACTCACCCACTGGGAGAGCATGGCTAACTGGAGAATATCCCGGAAATCAGCGGCGTCTGGCGACTCTGCCGAGTCCAGATGTAATTTGAGGTCGCCCAACAGCAGAAAGTTGGAAAACCTTAGGACTCTCTTCGCTATGGTGTCACTGCAAGCATCCAAAAAGGCTCCCGCAGGACCCGGAGGGCGGTATAGTAAAGAGCCACCCAAGGTGAAATGGGGCGACAGTTTCAGGCTGAAATCTAGGGTCCACAACCTACCCAATTAGTGGATGGTTCCCCCTGAAGGACCCAGCATTCTCTATAGAATATGGCAACACCTCCCCCTCTCCCCAATGGACGGTCAAACCGATGTATTTTGTACCCAGGGGGAGTGGCCAGCGTAACTATAGGATTGGAGAAAGCATCTAATCAGGTCTCTGTAACAAATAAGAGATCGAGGTCAAAGTCCAAGATCAAATCAGAAATGTCAGTATGTTGCCGTTTAAGAGATCTGGAATTAATGAGGCAGGCTTTAAAACTGGCCGGAAGGCGAGAATTAATATACCGAGCCTCCGACCGAAGCTGCATGGTAGGCAGAAAGCTACAATCTGGACAAGCCAGAGCACTCACCGGGTCAGCGGTAGACATGGGATAGGTGGCACAGCGTGGGCTTCGCAGGGACCTAAGTGCCGAGCTGGAGTACTGGATACGCGATCCAATATGGTGAAAGGAACTAAAACCGGCAGCATGGCTCGCCCTGAGCCCTGCCTTGGCGCTGACGGGCGCAGACGAGCTTGCCTTAGGCGCTCCATCGGCGTGCACCCTGCGCCCGCCCGCTGCGCGGGCCGCCAAGCAAAATTGAAATAGGGGGTGGCCAGAGCCAGGAGAATCAAGCAACAACTGGACCGCTGACCGTGAATAGTGCGAGTCAGGTCCAAGATGGCCGCTACCCGGCCGGAATTGGTGTCCGGAGTGGAGCGAGGCAAAAGGGAGATAAGCCCCGAGCAGGAACACAGCAGCGCAGGTAAAAGCAGAAATGCAATATTAATAATATCCCTCACAAGGTTGCTGAAAAAATAAAATCCAATTTCAGGCACCCCCCCCCCCCAAATTCCCTTCCAAACGCTCCCCCCCAAATTCCCTCAAGCACACAGAAAAGGGTAAATATATATATGTTTCATTATTTAGAAAGGAGGGGGGCTGTGTGACCCCCCTCCTGAGGCGTCTGTTAGCCCCAGGGACCCCATCCCCCGGGGTCCTGCCTTGTTTTAAAAAAATATATATATTGGGTAGGGGGGCCACGTGGCTCCCCTCCCAGGCCCGGGGCCTGGCCTTTCCACGGCCCCCTCCCTTTTCTTGAAAAAGAAATGCCCGGGCCCTGGGGGCTCTAGTCCCCGGGGCCAATAGTGGCCCAGGGAAGGAGGGCCATGTGGCCCCTGTCCCTTTAAATATGCATAATGAAAGGATGCCATGCCTCAGGAGCCCCCTTCCCGTTTTTTTTTTTTAAAAAGGGGTCATGCCCTGGGGGATGTGCTCCCCAGGGCCCCAGAAATAGTAAAAGAAGGGGGTCACATAGGCTCCCTTCTAAAAAAATAAATTAAAAATAAAAGACTGCATCACGCCAGAGGCCCCGCCCCCTCCCGTTCTCTGCAAACATGCTCCTGGCGCGTTGTAAGATGGGAAATTAGGTCCCCATGAATACTGAGGGTCCCTGGGGACCAACTAGCTCACCAGGTACCTCCAGTAAATGTCACATAGATGGTTTGCAGAGAGGTGGTCTAAGGTCACGCCCTTTTTTACACCACTCTGCAAACGCACCTCTTGGTGCACTGCTGGTGGGAGGATGAGGTCCTCTTGTGTCCTGAGGACCTCAGGACCCCAGTGATCTTAATCCCCCAAGCAGCAGTGCGCCAGGAGCCGCGTTTGCAGAGTGGTGTAAAAAGGGGGCGTCGCCTCAGACAACTCTCAGCAATCCAGGTGTGTGGTGCTTACTGGAGGTACCTGGTGGGCTAGTCGGCCCCCAGGGACCCTCAGGAATGAATGGGACTTAATACTCCAACTTATAACGCGCCAGGAGGGGCATTTGCAGAGTAGTGGGGAAAGGTGGCGTGGCCTTTGTTCACCTCTCAGCAATCCCGCTGTGTGGGGCTTACTGGGGGTAAGACATAGGCTGGTTGGCCCCTAATGGACCCCCAGTAGGTAAGGGGACTTCAATCCCCATCCAAGAGTGTGCCAGGGATCGCGTTTGTAGAGTGGTGGGCAAAGGGGGAGTGGCCTGCTATGAGAACTTAGCAATCCTGCTGTGTGGGACTTACTGGAGGTAATAGGAGGGGTAGTTGGCCCCCAAGGTTGTTGTTGGGGGCCAACTACCCCTCTTGTTACCTGGAGTAAGTCCCACACAGTTGGATTGCTAAAGCATATAAGGAGGAAAAGCACCCCCTTTCTCCACCACTCTGAAAGCACACCTCCTAGCAGACTACAGTGTTGTGTTTCTATCTAGGACCCTAATTCGATATTCCTGATTCATGCCCTTATGTGGTTATAATCAATAATATCCTTATAAAGGCATAAGAATCATATCCATATTCAGTAATAGCACATGCAGTCCAAAGCACAGCACGGCTACTCCCATCGACTCCTAGAAAGCACAACGCGTTCTTTAAACAAACCAAGCCTCCAGCAGCACGGGAAATCCCCCCCTGCTTTTGTTTTGATTTGAACAAGAACTCCTGGAGTCCAGAAAGAACTGTTAGTTCTTAGTGACGTCTTATGTCTAACCTTACGTCAACTTCGGCACCTTTCAGGTATAAATATACCAACAGTTGCCTTAAGCAAACACGCAGTGGTTTGGAGCAGAGCGGCTATCTACTTGCCCGAGAGCCCAGCTGATGCGAAAGCCCACGGAAGCCGCCCCTCCCGTTTTGACGCACTGAGAGAGACGCTGTCTTTTTCTCCAGCCGAGAAAATCCAGCTCCGGTGTTTCCAGCCACCCTTGCGGGTTTGCTGGGAGATCGAGTCCTGAAGAAAGAGATACCAGGCCTCCCACATTCTATTACCAAGGTACGGAGCTGATTAAACCCTACAGAGAATTCTTGATGCAGATTCTTGGCAAAACAATCTTAACCAACTTAACTTAAACTGCGACTTACTTACTCCTTCCCAAGTATTAGGCTTAGGTCGGGTACACCGGGGTAGGCGTAGTTAGAAGCACCAGTTGAGTACGTTAGTCAATGTTTTTATGTATGTATATATTTTATCCATTTTTTAGTACCATATGGCTAAGAAACCATATCAATGCTTTTACAGTATTATTTCATAATACTACTTTTACTGTGCGCACTTTTACTTTATGATAAGTATTCAATTGTGGCAATTAATTTCTCTTGCATGAGAAAGAAGACTACTCAATAAATAACACCTTTTATTGAAAACGCCCGTCTCTCTATTTCTCTGCAGTCTCGTGAAACTAAGTATGCACGGTTGACTGAGTGAAATAGCTGCCTATTGTTTTCACACGACTCTAGAGATACACTCTTATTCTGAGGGAGCAAAGTTGTCATGTTTATGCGGTTGTCAGAAACTGAATCCCTTCTCGTCTGAATCAGGGAAGTTCATCCCTCCCTATTCATTCAAGAAAGTTTCTAGTGACCTCTGAGCTAGCTGGGGCAAACCTAAATTAAGCCTAACATAGTCAGTAGAGACCTAGATGACCTCAGACCTACGTCTACACTGCTGTTTATGTTATTCCAATGCGCAGAGCCTATTGGGAAAATAGGAACTACACTACATGGCGCCCAACGTTTAGTAAGGCGATAATCTAACGCAAGACACTAGAGTAACTCAGTCGTGCTTTTTCACACAGAACCCCTTTTTCCCGTAAACACTCCAAAAGACGTCTGGAGTGGGTGAAAGGTTAATATCCGCCGGAACTTAGTAGGATGAGAATCCTATGTATTAGTTCTTGGTTTAGTCAACGTTGAAGGATAGTGTTCCAAAATATTGTGCACCTAATCTTTGTTTCCTTGAAACTCGATCTGCAACAAGAAACTTTCAGTCAGTAAAATGACAGAAAGTGAAGAAGAGAGAGAAAGAGAAGCCTTAGCAACTCGACTCTTAGAGGAAGACACAAGTCTCCAAGAAACTGACCCGAGTGCTATACTCATTCCGGTCAATATAAGGAGAACTATAACTCTTAAACTTATAGAAAATGGACTGACATCACGAGGTGGTACAGTCATATTCGTGGTAGAGGCACATGAATATCGGCAGAAAGAGGTATTCTATTCATGAATACATTTTCCAGCAGCAAATGCTGTGACAAAAGACTTCCACTATTACAAAATAGAGGAACCTCCGGATGAATACACTCCTTTCGAGGACATTGAAATCCCACTAAATTACCAAGAGCACCTGCTCTGGTTTAAATGCGCCCTAAAACATAATAATCACATCACCAGGCATGGTCCACTAGGTAGACCAGGAGCAACGTGGCCGGTTCTAGCCAGCTACACACCACATCCAGACATTGATAAAATGTCAGACCAGGAACTTTTAGCTCAGCTAAAACTATTATTTGAAATACATAGACAATTGGTCCAATATGTCATGTGGACTTCAACAGTCCAACCTACATGTAATATTCCACAGCTGACCCCTCATCAGGGGAACACAAACAAAATCACACCACAGAACATACAATCATGTCTTGGTAAAGTACCCATAAAACGGGAACAAATTCCATTCTGGTTAGCACAAACAATTACTCAAATAGAGGCAGTATTTCCAGATACTACTCCTACTGAGAAACACAGAATTCTGACTATCTGCCTTCCAATGGGGATCGCACCACATGTGGAAGACTGTGACACTTGGGGCACAGTCTTTGCTTCCATCTACACAAAAACACACGGTGTCCCGTCTATGGCGGTAATACCAGATGTACTAAGACAGGTTCAAAATGAATACGGTCCAGAACCTGCTTTAACTCTGGGTGTGAAATTACTGAAAGACTTCAAGCAGGTCTCAGCTATATTATTAGCCAACATAAAAGGGGAAGCAGCGATCCGCCAGAAATTGAAGGAAACAGATATAGCAGACCAACCATTTGAACTCGCCAGAATCATAGAAAAATCCTATGAAGAACTAGGAAGAGATAGTTTGGGTGCGAGACCGGTAAAACCCCAACTAACTGAAAATCCTGAAAAAAATGTATTAAAAATAATTTAAAAACTCCAAAAAAGAGTTGGGATGGTAATAAACAATCCACTCCCAGGGAAAAACATTTCCAGTCCAGAGGAAGGTCTCCTCAGCGGAGAGAAAGATCTCCAGGCCGAGAAGACAAGTCTCCCCAAAGGGAGCCCTCTGAAAAAAGAAACAACCTTAGAAATAGGGATAATTTGAAAAAACCTGATAGATATCAAGATGTTGATACACGTCCCTCTCGATCTTTTCAGACTTCCTCACAGAAATCGGAAAGAAGAGGACGGTCAGAACACAGAGAAGAGTACGTCAAGTCCAAAGACAAGGAACCTGCTCATCAAAGTAAAAAACTTGCAATTTCCCAGAACGAAGGTAGCATGTATTAAAATTAAACATGCCGAGAATTCTGAGGACACAACTGAAAAACGGAGAGAGGGTACAGACAATGCTAGACAGCGCAGCAGAAGTGACAATAGCTAGCAAGATCCTGATGAATCTTCTGGAGACAGTGGACACGAATGAATACATTCAGGTGGAAACTGCAGACACACGAGTTAGTGTGCCCCATAAACTATATGAAATAACATTACGTATAGAGGGAGATAAAACTAGGAAAATAAAAGGTCTCTTTTGGGAGAAACTTTCTAAAGGCTATGACATCCTGCTAGCTGAGAAAGACTGGCCACCAGAGTTTGTCAGGGAGTGCCCTCATGGTGAAGAAATGATTATGCCTGCCTTCTCAAATCATATTCCGATTCATAAAAAATACACATTGGCAAGAAAATGGGCAGTGGCCCAAGCTCCTGCTTTATACAAAAATCATCCACAAAATCCAGTTAAAAAATCAGCCCACTGCACAAAGGCAGTACCCAGTTAAACAAGAAGCTAAAAAACAAGTCAGGGAGATCTTAGATCAACTTGAATATCAAGGGGTGATTGAAACCTGCAACTCACAAATGAACAATCCTTTGTTTCCTGTCTCCAAGCCAGACGATTCATATCGTCTAGTTTTGGACTACAGACACCTTAACTCCTGTTGTAAAACATTTGCAGTACAAAACTCACATAGTGCAGCACTAATGAATAACATTGTGTGCAAAAGATATAAAACGACATTAGATATCTCTAATGGATTCTTCTGTCAAAACATTGCACCTGAAACCAGGTATTTGACCGCTTTCTCAATAATGGGATCACAAAAACAATTTTGCCGACTCCCACAGGGATTCAAGAATAGCCCAGGATTATTCTCAGCAAGAGTAACAGAGTTACTACAAATATATGATGATGAGGCATTATCCTATGTCGATGGCATCTATCTCACAGATGATGACCTAGAGACTCACTTAAAAAGAGTGAACACCATAATACTTGGGTTCGCATCAGAGGGTTACAAATTCAACTTTAAAAAGTCACGAATTGCCCATCTAACTGTCCTATTTTTAGAATATGAATTATCAAGTGAAGGCAAAAGCCTGGCAGACAATTTCTTAGAGAAATGTGCTGTACTCCAAGCACCAAAAACGTTGAAGAATTTACAATCAATACAAGGTTTCCTGAATTTCGGAAGAACATACATTCTAAATTATGCAGAGAGGGTTGAACCTCTCTATGAATTGATAAGACCAGATTTTAAACAATTCAATTGGACTCAGAAACACACAGAGATTTTGAGATCATTGCAAACAGACATGTTAACTAAAACAAAACTACAAAATCGCGAAAACATACGCAACCTTGTAATCCGAGTCATCTCAGGAAGATGCGGATTCACATACCTGACCTCTAATGAGGGAGAAACTGTACCTATAGCTTACAAATCACATTTGTACACTCAAGCTGAAATGAAATTCAGCTCTACAGAAAAAATTCTGACAGCGGTTCAAACTGCTGTAGCAAAAGAAGGCAAAAGAATATCTGTTTATACAGCAGAATCAGCCCTTGAGGCATTAACAAGTCCACGTAATCTGAATACAGTGGCATTAGATCCAAAATGGAAACAATGAGAAAATTCTTTTGCTACAGAAGACGTGAAATACATTTTGACCCGAAACTGAAAAAACTAGATGATCTAGAATATGAACAAGAATATCTTCTGCCAATCGAAATTCTGCCTCTGGAACAATACACCTGCGTAATCTATATGGACAGATTCGCACAACACTTCGATGTAGATAAAAAATCTTACAATGCAGCGTGCGCGATTGTTAAAGGTCGCTGGTGCTCAGGTAAATTCAAACCGATGATCACCAAAACTGAATCACTCAGAAACTGTTCAGCTCAGCGAGCTGAAATAAGATCGTTAAAGATGGCGCTTGAAAATGCTGATGGCGAATTCCCCACACTAATAGTGTGTGATTCGTATTTCTGCGTCAAGTCATACAACAGTGACATGTAGACATGGAGTAAAAACGGTTACAAAGACGACACAGCCACAATCAAGCATAAAACGCTTTGGGAACAAGTAGTTCTTTTAAGGAAAGAACTACAAAAGACTCACGTGAGACACACACTGAGTCATCAACGTGATGGCGTTCACGTTGCAGGGAATTCATTGGCTAACACAGTCACAGCAGAAGCGGTTCAACCGGCTTCCGTAGCCACAAAAAAGCGTTCAGAAAAACAAATAGATGGGGAAACCATGCTGGCGGTAAAAGCCTCATTAAAAGGTGATTATGCAGCATTACCTCTCAACTATCCACTCAGTAATACATACATAATTGATGCAAACTCCGTTCCTTTTGCTCAAACCCCTGGAGTGGGGGACAGAGTAATTCCAAACACGAACCGGAGAGTTTTCTTGATTGAAGACGCACACAGGGGATTGCGTCTGAGGCACCAAGAGATCCTAAAATCACTGATAGAATTACAATCAAAGTACTGGTGGCCGGGAATGAGCGTAGATATCCACTATTTTGCAAGAAATTGTGAGGACTGCAACAGAGATCGCAGTTGTGAACCGGACCAGACAACAGCCCAGATACCACTATTAGAGAGATACCACTATTAGAGAGCATCAGGCTATCTATAGTGCAGAAATCCAGCCGGAGAAATGCGTTCCCATAATTATTAAGATTGAATTCACTGAAACTGTAGACCCCAGTGCTTGGCTGACGCCAGAACTGTTATAAAAGATTTGCGAGTCTTTATCGGCACATACGCAATTGGCATGCTACATTCTGATCAGGGTCCTGCGTTTAGCTCTCTAGCTTACAAAGAGGCCATGAACAGCATGGGCATTGCATTGCGGTACTCTTCTCCCTACCATCCTGAGGGAAATGCGGTAGTGGAAAGAAAAAAACGGGACACAAAGCAATCTATAACAGCGAGGGTATTAGGTTCGGGTGTTGGGTGGGTCAAACATTTAACAAGTGTCCAACGTAGTCTTAATAATCTGCCAAGAATTTCTCTAAAAGGTCTCACTCCATACGAACTATTGTTCGGCACTAGAATGCACATTCAGGATCTTGATTGTCACACTTCAGTGGTAGAAGAAAAATTCTTTGATATCAAAGATCGTTTGGCTGTTTTACAGGATTTAAATGAAACAAGAAAGAACCTGGGTAACATAAAGTTGAAACAACAGCCGACAGCCACTGAAGAAAAACCACCTGTCCCAGCAAGACCTGTCTGGATTCCAAAGAGTGGGGATCTGGTCAGAGAGAAGATCGCGGTGAAGAAGGAATTTGGGCCTTCTTACAGAAAAGCAGTACCTGTCTTAGCTATCAGCGGAACAAGATCAGTTGTACTACCGCCCCTTGCTGGTAAAAAGGAGAACAGAGTTGTATCCATCGACCTGGTAAAACCACAATCATGTGGCCAATAATAAGAAGTAGGCCCAGTGGACTCCCAAGAAATAGCAGAATACCGAAATTTGCTACAATCCAAGAGGCTCATACTGAGAGACTAATCACATTTGATAAACCTGCAGTGAATAAAAAAGGACTATGCAATAATGCCATGGAACTTGTTCCTCTTGAAACCTAAATTGCAACAGTTCGTCAAGAAACACCAGTCTACAATGATGTAGCCTCTGACTATGCTAATGAAACAAAGAAAAATGCAAAAGCAAATGAAAATCCGGAAATAATTCCAACAATTGACAGAACTGCATCTGGCTACTTCATCAACTTCGACAACTTTTCTGAAGATCCAAGCGAGCATGAAGAAATGCCTGCAACAAAAACTTTCAAAGACATAGTAATTGAACTTTTTCACCAACTAAAAGAAATATATCTGATTTCACCATGGATTGAATTTTGGATTGTGTTAGGTGTACTTACTCTCCTGCCTTGGCTCATCATGGTTCTATGTTTGGGAAAATTCATAGATGGAAAATATAGTACAATGGCTACAGCAAGTCAGAACATCAACTTGGTCCTAAAGCCTCACACATCCTCCCACATCGAGAAAAGAGAACTGTCATCAGTAAACATCTCAGCCAATCCAATACCCAGTGGGGTAGCATGGGACAGAACTGATTATGACATTTTTGGCCCGGTTGAGCTCTTGAAATAGCCACACCAGTTTAACCCCTTCACTGCGGCGGCTATTCCGCCGCAGTGCTAAGGGGGCGGGGCGGCCGCACGGCGGCCGCATGCTGGTGACGGAACCGCTCCGTCACCAGCCTTGGTTGAGCTGTGCTCATGACGGAGCGGTTCCGTCATGGCCCGCCCCACCCCGCTCAATAGAACATCCAGCGCAGGTGCGAAATTCGCGCCGCGCAGGCCCCCCGAGCGGGCCATGACGGAACCGCTCCGTCATCAGCACAGCGCACCCGCAGCTGATGACGGAGCGGTTCCGTCATCAGCGTCCAAGGGGTTAAGGTTTCATTAAGTGACTTTGTGACACCAAGTACCTTCTCTGATGATTGGGACTTTGAAAACATTAATAATATGATGTCAGATTTAGTAATGTCAGCCAAATTTACAGAACATGATTACTTACAGGGTTCATCGAATTATGAAGAGTTATACTGTTATAATCATTATGGTGATCACTATTTGCGCAAAACTGCTCAGCCTAGAAATGTTTTATCTTATAACCAATGGGAACACTGTCCAACTCCGCCAAAAGGCAGTTCGAAAACATTTTATGAGAAATTCCAGTACTTCTCAGGTTTAATAACAGTGATCCAGAAACCTTTTATTTTAAAATGTTATTTAGGACAGGAATGAAAACAATGTTGACAAATACTTAATTGATTTATTCTGAAAAATTTTATGACAAAATGTCTACATTTGGTTTCGAATTTTGGAAAAACACCATTGAAACAAAAACGATCTGGGGTTCCAAAGATTGGCAAGTACAAGGCCTAGAAGCATGATCCCAGAACAAATGATATTCTTGAATGACACAATTCAACAAACTACTTGTCTTGGCCTAGCTAAGATAAAAGACTTAAATACACCGTCTATTCCGAAACCCATAACTGATAGTGATAGCACTACAGATGTGGAGATAGACGTATCCCATATTTTACACCAAAAAGAACACATCCTGATTGGAAAAAGTAGTTGATCTGGCCAACAGACACGAATAACTGTCAAGATAGATTCCTGAACAAAACACAGGGGTTCAAAATGACCAGGCCAGACCCAAGATACTCCCAGAGACAACATCCAGGGATAGTTACAACATACAGTGTAGGGAAACTATGCCTTGAGTGGCTAGAGAAATCCACACTGGCTGAAATTAAGCAACACTTGACTTTACTTAAAGACGGTGCTGACTTGCGTGATTTCATATTGGGACCACGCAAACAGCGTCAAAAACGTTTCATAGCGGCCGGTATATACGCTGCGTACAATGAAGCTTGGAAAGTAATGCAAATTGAAACAGCAGAAAAAATACGAGAAATTGATCGTATACATTTGGAAAAATCACTTTCTGTAGTGGACAATGGGTTAACAACTCTGTCCTCCAGAATATATTCACTGGACAGCATTGTATCATCTGCTTTTGATATAATAGAGCAGGGCTTACTAATGTTACAACATGGTCAGTCTCAATTACGTTCTATTGTACAGCTTGGTTGGACGTTGCAAAATCTGCGTTCATGCTACGTACCATGGCGTTTAATCAACACAACGTCATTATTCGGTATCTTTAACCTTACTAATAAACAAATCAGTTTGGCACAAAAAGGAGCAGACTATACGATTCTTATATTGAGAGATTACCATTGACAATGTCAGAGAGACCTGTCATTGAATGGATAATACACGGAACGATTACAATTCCGATAACAACTTTCCAGTTTAAATACTGCCAAGAGTATAAACCTGCGGGCCAGTATAAAAGGTTGGGTAAAGAATACATCAAATCAACCTGGGATTTACCTTATACACACGGATGTTATAGTGAAGGGAAAAAGGAGGTATTCCTTAGTGGTAACAATTGTAAACAAGCATTTGTAATGCAACGGTCTCGGCTTTAGTTAAGCTTAAGCAATTCTGTTTGTAATTAGGTCGCTTTTAGCTTTGCTTGTATTAGTGCAATGTGTTACTTTTTTTACTTAATTGGTACACCTCACGTACAGTTTTCATAAATGCCTGCCAAGAATTACACAGTAATTTTCAAGAAAATTACACAAACTTGACCTGAAGAAAGTAGGCAATTTCTCACCATCTACTTACAACTTGACTATGATCACTAAATCTACAGGTCAAGGACAGGATTTTAAATTATGACTGCACTCCAGAGCATCCTGCTGATCAGTCTCAGTATGGTGTTTAAAGGCACATCACTAAAACATGTTCAGCGATGTAAACCTGTTCCAACATTTCCCCCTGGACTAAGTCCCGCTAAGACTTCTGTATTAGGCCTGTGAGCGTTATACTGTCAAGACGTGCAATTCTATACTCATCACCATATCCTCAGCAGCTCCCTACACGAGGTCCAGGGCATGAAATTTGGGTGGAAAATCTTATGAATTAATTTATTTATGGCAATACTATTTTGAACAGAAAAGCAGTAAAAATATCAATCAGAACACAGTAAGATGGCGTAGTGGATGGGTAACACAAAACAACAAGCACTATAAACCGCACACGGTGCCACTGGTCACTTTGTGCTGCTATGGCTGAGGCGTCCTCACTTGGAAGCGCATGCAGGTTATTCAAATCACTGCATGTGTCAGCGGCGAGCATCATTATCTGGTAGAATGGTTAACAATCTTTCACCCCGCTTCATAGAGCACAATAAATGCGCTCCTTTTGGCCCACGCGCAGAGACTCTTCAAATGTACAGTCATCGGTGTCCAAGCTGCACTGCCCTCCCTCCCCCCAGAGCCAGCACTGACCGATCGGAGGGTCACTGATGCAGAAACGCCTGTGCCTGTTCACTAAGGCCGGATGATCGTGAGGGTCTGTTAACGACCTCTCAGAAATTGCTAACAGAGCTCTGAAGATGAAGTGAGAGGCGATGCTTAACCCTTTAACATCTAACCTAAGGCAAGGCCCCCTCTGATGTACGACTGAGGCACGTGACCTGAATAACATGCTGGGCGGTGAAGGGTTAAGTCGATATTTATATAGCGCTTCATACTGCGGTTTACAAGCGATATAAACCGCACATGGTGCCACTGGTCAGTTTGTGCCGCTATGGCTGAGGCGTCCTCAGTTGGAAGCGCACTCGGCTTATCCAAATCACCGCATGTGTCAGCGGCGAGCGTCCTATCCACCGAGACTTCCTCACAGTCTCTCCTAACTTGGGTGTCCTCGGGCATTGTTAGGCCGGATGCGGGTGAGTGGCAGTAAGTAAGCAGAGACGCAGCCCCATCCTCATGCCCCTGACAGGAGGAAGAGGTTTACACGAGAAACGCTTCAAGGGCCGTGGCCTGCGCCGAGGAGCGTGGACGGCCCACCGCATGCCTTTGAAACCCCGTGAGACTGCGCGCAATCCCTCGCTGGTGGAATGCTTCTGAATACAAATGTGTACAGGATGCACCAGGAAGCATTCAGTGACAACTGTCTCTGATTCACTATTTATGACAAATACTCCAGGAGCGCTGTAACAGATATTGCTGTTGCAGCCGTGGATGTATTTATGGGGATGAGTGCTCCAGGGGTGGCGCTGAAGGGGGCGAGCAGCCCTGTGCCGCCTGGTGTTTAATGCTTCCCCTCACACTCCCACCCCTCAGTGGACCAGGGTTTGGTTCCCACACCGAAGAGGGGTAGAAGGTACCCGAAATATTATAGTGTATTTATAATCAGTACACAAAGCATAATTATCAGCCTTCGCCCCTCCGCGGCAAGGGAAGCAGCATTTTCATAGTCTGAAATGGAGACTGTTAGAATTACATATATCATATAATACACCGGGGATTAAATCTGTGTACTGCCAAAGAAAATTATGGAAGTTAGACGCTGTTGCGGCTTTGATGGAGTGAATTTAAAACAGGAGCTTCCGCGAGACTCCTAAAAGCACACTTAAATGACATGCATATCAACCCTTTATAAACCTCTTTAACAATTCAATTAACACGCACGAACTTTAAATTTCCGGTACTTTTGATGTGAATCAATGGGCCACCATAAAAGTAAACACAGTTGCATGCAAAGACAATATTTTGGGAGAACATTCTGTAACACTGTAAAAATGCCATAGCTGAGATAAGATCAATGGTGTATAAGATGCGCCCGTTTTGCACGCTGGTTTAAAAACATTTCCAGAATGAAGCCTGCCTCTGCCTCTCCCACACTCAGTCTCCGATGTCAGCCTCTTTAGCAGCGCCGCGCGCTGGTATGCAGACTCCCCCTGCATTCCAGAGAGGCGAGCGATGCGATCCTGTCTGCATTGGAGACAAAACCTGGCCGCGCGCACAACGTTATCCTATGGGGAAACGCTGCGCGCGGCCAGGTCTTGTCTCACTTCGGCATTCTCAGACTGATGAGACGCCGACTATAGTTCTCTGGCGAGAAGGCGCTTTCAGCGAGTTACTAGCCGAGACCTAAAAATCACTAAGCGGTACACTTCTGTGTCAAGGTATTAATTTGCATGGAGCCTGCGAAGGGTCTTCGAATAACCTTTCATGTCACCTGCATGGCACGCCTGCAAAACAGATAGAGCCATTTTTTAGACTACTTTCTAAGGGCAGTTACGTTTTAATAAGTGACCACAGCTGTTGTGGCATGCTGCCAGGAAAAGCCTGTCTGACGACCGTAACTTCAAGGGCCGTTTGCTGTATGCAAGTATTGTATCCACACAGCAATCCAGATATGGGGGCTGCGTTATGCCCTTCCTTGAAGGGGTGTTGTGTTTCTATCTAGGACCCTAATTCGATATTCCCGATTCATGCCCTTATGTGGTTATAATCAATAATATCCTTATAAAGGCATAAGAATCATATCCATATTCAGTAATAGCCCATGCAGTCCAAAGCACAGCACGGCTACTCCCATCGACTCCTAGAAAGCACAACGCGTTCTTTAAACAAACCAAGCCTTCAGCAGCCCGGGAAATCCCCCCTGCTTTTGTTTTGATTTGAACAAGAACTCCTGGAGTCCAGAAAGAACTGTTAGTTCTTAGTGACGTCTCATGTCCAACCTTACGCCAAACTCGGTACCTTTCAGGTATAAATATACCAACAGTTGCCTTAAGCAAACACGCGGTGGTTTGGAGTAGAGTGGCTATCTACTTGCCCGAGAGCCCAGCTTATGCGAGAGCCCACGGAAGCCGCCCCTCCCGTTTTGACGCACTGAGAGAGACGCTGTCTTTTTCTCAATCCAAGAAAATACAGCACCGGTGTTTCCAGCCACCCTTGCAGGTTTGCTGGGAGATAGAGTCCTGAAGAAAGAGATACCATACCTCCCACATTCTATTACCAAGGTACAGAGCTGACTAAACCCTTAAGAGAATTCTTGATGCAGATTCTTGGCAAAACAATCTTAACCAACTTAACTTAAACTGCTACTTACTCCTTCCCAAGTATTAGGCTTAGGTCGGGTACACCGGGGTAGGCGTAGTTAGAAGCACCAGTTGAGTACGTTAGTCAATGTTTTTATGTATGTATATATTTTATCCATTTTAAAGTACCATATGGCTAAGAAACCATATCAATGCTTTTACAGTATTATTTCATAATACTACTTTTACTTACGCACTTTTACTTTATGATAAGTATTGCAATTGTGCCAATTCATTTCTCTTGCATGAGAAAGAAGACTGCTCAATAAATAACACATTTTATTGAAAACGCCTGTCTCTCTATTTCTCTGCACTCTGGTGAAAGTAAGTATGCACGGTTGACTGAATGAAACAGCTGCCTATTGTTTTCACACGACTCTAGAGATGCACTCTTATTCTGAGGGAGAAAAGTTGTCATGTTTATGCGGTTGCCAGAAACTGAATCCCTTCTCGTCTGAATCAGGGAAGTTCATCCCTCCCTATTCATTCAAGAAAGTTTCTAGTGACCTCTGAGCTAGCTGGCGCAAACCTAAATTAAGTCTAACATAGTCAGTAGAGACCTAGATGACCTCAGTCCTATGTCTACACTGCTGTTTATGTTATTCCAATGCGTAGAACCTATTGAGAAAATAGGAACTACACTACAACAGAATGGGGGATGAAGTCCAATTTACTCCTGAGGGACTTGAAGCCCTCTTGGTACTTCCTCTAAGTCCTATGCAGCAGAATTCCTAAGCGCTGGTTGGAGGCCCAGCACCCTTTCTCCACCTCTCTGCAAACATGACTACTACTTAAAGAAGCATCTTTCTGCACCTCTGACTTAGAGGTAGTTATACTCCCCCTGACCTATTATATACTAGGGCCTTCCAGAGGAGGTCATGCCAATCACAGGTGTACCCCAACGCATAGAGTTACCTAGTGTATGTAGGTGTTTTTACTGTTCTAAGTTTCTTTTGGCATAGTACTGGCTCTAGGCCTGGTTAGTCAGAGTCAGTTACCACCAGTACCCGTCAGCAAAAAGTAGGGGGGCACAGGATCACTATGCAACAAGGCATCTTTCTGCTCCTCTGTTGGTTCTTTGTGCACATCTCTTACTACTTTATGTACCTTTCTTTGTCTTTCTGGACTTCTGTAGCCTCTTTCTGCATTTCTCTTGCTTCTTTCTGTGCCTTTCTTCCTCTTTCTGCATATGTCCTACCTATGTAAGCATAGTTAGAAATTAGCATTTAAAAAACCTTTGAAATTCACTGAAAAAACCACAGGTTTCAGGGACGTTATAGTTAGAAATGAACATTTAAAAAACCTTTGAAATTCACTGAAAAAACATAGGGTTCAGGGACGGTATAGGTAGTTGGACATGTCACTGACTATGTCATAAATGATGTAATATGTGACGTCATCAGCAGTACGTTGCGGGGCGCAAGTTAAAGTTAGCTGAACTAACTATAACGTCCGAACCTGTCTGGTTTTGTACGAGTGAAATGTTCAACTAACTATAACGTCCCTTAAACCTGTATTTTTTTCAGTGAAAAAAAAAAAAATATATATATATATATATATATAACACCAAGAGTTGCCCCACTGAAGCAGTCGCACACGAGGAGATCCTGAAAACAATCTACTGTGTCCGTGCACTATTGCTGACAAATTGCCTGCCAGTGATCAAGGGTTTTGATAACTCGAAACGCGTTTGGCTTTGACAACAAAGTACGGCAGGAGCGCTGTAATGCAACCGCCTATGGCAGCTGTGTAGGGAACCCCCTCGTGTGCGACTGCTTCAGTGGGGCAACTCTTGGTGTTTTATGTTTAGCGGCTTGTCCAGCCGCGGAGCAGTCCCGCCGCTGTGGATGGCGGATTCTCAAGCCCTGCACTTGTGGACTTGATATGAAACGAGTGGTACCGGAGCCATGGGTTAATATTGGATGCAATGCAGCAAACCTGTTCACTTTTGTGTACTATTTCAGTTTAATTGTTTTAACAATGGTGCGTTATTTTTATGGACTCATTAGTGACCCACTGTGGTTTTATTTGACAGGACTCAAGCCTGGCCTAATACTGATGGACTACTTGTACCAGAAAGCCACGGGAGAAATCGAAAACGCCCACATGGGAGGCGCTTGTGATTATAATAAAATGGAGATCCTGAAAACAATCTACTGTGTCCGTGCACTATTGCTGACGAATTGCCTGCCAGTGATCAAGGGTTTTGATAACTCGAAATGCGTTTGGCTTTGACAACAAAGTACGGCAGGAGCGCTGTAATGCAACCGCCTATGGCAGCTGTGTAGCGAACCCCCTCGTGTGCGACTGCTTCAGTGGGGCAACTCTTGGTGTTTTATGTTTAGGGGCTTGTCCAGCCACGGAGCAGTCCCGCTGCCGTGGATGGTGGATTCTCAAGCCCTGCACTTGTGGACTTGGTATGAAACGAGGGGGACCGAAGTCATGGGTTAATATTGGATGCAATATAGAAAACCTGCTCACTTCTGCGAACTATTTCAGTTTAATTGTTTTAACAATGGTGCGTTATTTTTAATGACTCTGTAGTGACCCACTGTGGTTTTATTTGACAGGACTGTTTGGCTTTAACAAATGAAGTATGGCAGGAGCGCTGTAATGCAAACGCCTATGGCAGTTGTGTAGCGAACCCGCTCGTGTGCGACTGCTTCAGTGGGGCAACTCTTGGTGTTTTATATCTATATACACACACACACACACACACACACACATATATATATATATATATATATATATATACATATATACATACATATATATATATATATATATATACGGAGATGTTTTGAAAACATTAATCCTCACATTAATTCTTTATGGGCAAATACCACAACCTTGTGGTATTTGCCCGTAAAGAATTAATGTGAGGATTAAAGTTCTCAAAACATCTCCCTGAGTGCGATCCAGCTTTCCGTTGGGAAGGTTTTCTGATTCTGTTACTGTGTTGTAAATATAAAAAATGTACTCTGAAGAAATTGAGATGAAACAAACGGTGACACATAATGTTTTTGCAACGGACTATGCCGATTTACGGTTATATATTTTTACACAGCGCAATCATGGATTGAATCAAGAATTATGCTGATACATAAAAATGATTCCTATGAAATTAAAACATAGGACATTGAATACGCTGATACACAGCTAGATATTATAGCACACAGCAATGATGCTATTTATTGGAAAAACTAGTAGCACTATGTTCAGATTAATCAGGTTGCAAACGAAATATAATTGCATATTTTAGCATTCAGTCAAAAGTCTATTTAGAACATGACGATATATGGTATGAATTACCGTGCTAAAATGGCGGCCTTGATTCACATCGTACATTTGTCCATTGTTAGTGTTGTTGCCATATTGAAACTACTGCTTCCGATGTGAGGGTTAATACCGATGAAGGCGCAAGCAGAAACGCGTCTGTTGCGTTGTGAATAAACAATTGCTGCAACTGCCCCCGTGAGTGCTGTTTTCATGGGAATGAGTTGTTGATCTCCTGGTACCGCGGTTATTCAACGGACACCTGCTGGGACGTTGTGGTTTTTCATCTAGCGGCTGCGGCGAGGGGTACATCTCATGGAGAACTGGTTACCCCTGAATAAGACATGAACGGCAACTGGAGTGGAACGCTGAACTTACAGCATTGGTCAGAAATAGGTGCGGACGCCATGATCCCCTTGCAATTCCCATTGGGGAATGGATTCCAGGATGTTTACCACATGGGCAGAATATCTAATTCGGTGGGGAAATCATGGTGTGCTAATGGCATGAAAGCCGCAGAAGCAATTTCTGCTACATCAACAGTACAGACAACTACAGTTCACACTATAACAGTGTACTATTTTGGTGTAACATGTTGTTCATATGTATTTCAAGCACATGCTTTATGTAATTTCATGTATTTACATTATGCATTTCTGAGGTGTCCATTGATTATGTCACACTTACCTGTTTATACATGGTTTCTTCGTTACCTGATTCTCCATGCCAACATGGCCGACACTGTCCTGCGACTTGGATGCATTCTATAATGTAGTCCTATCTCCATGTTTACTTTTTCTGTATAAATTACATTCCAGTACATGCTTTCACTTATGTGACCTAGGCTGCATGACGGCCGAAGCGCATCTTGATTTATGAAGGAATAAATCATCTGCTTTTTCTTCAAACTAGTGTCTCTGAGAGCGCACTTTATTCAGTTTTTGCATGTAAAGTTACTGCCGGAAACTTCGCCGGCGTGCGCGCCACCCGCCCTCCCCCCAGGTCTTTAGGTTCCCGGAAGGAGTGTTTGTTTCATGGAAATATATATATATATATATATATATATATATATATATATATATGTATATATATATATATATATATATATATATATATATATATATATATATATATATATATATATATATATATGGTACAGCAGAGAGGTTAGAAGGATTGAATGGTGAAAGGAACCACTACATATCTAGATCTATAGCAATATATATCATTACATATATATTGCTATAGATCTAGATATGTAGTGGTTCCTTTCACCATTCAATCCTTCTAACCTCTTTGCTGTACCCTCATTCTGATATTAAAGACATCTCTTACATAAAAAAAATCTTTTGATCATAGCATATCAAAATTAACGTGAAGTCCAATCATCCAATCATATTCCCTCAACATAAGTTCCATTTTATCTTTACGGAGTTCAGGACAGTAATTATGTGATTACGCAAATCAGCAAAATTCTTGACATGCTACTAGTAATTAGTTCTAAATAAAGGCTGACGACTTCTGGTTCCATCAAATTAAAAACAAATATTTGCATTGCTTTATATTCCAGTACTTTATTTTTTTCAATTGTGAAAACTCCATACTTAATAATTCAATTCAGTGAGTTGATTTGCAACTTCTTTTGAACTTCTCTCAGTTTATAACAATTTTCCTTCAGATTTTTTTTTCTTACAAATATGGAAGACTAAAGACTAAAACATTCATTTTTCATCATAAGTTAATTATCATTACTACCAGTACATTCATTCCTTTGTCGGCACCGTCCTAATCATCATTATCTGAAATTGTTTAGTAACTACCTTTTTGTAGGACCATCATTGTATATTACTATGTAGATCAAATAACATACTTTTGCCATACAGAGTTCTACAGGGTGCATGTAGTTTTGTTATTAATCTTAAGTGTTTAACAAGTAAAATTCAAATGCAATTAGTTATCTAAACAGACCTCTTTTGTGACCCACATGAGTGCTGTTGTCCTACAGGTTGTTTTCAGACTACAGAAAGTCCATGGCACAATAAAATGCAAATGAAGTTCATGATCTTTATGGACTTTATCTATAGACCTCCTTCAGTGACATTGGTATACAGAATATCTAGGGTTCAGCTATTTTTTTCTAACTACAGACAGTACATAACAATTTTGCCAAATAAATTACATTATAAAATGCATATATATGAAAAATTGCTGTGATTGTCCAACCCAGCCATAAAAAGATCCAATATATATGTAAAGTGCATAGTTCAACCCCCAGTTATGTAGCAGCATATCATATTTTAAAGAGATGAATGGCCATGCTTGAAAGACGCATCTTTCTCCTCTATGGGCCCTTAGCAAAGTGTCAGTAGGAATAAGGGGCATAATGCAAACTTCCAATTAATCAAATAATGAGAACCCTTATTCTGCCATGCTGAATCTATTATGTTTTAAGTATACAGTAAGAGTCTAATCAATAAAACATACGATCCTATTAGGCAACCAATTCAATTGAGAATCCATATGCATAGTATACAGTCAGATATCTGATTATCCATTCCTATTAGCCAACGATTAAACCATTGTTCAAAAAGGTGCCACATCTAGTGCAAAATAATTAATTACGATATTTTTCTTTATTACCATAAAGTATGAAAAACTATTCCATGTCTTTCAATTGAAACAGTCTCCACCATTTCATTCTTTTTAGGAATGAACCAGTGCTTATTATGTGCTTTCTTTTTTAACAATCCTTATTCTCTAATCCAATGTTCTCTTTCAATTCATGAAAATCATTAAATCAAAACCATCCTTTATCTGTATCAGTAACTTATAAATAAACATGCATTTTTGCATCCAAATTGTAACCCCGGGGTATCTCTGTTCCATAAACACAGTCAGTTCAGATTCCTCTCTCCTGAGCTTTTTTTTTTAGAGAGATAAACAATGTTTATTTAGACAATAGTCTTTAAAACCATACATAACTTTTGGATCCTCATAGTGATAGCATAATTAAACCACATTTCATTTTACCACAATTTACAAAATGTATAAATACATAAAATTCTTGTTATTGGGAGAACTTCTAAAAAAAAATTAATTCAGCACCCCTCTTTTAATTTCTCCTTTACAAAGTCCTGTGTCGCTTTCAAAAACGTCCCCAAAGCAATTGTAATATCTAGGGGTGACATATTTGTAAGAAGACAAGCAGCTTGGGCGCGAGAATTCACCTTATATTTTAAAAATATGGGATATAAACATGGATGAAAGAATAAACCTTTGCAATGTCAAATATGAATAACATTAGCAAATTCATTGTAAAATAACATGATTGGAGGCAACACAAGTTTTTACCACAATATTTCATAATAGTTAATAAATATAAATTGCAATAAAAGTAAAAAATACATGAGCATGGTTAATAATAACTTCTCAGGCAAGTGCCTAATGTATAACTAGATCTGTATCCCTGTGTGGTACCTGAGAGCATGCATCATTTTCTCTCGTTGTGGATTTATTTACCGGTTGCTCCACCGGGCTATGCGTCACTTCCCCAGGGTCTCCAGTTTCCAGTAGAAGCACTTTGGATTTGGTGTGTATATATATATATATATTACAGACACAAAACCATATAAATGTAGCTATAACTGTAACCATTGTGCTCTAAGGTAACTATGAGCTGCGCCCCCGCCATGCACAGTTTTCTAATTAATAATTCTACAGCAAATGTTGCAGTTATACTATCAGCGATGTCATAGATAATGTCATGAGTGATGTAATATGTGGGGCAATTAGTGTGCGAGTTATAGTTACCTTGGGGCACATATTGTAGTTACTTGAGTTAACTATAGCTGCTGAATTTCTATGGTTTTGCGGGTGCAAAATCTGTACCTAACTAGAACGGAAATAGTATGAAGAATAAGAAGACTTACCAACTACAAAAAATTTCTCCATCTCTTCAGGAGAATAGAAAGTTCTCAGGAAAACTGTCTATGCAGCAATAAACTTCCAAGAGCTACTCTAAAGAAGTGTTTACATGACACATCGTCAGTTTCGAAACACCTGAAAACCATACATACAGGGACCATATCAGAGGATGATAAGAGAGAGGGAAGGTGGTGCATCATCATCAGCAGTTGGACCATCTGTGGGACCCTTACCAACTGACCTGACACTTACCATCCCTACTGTTTCACTAAAACTGCAAGACATGGTCACTCTGTGTACCAAATGCCATATGCCAACTGAACTAAATATTCCATCTGTTGCTCAGTTTTGGGATGCTGTTAAGAAACATAATTCTTAATATTTTTTTCACCTGATCGTCCAATCTTTCATTACTCTTTAAGCACAAGTAGATATCTGAAAAGCAAATATATAATACATTTAACCTTTGATTACATAATTTTAAATTATATACTAAAAGCAAGTGAGTAGCTACATAAGTGGTTATGTCAGTGTGTAAGAGGCTGTGTAAGTGTCTGAGTATGGGTGTATAAATGGGTATATGAATGGCTGTATGGGTGGGGGATTGAGTTTGTGAGTGTTTGAGTCAATATGTGAGGGAATGTATCAGTGCCTCTGAGGATGTGCCTCTGGATGTATAAGTAGCCGTTTTGGTGTGTGACTGGGTGTGTTAGTGTCAGTATTGGTATGTAAGTGAAGTTGAGATTGGTGACTGGCTGTATTAGTAATTGTTTGGGTGTGTAACTATGTGTGCATGTGGCTGTATTAGTATTGGATACATAAGTGCTGTGTGGGTGTGTGAATATCTGTGAAAGGGCCTCTGTCGCTGTCTGACTGGGTATGTGAGTGGCTGTATGGATGAGTGGCTAACTGTATAACTAAGTGTATGGGTGTGTAAATGCACTGTCTGAGTCCTGGGTACATGAATGGCTGTGTAGGTGTGTGGGTGTGTATGACAGTGCCTGTATGGGTTTTGAATGACTATGTAAGTGGATGTATAGGTGAGTAAATGGCAATGGGTAAGTGACTGAGGTAGTCAGTCACTGTCTGGCTATATGCCTGGTGGGTAAATAAGTGTTTTTGTGGGAGTATAACTGGGTGTGTAGGTGCCTGCCTGACTGTGTGACTAGGTGCAAATTACATACAATAAGCAAGCACCCACATATAATTTCTAACACATTCATTCATAATGGCTTAATAAAATAGCTATATTTTCAGTATAGCAATTCCTCTTACTCCTTTGCTGCTGACTATATTTTTAGTTAAGGTTCTCATCTAATCCTCCTTCTATTTTGCCTTTTACTTTAGTGTTTAGAAGCTACACATTTTCTTTCAGCTTATATACACAGTCACAGTTACTTTTTTTAAATATTCTTTTTTGTAGTACAGCCCAATAAACATACCATTTAAATATCTTGGCTGCTGTCTAACTTTTAGTGTAATAGCTGTTAACATCTGTTTTCCACCGCAAATCTCAAAATAGACCTATAGCAATCTTCCTCCACTCCCAGTAGAAAAGTACCTAGGATGGCTACCCTTCCCCATGTGCTCTTACTCATACTCTTATCCATAGCAAATCACAGACTTCCTTTCATATTTTATTTGTTATACCACTCCTAAATGGTCAATATTGTTTAACCATTTGCATGTTTCCTGTAAAGAAGCCCAATTTGGTTGATTTTTCGCGAATCCTCTGTGGCGCTTATTGCGGTGCTCCCAAGTAAATCCGCTGTATATCTGCAGATCCACATGGAAGCCCTTAAAAGAATTCAACGTTCTGCTGTTAATGTTTTTCCTTTATGTTTATTTTGTAAAATATTGTCAATTACAAGGCATACACTCCCTACTGAGCATTTATGTGCACCAGTCTTCTTTTCAGTTTCACACTGCAGTTTCTTACCCCCACACTCACCTAGAAGCACCTCAGGCGCTGAGGAATGGGGTCCCTGGGACCACTATTGGCTTGGGGAGACGGCCTGCGTAACTCCCGCAACCTAATACAAAAGATTGGGCCTGGGGGATGGGGTTCTCGGGCACAAAGTGGCTTGGGGAGGGGGGCCACACGCCCCCTCCCTTTAATAAAAAGGTAATTCCTTGGGAAATAGGGTCCCCTCTATTTATTATAAAAAAGAACCTGGGGAATGGGGTCCACCTGCATGCTGTAAATGTCAGAAGGATTTGCGCAGAGGGGTGTTGGCTGTCCACAGGGTTGGATGGATGTGACTATCCCCACGCTGCACAAGGTCAAAGTCTGTGCGCAGCGCGGGGTTGCTTGACTGCGAGGGGTTGGCCTTCGGGCCTGGCCAAAGACTGTGTGCGTTGGGAGGATTCGCTTTACATATGGTAACAAAATAGTGTTTTAGATTTTTTTATAAACTAGGAATTTATTGAAAAAAATCAAAGGTTATAGTTTGGTGCAAATTTTCGTGACAATGGAAAAAACATTGATATTCAACCAGATATAGTTATCTCTAGTAACTAAATCTCGTGCCCCAAGTTAACTATACCTTGCCCCTTGGTTAGTCAGCTTCAGGGATATGTATATTTATTTATATATTTGGTCCTTAATATGACGCAAACGCTGCTTTTCAGCCACACCAGAGCATCATGCATATAAAAAAAGTGGTTCCTTTATTTATTAATCGCTTTTAAAGTGCTAAATATAAGGGCTAGCTGCCACTATGGAAAAACATTCAGCTTACAGCTGCACATAAGATTTACTGGTGTTCTGATACTATCAGTTTGCCAGGTAAAGAAGCTTGAAAAGAGGACACTATTGCTGTTCCACCCTAAACCTTGTGAGCTCTTATGTTTCTCCTACATTGAGTAGCATCTGTTACCATGCATGCCAAATCTACTCATGGCTTAACAACACAGTCGATACCACAACTGTGTCATTACCACGAGTTCCATTAGAACGCAAGTCATTACAACAACTTGCTTTAGGGAAGAGCTGTACTTTGGAATACTTTGAATTACTATTCCAACTCCAGACGGTGTACCAGTGGGGAATGTGTTGGACTTTAAATCCAGCAATAGTCCAACACTGCATTTCCTAAAGCAAGTTGTTGTAATGACTTGTGTTGTAATAGAACTCATGGTAACATCGCAGTCGTAGTACTGACTGTGTTGTAAAGGCATTATGACGTAAAGCCTGTGTTGTAATAGATGTTTCTTCCCACATGCTGTGCCTTTAAAACCATTCTTCACAATTGCTAAGATGGTCCTTAATACCTCTGAGGAGATAAAAACATCAACTTCTCATCTAAGCTGGGAAGACCTACAGGGTACAGTATTGAGGGAGTATATTACCTCTCTTCATAAAATGAAGGTAGATTAAATCAGCCAAACCTTCTAATTCAAAACATATTGCCTCATTTATAACAATTTGATGCAGGGCAGTGCTGCACGTCACTTTGCTGCGCTGCCTTATGACAAAAGAAAAGGGCAGCAATGCGCTTTATCTATGATATACTGCGCATTCCTGTCCTCTTCTACTGCGCAGGCACACAAATTGGGCACCCTTGAACCATGGTGCAAGAGGGTCTGCGTTGTTTGCATGATTGTTTTTGTGAAGGAAGGAGCACCTTCCTGTACAGAAACAATTGTTATGCATCCCCTGGGGAGGCGCATGGTTTTGACACTTTCCCAGATTTACAATGTATTGTAAATCTCACAATGTGTCAAATACCATGGGCGTTGAATGGGAACACCCACTGCAACACCCATGGCATGCCTCCCTGACACAGTGTGAGGCAACGCAGCGACTTGGGCTGTGTTGCCTTACACCATATCTACAAAGTCATGAAAAGCCATGCAGGGTGGCTTTTTGTGGCCTTGTTGATATGGCTCTGCCATGAGCTCTGCCAGAACACTGAAAAATTGATGTTCTGGCAGTGAAAAGGGCTTGTAAATAAGACTCATGATTTGGAACTGAATTATTTGAAGAGCTACAGACTCATGACGCTCCTGCCCGCAATCTCCAAGAATATGAAAACACACCTCACTAAGAGGCTTTCTTGTCCCCTCTTGATTGGTTCCAAGATAGTTGTCAATCTAAGCATGCTATGAAGTTAGTCCTGCTGCCCCACAGGAGGAGATAAGGGTCACGGGGACTAGGGTATGCATGTGTGACTTTTGTTACTGAATCTTTTTGCTACCTTCAGTGTCATCAGTCATATTAGTCTTTTCTGCCATTTCAAAGCAGCTTAATTGCCAGGCCCTCTGCACCACCAACTCCATCTCCTCCAACAACCTAGACCCGAACGTCAGAAAATTCAACAATTGGATCACCAACTACGCCAACAGCTTCGCTACCATTGGCAACAACATCCACAAAAGGTCCACCAAGCAGGCTAGCTGGTATACTGAAGACCTCAGGACTGCTACACAACCCTGTTAACAACTGGAAAGGAGATGGCGCACCAGCATGGACATTACCGACAAGGCCATCTTTAACTGCAGCACACATTACCTTCTCACAGGAACTCTGCAAAAACCTCGCAAAGTACTTCCACAACAAGATCGCCAACATCTAGAGAAACTTCAAAAACCAACCTAAGGCCACAACTTCTTCAAGCAACACAACAACCCCATTACTACCATGATGGAGGCAGCTCACTCCACAGGGCACTGCCTCCATCATGAATTAGGTCTGCACAGGGGCCCCAACCGTCCCATGTCTTCCCCACATCTTCAACCTTGGCGAAGCCAGAATCAGCCACGTACTCATCACCTTATTCAACACCTCAATTACCACGGCCATCTTCCCCTAGGACTGGAAGCATGCAGAAGTCTATTTTTTTTTCATTTGTTTCTTTTTTTGCAAAGGATTCAAATTCAAAATATCCATACAATAGAGATAACCTGTTACATACTTTTTCCCATTTACATTGAATTTTTCTAGGGGGATAATAGTCGTATAACAGCACTACGTCAACCAGATAAAATAAAAACTGACTAAATAATAGACAATGAGCAGAGTGACCCCCCAAAAATATTTTGCACATTAATCCTGAATCATATCATGCCAAATAGCATTACATTTCCGTAATGCCTTAATACCTCAGACCCTAACCAGAGCTTTTTCACGCTCAAAAATTTCCATAAAGATACCCCACCACTCCATTACATTACATAGCTTTGGAGAAGTACATGCCCGGGCTATAGCTAGTCTTGCAGAGACTATAGCTATAGTTAACAGAGCTCTCTTAGCTCTGTCCGCATTGTCTTTATAGCCCAGCATTATCTTGGTTGTAGTAAAGACCACTTCCAATCCAAGTCGATTTCTTAATACATTCAGAACCACTTGTCAGAAGGCCACTAACAAAGGGCAATCGGCAAACATATGAACACTGTTTACTCCATATTCCCCACATTAAGGACACCCCGTCTTATTGCTTAAATGATGATTGGCCGTTTGTCCCCACCTGACTACCTTATCAGGTGTATAATACAGCATAGTTATAGTTTTAAATTGTTGAAGCCTTAAATTAACAGACCATACTGCCTCTTTTGCTATAGATAGTGCTGCCTCAAGAGTTGTACCAGATATCTCCTCCGCAAGAGTTGCTCTCCATTTCTCAGCTAGGAGATCCATAGGTTTCAGTCTTGGCTGACTGATAATTTGATACGCAGCACCAATAAATTTGACCTGACCAGGTTCATGTAAGAGGATGAGTAATTGATGAGATGCCACCTCCCTAAGTCTTTGTGACCTCATAAAATAATCTCTGAGTTGAAGATACTTAAAGTAATGCTGGCGTGGTATAGAAAAGAAGTCTTTCAGGTCTTGAAAGGTACGAAAACCTTCTAGATCATATAGATCTTCCAGTTTATCTATCCCAAAACTGGCCAAAATTTAAGTTATTCTGTCTCGAAATATATCTGGAAGGAATGGCTTATCCCAAGGCAGGAACTTAGTAAAATAAGTTGGCACAGAATACATAGTAGATAAGTCTCGCCAAACCATAGCTATGCTCCTCAAGGTCTTAAATCGCACCCTCTTAAAGTAATTAGGGTACTGTATTTGATAGAGAAATCTCCTAGAGTCTTGATTTAATAAAAGCCTATGACTGAACTCTTGGTCCTTATTGGAAAAAAGGCTATGTAATTGGCTCGTAAATGAAGTCCAATAGTATAATTTAAAGTCAGGAAGTGCTAAACCACCTTGGCTGAATTATATTTTAAAGATTTAATAGCCTGTCTTGCCCGGCTATACCCCCAAATAAAACTACCTATTATACCATCTAAGTTTCTTAAAAAAACAAATTCCGAAGTTTCAAAGGAATAGATCTAAATAAGTACAGAAACCTGGGAAGAATCGTCATTTTGACAATATTGCATCGTCCGATAATACTAATTGGAAGGTTATTCCATTGTTTAAGCTTCTTAGCCGTATCATTCATTAGTGCTTCGTAATTTAATTTAATAATGCTTTATATCTGAGGAGTAAGATGAATGCCAAGGTATGTAGTTTGTGAACAATGTCCCATTATGGGGGTTTCTGGTGTATAATTCAACAATATCTGGGTCTTATCAATATTCAATTTGTATCCAGTGAAGGCGCCAAAACTATTAGCCTCTTGATTCATTCATTCTACAGACCAGGCTGGGTCTGTCAAAAAGATTGCGATGTCATATGTATAAGCATTACATTTTAACTCATTGAGTCTAGGAATATTGGCTAGATACCTTCATGCATCATAAGTATTCGAATAAAAGGTTCAAGATACAAGGCAAACAACAGGGGGGGGATAAAGGGCACCCCTGTCTTGTACCCCTATTTATACGAAACACCCTAGACTGTAAACCTTCGTAGATTAATTTATCCTGGGGTGAGCGATAAAACCATTACGATAAAATATCGTTTAGGGATACCCATAGCTGCAAGGGTAGACCATAAATAAGCCCATGCCACCCAACCAAACTCTTTTTTTGAGTCCAAACGTATCATTCCTACTTCAATGTTAGTTTGCTCCGCTAAATCAAATGCCGTAATGGCTGTATTAATATGAGTAGTTGTGTCCCTTCCCCTAATAAAGCCATATTGTTGCTCAGAAACCAACTTTTCCATGAAGGGAGAGAGACGACTAGCCAAAATCTTTGCAAACCATTTGGCATCAGAATTAATAAGAGAAAGCGGGCGGTACGCACCACAAGATATAGATGACTTGTTTTTCTTTAAGAAAAAAGGTGTGTTCACCAAGGGGAGAGGAAGATGGCGGATTGACGCCGCCACCGGGAAGACGCTGGGGAGCTCCCTAGTGAAACTGACCGGCAAAGAAATGTAGACGGTAGAGATGAATAATACGGAAAAAGCTCAATATCAAGAGAAACGCAAGGAGCTTATAACTCGATTAGCCAAAATAAAAAGGAACTTTACTGGTGTTTGCTTCCAGCCCCTCTGCTCCGCTCCGTGCTGAATTATTTTCCTTGAGTCAAGGAAAAAGTCATGAGACACGGTGGGGATTTTGGATTAGCAGACTGCTGGGCTGCCGGACCATTGAAGAATTGATGGCTAATATAAAAGAAGTTATAAAAGAAGAAAACAAGAAGAGGGCTTGTATTCGACATTTGTTTCTGCATTTGAGGATATTACAAACTGCTTGTGTGATCCTTCTCGCTGACCGATTCCACTCCAGGTTTTGTTGCTTCCCGCTGGCTGTCCTGGGCACTCTAACCGATTCTTTCCTTAGCTGGATTATAATCTGCCGAAAAGCTTTCGCTGCTGCAAAGTTTGGATTATGGGTCCTCCAAAATCGAACCCTGTGAAGGGAGGGCACGCAGGCGATCCGGCAGCAGCCGTATTGGCAAGCACAGGGGCTGCTGAAAATGTAAATGAGGAACGAGAAGATAAAGGAGAAAAGGCTGATCTAACATAATCTACCTCACGGGTAGGTAGGTCTATTTTAAAAGTATTACAATCTGGGAAGGCTTTGTCTGTGATCAATCCAGGGGGCGCAGCTACCTATCCTCCAGAGTCAGATATGGTGAGTGCATTAATTAAGGCAGTGTCACCACTTGCGAGCAAAGAAATACAGATGATACAAGGGTATCTAAATTTACGGAAGATAACGTATTAACAGTTTTAACAGTCAAAGGGGAGATTTCGACTGCGTCTGCATCTAAATCTGCTCCTTCCGGACTCCCTTCTTTAAACTCAGAGACTTCTTGTGCTACTCAATTGCCACAAGCTCTCCAGACTTCACAGGATATTCAACCTAGGTTGATACCTTTCTGTAAAGATACTATATAACAAAAGGAGGAGTATCACCATAGATAAGGCTGAAGAGCGATATCGGTGGGATGGAATTCTAATGAAAAAAGAAGAAGTCCTTCTTTGTTTTTAATGAACCCCTCACTCACCGACATGGTCGGTGACATGCTTCATCATCGGGGCCACCTTGACAGCCGAGTGCCATCAAGGTGTGCTGCAACACCTGGGATACAGTGGAGCGGGTATGTGAGTGATGAATGTAAAGAAAAAAGTCAGTGAGTTAAAATTTGTCGGTGAGTGAGGGGTTCATTAAAAACAAAGAAGGACTTCTTCTTTTTTCATTAGAATTCCATCCCACCGATATCGCTCTTCAGCCTTATCTATGGTGATACTCCTCCTTTCGTTATATAGTTTCCTACCCAGGGGATTAGGAGTACCCTTCCGTCCACCGAGGTGGATAAAATCCCATTACTCTCCACTTTTGTTTGTAATATTTCTGTAAAGATAGCCATGGTGCAGACTCTGAAAATTAAGAGGAAATGTCTGAGGACGTGAATCGGGTCACTGTTAGCGCAAGCGAGAATCAAAAGAAATCCACTTCTCAGACTTTATAACAAAACTCTTACTGTTTATATGCTGGACGGACAGATATCCTAGTAATTAACTCTGGGACTCAGAAAGAGCCACAAGACCCAATTCCTGCTATTAATAAATGGATAACTGTTAGTTGTGACAAATCTATCATGGAACATGGCGAAGAGGGAAGTCCGTTAAACAAACAGAATAAAGGGACTGTTAAATCAAGGGCTCAGAGACAGATCAAAAAGAAGACCGTTGATAAGCTAGGAGATACATCTCTTAAATCCGCCAAATCTGTGACAACTAGCAGCCCACTTCGAAAGTGGGTTACAAAGAAAGGGGAGGTGAAGAAAATGATTTTGCGATTATCTGGCTCCAGTCCTGAACTGCTCCCTCCAACTACTCAGGCTTTTCCAGCTCCCTCAGTGGCTGAGAAGAGTAACAATGGTGCTGTTACTAGCTGTAAGGATAATAGGGATATTAATAGCCAGAAACGATAATCAATGCTCTCCCTTTCAACACCTTCGTCAAATGCGTCACTTACTCAAGCAAATTTGGAAGAGTTGACCGACCACCAGATCGATGGCTCTAGCCAGGCAGCTAAACATACCTCGCTGCAAGAAATTCTGAAAATACTACAAGCACAAAGGGCAGAAGCTCAGGCGTACTATGCAGAGGTTAGAGTTGATAGCTCTGCCATCAGATCCACTCTCGCAGAGGTGAAAGATCAGATAGTTTCTATCACTTCTGATATTACAGAGCTTCAAAAGAGGGGATCTGGCACTGACGATCATTTGAGTCAAACATTGAAACGTATGGACATACATGAGACTCAAATAAGATCGATGCAGATGAAGGTTGAAGATTTAGAAAACCGACAACGATGCAATAATTTGCGAGTATTTGGTGTACCAGAAGGAGCAGAAGGGACGGCTTGCCAGGCATATGTTGTCCATCTGTTCCAGAAGTCCTTTCCAGATTTTCCTGATTGGGACTGGGATAGTCAAATCCAACGGGCCCATAGGCTACCATTGGTTACTAATAGACCCCCTGGCCATTTTCCTAGGCCCATTCTTATATATCTAGGCAATTTTTTACTATGACAAGCAATATCAATCAAAGCCAGACCTACTACCCCAGTACGCACAAAGTCTTTTTCAATGTTTGGTCAATCTGATTTTTGCAAGGATAATATGGATCGCCGTTGGAGACTTCGGCAGCTCATCGAACCTTTAAAAGCAGCTGGGGAGAAGGTCTATCTCCAGGAGCCTGGCCGTTTAAAAATAATAAAGGATGTGTACACCAAGCTGGCATTCTCAGAACAAGAGGCTCAGGAAGTCCTGAAGTCTTGGCAACAGGAACTGTGGAAATAGCTGGAACACTCACGTGCTTATTCTCTCTCTTTTCTTTGGCATAGTTAATTGGAGTGGGCAATATTTACTCTGCATGTTCTTGTCATTCCACATGTCTACATTGCTTGGGAAGGGGAGGGAAAAATACTTTCCTGTCCACTCCCTTTTTTCTATCTTTCTTATTGGGACACTCTGCAGCTGGACTTCCCAAAATGCTGCCTTCTAGACAGTAATGAGAGGGGTGATTCATTTCTTAAGACACGGGGAGGTGGAGAAGGGTGGGTTGGGGAGGGGGATGTTGGGCACAGGGAAAAAGAAGAGGATATAAGCAGGAAAAAAAATCTTTAGGGGGAGTGGTTTTTAGAGGGCCTTTAAAGAAATCTGCACAAATTGAATGTATTGCTATAAAATGGCAGTGATCAAATTGTTGGAATGTATCTGGGCTGAATGCTACTCATAAGCGCCAACTGGTGCGGGAAGAGTTGAAAATGTTCCGTCCTCACTTTGTTTTGTTAACGGAAACTCATATTGCATTTAAGGATCGGACACTGCTTAACCAATTAGGATATAAGATTGTCGTTTGCTCATCTCAAACAGTGTCAATAAGAGGGGTGGCTATCTTAGCTAGTACATTTTTGCAGTATGAAAATTGAGCGGGTTATGGCCGATGCGAGGAGAAGGTGGGCTATTGCTCAATTAGTGGTTTATGGGATTAAATATGTCTTAGCAGCGATAAATAGGCCTAATATAAATGACCCTGCGGTTTTTAATACGCCGATGCTTAATTTACTTGAATTCCAGAGAACACTAATAGTCATGGGAGACTTCAATTGTATCATGTATCAGAGGTTAGATACAACCTCTCGACAATGAATTACTAGGATGTCAAAAGTGTGGAATTCAATTTTAGAATTGGCAAGGATCCATGATTTACAAGACGCTTGGAGACCTCTTTATCCAAATTCCTCAGGCTTTACATTTTATTCATGCCCACATAGGCAATACTCGAGGTTGGATATGGCGTGGATTAGTAATGTGGAGTTGAACACAACAAAGATAGAGACTTGCCCTAAGATCACTTCAAATCATAACCCAATGCTTTTAACAGTCCAAGCGTCAATGGTTGCTAAGATAGGACGCCTTTTTTCTTTTCCATGCTATTTACTATCTGAAGATGAATATATCCTATATATGGGGAAACTCTTGGCAGAATTTATGAGTTGTTTTTTTTTAACATAATTTTTTATTAGAAACATGTACATCGACACAATTGATACATTTTGTCATACAGGTCCAACTCTGGCCATGGCCAGCTCCATCGTCGGGGATTCACAGAGTTCGCCACAGAATTTGTTCCAATGACCCCATTTCTTGTCCCACTTCTTGGGACAGCCTCTGATTTTGTAAACTGTTTTTTCTGCAAGCATGCAGCGGTCCATCTCAGCCATCCAGCCCACCACCAGCGGCCTCCCGGGATCACCCCACTTCATTGCAATAGAGCGTTTAACAAGCAGGAAACCTAACGCCGCCCATTGTAGTTCTAGGTCGTTCAAATCCGTGGCCCCCCATACATTAAGGACACATTCTTTGGGCGACAGTGGGACTAGCTTACCCAGGGAGCCACCCATTTTGCGATGTGTCCCCTCCCAGAATCGTTGTATCACAGGGCAGTCCCAGATGGTGTGATAGAAGGTACCGGGTAGGCCGCAGCCCCGCAGACACGGCTGATCAGGGCACCTACGGATTTTGGCTAGTGTGGGAGCAGACATGTAGGCCCTGTGTAATACTTTCAGTTGGATGAGCCGGAACCGATGGCAAATTGCCGCTTCTCTAGGGGACATTAGGGCAGCCTGCCATTCCTCGTCATCTAATGGACCGAGGTCCGCCTCCCATTTGTCTCGTAGTGGTTGGAAGGTGGCAGGAAGGTTGTTACAGAGCTTGCGGTATGTGTAAGAGATAGCCTTCGATTGGAGGGGTTCTGATAGCAATCTATCCTCCAGGGGGGAAGTCTCGGGTATGGATGCGAGGTCGGGGATGGCGGCAAGGATGGCATGCTTGATTTGGAGATAGCGGAAAGATTCTGTCAGTGAAAGGGAGTGTTTGGCTTGTAGCTCAGCGAACGTCAGTATTTTACCCCTATGAACTAAGTCGCCCACCGTTGAAATGCCTATTGTGTCCCATTTATCGAATCCTTGAAGGAAGCAGAGGGAGCCCAGTTGTTGCGACGACCATAGCGGTGTAGCCGCAGTAAGTTTCTCCGACCACCCCATACTTTTGTTTGCTCTGTGCCAAATTGCGACTGTGTGTGCCATGGATCCAACATATCTGTTTTTAACTGGTTTGCTATTGAGGGCACCTAGGTAGCCCTCCCGCCCGGTCTGGTTTCTGTCAAGGAGGAAGGCCGGGTTCAGGGGCGAACCATGTATCCAGTGGTTGACGGCCACCAGTTGTGATGCCCAGTAATAAAGGCGCAGGTTAGGCAAAGCGATACCACCGTCGTACCAGCTTTGGCATAGTTTGCGCAAGGCAATACGGGCTGCACCACCGTCCCATATTAGGAGTCGAAGGTAAGCATGGGCGGAAAATCCGTTTCGCTCGCGGATTTTGCGGATTTTCGGTAAATTCGCAATCCGCGAGATTCGCGAATCTCCCGCAAAATCCGCAAATCCGCGAGCAGCGGATTTTGCTCGCACTGCTCGCACTGTTCGCGTGAGTTCGCGGCTTCCCAGTACAACTTTGCGCCCCGCGAATAAGTGCAAAATTGCAGAAATACGATCTTAGCAAAACTGAAACTACTTACCAGGTTCAAAAGTTCAGGCTCATCATTAGTAGCCATTTCCTGTAGTGCTTCCTGAGGGGCCCCTCCAGAGTTCAGTTGCCAGTTGCAACTATTATGTGACCCTGCTCTGAACCTCAGAATAGTTACACATATGCCACAAAGGTCCTGAATTACAGCTAAGGGAGACAAGCAGGAGCCAGGCTGGAGGTTCAAATCCATTAATCAGCCCCTAATTCATTATTGTCAGTTGGGGCAGGGCAGGTGTTGTAACTAATTTTGCAACAATGAAAGCACTTAGCAAGTGCAAAAGATCACTAATCAGGAAGCACTAAGGAAGCAGGTGCCAGCTAAAAAAATATTCTGTGACACATTAATCAGCCCCAAATTAATTCAGGTCACTTGAGGCAGGGAAGGTGTGCTTGCGTTGCCACAATAATGTACACTGACTGGACAACCAGAGGGTGCTGTGATGAAACAGAGGGTGGCATGGGTGGGCCAGAGGGTGGCATGAGTAGTCAGAGAGTGGCAGTGGTGACAGAGAGTGGCAGTGATGAAGAAGAGTGTCCCAAACAGGCTGGACACGTAGAAACAACAAGTTCGCGAAACTTGCGACCCGACAGGTAAGTTCGCAATTTGTGACATTGTACAAAACCCTCGCGAACTGGCAGAAACCCGCGCAAACACAAAAAAAAAATCCGCAAATTCGCGAGAATTCGCGGATTTTGCGGATTGCGAGTTCGCAAATCCGCAAAATTCGCGAACGCGAGATTCGCAAAATTCGCCCATGCTTATCTTAGTCGAAGGTCACCCTCCACAGCACTAAAGTAAGAGTCGGGGATCTGGAAAGGACAGTTTTGCATGGCGTACAAAAAGCGTGGGAGTGCCAACATTTTAAATAATGCCGCCCTGCCAGGAAGGGATAGTGGAAGAGACCGCCAGTGGGCCACGTCACTATGCATCCATCGGAGGAGACCCACCAAGTTTCGGTCGTGGAATACTTTAGGGTCTGATGTTACATAGATACCCAGGTATTTAAATCCGTCAGGAGCCACCGTAATGGAGAACCCCCGGGGCAGCACAGGCGGGGGCTGTGTAGCATGTACAGTGTCTATTTAGACCAGTTGATCGAGTAGCCCGAGTATTTTCCAAAGTTAGTGAGGACGTGGAATAGACTATTAATAGAGGACCGAGGGGAGGCCACATACACTAGGATGTCATCTGCATAGAGGGAAATGTTGTCCGTTATCTCATTGTTCCATTGAAGACCTCTGATGGAGACATCTGTGCGGATCCAGTGGGCCAGGGATTCCAGGGTAAGGGCAAACAACAAGGGCGACAGGGGGCAGCCCTGCCTTGTTCCCCTGTGAAGTCTGAACTGCCTGGACGTGTGATTGTTTACTCGTACTTGGCCTAGTAAATCTGTATACAAGAGTCGTACCCATCGGATAAACTTAGGGCCAAAGCCAAATCTGCGGAGGACCTCAAAGAGATAGGGCCATTCAATAGAATCGAAAGCCATTGTGGCGTCAAGGGACAGAATGGCGGTATCTTGTTGTATAAGAGGCTGTCGGCTCAGGACATTATTGACCCTCCGAAGATTTAGGGCCGTGTTGCGCCCCAGAAGGAAACCCGATTGGTCATCGTGAATTAGGGAGGGAAGCACGAGGAGGAGGCGATTAGTCAGAAGCTTTGTCAGTATCTTTGCCTCCGCACTAATGAGAGAGATCGGTCTATATGAACCGCAGTCAGTAGGTGGTTTATTTGGCTTAAGGATGACAGCAATGGAGGCTAGTCTCAGGTCGAGTGGTAAGGAACCACTGTCCCTGCTGTCCTCGAACATGTTTTTTAGGTGAGGGACAATCCCCGGAGCCTTGCCTTTCAGGGACTCAATGGGAACTCCGTTGGGGCCCATAGCTTTACCGGAGTTAACGGCAAAGAGCGCAGTTGTTAGTTCATCAGCCGTGATGTAGGCGTCTAATGTCTCTTGTTCGGTCTCTGAGATGGTAAGTAGGCGCATCTCATCTAGAAGTTGTCTAGACTCCTCCGAGGTGTAACGCGCACCAGCAGAGTAAATAGGTTCTAAGTGGTCGGCGAATCCTCCGCAATTTCTTGTGGATCCCCCATGGCGGACCCATCTGGTCTCACTATGGACGGTATCCATCTGGACCCTTGGTCACGCCGTTCCAGCCATGCAAGCAATTTCACCGCACTGTCTCCAAATTCGTAGACACAGTGGCTTGTATGGAGTAATCGGGCCTGTGCCTTTTCCTGTGCTAGCTCTTTATAGACAGCTTGTTGGGTTCGGAGACGGCGAGCCGTCTCTTCCGAGGGGGCAGTGTTGTGGGACCATTCGAGACTAAGGAGGTCAGATTCGGCCTGTTGGATCTGTTTGTCGTGTTTGTGCAGATAGGCCATTTAAAGGGCTAACACCTCACCCTTAATGACTGCTAGATATTCTCCCCAGAGTGTGACCGCTGAGCTCACCGAGCCCACGTTGTCCGTGAAATAGAAATCGGTTCGCTCGATCAGGCTGTCTTTAATGTCCGGAATCTGTAGGAGCCAGGGGTTGATGATGATGGGACCCCGGGTGTAATGTCGGAGGTACATAAGATTAACGCTAAGGGGAAAGTGGTCCAAGATGCCCCGGGGAAGACCTTTCGGTCGAGTGAAGTAGCCTCTGTCTGTGGTGGGACAAAATAAATAGTCAATTCGGGACATGCTGTGGTGTGCGTTGGAGTAGTGTGTGAAGTGAGGCGTGTCGGGATTGTGTGTGCGCCAAATATCCTTGAGCCCCATTGCCTGCACGAAGTCAGACCGGCTAGAGCCCTGTCTATGTGAGCTGCGCCTAGGATGTCGATCCAGCTCATCATCCATTGTCATACTGAAATTGCCCCCGATAAGAAGTGTGCTGGCGGGGATACTTAACAGTCGGGCTCCCAACTCTTTGAGGGAATCCCTACCTAGGGTTGGTGGGAGATATGCTGATATGATGTTTAGGGGATGCCCCTCCCAGGCTGCCTCTACTAGTGCGAAGCGGCCCAGTGGGTCGGCCCATGTCCATGTAGGTGTCAGCGCTAGACTCTTCTTAACCAGAATCCCGGTGCCGCGGGACCCTGAGGTGAACCCCGCATGGACTAGTATCCTGTAGCCCCCTCTGTGAAGTGCTTGGCATGTGTTGCCTACCAAGTGGGTCTCCTGTAGCAATACTATGTCGGGGGAATGGCGCCGTAGGTATTGGAGGACTAGGCCGTGTTTTATTTTGTGCCCCAACCCGTTAACGTTCCACGACATTATCGTGATGGATCTAGCCTTGGGACGTGACATGGCGGTGGTTAATAAGAGGTCTGTGGGTATACAACAGGAGGGGGGAGCAGCGTGTGGAGCCAATGTGTTGTGGTGAGGCGAGATACATGATCTGGGAGCCTCCGAATCGTTTGGGGACTAGGAGGTGGCCTGCCGCGTGTGGACCTTGAAGGAGTAGTAATTTGTAACAAGGAAAGACTCTGTAAGAAGTGCCGAAGAGAACCAAAAGAACCAAAACAAAACCCCCTAGTACTCCCCTCCCTCCCATACCAAGGAAAGACTCTGTAAGAAGTGCCGAAGAGAACCAAAAGAACCAAAACAAAACCCCCTAGTACCTCCCTCCCTCCCATACCAACCCCCCCTCCCTGCCCCCCTGCCCGCGGACTTGAAACTATCCACTCCCCAACTAGGCAGAGTGCCTGTCGCCCTCCCAAACATAGACGGGGTGTGTGGAGAGCCATGGGTGCCCTCACTGTAAATTGACAGAATTGCGTAGCCTAGTGCATACGAAAGCAATGTACCTCTGGCGTATCTTTTACATAGTACAGTAGATTACATAACAATACAGACTATCCCTAGTGTCCGGACCAGAAAAAGGATACATGGAGACCCTATGTGGGCCCCAACCAGCTAATGCCGGCCGGTCAAAAATAAAGGGTCTCAACACCACAAGGCGGGCCACAAGACAGCAACCCAGACCAACAGCTGTGGAATATCGGGTATCTGAAAAAGTTACTTGTCTCCTTGATTGCCTTCGGTGAATAGGTCTTGGCTTTCCGGGAGCAAGCTCAGGCCGACGTGCGTGGTCGAACCCCGGCGATGAGTTGGAGTGGTCACTGGTTGGCGCCATCCTTCGATCCAGTCCCAGACCTCTTCAGGAGAGACAAAGAACCACGTCTTGCCTTCTGACTCCACCCGTAGTTTGGTGGGAAACAACATGGGGAATTTTATGTCCTTGGCAAGGAGTGCTTTCTTGACTACCAGGAAGCTACGCCGGTGAGCCTGGACTTTCACTGTGAAGTCGGGAAAGAGCGTGATCTGAGCGTTCTCCAGGCGCAGGGGTGGCGCCGTTCATGCTGTCTGAAGAATGATATCCCGGTCTCGGAAGTTGAATACACAGGCAATTATGGGGCGAGGGGGGGCACCCGGTTTCGGTCTTCCCCCCGGGACCCTGTGCGCCCGCTCGATTGAGAAGTATTTAGAGAGCTGTCGTGGCTGGAGATGTTTCAAGATTAGATTCTCGACAAAGAGGTCGGTGGCCGGCCCCTCCATCCGTTCCGGAACTCCCAGGATGCGGAAGTTGTTGCGCCGTGCGCGTCCGAGTTGTCGCTGTTTTAGGCGCAGGCTCCGGGCCCATCTCCTTGGTCTCCCCTTTGGATCCCCAGGATAGTTTGTTAATCTGTCTTTGGTTGGATGGCCTGCTGTTTTGGGGGACGCCATCATAGGAGCCAACCCGTACCGTGCGGGCCAATGAAGTGGGTTTAGGCACACTCAGAGGGGATCCAGCTCTCATTTTCGTGGCTCGGGCCGCCTATCGCCGCCTCTCCCATGTCAGTGCAGTCAAAGGGTGTAAGGCTTCCGCAGGAGCGGGGGGAGAGGTGTAGAGCAACTGCAGTATAGAAGGGAGTGTAGTGGCACCACTCACCGAGGAGCATGTAGTAAGCCGTGAGAAGTAGTGCGCCACGCCAGTAAGCATCCAGCAAGGTGTTCCAGACGGGGGGAGGGGGTTGCCCCAGGATCCCTCCTCGGCTTGGATGTCCGTGGGCAGATGTAGGCCCCCAGCCGGTCGTGTTTGGTGCTGTAGGGCGTCAATATGGCCCTTTTATTGAAGCGCAGGCCCAGGTTGATGCCACCAGTTACTGTCTGTCAGCCAGAATCCACAGGCAGGTATACTCAGGGTAGGGAAGCCGGGCCCCGGCAGAGCAGTCCCCCTCTTTCTCCGTGTAACCTGGAGTTTGGGACCCGCTAGGGTCGTTAGTGAGGTCCTGATGATCACAGTTTCTGAAGCCCCCCCGCTATTTTAATGCGGGTTATTGCTCGCGTGATTCTTGTGAGGCTGGGATGGCAGCGCAGCACCCCCTCAGCAGCTGCAGCCCACACCGCACCTGCCGGGGGCCGATGGTGAGTCAGGGTGGTATCGCGGCAGGCGGCAGGCAGCGGGTGCAGGCAGGACAATGGCAGCTAGTTCCGAGCGGTCCCCGGCAGCAGGCCCAAAGCCGGGGACTCGTGTAGGTTTTTTGCCGGGCAGCAGGGGGGACCCAGTGTCAGCGATGTAGGGCGGCACTCACCGGTGCTTGGAGGATGGGGCCTGCCGGAGGGTAAGAGCAGTCGCTGCCTTATGCTCCGACCCAGTCAGCAACGTTGCTAGGCAGCATCCAAACCCTAGATTCAGGTCCGGCAGTCTTCAATTTAGCGCGGCCGAAATCTTAAGGCCACATCCGGGGGATCGGCTGCGGTCATCTGGGCTCTTGGTCGGTCCGGGAGCAGGCATACGCTTCCAGCCGGACTTACCAGGGATACGCCTCGGTGTAGGGGGAAATCAGGTGCACTGGCTGAGGATAGTCGGCCGAGAAAGCAGCGAGGGCAGAGGAGCCGCTTTAGAGCGCGGCTATTCCCTTCAGCTGCTAACCACGCCCTGAATTTATGAGTTTTAATCTTGTCACAGCCTCTTCTTATATGATCTGGGATTCTATGAAGGCTTACGTCAGAGGTATTGCTCAGCAATTTATACTATCTGAGTACAAAGCTAAAGACGCTGTCGCTAAGGCGGCCCTGGTTACTTTCACTGGCTTAGAACTATCTCATGCTCAAGCTGTTAGAAGACAGGATGAGGATCGAAGTTCAATGTATCTGAAATTAGTAGAAGCTAAGGAGAAGGCATTATTGATTATTAAGGAAAAGGCGGCAGTCATTTTTGATAAATTCCGTTCTGAACAATATGAATATAGCGAGGAAGTTGGGAGAGTAGTGGCCTATAAAATGGCTAATAAAAAGCTAAAAATAGGATTGCTGAGATTAAGGGGCGGATAATGTGATTCATACTGGACCTGGGGCGATTTTGGAACAATTTGCTCTCTTTTATGAAGATCTATATGCTCCTTCAAACCTGGCTGACCAAAGGGAGATCTCTGGCTATCTAGATAAAGCTCAAATAGCATCATTAACAGTCCAGGAGGATGCCCAATTGAGCAGGAGAAATCAGTAGAGGATATTTGGTCGGCCTTGGCGTCTCGTCCAACGGGAAAGGCTACGGAGGATGATCAGATCCCGATCGAGTTCTATAAAGTTTTTTTTAAACATTCTAACTCCACTGTTTGTAAGAGTTATTAAGGAAATAGGAGAAACAGGTATAGTACCTCCTTCTTGTGACAATACAAACATGTTTCTTTTTTCTGGAAACATGCAGAAGTCAATGCCCTACTAAATAAACCATCAGCAGATCCCAACAAACTCAACAACTATTGATTGATCTCCCTGCTCCTGGCTAAAGTATTGGAAAAAGCCATCAACCAACAACTCTCCTCACATATGGAACAAAATCTCCTGCTCTACTCCTCCCAATTCGGATTTAACAGCAACCACAGCCCCAAGACAACCCTCATTGCAGCTACTGACGACATCCGAGCCCTATTTAACCAAGGAGAGTATGCAGCTCTGATCCTCCTAGACCTCTTGGCAGCCTTCGATACAGTCTCCCACCACATACTCATCACAAGGCTGCACAACATAGGCATCCAATGAGCTGCTCTCATATATATTACCTCTTCCCTCACTAGAAGAACGCAAAAAGTTTGCCCTCCCCCTTCACCTCTGAACCCCAGGAACTCATCTATGGAATACCCCTTAGATCCTCGCTCTGCCCCACCCTCTTCAACACTTATATGAAACCTCTGGCCAGCTTCGCCAAAACCCATGGACTGAACATTATATACTACACAACTCATACTCTCCCTCTCCAAAGACACCACCAACACCAAGACCAACTTCCACAACTGCAAAACAGACATCAACAACTGAATGAAGGACTAGTGCCTGAAGGTCAACACTGACAAGACAGAGGTGCTGATTTTCAGAATCAAAAGCTCCCCATGGGACGCATACTAGTGGCCCGCAGAACTCGGACCTACTCCTATCCCCTCAGACCACGCTAGGAACCTAGAGATCTTTCTGGACAACAAGCTGAACATAATGCTTTTGCTTCCTCCTCTGCATGCTTCGAAAGTTCTTTGCAGGGCTACTCCAAAGCTCAAAACGCACCATCACCCAGGCCCTCATCTGCAGCCGATGCACTACGGCAAAGCTCTCTATGCAGCAGTAGCGGCCGGTAGTGGGAGTGCTGCCGGATGGTGACGTGGGGCGGGGGAGGAGCAGGGTGGGGCAGTAGTAAATTACGGAATATGGCCATATGCAGGTAAGTAAACAGATAAATAAATAAAACGAATTTTGTTGCATGCACTGCATTGCCAAATTTGATGCAGTGCGCACAACGAAATTCATTTTATTTATTTATATGTTTACTTACCTGCATTTGGCCGTATTCCGTAGTTTACTACCCCCCACCCTGCCCCCGCCCCACGTCACTGCCCGTTATGCAGCTCACCTCTGATGACGACTACAGACCATACAGAACGCCGCAGCCAGACTCGTCCTGGATCTTCCTAGACAAATCCACCTCATCTTCTGCCGCAGGGAACTACACTAGCTCGCGGTACAGAAACATTGCCAGCTTAAGGTCCTGACCCTTGAATTCAAGACTCTAAACAACTGTGGGCGGGGGGCGTGGCCAAGATGGCGACCGGAGCAGACGCGAGTCAGTGAAGCTCCCGGCCCAAGCCCCGTTAGCGACCCACATCCAGCACCAAATCCCCTCCCGTGTAGCTGAAACCCGCCGCCCGGAGCCCGAAGATAGCGGTGCCTCCCTCGATAGGGCTGGAGGACCGGTGAAGGAGCCCAGGTGCCATAGCTTCCCCAGAGCACCATACCCGAAGTGGCACCGCCGGAGACCAGACTCCGCGCTTCCCTGAGGTGGGGGCCCCATCCTCGAAGGCACAGGAACCGGTAACGAGGGAATAGCGGGCCCCTGCAGTGGGCGGCGTCGGCGACCCAGCAGCCAGAGGTGAGCGGTGGAACGCGGCTCCGGCCGCGATGGAGGCGGACGCCGGGGATGCCAAAATCGAGGCCCCGGCTTTCGGGCCTACCTCGGGAGCAGTGCAGCCGGGGACGCGGCAGCGAGGTGAGGAGCCCCTGGGAAGCCGGTGAGGGGCCTTCCAGATTCGCTGCGACGAGTGACCACTTCGGCCCGCAGGCACTGGATAGACTACGGAGTAAAGTGAGGAGGTGAGAGGGGGCCCCTCGTGACGCCCACGGTCTCGGCCTAGCAGCGGACCCGCCGAAGAGCGCGCCGAATAAAGTGTGGGGGGACCACAGGCTTCAGAAACAGGGCAACTGAGCTGGCCCTGATCCCCCGGATGCTACTTGTACCCTCTGGGGGTCGTACAGGGAGACGGAGGCCAGTTACGAAGAACCAAGGAGCTCCGCCACTTGCGGATAGGAGACCGAGAGGGAGGAGGAGGCTCGGGACAGAGAACTTTAGCCCACAGCCGCATGGCCTAGCCGGACCCCACCGGGGAAAGTCAGAGCGTGCCCCCTAGGAATCGGGGGCAGAGGAACGAAGGCCACCAGTGGACGGCAGCAGAGCAGCGCGGTCCCAGAGGGGTCGGAGGAGCAGGAGCTCTTGGTGATCCAGTCCTACACGGAGTGAGGGGCCCCACTGTGCCCCGGAAACGCAGACATACAGCCACTCCACTAAACGAGCCCGTGCACTCACGCCATGTCGGGGAACCGGAGACAGGGCGGCCGCACCATACCAGAGATGTTAGCAAAGGGGCCCGGCAAGGGTGAGAAGAGTCCATCAGGAGCAGCACCAGCCAAAGCCTCGACAGAGCGGGTGGATGAGGGCGCCCAAATCACCAAGGCCTTTATGGAATCCCTCTTTCAACCACTGCGAGATGAAATCCAGACCCTTCGGCAAGACATGGCAAGCGAACATCGAGAACTGCGGCGCGACGTGGACGGCCTGTGAGAAAGAGTAGCGGCGGTCGAAGACGTGGAGCAGTCGTGATGCGGGGAAGTGGCGCACCTACAACAGGAGGTGCTGCGACTGCAGGAGCAACAACTAGACTTGCAGGCCCACGTGGATGACCTTGAGAACCGTTCTCGGAGGAATAATATAAGGGTCCGAGGCGTGCCATCTAAAGCGGAAGAGAACGATATCACTGCCTACCTGCAGGGCCTCTTTAGGGACATACTGGGGGAGAACGCAGACTTTGTCATTCGCATCGACAGGGCACATAGGGTGGGCCCTGCACTCCGACAGGCCGCTCCACCTCCAGATATACTGGTGTTCCTCCCCGACTTCCCGCTGAAGGAGCGCATCATGCAGGAAGCACGCCGGAAACAACCGCTCCGCTACCAAGGGCACCTGGTAGCGCTATTTCAAGACCTTTCGGCGATCACCTTGCAGAAAAGAAGGTCATTCAAAGTGGTTACGGCCTTCCTAAAGGACAAAGGAATCCAATACTCTTGGGGCCACCCCTTTCGCCTTGTCTTCAGGTGGAATGGAGTCCTACAGCAACTACGATCCTTGGAGGACACGTGCACTTTTGGGGATTGACCTACCAGACGATTCTGCAAGCAACTCGGGTGGAGACGACTCATCACAGAGGAAGCCCTCCCGATCAGCAGGAGAGAGCTGGCAGCGCGTACGGCGAAGGAGATCACCTAAAGCTGCCCACAAGCCAGACCCAGCCTTGGTAGCAAGGGAGCGGGAAGCCGCCATCCAGGAAGTCTCCAAGGATACTACAGCTTCGGTACACGAATTTCCCTTGAGCTAGATGTAAGGGGGAGGGGGTTTTCCTTTCTTTAGCCTTCTTCTCCAGCGGGTCTATGTGGGGCTGACGGGGGCTGCAAAGGTCGCTGGTGCCACGTTTCCCAAAACTGACCTGATCTATGGGCCTACACGAACTTGTGACCGGTCCAGGACAATATTGTTCTTCGGGGAATTGCCAGTTGGGGTTAGGGAGGGAGTCGGAAGGGAGTTGGGGAAGGGTCGGGGGGAAATCCAGAGCTCAATTTTTGCACACACACAATGGTCACACCTCAACACGACCTCAACACCACAAGGCGGGCCACAAGACAGCAACCCAGACCAACAGCTGTGGAATAGCGGGTATCTGAAAAAGTTACTTGTCTCCTTGATTGCCTTCGGTGAATAGGTCTTGGCTTTCCGGGAGCAAGCTCAGGCCGCGTTGCGTGGTCGAACCCCGGCGATGAGTTGGAGTGGTCACTGGTTGGCGCCATCCTTCGATCCAGTCCCAGACCTCTTCAGGAGAGACAAAGAACCACGTCTTGCCTTCTGACTCCGCCCGTAGTTTGGTGGGAAACAACATGGGGAATTTTATGTCCTTGGCAAGGAGTGCTTTCTTGACTTCCAGGAAGCTACGCCGGTGAGCCTGGACTTTCACTGTGAAGTCGGGAAAGAGCTTGATCTGAGCGTTCTCCAGGCGCAGGGGTGGCGCCGTTCATGCTGTCTGAAGAATGATATCCCGGTCTCGGAAGTTGAATACACAGGCAATTATGGGGCGAGGGGGGGCACCCGGTTTCGGTCTTCCCCCCGGGACCCTGTGCGCCCGCTCGATTGAGAAGTATTTAGAGAGCTGTCGTGGCTGGAGATGTTTCAAGATTAGATTCTCGACAAAGAGGTCGGTGGCCGGCCCCTCCATCCGTTCCGGAACTCCCAGGATGCGGAAGTTGTTGCGCCGTGCGCGTCCGAGTTGTCGCTGTTTTAGGCGCAGGCTCCGGGTCCATCTCCTTGGTCTCCCCTTTGGATCCCCAGGATAGTTTGTTAATCTGTCTTTGGTTGGATGGCCTGCTGTTTTGGGGGACGCCATCATAGGAGCCAACCCGTACCGTGCGGGCCAATGAAGTGGGTTTAGGCACACTCAGAGGGGATCCAGCTCTCATTTTCGTGGCTCGGGCCGCCTATCGCCGCCTCTCCCAGGTCAGTGCAGTCAAAGGGTGTAAGGCTTCCGCAGGAGCGGGGGGAGAGGTGTAGAGCAACTGCAGTATAGAAGGGAGTGTAGTGGCACCACTCACCGAGGAGCATGTAGTAAGCCGTGAGAAGTAGTGCGCCACGCCAGTAAGCATCCAGCAAGGTGTTCCAGACGGGGGGAGGGGGTTGCCCCAGGATCCCTCCTCGGCTTGGATGTCCGTGGGCAGATGTAGGCCCCCAGCCGGTCGTGTTTGGTGCTGTAGGGCGTCAATATGGCCCTTTTATTGAAGAGCAGGCCCAGTTTGATGCCACCAGTTACTGTCTGTCAGCCAGAATCCACAGGCAGGTATACTCAGGGTAGGGAAGCCGGGCCCCGGCAGAGCAGTCCCCCTCTTTCTCCGTGTAGCCCGGAGTTTGGGACTTGCTAGGGTCGTTAGTGAGGTCCTGATGATCACAGTTTCTGAAGCCCCCCCGCTATTTTAATGCGGGTTATTGCTCGCGTGATTCTTGTGAGGCCGGGATGGCAGCGCAGCACCCCCTCAGCAGCTGCAGCCCCCACCGCACCTGCCGGGGGCCGATGGTGAGTCAGGGTGGTATCGCGGCAGGCGGCAGGCAGCGGGTGCAGGCAGGACAATGGCAGCTAGTTCCGAGCGGTCCCCGGCAGCAGGCCCAAAGCCGGGGACTCGTGTAGGTTTTTTGCCGGGCAGCAGGGGGGACCCAGTGTCAGCGATGTAGGGCGGCACTCACCGGTGCTTGGAGGATGGGGCCCGCCGGAGGGTAAGAGCAGTCGCTGCCTTATGCTCCGACCCAGTCAGCAACGCTGCTAGGCAGCATCCAAACCCTAGATTCAGGCCCGGAGTCAGGTCCGGCAGTCTTCAATTTAGCGCGGCCGAAATCTTAAGGCCACATCCGGGGGATCGGCTGCGGTCATCTGGGCTCTTGGTCGGTCCGGGAGCAGGCATACGCTTCCAGCCGGACTTACCAGGGATACGCCTCGGTGTAGGGGGAAATCAGGTGCACTGGCTGAGGATAGTCGGCCGAGAAAGCAGCGAGGGCAGAGGAGCCGCTTTAGAGCGCGGCTATTCCCTTCAGCTGCTAACCACGCCCTGAATTTATGAGTTTTAATCTTGTCACAGCCTCTTCTTATATGATCTGGGATTCTATGAAGGCTTACGTCAGAGGTATTGCTCAGCAATTTATACTATCTGAGTACAAAGCTAAAGACGCTGTCGCTAAGGCGGCCCTGGTTACTTTCACTGGCTTAGAACTATCTCATGCTCAAGCTGTTAGAAGACAGGATGAGGATCGAAGTTCAATGTATCTGAAATTAGTAGAAACTAAGGAGAAGGCATTATTGATTATTAAGGAAAAGGCGGCAGTCATTTTTGATAAATTCCGTTCTGAACAATATGAATATAGCGAGGAAGTTGGGAGAGTAGTGGCCTATAAAATGGCTAATAAAAAGCTAAAAATAGGATTGCTGAGATTAAGGGGCGGATAATGTGATTCATACTGGACCTGGGGCGATTTTGGAACAATTTGCTCTCTTTTATGAAGATCTATATGCTCCTTCAAACCTGGCTGACCAAAGGGAGATCTCTGGCTATCTAGATAAAGCTCAAATAGCATCATTAACAGTCCAGGAGGATGCCCAATTGAGCAGGAGAAATCAGTAGAGGATATTTGGTCGGCCTTGGCGTCTCGCCCAACGGGAAAGGCTACGGAGGATGATCAGATCCCGATCGAGTTCTATAAAGTTTTTTTTAAACATTCTAACTCCACTGTTTGTAAGAGTTATTAAGGAAATAGGAGAAACAGGTATAGTACCTCCTTCTTGTGACAATACAAACATGTTTCTTTTTTCTGGAAACATGCAGAAGTCAATGCCCTACTAAATAAACCATCAGCAGATCCCAACAAACTCAACAACTATTGATTGATCTCCCTGCTCCTGGCTAAAGTATTGGAAAAAGCCATCAACCAACAACTCTCCTCACATATGGAACAAAATCTCCTGCTCTACTCCTCCCAATTCGGATTTAACAGCAACCACAGCCCCAAGACAACCCTCATTGCAGCTACTGACGACATCCGAGCCCTATTTAACCAAGGAGAGTATGCAGCTCTGATCCTCCTAGACCTCTTGGCAGCCTTCGATACAGTCTCCCACCACATACTCATCACAAGGCTGCACAACATAGGCATCCAATGAGCTGCTCTCATATATATTACCTCTTCCCTCACTAGAAGAACGCAAAAAGTTTGCCCTCCCCCTTCACCTCTGAACCCCAGGAACTCATCTATGGAATACCCCTTAGATCCTCGCTCTGCCCCACCCTCTTCAACACTTATATGAAACCTCTGGCCAGCTTCGCCAAAACCCATGGACTGAACATTATATACTACACAACTCATACTCTCCCTCTCCAAAGACACCACCAACACCAAGACCAACTTCCACAACTGCAAAACAGACATCAGCAACTGAATGAAGGACTAGTGCCTGAAGGTCAACACTGACAAGACAGAGGTGCTGATTTTCAGAAACAAAAGCTCCCCATGGGACGCATACTGGTGGCCCGCAGAACTCGGACCTACTCCTATCCCCTCAGACCACGCTAGGAACCTAGAGATCTTTCTGGACAACAAGCTGAACATAATGCTCTTGCTTCCTCCTCTGCATGCTTCGAAAGTTCTTTGCAGGGCTACTCCAAAGCTCAAAACGCACCATCACCCAGGCCCTCATCTGCAGCCGATGCACTACGGCAAAGCTCTCTATGCAGCAGTAGCGGCCGGTAGTGGGAGTGCTGCCGGATGGTGACGTGGGGCGGGGGAGGAGCAGGGTGGGGCAGTAGTAAATTACGGAATATGGCCATATGCAGGTAAGTAAACAGATAAATAAATAAAACGAATTTTGTTGCATGCACTGCATTGCCAAATTTGATGCAGTGCGCACATCGAAATTCATTTTATTTATTTATATGTTTACTTACCTGCATTTGGCCGTATTCCGTAGTTTACTACCCCCCACCCTGCCCCCGCCCCACGTCACTGCCCGTTATGCAGCTCACCTCTGATGACGACTACAGACCATACAGAACGCCGCAGCCAGACTCGTCCTGGATCTTCCTAGACAAATCCACCTCATCTTCTACCGCAGGGAACTCCACTAGCTCGCGGTACAGAAACATTGCCAGCTTAAGGTCCTGACCCTTGAATTCAAGACTCTAAACAACTGTGGGCGGGGGGCGTGGCCAAGATGGCGACCGGAGCAGACGCGAGTCAGTGAAGCTCCCGGCCCAAGCCCCGTTAGCGACCCACATCCAGCACCAAATCCCCTCCCGTGTAGCTGAAACCCGCCGCCCGGAGCCCGAAGATAGCGGTGCCTCCCTCGATAGGGCTGGAGGACCGGTGAAGGAGCTCAGGTGCCATAGCTTCCCCAGAGCACCATACCCGAAGTGGCACCGCCGGAGACCAGACTCCGCGCTTCCCTGAGGTGGGGGCCCCATCCTCGAAGGCACAGGAACCGGTAACGAGGGAATAGCGGGCCCCTGCAGTGGGCGGCGTCGGCGACCCAGCAGCCAGAGGTGAGCGGTGGAACGCGGCTCCGGCCGCGATGGAGGCGGACGCCGGGGATGCCAAAATCGAGGCCCCGGCTTTCGGGCCTACCTCGGGAGCAGTGCAGCCGGGGACGCGGCAGCGAGGTGAGGAGCCCCTGGGAAGCCGGTGAGGGGCCTTCCAGATTCGCTGCGACGAGTGACCACTTCGGCCCCCAGGCACTGGATAGACTACGGAGTAAAGTGAGGAGGTGAGAGGGGGCCCCTCGTGACGCCCACGGTCTCGGCCTAGCAGCGGACCCCGCCGAAGAGCGCGCCAAATAAAGTGTGGGGGGACCACAGGCTTCAGAAACAGGGCAACTGAGCTGGCCCTGATCCCCCGGATGCTACTTGTACCCTCTGGGGGTCGTACAGGGAGACGGAGGCCAGTTACGAAGAACCAAGGAGCTCCGCCACTTGCGGATAGGAGACCGAGAGGGAGGAGGAGGCTCGGGACAGAGAACTTTAGCCCACAGCCGCATGGCCTAGCCGGACCCCACCGGGGAAAGTCAGAGCGTGCCCCCTAGGAATCGGGGGCAGAGGAACGAAGGCCACCAGTGGACGGCAGCAGAGCAGCGCGGTCCCAGAGGGGTCGGAGGAGCAGGAGCTCTTGGTGATCCAGTCCTACACGGAGTGAGGGGCCCCACTGTGCCCCGGAAACGCAGACATACAGCCACTCCACTAAACGAGCCCGTGCACTCACGCCATGTCGGGGAACCGGAGACAGGGCGGCCGCACCATACCAGAGATGTTAGCAAAGGGGCCCGGCAAGGGTGAGAAGAGTCCATCAGGAGCAGCACCAGCCAAAGCCTCGACAGAGCGGGTGGATGAGGGCGCCCAAATCACCAAGGCCTTTATGGAATCCCTCTTTCAACCACTGCGAGATGAAATCCAGACCCTTCGGCAAGACATGGCAAGCGAACATCGAGAACTGCGGCGCGACGTGGACGGCCTGTGAGAAAGAGTAGCGGCGGTCGAAGACGTGGAGCAGTCGTGATGCGGGGAAGTGGCGCACCTACAACAGGAGGTGCTGCGACTGCAGGAGCAACAACTAGACTTGCAGGCCCACGCGGATGACCTTGAGAACCGTTCTCGGAGGAATAATATAAGGGTCCGAGGCGTGCCATCTAAAGCGGAAGAGAACGATATCACTGCCTACCTGCAGGGCCTCTTTAGGGACATACTGGGGGAGAACGCGGACTTTGTCATTCGCATCGACAGGGCACATAGGGTGGGCCCTGCACGCCGACAGGCCGCTCCACCTCCAGATATACTGGTGTTCCTCCCCGACTTCCCGCTTAAGGAGCGCATCATGCAGGAAGCACGCCGGAAACAACCGCTCCGCTACCAAGGGCACCTGGTAGCGCTATTTCAAGACCTTTCGGCGATCACCTTGCAGAAAAGAAGGTCATTCAAAGTGGTTACGGCCTTCCTAAAGGACAAAGGAATCCAATACTCTTGGGGCCACCCCTTTCGCCTTGTCTTCAGGTGGAATGGAGTCCTACAGCAACTACGATCCTTGGAGGACACTTGTGCACTTTTGGGGATTGACCTACCAGACGATTCTGCAAGCAACTCGGGTGGAGACGACTCATCACAGAGGAAGCCCTCCCGATCAGCAGGAGAGAGCTGGCAGCGCATACGGCGAAGGAGATCACCTAAAGCTGCCCACAAGCCAGACCCAGCCTTGGTAGCACGGGAGCGGGAAGCCGCCATCCAGGAAGTCTCCAAGGATACTACAGCTTCGGTACACGAATTTCCCTTGAGCTAGATGTAAGGGGGAGGGGGTTTTCCTTTCTTTAGCCTTCTTCTCCAGCGGGTCTATGTGGGGCTGACGGGGGCTGCAAAGGTCGCTGGTGCCACGTTTCCCAAAACTGACCTGATCTATGGGCCTACACGAACTTGTGACCGGTCCAGGACAATATTGTTCTTCGGGGAATTGCCAGTTGGGGTTAGGGAGGGAGTCGGAAGGGAGTTGGGGAAGGGTCGGGGGGAAATCCAGAGCTCAATTTTTGCACACACACAATGGTCACACCTCAACACGACCTCAACACCACAAGGCGGGCCACAAGACAGCAACCCAGACCAACAGCTGTGGAATAGCGGGTATCTGAAAAAGTTACTTGTCTCCTTGATTGCCTTCGGTGAATAGGTCTTGGCTTTCCGGGAGCAAGCTCAGGCCGACGTGCGTGGTCGAACCCCGGCGATGAGTTGGAGTGGTCACTGGTTGGCGCCATCCTTCGATCCAGTCCCAGACCTCTTCAGGAGAGACAAAGAACCACGTCTTGCCTTCTGACTCCACCCGTAGTTTGGTGGGAAACAACATGGGGAATTTTATGTCCTTGGCAAGGAGTGCTTTCTTGACTTCCAGGAAGCTACGCCGGTGAGCCTGGACTTTCACTGTGAAGTCGGGAAAGAGCGTGATCTGAGCGTTCTCCAGGCGCAGGGGTGGCGCCGTTCATGCTGTCTGAAGAATGATATCCCGGTCTCGGAAGTTGAATACACAGGCAATTATGGGGCGAGGGGGGGCACCCGGTTTCGGTCTTCCCCCCGGGACCCTGTGCGCCCGCTCGATTGAGAAGTATTTAGAGAGCTGTCGTGGCTGGAGATGTTTCAAGATTAGATTCTCGACAAAGAGGTCGGTGGCCGGCCCCTCCATCCGTTCCGGAACTCCCAGGATGCGGAAGTTGTTGCGCCGTGCGCGTCCGAGTTGTCGCTGTTTTAGGCGCAGGCTCCGGGCCCATCTCCTTGGTCTCCCCTTTGGATCCCCAGGATAGTTTGTTAATCTGTCTTTGGTTGGATGGCCTGCTGTTTTGGGGGACGCCATCATAGGAGCCAACCCGTACCGTGCGGGCCAATGAAGTGGGTTTAGGCACACTCAGAGGGGATCCAGCTCTCATTTTCGTGGCTCGGGCCGCCTATCGCCGCCTCTCCCAGGTCAGTGCAGTCAAAGGGTGTAAGGCTTCCGCAGGAGCGGGGGGAGAGGTGTAGAGCAACTGCAGTATAGAAGGGAGTGTAGTGGCACCACTCACCGAGGAGCATGTAGTAAGCCGTGAGAAGTAGTGCGCCACGCCAGTAAGCATCCAGCAAGGTGTTCCAGACGGGGGGAGGGGGTTGCCCCAGGATCCCTCCTCGGCTTGGATGTCCGTGGGCAGATGTAGGCCCCCAGCCGGTCGTGTTTGGTGCTGTAGGGCGTCAATATGGCCCTTTTATTGAAGCGCAGGCCCAGGTTGATGCCACCAGTTACTGTCTGTCAGCCAGAATCCACAGGCAGGTATACTCAGGGTAGGGAAGCCGGGCCCCGGCAGAGCAGTCCCCCTCTTTCTCCGTGTAGCCCGGAGTTTGGGACCCGCTAGGGTCGTTAGTGAGGTCCTGATGATCACAGTTTCTGAAGTCCCCCCGCTATTTTAATGCGGGTTATTGCTCGCGTGATTCTTGTGAGGCCGGGATGGCAGCGCAGCACCCCCTCAGCAGCTGCAGCCCCCACCGCACCTGCCGGGGGCCGATGGTGAGTCAGGGTGGTATCGCGGCAGGCGGCAGGCAGCGGGTGCAGGCAGGACAATGGCAGCTAGTTCCGAGCGGTCCCCGGCAGCAGGCCCAAAGCCGGGGACTCGTGTAGGTTTTTTGCCGGGCAGCAGGGGGGACCCAGTGTCAGCGATGTAGGGCGGCACTCACCGGTGCTTGGAGGATGGGGCCTGCCGGAGGGTAAGAGCAGTCGCTGCCTTATGCTCCGACCCAGTCAGCAACGCTGCTAGGCAGCATCCAAACCCTAGATTCAGGCCCGGAGTCAGGTCCGGCAGTCTTCAATTTAGCGCGGCCGAAATCTTAAGGCCACATCCGGGGGATCGGCTGCGGTCATCTGGGCTCTTGGTCGGTCCGAGAGCAGGCATACGCTTCCAGCCGGACTTACCAGGGATACGCCTCGGTGTAGGGGGAAATCAGGTGCACTGGCTGAGGATAGTCGGCCGAGAAAGCAGCGAGGGCAGAGGAGCCGCTTTAGAGCGCGGCTATTCCCTTCAGCTGCTAACCACGCCCTGAATTTATGAGTTTTAATCTTGTCACAGCCTCTTCTTATATGATCTGGGATTCTATGAAGGCTTACGTCAGAGGTATTGCTCAGCAATTTATACTATCTGAGTACAAAGCTAAAGACGCTGTCGCTAAGGCGGCCCTGGTTACTTTCACTGGCTTAGAACTATCTCATGCTCAAGCTGTTAGAAGACAGGATGAGGATCGAAGTTCAATGTATCTGAAATTAGTAGAAGCTAAGGAGAAGGCATTATTGATTATTAAGGAAAAGGCGGCAGTCATTTTTGATAAATTCCGTTCTGAACAATATGAATATAGCGAGGAAGTTGGGAGAGTAGTGGCCTATAAAATGGCTAATAAAAAGCTAAAAATAGGATTGCTGAGATTAAGGGGCGGATAATGTGATTCATACTGGACCTGCGGCGATTTTGGAACAATTTGCTCTCTTTTATGAAGATCTATATGCTCCTTCAAACCTGGATGACCAAAGGGAGATCTCTGGCTATCTAGATAAAGCTCAAATAGCATCATTAACAGTCCAGGAGGATGCCCAATTGAGCAGGAGAAATCAGTAGAGGATATTTGGTCGGCCTTGGCGTCTCGCCCAACGGGAAAGGCTACGGAGGATGATCAGATCCCGATCGAGTTCTATAAAGTTTTTTTTAAACATTCTAACTCCACTGTTTGTAAGAGTTATTAAGGAAATAGGAGAAACAGGTATAGTACCTCCTTCTTGTGACAATACAAACATGTTTCTTTTTTCTGGAAACATGCAGAAGTCAATGCCCTACTAAATAAACCATCAGCAGATCCCAACAAACTCAACAACTATTGATTGATCTCCCTGCTCCTGGCTAAAGTATTGGAAAAAGCCATCAACCAACAACTCTCCTCACATATGGAACAAAATCTCCTGCTCGACTCCTCCCAATTCGGATTTAACAGCAACCACAGCCCCAAGACAACCCTCATTGCAGCTACTGACGACATCCGAGCCCTATTTAACCAAGGAGAGTATGCAGCTCTGATCCTCCTAGACCTCTTGGCAGCCTTCGATACAGTCTCCCACCACATACTCATCACAAGGCTGCACAACATAGGCATCCAATGAGCTGCTCTCATATATATTACCTCTTCCCTCACTAGAAGAATGCAAAAAGTTTGCCCTCCCCCTTCACCTCTGAACCCCAGGAACTCATCTATGGAATACCCCTTAGATCCTCGCTCTGCCCCACCCTCTTCAACACTTATATGAAACCTCTGGCCAGCTTCGCCAAAACCCATGGACTGAACATTATATACTACACAACTCATACTCTCCCTCTCCAAAGACACCACCAACACCAAGACCAACTTCCACAACTGCAAAACAGACATCAGCAACTGAATGAAGGACTAGTGCCTGAAGGTCAACACTGACAAGACAGAGGTGCTGATTTTCAGAAACAAAAGCTCCCCATGGGACGCATACTGGTGGCCCGCAGAACTCGGACCTACTCCTATCCCCTCAGACCACGCTAGGAACCTAGAGATCTTTCTGGACAACAAGCTGAACATAATGCTCTTGCTTCCTCCTCTGCATGCTTCGAAAGTTCTTTGCAGGGCTACTCCAAAGCTCAAAACGCACCATCACCCAGGCCCTCATCTGCAGCCGATGCACTACGGCAAAGCTCTCTATGCAGCAGTAGCGGCCGGTAGTGGGAGTGCTGCCGGATGGTGACGTGGGGCGGGGGAGATAAATAAATAAAACAAATTTTGTTGCATGCACTGCATTGCCAAATTTGATGCAGTGCGCACAACGAAATTCATTTTATTTATTTATATGTTTACTTACCTGCATTTGGCCGTATTCCGTAGTTTACTACCCCCCACCCTGCCCCCGCCCCACGTCACTGCCCGTTATGCAGCTCACCTCTGATGACGACTACAGACCATACAGAACGCCGCAGCCAGACTCGTCCTGGATCTTCCTAGACAAATCCACCTCATCTTCTACCGCAGGGAACTCCACTAGCTCGCGGTACAGAAACATTGCCAGCTTAAGGTCCTGACCCTTGAATTCAAGACTCTAAACAACTGTGGGCGGGGGGCGTGGCCAAGATGGCGACCGGAGCAGACGCGAGTCAGTGAAGCTCCCGGCCCAAGCCCCGTTAGCGACCCACATCCAGCACCAAATCCCCTCCCGTGTAGCTGAAACCCGCCGCCCGGAGCCCGAAGATAGCGGTGCCTCCCTCGATAGGGCTGGAGGACCGGTGAAGGAGCCCAGGTGCCATAGCTTCCCCAGAGCACCATACCCGAAGTGGCACCGCCGGAGACCAAACTCCGCGCTTCCCTGAGGTGGGGGCCCCATCCTCGAAGGCACAGGAACCGGTAACGAGGGAATAGCGGGCCCCTGCAGTGGGCGGCGTCGGCGACCCAGCAGCCAGAGGTGAGCGGTGGAACGCGGCTCCGGCCGCGATGGAGGCGGACGCCGGGGATGCCAAAATCGAGGCCCCGGCTTTCGGGCCTACCTCGGGAGCAGTGCAGCCGGGGACGCGTCAGCGAGGTGAGGAGCCCCTGGGAAGCCGGTGAGGGGCCTTCCAGATTCACTTCGGCCCCCAGGCACTGGATAGACTACGGAGTAAAGTGAGGAGGTGAGAGGGGGCCCCTCGTGACGCCCACGGTCTCGGCCTAGCAGCGGACCCCGCCGAAGAGCGCGCCAAATAAAGTGTGGGGGGACCACAGGCTTCAGAAACAGGGCAACTGAGCTGGCCCTGATCCCCCGGATGCTACTTGTACCCTCTGGGGGTCGTACAGGGAGACGGAGGCCAGTTACGAAGAACCTAGGAGCTCCACCACTTGCGGATAGGAGACCGAGAGGGAGGAGGAGGCTCGGGACAGAGAACTTTAGCCCACAGCCGCATGGCCTAGCCGGACCCCACCGGGGAAAGTCAGAGCGTGCCCCCTAGGAATCGGGGGCAGAGGAACGAAGGCCACCAGTGGACGGCAGCAGAGCAGCGCGGTCCCAGAGGGGTCGGAGGAGCAGGAGCTCTTGGTGACCCAGTCCTACACGGAGTGAGGGGCCCCACTGTGCCCCGGAAACGCAGACATACAGCCACTCCACTAAACGAGCCCGTGCACTCACGCCATGTCGGGGAACCGGAGACAGGGCGGCCGCACCATACCAGAGATGTTAGCAAAGGGGCCCGGCAAGGGTGAGAAGAGTCCATCAGGAGCAGCACCAGCCAAAGCCTTGACAGAGCGGGTGGATGAGGGCGCCCAAATCACCAAGGCCTTTATGGAATCCCTCTTTCAACCACTGCGAGATGAAATCCAGACCCTTCGGCAAGACATGGCAAGCGAACATCGAGAACTGCGGCGCGACGTGGACGGCCTGTGAGAAAGAGTAGCGGCGGTCGAAGACGTGGAGCAGTCGTGATGCGGGGAAGTGGCGCACCTACAACAGGAGGTGCTGCGACTGCAGGAGCAACAACTAGACTTGCAGGCCCACGCGGATGACCTTGAGAACCGTTCTCGGAGGAATAATATAAGGGTCCGAGGCGTGCCATCTAAAGCGGAAGAGAACGATATCACTGCCTACCTGCAGGGCCTCTTTAGGGACATACTGGGGGAGAACGCGGACTTTGTCATTCGCATCGACAGGGCACATAGGGTGGGCCCTGCACGCCGACAGGCCGCTCCACCTCCAGATATACTGGTGTTCCTCCCAGACTTCCCGCTGAAGGAGCGCATCATGCAGGAAGCACGCCGGAAACAACCGCTCCGCTACCAAGGGCACCTGGTAGCGCTATTTCAAGACCTTTCGGCGATCACCTTGCAGAAAAGAAGGTCATTCAAAGTGGTTACGGCCTTCCTAAAGGACAAAGGAATCCAATACTCTTGGGGCCACCCCTTTCGCCTTGTCTTCAGGTGGAATGGAGTCCTACAGCAACTACGATCCTTGGAGGACACTTGTGCACTTTTGGCGATTGACCTACCAGACGATTCTGCAAGCAACTCGGGTGGAGACGACTCATCACAGAGGAAGCCCTCCCGATCAGCAGGAGAGAGCTGGCAGCGCGTACGGCGAAGGAGATCACCTAAAGCTGCCCACAAGCCAGACCCAGCCTTGGTAGCACAGGAGCGGGAAGCCGCCATCCAGGAAGTCTCCAAGGATACTACAGCTTCGGTACACGAATTTCCCTTGAGCTAGATGTAAGGGGGAGGGGGTTTTCCTTTCTTTAGCCTTCTCCTCCAGCGGGTCTATGTGGGGCTGACGGGGGCTGCAAAGGTCGCTGGTGCCACGTTTCCCAAAACTGACCTGATCTATGGGCCTACACGAACTTGTGACCGGTCCAGGACAATATTGTTCTTCGGGGAATTGCCAGGTGGGGTTAGGGAGGGAGTTGGAAGGGAGTTGGGGAAGGGTCGGAGGGAAATCCAGAGCTCAATTTTTGCACACACACAATGGTCACACCTCAACACGACCTCAACACCACAAGGCGGGCCACAAGACAGCAACCTAGACCAACAGCTGTGGAATAGCGGGTATCTGAAAAAGTTACTTGTCTCCTTGATTGCCTTCGGTGAATAGGTCTTGGCTTTCCGGGAGCAAGCTCAGGCCGACGTGCGTGGTCGAACCCCGGCGATGAGTTGGAGTGGTCACTGGTTGGCGCCATCCTTCGATCCAGTCCCAGACCTCTTCAGGAGAGACAAAGAACCACGTCTTGCCTTCTGACTCCACCCGTAGTTTGGTGGGAAACAACATGGGGAATTTTATGTCCTTGGCAAGGAGTGCTTTCTTGACTTCCAGGAAGCTACGCCGGTGAGCCTGGACTTTCACTGTGAAGTCGGGAAAGAGCGTGATCTGAGCGTTCTCCAGGCGCAGGGGTGGCGCCGTTCATGCTGTCTGAAGAATGATATCCCGGTCTCGGAAGTTGAATACACAGGCAATTATGGGGCGAGGGGGGGCACCCGGTTTCGGTCTTCCCCCCGGGACCCTGTGCGCCCGCTCGATTGAGAAGTATTTAGAGAGCTGTCGTGGCTGGAGATGTTTCAAGATTAGATTCTAGACAAAGAGGTCGGTGGCCGGCCCCTCCATCCGTTCCGGAACTCCCAGGATGCGGAAGTTGTTGCGCCGTGCGCGTCCGAGTTGTCGCTGTTTTAGGCGCAGGCTCCGGGTCCATCTCCTTGGTCTCCCCTTTCGATCCCCAGGATAGTTTGTTAATCTGTCTTTGGTTGGATGGCCTGCTGTTTTGGGGGACGCCATCATAGGAGCCAACCCGTACCGTGCGGGCCAATGAAGTGGGTTTAGGCACACTCAGAGGGGATCCAGCTCTCATTTTCGTGGCTCGGGCCGCCTATCGCCGCCTCTCCCAGGTCAGTGCAGTCAAAGGGTGTAAGGCTTCCGCAGGAGCGGGGGGAGAGGTGTAGAGCAACTGCAGTATAGAAGGGAGTGTAGTGGCACCACTCACCGAGGAGCATGTAGTAAGCCGTGAGAAGTAGTGCGCCACGCCAGTAAGCATCCAGCAAGGTGTTCCAGACGGGGGGAGGGGGTTGCCCCAGGATCCCTCCTCGGCTTGGATGTCCGTGGGCAGATGTAGGGTCCCAGCCGGTCATGTTTGGTGCTGTAGGGCGTCAATATGGCCCTTTTATTGAAGCGCAGGCCCAGGTTGATGCCACCAGTTACTGTCTGTCAGCCAGAATCCACAGGCAGGTATACTCAGGGTAGGGAAGCCGGGCCCCGGCAGAGCAGTCCCCCTCTTTCTCCGTGTAGCCCGGAGTTTGGGACCCGCTAGGGTCGTTAGTGAGGTCCTGATGATCACAGTTTCTGAAGCCCCCCCGCTATTTTAATGCGGGTTATTGCTCGCGTGATTCTTGTGAGGCCGGGATGGCAGCGCAGCACCCCCTAAGCAGCTGCAGCCCCCACCGCACCTGCCGGGGGCCGATGGTGAGTCAGGGTGGTGTCGCGGCAGGCGGCAGGCAGCGGGTGCAGGCAGGACCATGGCAGCTAGTTCCGAGCGGTCCCCGGCAGCAGGCCCAAAGCCGGGGACTCGTGTAGGTTTTTTGCCGGGCAGCAGGGGGGACCCAGTGTCAGCGATGTAGGGCGGCACTCACCGGTGCTTGGAGGATGGGGCCTGCCGGAGGGTAAGAGCAGTCGCTGCCTTATGCTCCGACCCAGTCAGCAACGCTGCTAGGCAGCATCCAAACCCTAGATTCAGGCCCGGAGTCAGGTCCGGCAGTCTTCAATTTAGCGCGGCCGAAATCTTAAGGCCACATCCGGGGGATCGGCTGCGGTCATCTGGGCTCTTGGTCGGTCCGGGAGCAGGCATACGCTTCCAGCCGGACTTACCAGGGATACGCCTCGGTGTAGGGGGAAATCAGGTGCACTGGCTGAGGATAGTCGGCCGAGAAAGCAGCGAGGGCAGAGGAGCCGCTTTAGAGCGCGGCTATTCCCTTCAGCTGCTAACCACGCCCTGAATTTATGAGTTTTAATCTTGTCACAGCCTCTTCTTACATGATCTGGGATTCTATGAAGGCTTACGTCAGAGGTATTGCTCAGCAATTTATACTATCTGAGTACAAAGCTAAAGACGCTGTCGCTAAGGCGGCCCTGGTTACTTTCACTGGCTTAGAACTATCTCATGCTCAAGCTGTTAGAAGACAGGATGAGGATCGAAGTTCAATGTATCTGAAATTAGTAGAAGCTAAGGAGAAGGCATTATTGATTATTAAGGAAAAGGCGGCAGTCATTTTTGATAAATTCCGTTCTGAACAATATGAATATAGCGAGGAAGTTGGGAGAGTAGTGGCCTATAAAATGGCTAATAAAAAGCTAAAAATAGGATTGCTGAGATTAAGGGGCGGATAATGTGATTCATACTGGACCTGGGGCGATTTTGGAACAATTTGCTCTCTTTTATGAAGATCTATATGCTCCTTCAAACCTGGCTGACCAAAGGGAGATCTCTGGCTATCTAGATAAAGCTCAAATAGCATCATTAACAGTCCAGGAGGATGCCCAATTGAGCAGGAGAAATCAGTAGAGGATATTTGGTCGGCCTTGGCGTCTCGCCCAACGGGAAAGGCTACGGAGGATGATCAGATCCCGATCGAGTTCTATAAAGTTTTTTTTAAATATTCTAACTCCACTGTTTGTAAGAGTTATTAAGGAAATAGGAGAAACAGGTATAGTACCTCCTTCTTGTGACAATACAAACATGTTTCTTTTTTCTGGAAACATGCAGAAGTCAATGCCCTACTAAATAAACCATCAGCAGATCCCAACAAACTCAACAACTATTGATTGATCTCCCTGCTCCTGGCTAAAGTATTGGAAAAAGCCATCAACCAACAACTCTCCTCACATATGGAACAAAATCTCCTGCTCGACTCCTCCCAATTCGGATTTAACAGCAACCACAGCCCCAAGACAACCCTCATTGCAGCTACTGACGACATCCGAGCCCTATTTAACCAAAGAGAGTATGCAGCTCTGATCCTCCTAGACCTCTTGGCAGCCTTCGATACAGTCTCCCACCACATACTCATCACAAGGCTGCACAACATAGGCATCCAATGAGCTGCTCTCATATATATTACCTCTTCCCTCACTAGAAGAACGCAAAAAGTTTGCCCTCCCCCTTCACCTCTGAACCCCAGGAACTCATCTATGGAATACCCCTTAGATCCTCGCTCTGTCCCACCCTCTTCAACACTTATATGAAACCTCTGGCCAGTTTCGCCAAAACCCATGGACTGAACATTATATACTACACAACTCATACTCTCCCTCTCCAAAGACACCACCAACACCAAGACCAACTTCCACAACTGCAAAACAGACATCAGCAACTGAATGAAGGACTAGTGCCTGAAGGTCAACACTGACAAGACAGAGGTGCTGATTTTCAGAAACAAAAGCTCCCCATGGGACGCATACTGGTGGCCCGCAGAACTCGGACCTACTCCTATCCCCTCAGACCACGCTAGGAACCTAGAGATCTTTCTGGACAACAAGCTGAACATAATGCTCTTGCTTCCTCCTCTGCATGCTTCGAAAGTTCTTTGCAGGGCTACTCCAAAGCTCAAAACGCACCATCACCCAGGCCCTCATCTGCAGCCGATGCACTACGGAAAAGCTCTCTATGCAGCAGTAGCGGCCGGTAGTGGGAGTGCTGCCGGATGGTGACGTGGGGCGGGGGAGGAGCAGGGTGGGGCAGTAGTAAATTACGGAATATGGCCATATGCAGGTAAGTAAACAGATAAATAAATAAAACGAATTTTGTTGCATGCACTGCATTGCCAAATTTGATGCAGTGCGCACAACGAAATTCATTTTATTTATTTATATGTTTACTTACCTGCATTTGGCCGTATTCCGTAGTTTACTACCCCCCACCCTGCCCCCGCCCCACGTCACTGCCCGTTATGCAGCTCACCTCTGATGACGACTACAGACCATACAGAACGCCGCAGCCAGACTCGTCCTGGATCTTCCTAGACAAATCCACCTCATCTTCTACCGCAGGGAACTCCACTAGCTCGCGGTACAGAAACATTGCCAGCTTAAGGTCCTGACCCTTGAATTCAAGACTCTAAACAACTGTGGGCGGGGGGCGTGGCCAAGATGGCGACCGGAGCAGACGCGAGTCAGTGAAGCTCCCGGCCCAAGCCCCGTTAGCGACCCACATCCAGCACCAAATCCCCTCCCGTGTAGCTGAAACCCGCCGCCCGGAGCCCGAAGATAGCGGTGCCTCCCTCGATAGGGCTGGAGGACCGGTGAAGGAGCCCAGGTGCCATAGCTTCCCCAGAGCACCATACCCGAAGTGGCACCGCCGGAGACCAGACTCCGCGCTTCCCTGAGGTGGGGGCCCCATCCTCGAAGGCACAGGAACCGGTAACGAGGGAATAGCGGGCCCCTGCAGTGGGCGGCGTCGGCGACCCAGCAGCCAGAGGTGAGCGGTGGAACGCGGCTCCGGCCGCGATGGAGGCGGACGCCGGGGATGCCAAAATCGAGGCCCCGGCTTTCGGGCCTACCTCGGGAGCAGTGCAGCCGGGGACGCGGCAGCGAGGTGAGGAGCCCCTGGGAAGCCGGTGAGGGGCCTTCCAGATTCGCTGCGACGAGTGACCACTTCGGCCCCCAGGCACTGAATAGACTACGGAGTAAAGTGAGGAGGTGAGAGGGGGCCCCTCGTGACGCCCACGGTCTCGGCCTAGCAGCGGACCCCGCCGAAGAGCGCGCCAAATAAAGTGTGGGGGGACCACAGGCCTCAGAAACAGGGCGACTGAGCTGGCCCTGATCCCCCGGATGCTACTTGTACCCTCTGGGGGTCGTACAGGGAGACGTAGGCCAGTTACGAAGAACCAAGGAGCTCCGCCACTTGCGGATAGGAGACTGAGAGGGAGGAGGAGGCTCGGGACAGAGAACTTTAGCCCGCAGCCGCATGGCCTAGCCGGACCCCACCGGGGAAAGTCAGAGCGTGCCCCCTAGGAATCGGGGGCCGAGGAACGAAGGCCACCAGTGGACGGCAGCAGAGCAGCGCGGTCCCAGAGGGGTCGGAGGAGCAGGAGCTCTTGGTGACCCAGTCCTACACGGAGTGAGGGGCCCCACTGTGCCCCGGAAACGCGGACATACAGCCACTCCACTAAATGAGCCCGTGCACTCACGCCATGTCGGGGAACCGGAGACAGGGCGGCCGCACCATACCAGAGATGTTAGCAAAGGGGCCCGGCAAGGCTGAGAAGAGTCCATCAGGAGCAGCACCAGCCAAAGCCTCGACAGAGCGGGTGGATGAGGGCGCCCAAATCACCAAGGCCTTTATGGAATCCCTCTTTCAATCACTGCGAGATGAAATCCAGACTCTTCGGCAAGACATGGCAAGCGAACATCGAGAACTGCGGCGCGACGTGGACGGCCTGTGAGAAAGAGTAGCGGCGGTCGAAGACGTGGAGCAGTCGTGATGCGGGGAAGTGGCGCACCTACAACAGGAGGTGCTGCGACTGCAGGAGCAACAACTAGACTTGCAGGCCCACGCGGATGACCTTGAGAACCGTTCTCGGAGGAATAATATAAGGGTCCGAGGCGTGCCATCTAAAGCGGAAGAGAACGATATCACTGCCTACCTGCAGGGCCTCTTTAGGGACATACTGGGGGAGAACGCGGACTTTGTCATTCGCATCGACAGGGCACATAGGGTGGGCCCTGCACGCCGACAGGCCGCTCCACCTCCAGATATACTGGTGTTCCTCCCCGACTTCCCGCTTAAGGAGCGCATCATGCAGGAAGCACGCCGGAAACAACCGCTCCGCTACCAAGGGCACCTGGTAGCGCTATTTCAAGACCTTTCGGCGATCACCTTGCAGAAAAGAAGGTCATTCAAAGTGGTTACGGCCTTCCTAAAGGACAAAGGAATCCAATACTCTTGGGGCCACCCCTTTCGCCTTGTCTTCAGGTGGAATGGAGTCCTACAGCAACTACGATCCTTGGAGGACACTTGTGCACTTTTGGGGATTGACCTACCAGACGATTCTGCAAGCAACTCGGGTGGAGACGACTCATCACAGAGGAAGCCCTCCCGATCAGCAGGAGAGAGCTGGCAGCGCGTACGGCGAAGGAGATCACCTAAAGCTGCCCACAAGCCAGACCCAGCCTTAGTAGCACGGGAGCGGGAAGCCGCCATCCAGGAAGTCTCCAAGGATACTACAGCTTCGGTACACGAATTTCCCTTGAGCTAGATGTAAGGGGGAGGGGGTTTTCCTTTCTTTAGCCTTCTTCTCCAGCGGGTCTATGTGGGGCTGACGGGGGCTGCAAAGGTCGCTGGTGCCACGTTTCCCAAAACTGACCTGATCTATGGGCCTACACGAACTTGTGACCGGTCCAGGACAATATTGTTCTTCGGGGAATTGCCAGTTGGGGTTAGGGAGGGAGTCGGAAGGGAGTTGGGGAAGGGTCGGGGGGAAATCCAGAGCTCAATTTTTGCACACACACAATGGTCACACCTCAACACGACCTCAACACCACAAGGCGGGCCACAAGACAGCAACCCAGACCAACAGCTGTGGAATAGCGGGTATCTGAAAAAGTTACTTGTCTCCTTGATTGCCTTCGGTGAATAGGTCTTGGCTTTCCGGGAGCAAGCTCAGGCCGACGTGCGTGGTCGAACCCCGGCGATGAGTTGGAGTGGTCACTGGTTGGCGCCATCCTTCGATCCAGTCCCAGACCTCTTCAGGAGAGACAAAGAACCACGTCTTGCCTTCTGACTCCACCCGTAGTTTGGTGGGAAACAACATGGGGAATTTTATGTCCTTGGCAAGGAGTGCTTTCTTGACTTCCAGGAAGCTACGCCGGTGAGCCTGGACTTTCACTGTGAAGTCGGGAAAGAGCGTGATCTGAGCGTTCTCCAGGCGCAGGGGTGGCGCCGTTCATGCTGTCTGAAGAATGATATCCCGGTCTCGGAAGTTGAATACACAGGCAATTATGGGGCGAGGGGGGGCACCCGGTTTCGGTCTTCCCCCCGGGACCCTGTGCGCCCGCTCGATTGAGAAGTATTTAGAGAGCTGTCGTGGCTGGAGATGTTTCAAGATTAGATTCTCGACAAAGAGGTCGGTGGCCGGCCCCTCCATCCGTTCCGGAACTCCCAGGATGCGGAAGTTGTTGCGCCGTGCGCGTCCGAGTTGTCGCTGTTTTAGGCGCAGGCTCCGGGCCCATCTCCTTGGTCTCCCCTTTGGATCCCCAGGATAGTTTGTTAATCTGTCTTTGGTTGGATGGCCTGCTGTTTTGGGGGACGCCATCATAGGAGCCAACCCGTACCGTGCGGGCCAATGAAGTGGGTTTAGGCACACTCAGAGGGGATCCAGCTCTCATTTTCGTGGCTCGGGCCGCCTATCGCCGCCTCTCCCAGGTCAGTGCAGTCAAAGGGTGTAAGGCTTCCGCAGGAGCGGGGGGAGAGGTGTAGAGCAACTGCAGTATAGAAGGGAGTGTAGTGGCACCACTCACCGAGGAGCATGTAGTAAGCCGTGAGAAGTAGTGCGCCACGCCAGTAAGCATCCAGCAAGGTGTTCCAGACGGGGGGAGGGGGTTGCCCCAGGATCCCTCCTCGGCTTGGATGTCCGTGGGCAGATGTAGGCCCCCAGCCGGTCGTGTTTGGTGCTGTAGGGCGTCAATATGGCCCTTTTATTGAAGCGCAGGCCCAGGTTGATGCCACCAGTTACTGTCTGTCAGCCAGAATCCACAGGCAGGTATACTCAGGGTAGGGAAGCCGGGCCCCGGCAGAGCAGTCCCCCTCTTTCTCCGTGTAGCCCGGAGTTTGGGACCCGCTAGGGTCGTTAGTGAGGTCCTGATGATCACAGTTTCTGAAGTCCCCCCGCTATTTTAATGCGGGTTATTGCTCGCGTGATTCTTGTGAGGCCGGGATGGCAGCGCAGCACCCCCTCAGCAGCTGCAGCCCCCACCGCACCTGCCGGGGGCCGATGGTGAGTCAGGGTGGTATCGCGGCAGGCGGCAGGCAGCGGGTGCAGGCAGGACAATGGCAGCTAGTTCCGAGCGGTCCCCGGCAGCAGGCCCAAAGCCGGGGACTCGTGTAGGTTTTTTGCCGGGCAGCAGGGGGGACCCAGTGTCAGCGATGTAGGGCGGCACTCACCGGTGCTTGGAGGATGGGGCCTGCCGGAGGGTAAGAGCAGTCGCTGCCTTATGCTCCGACCCAGTCAGCAACGCTGCTAGGCAGCATCCAAACCCTAGATTCAGGCCCGGAGTCAGGTCCGGCAGTCTTCAATTTAGCGCGGCCGAAATCTTAAGGCCACATCCGGGGGATCGGCTGCGGTCATCTGGGCTCTTGGTCGGTCCGGGAGCAGGCATACGCTTCCAGCCGGACTTACCAGGGATACGCCTCGGTGTAGGGGGAAATCAGGTGCACTGGCTGAGGATAGTCGGCCGAGAAAGCAGCGAGGGCAGAGGAGCCGCTTTAGAGCGCGGCTATTCCCTTCAGCTGCTAACCACGCCCTGAATTTATGAGTTTTAATCTTGTCACAGCCTCTTCTTATATGATCTGGGATTCTATGAAGGCTTACGTCAGAGGTATTGCTCAGCAATTTATACTATCTGAGTACAAAGCTAAAGACGCTGTCGCTAAGGCGGCCCTGGTTACTTTCACTGGCTTAGAACTATCTCATGCTCAAGCTGTTAGAAGACAGGATGAGGATCGAAGTTCAATGTATCTGAAATTAGTAGAAGCTAAGGAGAAGGCATTATTGATTATTAAGGAAAAGGCGGCAGTCATTTTTGATAAATTCCGTTCTGAACAATATGAATATAGCGAGGAAGTTGGGAGAGTAGTGGCCTATAAAATGGCTAATAAAAAGCTAAAAATAGGATTGCTGAGATTAAGGGGCGGATAATGTGATTCATACTGGACCTGCGGCGATTTTGGAACAATTTGCTCTCTTTTATGAAGATCTATATGCTCCTTCAAACCTGGCTGACCAAAGGGAGATCTCTGGCTATCTAGATAAAGCTCAAATAGCATCATTAACAGTCCAGGAGGATGCCCAATTGAGCAGGAGAAATCAGTAGAGGATATTTGGTCGGCCTTGGCGTCTCGCCCAACGGGAAAGGCTACGGAGGATGATCAGATCCCGATCGAGTTCTATAAAGTTTTTTTTAAACATTCTAACTCCACTGTTTGTAAGAGTTATTAAGGAAATAGGAGAAACAGGTATAGTACCTCCTTCTTGTGACAATACAAACATGTTTCTTTTTTCTGGAAACATGCAGAAGTCAATGCCCTACTAAATAAACCTTCAGCAGATCCCAACAAACTCAACAACTATTGATTGATCTCCCTGCTCCTGGCTAAAGTATTGGAAAAAGCCATCAACCAACAACTCTCCTCACATATGGAACAAAATCTCCTGCTCGACTCCTCCCAATTCGGATTTAACAGCAACCACAGCCCCAAGACAACCCTCATTGCAGCTACTGACGACATCCGAGCCCTATTTAACCAAGGAGAGTATGCAGCTCTGATCCTCCTAGACCTCTTGGCAGCCTTCGATACAGTCTCCCACCACATACTCATCACAAGGCTGCACAACATAGGCATCCAATGAGCTGCTCTCATATATATTACCTCTTCCCTCACTAGAAGAATGCAAAAAGTTTGCCCTCCCCCTTCACCTCTGAACCCCAGGAACTCATCTATGGAATACCCCTTAGATCCTCGCTCTGCCCCACCCTCTTCAACACTTATATGAAACCTCTGGCCAGCTTCGCCAAAACCCATGGACTGAACATTATATACTACACAACTCATACTCTCCCTCTCCAAAGACACCACCAACACCAAGACCAACTTCCACAACTGCAAAACAGACATCAGCAACTGAATGAAGGACTAGTGCCTGAAGGTCAACACTGACAAGACAGAGGTGCTGATTTTCAGAAACAAAAGCTCCCCATGGGACGCATACTGGTGGCCCGCAGAACTCGGACCTACTCCTATCCCCTCAGACCACGCTAGGAACCTAGAGATCTTTCTGGACAACAAGCTGAACATAATGCTCTTGCTTCCTCCTCTGCATGCTTCGAAAGTTCTTTGCAGGGCTACTCCAAAGCTCAAAACGCACCATCACCCAGGCCCTCATCTGCAGCCGATGCACTACGGCAAAGCTCTCTATGCAGCAGTAGCGGCCGGTAGTGGGAGTGCTGCCGGATGGTGACGTGGGGCGGGGGAGATAAATAAATAAAACAAATTTTGTTGCATGCACTGCATTGCCAAATTTGATGCAGTGCGCACAACGAAATTCATTTTATTTATTTATATGTTTACTTACCTGCATTTGGCCGTATTCCGTAGTTTACTACCCCCCACCCTGCCCCCGCCCCACGTCACTGCCCGTTATGCAGCTCACCTCTGATGACGACTACAGACCATACAGAACGCCGCAGCCAGACTCGTCCTGGATCTTCCTAGACAAATCCACCTCATCTTCTACCGCAGGGAACTCCACTAGCTCGCGGTACAGAAACATTGCCAGCTTAAGGTCCTGACCCTTGAATTCAAGACTCTAAACAACTGTGGGCGGGGGGCGTGGCCAAGATGGCGACCGGAGCAGACGCGAGTCAGTGAAGCTCCCGGCCCAAGCCCCGTTAGCGACCCACATCCAGCACCAAATCCCCTCCCGTGTAGCTGAAACCCGCCGCCCGGAGCCCGAAGATAGCGGTGCCTCCCTCGATAGGGCTGGAGGACCGGTGAAGGAGCCCAGGTGCCATAGCTTCCCCAGAGCACCATACCCGAAGTGGCACCGCCGGAGACCAAACTCCGCGCTTCCCTGAGGTGGGGGCCCCATCCTCGAAGGCACAGGAACCGGTAACGAGGGAATAGCGGGCCCCTGCAGTGGGCGGCGTCGGCGACCCAGCAGCCAGAGGTGAGCGGTGGAACGCGGCTCCGGCCGCGATGGAGGCGGACGCCGGGGATGCCAAAATCGAGGCCCCGGCTTTCGGGCCTACCTCGGGAGCAGTGCAGCCGGGGACGCGTCAGCGAGGTGAGGAGCCCCTGGGAAGCCGGTGAGGGGCCTTCCAGATTCGCTGCGACGAGTGACCACTTCGGCCCCCAGGCACTCGATAGACTACGGAGTAAAGTGAGGAGGTGAGAGGGGGCCCCTCGTGACGCCCACGGTCTCGGCCTAGCAGCGGACCCCGCCGAAGAGCGCGCCAAATAAAGTGTGGGGGGACCACAGGCTTCAGAAACAGGGCAACTGAGCTGGCCCTGATCCCCCGGATGCTACTTGTACCCTCTGGGGGTCGTACAGGGAGACGGAGGCCAGTTACGAAGAACCTAGGAGCTCCACCACTTGCGGATAGGAGACCGAGAGGGAGGAGGAGGCTCGGGACAGAGAACTTTAGCCCACAGCCGCATGGCCTAACGGACCCCACCGGGGAAAGTCAGAGCGTGCCCCCTAGGAATCGGGGGCAGAGGAACGAAGGCCACCAGTGGACGGCAGCAGAGCAGCGCGGTCCCAGAGGGGTCGGAGGAGCAGGAGCTCTTGGTGACCCAGTCCTACACGGAGTGAGGGGCCCCACTGTGCCCCGGAAACGCAGACATACAGCCACTCCACTAAACGAGCCCGTGCACTCACGCCATGTCGGGGAACCGGAGACAGGGCGGCCGCACCATACCAGAGATGTTAGCAAAGGGGCCCGGCAAGGGTGAGAAGAGTCCATCAGGAGCAGCACCAGCCAAAGCCTCGACAGAGCGGGTGGATGAGGGCGCCCAAATCACCAAGGCCTTTATGGAATCCCTCTTTCAACCACTGCGAGATGAAATCCAGACCCTTCGGCAAGACATGGCAAGCGAACATCGAGAACTGCGGCGCGACGTGGACGGCCTGTGAGAAAGAGTAGCGGCGGTCGAAGACGTGGAGCAGTCGTGATGCGGGGAAGTGGCGCACCTACAACAGGAGGTGCTGCGACTGCAGGAGCAACAACTAGACTTGCAGGCCCACGCGGATGACCTTGAGAACCGTTCTCGGAGGAATAATATAAGGGTCCGAGGCGTGCCATCTAAAGCGGAAGAGAACGATATCACTGCCTACCTGCAGGGCCTCTTTAGGGACATACTGGGGGAGAACGCGGACTTTGTCATTCGCATCGACAGGGCACATAGGGTGGGCCCTGCACGCCGACAGGCCGCTCCACCTCCAGATATACTGGTGTTCCTCCCAGACTTCCCGCTGAAGGAGCGCATCATGCAGGAAGCACGCCGGAAACAACCGCTCCGCTACCAAGGGCACCTGGTAGCGCTATTTCAAGACCTTTCGGCGATCACCTTGCAGAAAAGAAGGTCATTCAAAGTGGTTACGGCCTTCCTAAAGGACAAAGGAATCCAATACTCTTGGGGCCACCCCTTTCGCCTTGTCTTCAGGTGGAATGGAGTCCTACAGCAACTACGATCCTTGGAGGACACTTGTGCACTTTTGGGGATTGACCTACCAGACGATTCTGCAAGCAACTCGGGTGGAGACGACTCATCACAGAGGAAGCCCTCCCGATCAGCAGGAGAGAGCTGGCAGCGCGTACGGCGAAGGAGATCACCTAAAGCTGCCCACAAGCCAGACCCAGCCTTGGTAGCACAGGAGCGGGAAGCCGCCATCCAGGAAGTCTCCAAGGATACTACAGCTTCGGTACACGAATTTCCCTTGAGCTAGATGTAAGGGGGAGGGGGTTTTCCTTTCTTTAGCCTTCTTCTCCAGCGGGTCTATGTGGGGCTGACGGGGGCTGCAAAGGTCGCTGGTGCCACGTTTCCCAAAACTGACCTGATCTATGGGCCTACACGAACTTGTGACCGGTCCAGGACAATATTGTTCTTCGGGGAATTGCCAGTTGGGGTTAGGGAGGGAGTTGGAAGGGAGTTGGGGAAGGGTCGGGGGGAAATCCAGAGCTCAATTTTTGCACACACACAATGGTCACACCTCAACACGACCTCAACACCACAAGGCGGGCCACAAGACAGCAACCTAGACCAACAGCTGTGGAATAGCGGGTATCTGAAAAAGTTACTTGTCTCCTTGATTGCCTTCGGTGAATAGGTCTTGGCTTTCCGGGAGCAAGCTCAGGCCGACGTGCGTGGTCGAACCCCGGCGATGAGTTGGAGTGGTCACTGGTTGGCGCCATCCTTCGATCCAGTCCCAGACCTCTTCAGGAGAGACAAAGAACCACGTCTTGCCTTCTGACTCCACCCGTAGTTTGGTGGGAAACAACATGGGGAATTTTATGTCCTTGGCAAGGAGTGCTTTCTTGACTTCCAGGAAGCTACGCCGGTGAGCCTGGACTTTCACTGTGAAGTCGGGAAAGAGCGTGATCTGAGCGTTCTCCAGGCGCAGGGGTGGCGCCGTTCATGCTGTCTGAAGAATGATATCCCGGTCTCGGAAGTTGAATACACAGGCAATTATGGGGCGAGGGGGGGCACCCGGTTTCGGTCTTCCCCCCGGGACCCTGTGCGCCCGCTCGATTGAGAAGTATTTAGAGAGCTGTCGTGGCTGGAGATGTTTCAAGATTAGATTCTCGACAAAGAGGTCGGTGGCCGGCCCCTCCATCCGTTCCGGAACTCCCAGGATGCGGAAGTTGTTGCGCCGTGCGCGTCCGAGTTGTCGCTGTTTTAGGCGCAGGCTCCGGGTCCATCTCCTTGGTCTCCCCTTTCGATCCCCAGGATAGTTTGTTAATCTGTCTTTGGTTGGATGGCCTGCTGTTTTGGGGGACGCCATCATAGGAGCCAACCCGTACCGTGCGGGCCAATGAAGTGGGTTTAGGCACACTCAGAGGGGATCCAGCTCTCATTTTCGTGGCTCGGGCCGCCTATCGCCGCCTCTCCCAGGTCAGTGCAGTCAAAGGGTGTAAGGCTTCCGCAGGAGCGGGGGGAGAGGTGTAGAGCAACTGCAGTATAGAAGGGAGTGTAGTGGCACCACTCACCGAGGAGCATGTAGTAAGCCGTGAGAAGTAGTGCGCCACGCCAGTAAGCATCCAGCAAGGTGTTCCAGACGGGGGGAGGGGGTTGCCCCAGGATCCCTCCTCGGCTTGGATGTCCGTGGGCAGATGTAGGCCCCCAGCCGGTCGTGTTTGGTGCTGTAGGGCGTCAATATGGCCCTTTTATTGAAGCGCAGGCCCAGGTTGATGCCACCAGTTACTGTCTGTCAGCCAGAATCCACAGGCAGGTATACTCAGGGTAGGGAAGCCGGGCCCCGGCAGAGCAGTCCCCCTCTTTCTCCGTGTAGCCCGGAGTTTGGGACCCGCTAGGGTCGTTAGTGAGGTCCTGATGATCACAGTTTCTGAAGCCCCCCCGCTATTTTAATGCGGGTTATTGCTCGCGTGATTCTTGTGAGGCCGGGATGGCAGCGCAGCACCCCCTCAGCAGCTGCAGCCCCCACCGCACCTGCCGGGGGCCGATGGTGAGTCAGGGTGGTGTCGCGGCAGGCGGCAGGCAGCGGGTGCAGGCAGGACAATGGCAGCTAGTTCCGAGCGGTCCCCGGCAGCAGGCCCAAAGCCGGGGACTCGTGTAGGTTTTTTGCCGGGCAGCAGGGGGGACCCAGTGTCAGCGATGTAGGGCGGCACTCACCGGTGCTTGGAGGATGGGGCCTGCCGGAGGGTAAGAGCAGTCGCTGCCTTATGCTCCGACCCAGTCAGCAACGCTGCTAGGCAGCATCCAAACCCTAGATTCAGGCCCGGAGTCAGGTCCGGCAGTCTTCAATTTAGCGCGGCCGAAATCTTAAGGCCACATCCGGGGGATCGGCTGCGGTCATCTGGGCTCTTGGTCGGTCCGGGAGCAGGCATACGCTTCCAGCCGGACTTACCAGGGATACGCCTCGGTGTAGGGGGAAATCAGGTGCACTGGCTGAGGATAGTCAGCCGAGAAAGCAGCGAGGGCAGAGGACCACGCCCTGAATTTATGAGTTTTAATCTTGTCACAGCCTCTTCTTATATGATCTGGGATTCTATGAAGGCTTACGTCAGAGGTATTGCTCAGCAATTTATACTATCTGAGTACAAAGCTAAAGACGCTGTCGCTAAGGCGGCCCTGGTTACTTTCACTGGCTTAGAACTATCTCATGCTCAAGCTGTTAGAAGACAGGATGAGGATCGAAGTTCAATGTATCTGAAATTAGTAGAAGCTAAGGAGAAGGCATTATTGATTATTAAGGAAAAGGCGGCAGTCATTTTTGATAAATTCCGTTCTGAACAATATGAATATAGCGAGGAAGTTGGGAGAGTAGTGGCCTATAAAATGGCTAATAAAAAGCTAAAAATAGGATTGCTGAGATTAAGGGGCGGATAATGTGATTCATACTGGACCTGGGGCGATTTTGGAACAATTTGCTCTCTTTTATGAAGATCTATATGCTCCTTCAAACCTGGCTGACCAAAGGGAGATCTCTGGCTATCTAGATAAAGCTCAAATAGCATCATTAACAGTCCAGGAGGATGCCCAATTGAGCAGGAGAAATCAGTAGAGGATATTTGGTCGGCCTTGGCGTCTCGCCCAACGGGAAAGGCTACGGAGGATGATCAGATCCCGATCGAGTTCTATAAAGTTTTTTTTAAACATTCTAACTCCACTGTTTGTAAGAGTTATTAAGGAAATAGGAGAAACAGGTATAGTACCTCCTTCTTGTGACAATACAAACATGTTTCTTTTTTCTGGAAACATGCAGAAGTCAATGCCCTACTAAATAAACCATCAGCAGATCCCAACAAACTCAACAACTATTGATTGATCTCCCTGCTCCTGGCTAAAGTATTGGAAAAAGCCATCAACCAACAACTCTCCTCACATATGGAACAAAATCTCCTGCTCGACTCCTCCCAATTCGGATTTAACAGCAACTACAGCCCCAAGACAACCCTCATTGCAGCTACTGACGACATCCGAGCCCTATTTAACCAAAGAGAGTATGCAGCTCTGATCCTCCTAGACCTCTTGGCAGCCTTCGATACAGTCTCCCACCACATACTCATCACAAGGCTGCACAACATAGGCATCCAATGAGCTGCTCTCATATATATTACCTCTTCCCTCACTAGAAGAACGCAAAAAGTTTGCCCTCCCCCTTCACCTCTGAACCCCAGGAACTCATCTATGGAATACCCCTTAGATCCTCGCTCTGTCCCACCCTCTTCAACACTTATATGAAACCTCTGGCCAGTTTCGCCAAAACCCATGGACTGAACATTATATACTACACAACTCATACTCTCCCTCTCCAAAGACACCACCAACACCAAGACCAACTTCCACAACTGCAAAACAGACATCAGCAACTGAATGAAGGACTAGTGCCTGAAGGTCAACACTGACAAGACAGAGGTGCTGATTTTCAGAAACAAAAGCTCCCCATGGGACGCATACTGGTGGCCCGCAGAACTCGGACCTACTCCTATCCCCTCAGACCACGCTAGGAACCTAGAGATCTTTCTGGACAACAAGCTGAACATAATGCTCTTGCTTCCTCCTCTGCATGCTTCGAAAGTTCTTTGCAGGGCTACTCCAAAGCTCAAAACGCACCATCACCCAGGCCCTCATCTGCAGCCGATGCACTACGGAAAAGCTCTCTATGCAGCAGTAGCGGCCGGTAGTGGGAGTGCTGCCGGATGGTGACGTGGGGCGGGGGAGGAGCAGGGTGGGGCAGTAGTAAATTACGGAATATGGCCATATGCAGGTAAGTAAACAGATAAATAAATAAAACGAATTTTGTTGCATGCACTGCATTGCCAAATTTGATGCAGTGCGCACAACGAAATTCATTTTATTTATTTATATGTTTACTTACCTGCATTTGGCCGTATTCCGTAGTTTACTACCCCCCACCCTGCCCCCGCCCCACGTCACTGCCCGTTATGCAGCTCACCTCTGATGACGACTACAGACCATACAGAACGCCGCAGCCAGACTCGTCCTGGATCTTCCTAGACAAATCCACCTCATCTTCTACCGCAGGGAACTCCACTAGCTCGCGGTACAGAAACATTGCCAGCTTAAGGTCCTGACCCTTGAATTCAAGACTCTAAACAACTGTGGGCGGGGGGCGTGGCCAAGATGGCGACCGGAGCAGACGCGAGTCAGTGAAGCTCCCGGCCCAAGCCCCGTTAGCGACCCACATCCAGCACCAAATCCCCTCCCGTGTAGCTGAAACCCGCCGCCCGGAGCCCGAAGATAGCGGTGCCTCCCTCGATAGGGCTGGAGGACCGGTGAAGGAGCCCAGGTGCCATAGCTTCCCCAGAGCACCATACCCGAAGTGGCACCGCCGGAGACCAGACTCCGCGCTTCCCTGAGGTGGGGGCCCCATCCTCGAAGGCACAGGAACCGGTAACGAGGGAATAGCGGGCCCCTGCAGTGGGCGGCGTCGGCGACCCAGCAGCCAGAGGTGAGCGGTGGAACGCGGCTCCGGCCGCGATGGAGGCGGACGCCGGGGATGCCAAAATCGAGGCCCCGGCTTTCGGGCCTACCTCGGGAGCAGTGCAGCCGGGGACGCGGCAGCGAGGTGAGGAGCCCCTGGGAAGCCGGTGAGGGGCCTTCCAGATTCGCTGTGACGAGTGACCACTTCGGCCCCCAGGCACTGAATAGACTACGGAGTAAAGTGAGGAGGTGAGAGGGGGCCCCTCGTGACGCCCACGGTCTCGGCCTAGCAGCGGACCCCGCCGAAGAGCGCGCCAAATAAAGTGTGGGGGGACCACAGGCCTCAGAAACAGGGCGACTGAGCTGGCCCTGATCCCCCGGATGCTACTTGTACCCTCTGGGGGTCGTACAGGGAGACGTAGGCCAGTTACGAAGAACCAAGGAGCTCCGCCACTTGCGGATAGGAGACTGAGAGGGAGGAGGAGGCTCGGGACAGAGAACTTTAGCCCGCAGCCGCATGGCCTAGCCGGACCCCACCGGGGAAAGTCAGAGCGTGCCCCCTAGGAATCGGGGGCCGAGGAACGAAGGCCACCAGTGGACGGCAGCAGAGCAGCGCGGTCCCAGAGGGGTCGGAGGAGCAGGAGCTCTTGGTGACCCAGTCCTACACGGAGTGAGGGGCCCCACTGTGCCCCGGAAACGCGGACATACAGCCACTCCACTAAACGAGCCCGTGCACTCACGCCATGTCGGGGAACCGGAGACAGGGCGGCCGCACCATACCAGAGATGTTAGCAAAGGGGCCCGGCAAGGGTGAGAAGAGTCCATCAGGAGCAGCACCAGCCAAAGCCTCGACAGAGCGGGTGGATGAGGGCGCCCAAATCACCAAGGCCTTTATGGAATCCCTCTTTCAATCACTGCGAGATGAAATCCAGACTCTTCGGCAAGACATGGCAAGCGAACATCGAGAACTGCGGCGCGACGTGGACGGCCTGTGAGAAAGAGTAGCGGCGGTCGAAGACGTGGAGCAGTCGTGATGCGGGGAAGTGGCGCACCTACAACAGGAGGTGCTGCGACTGCAGGAGCAACACCTAGACTTGCAGGCCCACGCGGATGACCTTGAGAACCGTTCTCGGAGGAATAATATAAGGGTCCGAGGCGTGCCATCTAAAGCGGAAGAGAACGATATCACTGCCTACCTGCAGGGCCTCTTTAGGGACATACTGGGGGAGAACGCAGACTTTGTCATTCGCATCGACAGGGCACATAGGGTGGGCCCTGCACGCCGACAGGCCGCTCCACCTCCAGATATACTGGCGTTCCTCCCCGACTTCCCGCTGAAGGAGCGCATCATGCAGGAAGCACGCCGGAAACAACCGCTCCGCTACCAAGGGCACCTGGTAGCGCTATTTCAAGACCTTTCGGCGATCACCTTGCAGAAAAGAAGGTCATTCAAAGTGGTTACGGCCTTCCTAAAGGACAAAGGAATCCAATACTCTTGGGGCCACCCCTTTCGCCTTGTCTTCAGGTGGAATGGAGTCCTACAGCAACTACGATCCTTGGAGGACACTTGTGCACTTTTGGGGATTGACCTACCAGACGATTCTGCAAGCAACTCGGGTGGAGACGACTCATCACAGAGGAAGCCCTCCCGATCAGCAGGAGAGAGCTGGCAGCGCGTACGGCGAAGGAGATCACCTAAAGCTGCCCACAAGCCAGACCCAGCCTTGGTAGCACGGGAGCGGGAAGCCGCCATCCAGGAAGTCTCCAAGGATACTACAGCCTCGGTACACGAATTTCCCTTGAGCTAGATGTAAGGGGGAGGGGGTTTTCCTTTCTTTAGCCTTCTTCTCCAGCGGGTCTATGTGGGGCTGACGGGGGCTGCAAAGGTCGCTGGTGCCACGTTTCCCAAAACTGACCTGATCTATGGGCCTACACGAACTTGTGTCCGGTCCAGGACAATATTGTTCTTCGGGGAATTGCCAGTTGGGGTTAGGGAGGGAGTCGGAAGGGAGTTGGGGAAGGGTCGGGGGGAAATCCAGAGCTCAATTTTTGCACACACACAATGGTCACACCTCAACACGACCTAGAAATCGCTAATAGGAGGGCATCCTTTCCCCTCATTGCCATGGGTCATTTGCCAGATGTCATAGCCTCATCTCACTACCTCACACATCAAGATGCCTAACACCTTTAAGGTATTGACACTAAACGTGAGGGGGCTCAACAACCCGGTTAAACGACGAGCGATCCTTTCCTCTTTGGAAAACACACACGCAGATATTTGCCTCCTCCAGGAGACGCACCTGCTAGCCCGGTACTGTCACAGGCTTCGCTCGCGAGCGTTCCCGGGACAATACTTCTCCTGCGGGAATTCAAAAACTGCTGGGGTAGCACTTCTAGTAGCGAGACATTTCAAGGGGGAAGTCTTCCACAAAATAGCAGAGCTAAGGGGCAGGCTCCTGGCGTACCGCGTTGTCGTGGGGGGAGTGACCTTCACAATAGGCTCTTTGTACAGTCCCAATGAGGGTCAGGAGAAATTCCTACACACTGCCCTCACAGAAATTGCGGCAACTTCAGACAGACACATCATAATAGGCGGGGATTTGAATGTCGTGTTTGACGCAACCATTGATCAGTCTTCTCCTCGCTCCCACCATACTGGAAGCCTATCTACCGCATGCACTGACAGGCTGCGGGACCTTGACTTACATGATCTATGGCGGCAGCGACACTCCGGGGAAAGGGAATACTCTTACTACTCCGCGGCACACAAATCATATGCACGCATAGATCACTTCCTAGTGACGAGTCGGTGAGTTCTCTCACCTCATCGGTAGATATGGGAGTCATATCATTGTCGGATCACGCCCCGGTCTCCATGACTGTCACCACCCCGCCGTCTCTCCCATCTCCCAGAGTGTAGCGACTCCGTGACACGCTTTTACACAGACATGATGTGTTGAAACAGGTTCAAGACTACATTCAAGACTTCCTACAGCACAATGCGAACTCAGACACCACGCTAGCAACCCAATGGGCCGCGTTGAAGGCAGTCCTTTGGGGGGAATTCATTGCAATCTCCTCGGCCGACAACCGAATGCGGCAAGAAAAAAGAGAGGAACTCACTCTGAAAGTGCAGGAACTCGAACGCATGCACCAGCGGACAGGGGCCCCGAGAGCCTGGAAACAACTCAAGGTGGCACAGGGTCACCTTGCAGCTCTAGATACCGACCGGGCGGAATATGCAGCACTGAGGCTGAGGCACGCCTATTACACAGGCGAGGATCGGTGTGGGCGGTTACTGGCCAATCGGCTCAGAATAGCCCGACAACATCAGAAAGTTAAGGAAATCACGCTCACTGATGGGTCTATCGTGTTGGAGGATGAGCAAATAGCGGAGACGTTCCGAGACTTTTATGCTGAACTCTACGAGGGCATGCCTCCGAATGTCACAGCCGCAACACGGTACCTGGACTCGGCTACACTCCCATCTCTGGCACTGGAACAATCGGAATGGCTAGAGAGGGACATCCGCATTGAGGAGGTAGTTGCTGCAATCGCACGCCTCATAGCGGGGAAAGCACCTGGGCCAGACGGCTACTCCTCCTTTTACAAGACCTTCTGCACCACCCTGGCACCGTTGCTCACCCGCCTATTTAATTTGTTCGCTGATCCAGGAGCTATCCCACTGGATATCCTGCGTGCCTCCATCTCGGTCATCCCAAATCCAGGGAAGGACAGAACTAAATGCAGGGCATATCGGCCAATCTCCCTCCTTAATGTTGACCTCAAACTATACACCAACATGCTCGCGACACGTCTAGCCTCCCATCTGCCAGGCTTAGTAGACCCTGATCAAGCGGGATTTGTCCCTGACCGACAGACAGTTGACAACACAAAGAGAGTAGTTCACCTGATTGAAAAAGCCTCCTGAATACCTGGGGAATACATGATATTAGTGGTCAACGCTGAGAAAGCATTCGACCGTGTTCATTGGCCCTACCTGGAAATGGCAGTAGCCAAGTTCGGGATAGGGGAGAAATTTCGGACCCTAATTTTCAACTGCTACAGTGCACCCTCTGCAGTGGTGAGAGTTAATGGCTACAAGTCGACCGCGTTTCCCATCGAGAGAGGGACGAGGCAAGGGTGCCCATTGTCACCATTCCTCTTCGCCCTATACATGGAACCCCTCGCCTACCGGATTTGGCAACGTCAGGATGCTCTTGGCATCAAATCCACACCATCAGTCTTTATGCGGAGGATGTCCTACTTACCCTGGACCATCCGCGCTCAGCGTTACCGGTGTACGTTGCTGAACTTGAGGCGTTTGCTACAGTGTCCGGATTCAAGATGAACCCGGACAAATCTATAGCATTGGACCTGTCCCTTAAAGCCCCGACACGAGCTTATCTACAGACTCTTCTACCCGTTCAATGGGCTACAGATACAGTTCCATACCCGGGAATTCAGCTCGCTCCGACCCTGGCCAGAATGGCCACTGCTAACTACACTACTCTACGCACTCGCATTCGAGGAGAGGTAGACCGGTGGAGACATCTACCCCTATCTTGGCTAGGTCACATTGCGGCAGTCAAGATGACGGTCCTGCCGCAAATCTTATACCTCTTTCGTGCCCTACCACTTCGGCCTCCAGCGGGCTGGATACGACAAACCCAATCGGACTTAGCCCAATTTATCTGGCAAGGTTGGAAGCCCAGGTTGAAGAGAACCCTCGCTACCTTGGCCCCAGAGGAAGGAGGTTTGGGCATTCCTGATCTGTATAAATACTACCAAGCACCACAACTACGCTATTTGGTGGAGTGGAGCAAGTGGGAGTCCGACAAACACTGGCTCTTTCAGGACCAGGCGGTGGCGGGGCGCCCGTTGCAAGAGATACCGTTTCTACCACGAGCTTATAGGCCGGCCAACCTCTATGCATCCTCTATAACTCAGGTTCCCCTAGAGGTCTGGGATGCGACCAATACGCTTTACGGCTTGACTACATTCCCCTCTCCACTTGCGCCCCTGGTGGATAACCCAGACTTCACCGCCGGCATGGCTAAAGGGGTCTTTACACACTGGATACCGGCAGGTTACCGCTTCCTGTATCATATATACAGCCCGGAAGGCGTGCTTCCTTTCCAGTTCTTCAAGCAGGAATATAACCTCCCCGAAACAGAGCGTATGAGATATATGCAGGTGCGTCACTGGGTATTGCAGCCGCAAGTTCGAGTATCGGCTGATAGGAAATTCATTCCGTATGAACGTTGGCTTTTCTCACGCACGTCCAACTCCAAGCTCATCTCAGACCTTTATAAACTTATTGAGACACCAACCACACACATCTACAATCCGGGCAGGGTAAGATGGGAGAAAGAACTAGGTAGATCCCTAAGCCACAAGGAATGGGGAAACATTGCATATAGGGCTCGGCATTCAGCATACCACATGGGACTCACAGAGACGTTCACAAAAATATCTACATACTGGTACTACACCACCGAGAGCCATGTTGGGTATGGAAAAACTGTCTCTCACTGCAGCAGGGAAGGGTGAACAATTTGAGGAACTCTGGCAGCCCTTTAGAGCCCTATTGCTGACCGAATTCACAGAAATAACATGTCCTAGATATCTTAGATTGTTGCGCCTTATGATACCCATAGCTAAAGACCCTTATGGTACTTGAGGCGAGAGACACCCAGGATTGGAACGAATGTGCTGCAGAGAGACTGTTGGGAACTCTGAACTGGGTGGGGAACGGGGGGGCTTGGAGGGGAGGGTTGGGCTAGGGGTGGAGGGGAGTTTTTTTTGGATTTTTCTTGTTCTGATATCTTCTTGGTTCAGAGCATTTTCACTCCCGACAGGTTGGACATTGCTGTTATTGCTAGAATTGCTTTGAACATCATGCCTCTGCTGAGAATTAATACATGTACCTGGTATGACTACAATACTTACTGTACTGCGTTGCACTGTCCTTCAATAATAAAAAGATTTAAACCTAAACAACTGTGGGCCTGCCTACTTAAACCACAGCCTTAACTTCCATCAGCCCACCAGACATCTTCGCTCTGCGTCCCTTTCTCTAACCCTCATCTCCGGTATGCAACGTAGCAGATGTGTAGAAATAACTTTGTTAACTCGTGAATTTTTAACCTTTGTGTGGTGTCACTCTACCTGCAATCACTGTGTTACTTTAAAAACTATTACCTGCCAAACAGCAAATCCTCATCTAGCACACAGCCGATGTAAACGCTGTCGCGCTATTCTCTTTGTTCGAGCGGCCGCCATCAGACCAGGCGTGCTCGCCGACCACGCCCACTACAGGCCACCCCCCCCACCCGCCTGCTTAAACGCTGATCACTAGCGTTCTGCAGAAATCCCTGACCCAGTCCTGAGGCGGAAGCCGGGAGCTGGAGGTACGAAATAACTTTGCTAACTCGTGAATTTTTAACCTTTGTGTGGTGTCACTCTACCTGCAATCACTGTGTTATTTTAAAAACTATTACCTGCCAAACAGCAAATCCTCATCTAGCACACAGCTGACGTAAACGCTGTCGCGCTATTCTCTTTGTTCGAGCGGCCGCCATCAGACCAGGCGTGCTCGCCGACCACGCCCACTACAGGCCACCCCCCCCACCCGCCTGCTTAAACGCTGATCACTAGCGTTCTGCAGAAATCCCTGACCCAGTCCTGAGGCGGAAGCCGGGAGCTGGAGGTACGAAATAACTTTGCTAACTCGTGAATTTTTAACCTTTGTGTGGTGTCACTCTACCTGCAATCACTGTGTTATTTTAAAAACTATTACCTGCCAAACAGCAAATCCTCATCTAGCACACAGCCGATGTAAACGCTGTCGCGCTATTCTCTTTGTTCGAGCGGCCGCCATCAGACCAGGCGTGCTCGACGACCACGCCCACTACAGGCCACCCCCCCCACCCGCCTGCTTAAACGCTGATCACTAGCGTTCTGCAGAAATCCCTGACCCAGTCCTGAGGCGGAAGCCGGGAGCTGGAGGTACGAAATAACTTTGCTAACTCGTGAATTTTTAACCTTTGTGTGGTGTCACTCTACCTGCAATCACTGTGTTATTTTAAAAACTATTACCTGCCAAACAGCAAATCCTCATCTAGCACACAGCCGATGTAAACGCTGTCGCGCTATTCTCTTTGTTCGAGCGGCCGCCATCAGACCAGGCGTGCTCGCTGACCACGCCCACTATAGGCCACGCCCCCCCCCCACGCTAGAAATGTGCATGCACAGGAAGCGCAGCGGACGAGCGCAGCGGGAGCGCCTAAGGCAAGCCCGTCTGCGCCCGTCCGCGCCAAGACCGCGACAGGCGCAGGAAACTCTGCCCAAACTTCCCCATGCATTAGGTACCTCCCTAGTGACCTTCACCTATTACGGGGTACTAACTATTGCTCCTGCAAACTCGACTTATCTAACCTCTCCGGCTCGTTCAGCTGCAAGCATTGCCGCTGGTCCTCCATCGAAAACCCAGCCCATGTACTCACTCCCCTATCCCCCCCCAGTGATTCCCCGCCACCCTTTAAAGGTGGCCTGATCAATGCCCGTTCTATGTGTAAGCATAGCCAAGACATACACGACCTCGTCCTTGACTCTGACCTTGACTGTCTCATGATAACTGAAACCTGGCTAACGGAAGACAGCAATCCGGACATAGCCATTGCCCTCCCCCAGGGTTTTTCCCTCTTCAGACAAGACAGACTGAAAGGGAGAGGCGGAGGAGTTGCCATTGTATTGAAAAACACCTTTACTTGTCACACGTTCAATTTAGACCCCCTAAAAGACACAGAAGGCTTAGACTTCTCAATTAAAATCAGTGAATCCTCCTCCTTCTCAGGGAGTCTGATCTACTGCCCACCTGGTAATGCTTCCGAGTTCCTAGACTCACTGTGCGACTCTCTGGGTCACTTTTTACTCAGATACCCACATTTCACCCTTCTCGGGGACTTCAACCTTCACCTTGAATCCAAATCTGACTCTCAAACCAACAACTTTCTTCAGACCCTCGAAATATTCAACCTCCAGCAAAGTATCCTACTGCCTACTCATTCGCTAGGACATACCCTCGACGGCGTCTGTACTAATTTCCCCCCCTAACCACCCTATCTCCTGTGCCCCAAATATGGACAGATCATAGCTTGATCCCGTTCCATATCAAAAACGTACGTCCACTAACCTTCAGTAAAACGAACCCTCACCGTGACAACCCCGTCAACTGGAAAAAGGTTCAAGAAAATCTTACTCTTAACCCCATCCTCCAATCGCAGTCCCCCACTCTATCTGGTAACATCGAACTGGACGCTAACCTTTTTCATAACTGGATTTCACAAGAAATTAAAACTCGGAACCCCTCCAAACGTCCCTGCACAACTCATAAACAAACTAAAAACAACTCCCCTTGGTTCACCCCTGATCTCGCTACTTCTCATCTACTGTGTAGAAAAGCTGAGCGAAAATGGCGCAGATAATATGACAATAACGATCGTCTCTCTTACATCCAACAAAGGAAAAATTACCTCTCCAACATTAAATCTGCTAAAAAAATCTTCTACGTCAACGCCATCAAGGAGTCCAGTCAAAAACAAAAAACATTGTTCTTAATAGTAAAATCGTTCACCCAGCCCAAAGCACTTCAACCCGAAATCCCCCCATCCCAAGACCTTTGCGACAAAATATCAGACTACTTTGAGGACAAAATCTTCTCCGTCCAAAGAAATTTCCCCCCTTCACAAACAACTCCAGGTGTTCCTATCCCCTCTCAACTGGATTCCCCAGCTGGTAGCCTTAAGAATGTTTCCCCTGTCACCTTGGCTCAAACCAGAGAAGTCATCCTGGCGTGTAAGTCTGGTTCTCCGTCTGACCCCTGTCCTCCCAAAATCCTCCACCAACTCATCGACGTGGTGAACCCTATCATCAACGATATAGTCAACTTGTCGCTTCACACCGGATCTGTCCCCCGCCTGTGGAAAAAGGGTATAGTCAAACCCCTCATGAAAAAAGTCAACAAATCCCCGTCGGACCTGACCAACCTTCGGCCGATCTCACTCCTCCCGGCTCTGGGAAAAATAACCGAACAGATGGTATACAGAGAACTCAAATGTTATCTGGAAACTCATAATATACTCCATCCGCAACAATCTGGTTTTCGCCCCAATCACTCAACTGAAACAGCTCTGATTGAACTGTCAGACACAATCAAGATGCTACAAGATCAGAGGAAGAACGCAATTCTCATTCTTCTCGACCTCACTGCGGCGTTCGACACCATCTCCCACTCCATCCTAATCAGCAGATTGATGGACATGGGAATTTCGGAAACCGCCCTCTCCTGGATAAAATCATTTCTTACCGACAGGTCACAAACTGTCGCCCTTGGCCCCTTCCACTCCAAAGAAAAGAAGGTTTCCTCAGGGGTTCCTCAGGGGTCCATTTTAAGTCCCCTTCTTTTTAATATCTACCTTATCCCACTCATATCCCTGATTGAATCATTCGGCATACCGGTAACATCGTATGCCGATGATACGCAACTCATTGTACCCCTAGAGGATAATTCAACCAATGCTGAGCTCAACCTCAAAAATTGCTTGACAGCAGTCTTCCAATGGATGGACACTAACCATCTCAAATGTAACTCCAGCAAAACGGAGATCCTCCCTATCGGAAAGAACACCTCCTTCTGCCCAGCCCTCTGGTGGCCGGATGACTCAGTTGCACCTCCCCAGACTGTAACAACAGCTAGGAATCTCGGCGTCCTATACGACTCAGATCTATCATTCGACCAACATGCTAGGACTGTAGCCGGTCGATGCTTTGGAATAATAAAATCGTTAAAAAAAATTTCGACTTTCTTCCACTTGACGTCAGAAAAACAGTAACAGTAGCCCTCATAATCTCACGCTTAGATTACTGTAACGGTCTCCTTGCGGGGGCGAAAAAGACTACTCTGACCAAGCTTCAAAGTGTTCTTCACACGGCCGCATGACTGGTCCTAAAGCTGCCCCGAAAATCATCTATCTCCACAGCTCTAAGATCCCTGCATTGGCTCCCCCTCCATAAAAGAATACTTTTTAAAATAGTGATTGTTGCCTTTCGAGCTTTTAACAAATTTGGTCCAAAATATCTCATCAGGCGCTTCCCCCACTACAACCCCAGTCGATCCCTCCGTTCGTCCCAGGACAACCTCATCCTCTCCTCTAGGTACAACTTAAAGACTAAGGGTGGTAAAACCCTAAGCTTCCTGGCCACCAAAGCCTGGAACAACTTGCTCAAAAATCTGAGACAACAAACTCAAGAAAAACCTTTCAGAAACTTCTAAAGACTTGGATCTTTAACCTTCCCGATAACTACACTAAAGCAGCCATCTAAACTCGCACTGCTACTATGACTGGTCTACCAGGAATTTCAGCGCCAAGATGCTCCATCCGGAGCGAACGCTGCGCTTTAGAAATACCCCCACAAAATACAAATACACACTCCTTCTAAATAGCAGCGAAGACATGGAATCACCTACCCTTTCATCTACAGACTTCCCCATCGCTTCCAGAGTTCCAAAAGTCCTTGAAGACCTGGCTACTCGGCTAATCAACTGGACCCTGTCAGTGCCTGGAAACCCTCAGTGGTGACAAATAGTGCTCTGCAAATCTACAGATTGAATTGAGGTGGCACCTTTGAAAGGCTTTGATTTTTCGTAGGTGGCTATACAGAAGAATTACTTTTTTATACACTGATGAATAATGTAGAAATCTGTCTTTCTGGGTGGGTCCCCTATATTGTTCACCTTCTGCTAGACCCTATGTTTTTGCTGACTTTAAAACTCTGTGCACTTTACCCCTCCTAACTAGAGGTAAAGTGCCTGTCTTCCCCTTTCAACATGTTCAAACAGGCATACCCCTAAATGGTATATTTAACTTGCCAATAAGTCCCTAGTATATGGTACAAAATGTACCCAAAGGCCTTTAACTCAGATACCACCAGTGGACTGCACACCTATTGTGCCATCCACTATAGTGGCAGAGCAAACATATCTTCCTTCAAGGCTACCAATGTAGCCTGACTGTAACAGTGCAAAACATGCACTGTGACCTGTCAAAGCAAACCCTTTTGATAGGTAAAACCATTCCTTTCAAATATTAATAAGTCACCCATATGGAAGCCCTGTAGCCCATAAGGCCGGGTGTATGGTATTTAAACGTAGGACACATAGAAATGTAATGTTAACATGTCCTTACAGTGAATAGCACACAAAAGCTATTTTCACTGTGGTAGGCTTAGCTGCACTATGTTGGAAACCAGAGTACAGATTAAAATACTAATACTGCATCACAGGATAGGGTCTAAAATAGAAAAATAATGAAACTACGATTTTCAATAGTTATTAAAAAGTCAATTCAATGGTGAAGTCAGATTTGTAATAAATATTAAGGAAAAGTAACTTTTAGAAGGTTACACTTTACCTGCCTCAACTGTCAGAAGGCTAACTAACATAAGCCTCTGTCTGGTAATTAGCCTTGAATGGGTGTGAATAGGTATGAAATTGCTCCCAGGAGCACTCAATAGACTGGGCTGAATAGGCAGAGATTAGTCCTCTGAATGCCACAGAATATGCAGTGTGGGGCCAGTGGACATCCTTCCTGACCATAGTACACTACACCTCAGTCCTCAGAGGCCAGGGATCATTTTCATCCACAAGCTAGTGCTAGGCATAAATGTGACAGCACCAAGAACCCACATCAGAACACTTCCTGGATCTGTGGAAGACAGGAAAAGGACAGGGCCTGCTGTGTGTGACCTTAGAGGAGCGCTGAAAGACTGGACCTGCTCTCTCTTGTACTTAGGACAAAGACGTGGAATCCAAAGGTCATAAGGCTACCCTCTTGCTCAAGCTACAGGGATACAACAAGCTACAAGATGCCTTTAACCGCAAGTACCCATTTGACCAGTGGCAGTTGGACCCGGACTGGACCCTGTAGTTGGCCTCTGCCTGACACCCTTTGAGTATCTAAGTGCCTCCCCTAAGGTATTTGGGACGTTACAAGTGTAGTTATGTGGTGTATTGAGACTTAATAGACTAAGGGCCTGATTTAAAATTTGGCAGACAGGACCTTACAAGTGTAGTTATGTGGTGTATTGAGACTTAATAGACTAAGTGCCTGATTTAGAATTTGGCAGACAGGTTACTCCATCACAAACGTGATGGATATCCTGTCCGCAATATTATACGTGCATTATATCCAATAGTACTTGGAATTCGGCAGCCGGAATATCTGTCATCTTTGTGATGGAGTGACCCACCCGATGAACACTAAATCAGGCCATAAGCCAGAAGGTATCACCTTTGGCCAGAACGAACCTTTTTGGTGTATCGGACCCGCACTCCATCGCAGCTAGTCTCCGATCCTGCCTAGATCCCAGTGTATGTGACCATTGACTATCATTGGCACTTTGTGCATTTTGACACTATTTCTACTCTACTTAAAACTATAAAAATTAATTCCTCCAGTTACATTATTTGATTTTTTTCATTTTGTTTATTCAGTTTTACTCTATTTTTCTAATTCGGTTTCAGATTTTTATTCTCGTGCATTCTGCCTTTATTGCTGTTTTGGTTCTGCATAAATACTTTGCACATTGCCCTAAATTAAACGTGTCTCCTCTGTGTCATAATTACCAGGTGGTTGAACTCCGGTTAATTTGGTGACTTTGAGAGTTCACCCTGACAAGGGTTGTGATTATTCTTCGAGGTAGGAGTCCCCCACTCCAAATATTATTCCAATTTCTTAAAAATGATCTATCACAGATGTAGTCCTACACTGCTTAATGCCCTCCTCCATTTTAAACCAGTTTGTACAACTGTTAGAGTAGGTAATACAGTATTGTCAATGATACCCAGCTGTTACTGAAGTTGGACCATTAGTCTATTGATTCTTAATCAGCTGGTGGAGTGTCTTACTGCCACTGAAAAATGGATGCAAAAACAATTTGGATGGCATGAACTACCGTAAGGTGAATTACGTTAACACATATATCCTGAATATATTCCAAGTGAGCTCTCCTGTTGGTTTACCAACAGGAGAGCTCACACCCTGAACGAAAGTAGCTAGGCCCACTGCAGTATCTAAAGCAAAAAAACTTGTGTTTCCTATTTGATTAAGAGCTATCTTTCATTGGCCAGGTAAACAAGATGTGATCCGAATCTTGCTAAAGACTGTTTCTCTTGCGGAAGATCCTTTTGTTCCTCTCAAGAAGAAAAATTTGGCAGCAAAGGATGCAAAAGTTTGTGGTTAGACTTGCCTGAAGGCTCTGTGACCTTGACCACATCTGCTTAGCCCATCACGCTCTTCACTCTCTTCCTGTGAAGCATAGAATTCAAGCATTAGCTTTGCCCATGCTGTATAACAAAGGACATAGTCAGTCTCCTTGTCAAATTTCTTGATCAACCATGTTCTTTTGAGATACAAAATACTACTTATTTTGCTCCTTTCCTCCCCCGTTTCAAATGGGTTTGAAGCAGAAAAGCTTTTCGGGGTTTAGACTCCAAATGCTGGAATCCCTCCCACCTGAAGTGTGCCAGGATTTAGGTAATACAGAGGGAGTTGGAAAGTCCAATGTTTCTGTTATTGTGCTGTTGTCTTATTTGCTTTGGGGGCCCTAGCTGCTCCTAGCATCATGGTAAAGGTGGTACTATAAAACTAGGTATATAACTCTTCTTTCCCAGGAAGAGAAGGGTGAACGGACCGTGAGGTTCTCCCTGGCCGTGTAGGCAACTAGATTATGTTTTCTTGGAAAGATTTCCTTCCACTGCATCCGTCTCTGAGAGGTAGGAAACTTGACTGGTTCGAGTCAATCCCAGAAAACAGGATCCGACGAGCTAGAGTGGGTTATTTGACCTAATCTCTGGTACTCATTTCATGTGGCATCATAGAACCATCCCCGTTGTCCATACCTCTCTTCAGCACACACCTAAACCCTTTGTTGACCTATTGCCAACAGCAGCTTAATTTCCGTATGCAGAAGTGTCTATGCTTAGTGAGAGCTTTGCAGTTTTGTAGTAGCCTGGATGAAGTGGGTGAAATCTCAGCACTGTCAGGGCAGGAGAACCCCCCATCTGCATCCGAACCCACATCTATTGCCCAACCATTCATATATCAGTGGATAGTAATGGAAAATTCTCCCATATCTGGAAAAAGTGCTGAATATTGAGAATAATCTAACGCTGGCTGGTGGTGGACCATGACCTGGAAATGATGCCACGCTGAGCTTTTACTTTCCTTTTGTGTTTTTGTTAGGAGTGGGGTGGTCACATCCTCAAACACCACATTATTTTTTTAAGTGGGGGGGCACCTGTAGCAGCTGATAAAGATGGTCTTAGTGGTATGTAACTACACAGTGGGGAGTGAAAAGTGCAACCGAAGACCCGAAGGAGCGTAGCTGTGGCAGATAAAAGACCCACTTATTTTACAAATAGTATGGTGGGTAGAGGTGTGCAAGCCAAAGTACCAGGGAGAGCCGAGCCAGAGCCAAGCCAACAGTTAGCTGCTGCCACAAGAGCCAGTGCCGAAGCTGAGCATTTAAAATAGTTGGCATTCAGATCATACAACAAAGATCATGTATATGATAATGTGGCTTCAAATTAAAAAACGTCGATTTCTGTATCATTCAGAAGCATTTTACATTCATACATTAGTTTATATTGTGTCATTGAGAAGAATTTATTAAAAGGCAGAGTTTTTAAACATGCAGTGAGAAACAGTCCTCCACCATCCCGATGACAATGCTTTTAGTCATCTAAGGGGCAAGCCTATATGTGACCTAGATTCTTATCATAGGTTGAGCAACATTATAGTTTAATAAATTAAAACACAAAAAAGGTTTTTGTACAGTGCGCATCCTGAACTCACATATTTGAAGGTGCTCTCATATGTGAAAATGAACAAAAAGTTATCGAGAAATAAAATATTTCCCTAGGATCATACATTTTGGTCAAGCAGGGAAGCCTAGATTGATCTCAAATGTTCCAGTTTCACACTGTACAATTCAGCCACTAATGAATATCAGTTTCTGACATCAAATATTATTGTTGTGTCCTTAATTTTTAGAGAAGAAAATAGAGCGTGGATGACAGGAAGAATTCACACTTTATTTCTGACAGATGTACATAGCACAAACCAGTGCTTAATTTGAGCCTATGGTTTCAGGTGCTCGCCCTGGCACTTAATTGTCAACACAGTCGCTTGTGACGTGACAGTCTGCCACAAGGAGGCTCTGTCTGGAAAATTTACAGCTGACCATAACAACAGGTAATTATTAATTCAATATACATTAAAAATGACTATTACCTCCTGTCCAAGCCATTCTTATAGCTTTGGAGGCCTGAAATAGTCCGAATTGTCTCACTTGTAGGAGGGTGATGGTTAGTAGTTGTGTTGTTACTATAATTAGCACCATGCAGGGGCAATGTGTAGTGCAAGCTGCAGTGGCCTCCTGACGAGAGCCCCTGAACTTATTTTTTAACAAATTAAGCACTTGCCCAAAGAAATAAGAGCGATTCAAAACAAACACACACTATTGTAGCATCTTATGTTTTTTTCCAGCACAGGAAGATTTGCTGTGGTTCAGTGGATGATAAACTGAGGCAAGGATCCGAACCGGATTACCCCCTGCTTCGTGGTAGGAGGTTTTAGCTAGCCTGCCCACGTCACCCTCAGTGAAAAGCTCGGCTCGTTTTGGGTTTGAGGCTCATAGAGAACCTTGAGCTCAGCCAGAGGCAGACTACAGGTTCGAGACTGAGTGGAGCTTTCAGAGACCCGTCGCCTCTAATGGTGGGGAAAACTCTCTTCCGGAGACTCTAATCTGCTCTAAAAGTCTGAGGTTTTTCCAATTCAACCCAAGTATATTCAGGGATAAAGTGTCCGGCATGACTGCCCCTTACCACAGGGCTTAACTCTTTGCGCCAAGATGCGTTTGAAGCGTCAGCGCGCCACACGCGGAAAAACCATAAAACCCGAAAATAATCATTAGAAAAAAGAAACAGTTTGAAACTTTCCAATAGCTGCATCGAAAACTGTATGAAAATTACGTAACAAATAAGGGCTTACGGGCCGCAATTCGCCAAGAACTATTTTTCCACGGAGTTAATATACCCAATAATGACAGAGATGCGTTTTGGTTTAGCTGAATGATACACGAATTGATACGTTGTACCAATTTTGGTGGGAACGGGCTTGCATGTCACAAGTTGGGGTGTACACTAACCTTTGTGTAGGTTGGCATAGGGGTTTTAAGAGGGCAGATCCCTCACAGGTCATCGGGCACTGCAGTTTAGGGCGAAAGAGAGAAAAATAGCTATTTTTTGAGTCAGATTCCTTCTGACAGATTTTACAGTACGTTCGTTCCGAGCGAAATGCCCCATCCCCTGTCATCCGCACTGAAATTATTAAGAAAGACAGACATTTCATGACAAGTCAGCCTGGGGGGAGAAGAGACTCCGTCTGCTCGTCTCTGAAGGTCACACAGCCCGGCACATGCACAACACTCCGGAGAGCCCCCGTTCCTGCACGCGCCCATGTGAGGGCATGCGTGCACTGCGGCACCTCACGCACACGCATCCGTGAAGGCGTGCTAACAGTGCTCAACACACACCCGTGAAGGCATGCTAAAAGTGTTCAACACACACACATACATCCGTGAAGGAATGTTAGCAGTGCTCCACGCATACAAGCCGTGAAGGCTTGCTAATAGTGCTCAACACACACACGCACAACCATGAATGCGTGCCAACAGGGCTCAAAAACACGCACATTACGGCATGTACACAGTACACATTTCTCTCCAACATACACACATCTCAAGGCATGCACAAAGGACACACACTCGCACACACATACAGAGAGGCACTGTATTGTAGCATTTCCATAAAGCTTTCCGCCCTTTCCATGGGGCCTCAGGGAGCTTTTCCGGTGGTAATAGCTACTTTTTTTGTGGTGAGGGTGCAAATAGGTGATGCTTGAGGTGTCAAGTACGACTAGTCTATTTTGGTGTCATGCAACAGGCTAGGAAATGTGCTCCCAACATGTTGTGGTTGGCACGCAGCAGCGTCCCATGCGTGCCCGAATGAGACTGAAACGTCACGGATCATTTCACGCTTTGTGTATATAAAACCAGAGTGGACCTATAGATTGAGGGGTAGTTGAGTCATGATGTTGGTAACACCTAGGGGGCAGATTTATGAGTTCTGGCGCATCTCTGCAAATCAGCAGGGATGCGCCAGAACTGATGCGTCACGCAATTCCCTCCTTGCGGCACCACAGATGCGCCGCATTTACAATGCGGCGCACCATGGTGCAAGGAAGGGCAGATGCGTGAGGCATCTTGTGGTGTACGGGCGGTGCATTGCTGGAGTAGCGTCGTAAGTGCGACGCAACTCCTGCAATGTACAGAGGCCACCCATACATAACGTGGTGCGTCACTCCTTACGCCTGCTTCAAGCAGGCGTAAGGATTTGACGCAGTAGCCTCGTAAAACTGACTCAGTGAAATCATGTAGATTTCACTGCGTCAGTTTTACGGGGCTTTCCTACGAGGGAACGCCCACCCTGCGACAGAACGCCCACATGAAACCTGACTCAGGTTTCATGTGGCGCAGGGCTTTACAACGTGACGCATCTGCCTAGATGCATCACGTTGTAAATAGGTCGCAGGGATGCGCCACGTTTCCGCGTCGTTGCGTCACGCAACGGCGGCGTAAACGTGGCGCAAGTCCGTCATAAATCTGCCCCCTAGTACTTTATTACTTTCCACAATTCAAGATGGCTGCTGAGATCCACATTCTCATTGGGTGCATGTTCCAAAGTCTGTGGGGCAGATTTACAAGCCCCCTGCAACACTTTTGCGTCATTTTTAACATGGGAAAAATTACGCAAATGTGGTGCAAGGGGCTTGTAAATCTGTCCCTATATGTCTAAGCAGCATAGGAGCTTCCTCGCGCACATGTTTTAAAAGAGGATACTCAGAAGTGGAGCCATTTTGTATGTGAGGGTTTCGATTTTGACTATCTAGTTTTTCCACTCTAAGAAGATGGTTTTAGATTTTCATTTCAAGCAGGGAAATGGCTATAAGGGGTTTAGGAAGTCCAAAAAGGAGACCTTTCGCATGACCCCGCACTGCTTGAGCAAGGCCTACAACAGAGCAATTCCAGCCTGAATGCCAGGCCTAGGTAAGGGATTATCCTATGTCGCGTTCTCATCGAAAAGGAAGCAGCAATGGTTTCTTTATTGACCTGACTGAGAAGTGAGAGTGTCTATGACTCCAATAAAATTCTTCAACTCCTTGGATGTGATTGGTGGCGGTCCTAGCATCACACCCTGATTTCTGACTCACTGTCTGATTTTGGTTCCTTTCACTGTCGGACCCTGACAAACCCACTGTCAGTCCTAGATTTTACGTACACCCTTGAGTTTCCCTCTTGTCTTGATCTAACTTTACATGCGGGTTTGCTTTTGAATTTTCAAATATAACACATGATTACACAGATGTTGCGAAACAGGTGTACTAAGGTGCTCTACTTCAAGTGTGAAGTTGATTGTTGATTTGATATACAAAGAATGGGGCATTTTGAGGCGATTTGGAGGCCTCGGGGTGTGTGTGTGGGGGGGGGGGGGGGCTTTAATGTCATAGAAAATATGATAGGAGACCTTTACATATATCTGTGCATCTACATCCAGGGATAGTCTGAGCTTGCTTTTGCTATTGATTTGTACGCGGTGTGACAGAAGGCACATTAGTAAGGGCCAATACAGAAACAAGAAAAGATATCATTACATACACACACACAATCTTACACAGCAGTCCACCCTTATTACAGACTGTCTTGCAATGGGTTTTAATAACAAATCCTGGCTTTCTCCCTTTTGTTAACTTTTCCCTCCTAAAATATCTGCATCAATGGCAACATGCAGCTCTCCCTGTTTTGGTCCCAGAAACTCCCTCTTGGGAGTGAGAATGTGGTTTTGGGGGGTAGGTTTATACTGCTCCTGCACTGCCTCAATCTGGCCAAACATGAGCCACACTGTGCATTTATACTCGGAAAGTCAATTCATCTGTTCTCTATGTGTAAGGCCTATGTGGCCCTGGGGTGGGCACCAAATAACAGCAAGAGACCATAAAATGTCATTTTTCTGTGTATGGGGAGTGCTCCAGGGGTAAAATAGAATTTTACCTGAGGAGTTAAAAAGTCTCACACAGTTTCTGCTACCTGCTCTGCCTGCGACCAACCTATCCTGACATGCCATGTGCCTCCCTGCAGGTAGCAACCGTTTACCTGCACCGCGTCCTCCCAGCATATATTTTTAAATACTTTTATGAAGCAACATTGCATAATTTGTACATGTAGAAACTGTTGCCACTGATTAAGCACCAGTAAGTAGTCTGTAGTATATCATTCTTCTAATCCCAAACATGGTCGCAAACAAAGGTCTCTCCTCTACCACCCAGCTGACTTAGACATTATTGGTGCTTGTATGCATGAAGATTCGCTATTTAGGTGACCTTGACAGTCAAATGTATTCTGCCAGAATATTGACGACAGATTATCGTGCAGCCTCATGGACCCGTGCACGCCAACATATAACATCCATGTGCCTGAACTGCATGTTCCTTGTCTATCCAGAGATTCACTGTGCCCCATGCATATGCAACACTATGCATGCACTCTCTGCTCATTCATATATATATATAGGAGTTCACTATGCCTTTCTGCATGCACCCAAACACTATGTGTGCCCTATGGACCCCGCCTATCCCGAGCATCTCTGCCTCTGCAGGCAGCAGCCGTTTGCTCGCTCTCCCTGTACACTGTTTATCTATCCTGTATGCAGCACCACTACACCCGCCTGCACCGTCTCTGTGCCTGTGCGTGTAAAGCCACACGGCCTGCATTGACTGTACAGCGCCTATTTTTGCCAGCTTTGTGCACCTTACTACCTGATCCTGGCCTATCCTGTGCTGCTCTGTGCCTCTCTGAATGCAACAGTGCTACAGCTCATTGACTGCCTGCCCTAACCAGACCTGCTGTGTGGCTGCCTGTGTGTAAAAGCATAGTGCCTCTGTTGTTCCCTTACTATCTGAAGATGGTCCTTGCCTGCCAGGGAGTAATAACACTCCCTGCATGTACTTCAGACATCCCCTCTGCTTCCATGCTGATATCAACTCTACACCTGCCTTGACTTACTGTTTCCATTCTCGCTCTGCTGTAAGTCTGCCCGTGTCACCAAGCCTACCACGTCTAAATGCGGCCTATACAGTTCTGCATGAGCCTACAGGCAACACAGTGCTTTCCTTGCCTGTATATGGCTCACACGGCTGAGCTCTGAGCCTGCCTCATTCACTATCCAAGCCACTACCTCGCCTAGCTACTGCATCCTTTGCACAAACTGTCTGTCACCACAGTCTGCATGGCTGCCCATAAAATATTGCCTGTTCACCGTTTCTACAGACCTGCTCCGACTCCGAGGCCGTTGTAGCATCACTTCGTTGTGATGCTGAGTCTGTCCTACCAGAGTACCAGCTGCTCCCCGCTGCCAGGGTGTAGACGTAATACAGCCGCTGCGCTCTGACTGCAGTAGGCAGAGAATGTCACATCTATTCCAATTCCTGGCTAAAATCCCATATTTCCTTTGACACCGCCACTATTTACGAAGCAAAGACCGCATTTCGTTAATCAGAAGCAGCCAAACTTTGACTCCAACGCCATCTGCCAATGGCAGGCGCCACGTCTCAAGATGGCGGGCATGCGTCAACACATTGCGCTCTTGGAAGAGAGCTTCCACCCTGTGCCAAAAGCAATCATCACAGGGAAGGCGGACAGAACGTCTGCCGATTAGAGTGAACCAAAGAGTAGCATTCGCCAGAAAGATGAATAGGTGTTCAGGTATTGGAAAACAATGGCACATGTGGGTCATGTAGACCTGTTAGTAAATACATGTAAAAAACCAAATAAGCTTTTTAAGCCACATTAAAAAACGTATTAAATTACAATGAAGACGTGTGTTCCCACGTCTTTTATCTCTTATTTTCAGCAACATAACTCGTTTGTTGAGGATTAGTTAAAATGCTAAACTAAAAGGATTTTTCATCTGAGCTATACATCGAAATTTACAAGGAACACCTACCTATAGTATACGGGTATTCAACTCTGAAATGATAAATGTAAGCCATTTGGACAAATGTATGTATATTCTGACAACAAGGCTTGGCCCAAACCTATTTGAAGTTAAAATGCTGCCCCTCCTGATGATGAGATCTGCGACCCTCGTGGTTTAGTGGTAGGAGAGATAAGAACTGCTTTGCTCCTCCAGTAGCCCATTTCCTGGAGTACCCTTAACACGTAGGCCCATCATGCCCTCCAGTTTTACCCAGTCCCATCGCTTCCTTATTCTGACACCAATGTAGCTTTTCCCAGCTACCCTCAAGGGCACTCTGGATTCTTTTAAAGACACAGACTCAAACATTATGCTTTCTCTTTCTTTACTTATACGTATGGTAGCCCTAAACCATAAAATCTACCTTTCCCCCAAAAACCTTATAATGTCGAAAAACTGCAAATCATGTGACACAAATAATCATTGAAACTATCTCTCACGCATGTGCTCCTCGAGGCCTCTTAAAATGGCCTCTTTTTTGCGACTAATAGAAGATACTACTATGAGAGAATGCTTGGGCCTTGTGACTTGCCTTGGGTTACTCTCTCTGGCGCACGGCTTCTGATGTCATTAGTAAATAAAGAACAAGTGCCATGCTTACCTTCTTCCACTGTACTTCATTCTCTTTTCGATAGGTTGCTTTGTTTCCCCGTTGCCTTTTCCATGTGATAGCTTATAATATTACTACCGCCCGTCCAGCCGCATACAATGGCCTTTAATCTAAGAGTACTTTCCAACAAAAATGAAAGGGAAATGTGGCAGCATTTATTTGACGCAGACTAATTATCTGGTTCGAATTACACGTAGTATGAACCAAAAGATTTGAAAAAACAATCAGACACAAAAACTTGAAAAAACATTCAGACACAAAAAATATAGACTGCAGAAGCATGAACTTTACATTAAGATCTCCCTCAAAATTGTTGAGCCTTAAATTCCTAAATCCAGCCAAACACTCTTCCCACATATTGTAGGACAGGGTCAGCTCATGTTTCTAACTTCAGCCCTCACATATTTGGGGGGCAGGTGGTTAATAAGAGTTCCCAAGCTATATTTTTGATTCCATATTTTTTTTATATAGTCTCTATTTTTTCAGGCTGTTTCACGTGCTTCCCTTTAGCCTCCTGGAGGCATGGCCTTCAGAATTGGAATCAACCATCCAGATGCAACCTCCTCAACTAAACACAGCATTTCAGATGGGTCCTCCGACGTGGTCCCCGTATCTGGGCATAACATTCCAGACCTGGAATGCATGACTCCAGAGCTGGTCTCCAGCACTTGACATATTCTATATGTGGACTCCAGTCCTGGACACAATATTAAATATGGTGGTGTCTGTAGCTGGATGAAATGCCCCAGATGCAGCCCCCAGAACTGGGCATGATGAAAGGAGCGATCCTGCTGAAATTCAAACCCACAGCTTGCACCCAGACCATGGTATAGGAGTGATATCTGCCCACCTTTGAGCACGCACCTGGGTGGATCCCATCAGACTGTCCACTGCTGATGACATAATTTTGAAGGCTACAAAGGGAGGCTCTAAAGAAGGGCTGGGCAAAATGAGGACTGTCCAACCAAATCTGCACACTGTATGTGTGCGTGTGCAGGATGGGAAGGTCTCACCCACAATGACATCACATACATACATATAGTATATATTCGCACAGGCTCACCGAAGTCTCAAAGCGCTAACAGGTGTTACTACTCACCGCTCCATGCTACTGTTTCCTTCAACCTCTTCAAAGGGTAGGGCCGTTGAGAGTCCAGCCTGTGACTCGCGGATTGTACTCAGTCTCCTCAGCAGGTGCATTAGTCCACTGAACTATCTCAGCGCTTTTGATGCACAATCTTTTTCCTCACAATGAGAGTAAGAAGGGCGTTTACCGAGAAGGGGTGTGCAGGGAAGATCCCTCAGCAAAGGTTGTCACGCTGTGTGTGAATGAGTAGCAGTGGTAGCTCAGCAGGTTGAGCACCATCTCAAAGGCCCTGTGTATAACCTGGTTAAATCGAAGACTATGACCTTGGGTTGGTCCTAAGCCTTGGCAATGCCCTGTGTGGGATTCAGTCTGGTAGAGGTTTGAATCCAGGAAGGGCTGGCACAAGTGTTCATCACCTGGAGGTTGATAAGTCAAATACACTAGTCGAGAAACAATAGCGTTTAATATTAGCAGGGCAAGAGAAAACTCCGTTTGTGCAGTGTGGCATATTAAATGTCAATATCGTGCTGTTATATTATATTATAATATATTATATTAAATTATACTATATTAAATACAGAGACTGTTAGTCTTCACAATTATATTCGCTTCGAAACCTAAACAAAAAAATCACCAGAACTTCACTTTTCCCCCTCTTTTTCCTTTTCTGCCTTGTCGGGAAGTTTAATTCCGAGCAGAAGGCCCGGTTCAGCCTGACTGCTTCGCCACGGCTCATAATTTGTGTTAGGATTAATTAACTAATTACCGACAAATGTCCGTTGGCAAAACTCCGCTTCTGCTTGTCAACTTGAAGTATTTAATTATTTTAATCATTTACTTTCATCTTCAGAATTTATGCTCTTCCGAGAGGGTTTGGAGGCATCTTTTAATTATTATTCCACAGTTTTTTTTTAACATAAATTCTGTGGAAGGTGGTATCATTTCACCATTAACCGCTTGCTCCGAGAGGGGGCGTCGCTCGGCTCTTGAGAGGACGCCCCGCTCCCGACACCTCGACCAGGCAGATTGGCGCTTCGCTTATCAAGATCGCAGTGCGGTTGCTGAAGCTCTGTTTGAAAGAAGCGCTGTCAAACAGAATCGTTTTGAATTTTGTATTGTGAAAATATGTTTCTAAGCTCCGGGAGACACGGAGCAGCAGTGCAAGCTTCCCTTGCACACAGAGAAGGAACAGCAATGACTGCGCACTGCAATGTTTGCTCACACATAGCTGAAGCACATCACAGGCAGAAACAGTGCAAGCTTCCCTTGCACACAGAGAAGGAACAGCAATGACTGCGCACTGCACTGTTTGCTCACACATAGCTGGAGCACATCACAGGCAGAAACAGTGCAAGCTTCCCTTGCAAACAGAGAAGGAACAGCAATGACTGCGCACTGCAATGTTTGCTCACACATAGCTGAAGCACATCACAGGCAGAAACAGTGCAAGCTTCCCTTGCACACAGAGAAGGAACAGCAATGACTGCGCACTGCAATGTTTGCTCACACATAGCTGAAGCACATCACAGGCAGAAACAGTGCAAGCTTCCCTTGCAAACAGAGAAGGAACAGCAATGACTGCACACTGCAATGTTTGCTCACACATGGCTGAAGCACATCACAGGCAGAAACAGTGCAAGCTTCCCTTGCACACAGAGAAGGAACAGCAATGACTGCGCACTGCAATGTTTGCTCACACATAGCTGAAGCACATCACAGGCAGAAACAGTGCAAGCGCCCCTTGCACACAGAGAAGGAACAGCAATGACTGCGCACTGCAATGTTTGCTCACACATAGCTGAAGCACATCACAGGCAGAAACAGTGCAAGCTTCCCTTGCAAACAGAGAAGGAACAGCAATGACTGCACACTGCAATGTTTGCTCACACATGGCTGAAGCACATCACAGGCAGAAACAGTGCAAGCTTCCCTTGCACACAGAGAAGGAACAGCAATGACTGCGCACTGCAATGTTTGCTCACACATAGCTGAAGCAGATCACAGGCAGAAACAGTGCAAGCTTCCCTTGCACACAGAGAAGGAACAGCAATGACTGCGCACTGCAATGTTTGCTCACACATAGCTGAAGCACATCACAGGCAGAAACAGTGCAAGCTTCCCTTGCAAACAGAGAAGGAACAGCAATGACTGCACACTGCAATGTTTGCTCACACATAGCTGAAGCACATCACAGGCAGAAACAGTGCAAGCTTCCCTTGCAAACAGAGAAGGAACAGCAATGACTGCGCACTGCAATGTTTGCTCACACATAGCTGAAGCACATCACAGGCAGGAACAGTGCAAGCTTCCCTTGCAAACAGAGAAGGAACAGCAATGCAGAGGCAGTGCGTGCATAAACCGCCTGCGCAGAGGACAGTTACAGCGCTGGCTGCTCACTGCAATGTCTGCTCACGCATAGCTGAAGCACGTCACAGGCAGCAGCAGTGCAAGCTTCTATTACACACAACCAATGTGTAGATGCAGAAATACAGAGACCGTGCATGAATCCTTTGCTGAAGACAGTTACATCAATGACTGAACACTGCAGTGTCTGCGCACACATAGCTGATGTACGTTAACTGCATCAGAAGTGCAAGCTTCTCTTACACACAACCAAGGTGCAGAAATACAGAGGCCGTGCATGATTCCCTTGCACACAAATAAGGTACAGCAATGACTGCACACTGCAGTGTCTGATCACACACGCCTCGCCAGGGGTAGTAAGCGCTATATAAATGCAATTACAATACAATACATGGCTGAAGCACATCCCAGACGGCAGCAGAGCAAGCTTCCCTTCAACTCACCAAAAGGGCAGGGATACAGAGACAGTGCATGATTCCCTTGCACAAAGGACAGTTACAGTGCAGGCTGCACAGTGCAAGTCCCCTCACACATAGCTGATGCACAACATTTGCAGCAGCAGTGCAAGCTTCTTTCACACACTAAATTGGTGTAGCAGACGCACAAGCTCCACACACCAATCATAATAGACAAATACACACATAATTACATGTCATATATTGGAAACACGTATAAGCATAAACACATATAATTAGAGGTGACTTAGAGATAAGGTGTTCAAAAGTACAAACTAGTAATTAAAATACTGTGCTCAATAATACAGGCTAATAATTACAATACAGTAATAAGTAAGTAATTCACATGAATTTAGCCATGAGAATCACTTTCACGTCTTTTCTGAAGGAGGCAGTGGAGGGGCTCAGTCTTGTTTCTGTGGGCAAAGCATTCCAGATCCTAGTAGCCATACCAGAAAAGGATTGGTTGTAAGTTTTTTCTTGGCAAAACATTGTGGTTTCAGTAGAAGATTCTTGGAGGTTCTGGAGGCTCTATTCCCAGCAGAAAGTACCAGTTTCTGAGCTAGAGAGCTCAGAGAATTGTAGTGTAAGGCCTTGTGCATCATACATGCGATTTTCAGATGAATTCTAGCTCCAAAGAGGAGCCAGTTGAGGGCTCTAAGGTCTAGAGAGATGTGAGAGGTTCTTTTTGAACCTATGATGAGTCTCGCAGCTGAATTTATAGTAGGCATGGGCGGAAAATCCGTTCCGCTCGCGGATTTTGCGGATTTTCGGGAAATCCGCAATCCGCGAGATTTGCGAATTTCCTGAAAAATCCGCAAATCCGCGAGCAGCGGATTTTGCTCGCACTGCTCGCACTGTTCGCGTGAGTTCGCGCCCCGCGAATAAGTGCGAAATTGCAGAAATATGATCTAAGCAAAACTGAAAGTAACTACTTACCAGGTTCAAAAGTTCAGGCACATCATTAGTAGCCATTTCCTGTAGTGCTTCCTGAGGGGCCCCTCCAGAGTTCAGTTGCCAGTTGCAACTATTATGTGACCCTGCTCTGAACCTCAGAATAGTTACACATATGCCACAAAGGTCCTGAATTACAGCTAAGGGAGACAAGCAGGAGCCAGGCTGGAAGTTAAAATCCATTAATCAGCCCCTAATTCATTATTGTCAGTTGGGGCAGGGCAGGTGTTGTAACTAATTTTGCAACAATGAAAGCACTTAGCAAGTGCAAAAGATCACTAATCAGGGCGCACTAAGGAAGCAGGTGCCAGCTAAAAAAATATTCTGTGACACATTAATCAGCCCCAAATTAATTCAGGTCACTTGAGGCAGAGAAGGTGTGCTTTGCTTTGCCGAAAATAATGTACACTGGACAACCAGAGGGTGTGGTGATGAAACAGAGGGTGGCATGGGTGGGCCAGAGGGTGGCATGAGTAGTCAGAGAGTGGCAGTGGTGACAGAGAGTGGCAGTGATGAAGAAGAGTGTCCCAAACAGGTTGGACACGTAGAAACAACAAGTTCGCAAAACTTGCGACCCGACAGGTAAGTTCGCAAATTGCGAAATTGTAAAAACCCTCGCGAACTGGCAGAAACACGGGCGAACACAAAAAAAAAAAAAAATCCGCAAATTCGCGGAAATTCGCGGATTTTGCGGATTGCGAGTTTGCAAATCCGCAAATTCGCGGATTGCCAATCCGCAAAATCCGCTCATGCCTAATTTATAGTGGTTCTTAGCGGGCTGCTGTCGACCTTGGGAGGCCGTCTAGGGTTACAGCCCCATAGTCCACTCTAGGGATTACTAGGACTTGAACTGCATGTTTGAAGTCGTTTGCTGGCAGGAAGGGTTTCAGTTTTTGCAGGGTGTTCAAGTGGAAATTTGCTCCTTTTGTGGCGGCGCTGATATGCTTCTGCATCTTCAAGTTACTGTCCAGTGTCACACCTAGCGATTTCGCTGAGTCAACAATGAGATGTTGCCCTTTGAGTGCTGTTAGGTGCTTCATCCATTCCAGGATGGTGGATGATTTGTTGGGGGGGCGATTAGGAGGAACTCCGTTTTGAGGGAGTTTAGTTTCAAATGGTTTTCGGCCAACCATGTTTGAGTTTTTTGTAGCGTTCTATTGAGAGATTTGATGTCCTCAAGTGAATTGATCTTGATGTAGAGTAGGGTGGCGTCTGCATACATATGGAAATGGATCTCGGAGAGACTGAAAAGTTCAGTGAGTGGTTCCATGAAAAGGTTGAAAACTGTGGGTGAAAGGGAAAAGTCTTGTGGTACTCCTAACGTGACTGGCACAGGGTTGGACAAGGATTGATTGACCTTGAATCTTTGAGATCTGTTTTGGAAAAAAGAAGCAAAACAGGCAAGTACAGATCCAAATATTCCCGTTCTGTGTTTCAGCAGTTCTAGCAAGTTGTCGTGTTTGACTGTGTCACATGCCGATAACAATTCAAGTAAGATTAGTAAACAGGCTTCGTTTTGGTCAAGGATTTTAAGAGCGTCATCAATTATGTGTGTCATGGTTGATTCCATACTGTGACCTGCTCGGAAGCCTCATTAGAATTGGTTAAGCAGGTTGAATTGTTCGATGTGATTGCTAAGCTGGGTGTGAACACATTTTTCCAGAGTTTGGCTAGAGTGGGGATGTTGGATATCGGGCGATAATTATTTAAGTTTAATGGGTCAGATGTTTGTTTCTTTAGGATAAGGGACACCTCTCTTGTTTTCAGGCTTTCTGGGATGGTTCCTTGAAGGAGGGAGGAATTTATGATCTTGGTCCAGAGAGGTAATAATATTGGAATGAAGTCTTTTAAGTAGTTAGCGGGAAGCGGGTCTGTGAATTGGTTGGAGGGATTCAGGGTGGTTAGCGTCTTTAGTATAGTGTCTTCACTGTAGGTGTTGAAGTAGGACCAGGTTGCGTTGTTTTTAAGGTTGAATTTTGTGGAACATTTGACTAGGATACCTATCGGGGGCAATGTGGAGTTCTTTTGCGTGTTAGTAAGGGATAAAAGGTCATTGAGTAAGTCGGTTTTTTTGGATTCTGATTTTGTAGTGAAAAAGGTGGCAAAATCCTCACAGTTGGGGAGAGTGTCAGGGATAGCCTTGGGGTGGATGGGTGCACTCTTTATTTGGGCTTTGATTAGATCGAATAGTTTTTTGGGACGGTTCTTGGCTTGGTCGGCTTGATTTCTGAAGAAGGCAGTTTTTGATCTGATCTTTCTGAAGTATGAGTTTCTGTAGATTGGGCTATTTTGTCTAATAGGCTGTTTATGGAGTGGAAGTACTGGTTGGTCAGATCTTGTACATCGACTAGGTTTTCCGGGGGACATAGGATGTTTGGCTTAGAGGATATTAGTAGGTCGGAGCCGACATTTTTCAGATTTCTCTTCCAGATCGTTGTTCTTAAGGGTTGTGTCGAAGGACTTCTAACTGATACGATGATTTGGAAAGTAATGATGTGATGGTCAGATCAATCACAAGGGAAGATCGAGTCGAGCTGAGTGGAGTTAACTTTGGAGATTGCTAGGTCAAGGGTTGTGCCTTTGTCGTGAGTGGGGCTGTTACAGATTTGGTTAAGATTAAGGTCTGAGAGGAAAGCTTTGAGGCTGTTGACGCCAGGGTCATTCTGGTCATCCCAGTGAAGGTTGAAGTCACCCAAGAAAATTTGCATATTTTGTTGGCGTCATTTGTAGCTAGAATGTCCAGGAGATGTTCATTGAATGTGATGTTATCTCCTGGTGGGTGGTAGAATGTGTGTAATGAACATATTTGTTTGTTATTACTAGAAATGTTTAAGCAAAGGTATTCACAAGTGGATGATGCTGGGGCAATGGAATCAATCACTGTTTGATTCCTCTGATGTATGCAAACGATCCCACCACCCAACCTATCAATTCTGTCAAGTCTGGTGCTATCATCGGGGTACTAGTATGCCCAGGATGGGTGTAGATGATTCATTTAGCCATGTTTCAGTTGGGATAAGAATGTTTGGTTCGTTAGTGAGTAGAAGGTCATAGTGGCGTTGAAAGGATCTGCTTCAGCTAGGATTGAATAAATAAGAAAGGCATTGCTGCGTGACATGAAAGGTATCCCAGGTTCACACCAAAAGTAGGCCGGCACTCCCCAACCCAAGGAATACCCCCCGATTGTTGCAGCACTGGAACTGAGGGCCCTGAGGGGCCGCCGGTGCCTCACTTATGGTTGTCTTTTGCTATCCAACCAAAGGCCTGTTTTGGTTGTAGCTCTCAAGGAGTGTAGGGTGACCATATTTTCAGAACCTAAAACTGGGACGGACACAGACCTAGGACTAAACATTTCCAGTCCTCACGGACGCTGGATGGCAACAATACACCGTCAACCAATGTAGGACTAGAGTGACTCCTCCCACAGACCTATAGAAGGATTACAAAAAAAGATTTTTTTTAAACTTGCAGTTTTGGGGTTTTGCATTTTCCTCTTCGAAATGTTTTAATTGGCTCAGGACAAAAATGAGATCTCAAGTAGTCTCCCATCACACCTGAGCAACTGATGCAGTCAGTTACTTTGCAATCTGGGAGAGGAAGTCCTATATTAATGGGAACAAAGTTTTGCCAGTACCAGAAAGCAAATGAAAAAGAGGACTTAATAAGCTGGACTGTGTTTTTTTATGAGTCGCCTGGGGGTAGTAGAGATGCCAAGGGGCCTTTGATGCAATAATTTTTTTTATTTTTTTTATTTCAAATCTTTTTTATTGAAGAATAAGGACAAAAATAAAGACAATACAATAAATCTTTAAAGGTACAAATGAACAAATTCTTGGTATCATGACACTTACAATAATCAAAAAGCAAATCAAGGGAAGAAGATAAGAAGAGGAAGAGAGAGGAAGAGAGGTAGAGAAGGGAAAAGATAGAGAAGAAGAGAGGAGAGAGGTGAGAAGAGAGAGGACAGGTGTATCCATAGGGCAATAGTAGTTGGTTTACTCAGACTCGGTACACTGTGTGCACAGCAGAGAATATACAGTAAGTATATAAAACCACAAGCAAACAGTAAGTATATAAAACCACAAGCAAACACCTCAAATTCCGCTTAGATACTGTTTGGAAAAGTCAATTGTTGAATGCATATCATGGTGGCTCAAAGTGGGAGGATGACGTATCCAGGGATGTCCAGAGTTTTTTGTTCGAGGGCTTCCAAGTAGCTGACTGTAGTGCAGGATTATCTGCCCCTCTTAAAAATGAGAGCCATTCCAGCCACATTTTGAAGTTGATTTCATCAAAATTTTTCCATTTGTAAAGAATGACCTTGCACGCCAATGTCAGCATAATATCAAGCAGTTGCCTGTCATGAATGTCCGGCAATTGTGTTTCCAGAGGACCTAAAATGACATATATGAAATCTTGGACAGGCGTGATTCCAAGCACTTGTTGAATGTATGTAAATATTTTATTCCAAAATGTTCGTAATAGGGAACAATGAAAAAACATGTGTGCCAAGTCACCAGGAGCTTTATGGCAATTCCAACAGGTAGGCGTATCCCTCAATTTACATTTAAACAATCTCTGGGGGGTCCAGAACACTCTATTTAACAGCATATATTTCGTTTGACATAGGATCGGGGATATCTTGTTAGTCAGCGCGGTGTTGTGTATCACCTCCCAGTCTAATGTAATGCCTGTGGAATTAGGTTCCGCTTCCCACTTAATTTCGGTCAGCCTATGCGGCGTCTTGGGTAGGGGGAGGAGTAATTTATATATTCTTGATACAAAATGGTCTGCATGGTATAGTATTCGTAGCCGGGACACAAGCCAAGGTAAGTCTGTGTTGAGGGGGCATTTGGAGATAGCGGCCTTCAGTTTTAGGAATTGGTAAAATTCTATGGGTGGTAAGCTAAACCTTTCTTGCAATGTCGAGAAGGGCAGGGGTCTGCCATTATCATAGAGGTCATTCACTATGTGTATACCTTTTCCGGCCCACACTTCCCAGTAAAGGGTTTTCCCTTCTATCCTGATCTTAGGGTTATGCCATAGTGAGAGTAGGGTGGATCTCTTAATCACCAGAGCAGTCTTATGATACTGGTCAAGTCGGAGAAGTGCTCTTCTGGTATTTAGAAGGATGTATTTGGAGTGAGGTATATGGGCCAGGTCCATGGTGAGGAGAGACGAGAGGGGTGCATCTGCTATTAACGACCGTTCAATAGTTAGCCATACTGGAGTGTAGGATGTATCCTCAACCAGCCAAAGGGCCCCTTGCTTACTGATGCAATAATTTTTTGCCTTTGCAATGGGATTCAAAAAGAAAAGTGAACCACTTTAAGAGTTGATATTTAAAAAAGTGAAAACCTCTGTTGGGTGAAACAATTTAAGAAAAAAAAAAAAAACGGCCCCATGCTGTGATGGGCCCCATGGGTAGGTTTAACTTTGGCTGATGGCTTTTTGTGAGACTGATTCACCCGTTCTGAGAGCGTGAAGTGCAGCATGAATGTGGCATGACTTACAAGGCGAGAAAAGACTGTTTCCATAGGTGTATTCTGGTTGTTTCTAGTACCCTGGGCTGTATGGTCTCCAGATGAAAGAGATAGTGGGGCAGGGCGCTGTAGAGAGTCCTGTCCAGCACTGAGAAGCTATACCACCTGCAAGCCCATTTTAGGTTGGAAGTATATGTTTCACTCACTGCAGGGGGCAAGCCAGGCCAGAAGTGAATTGGGGAACCGAATAAAGCTTTTTGAATTTGAATTTGAATTGGTGAACATCACTCTGGGGGTAGATTTGTCCTTTTATGGTTTACTCTTCATTCCTTGAAGGTGACTCTTTTTTGGTCTCGGCTCTGTTACAGAGTAGTCATGGTGTCTGGTGCTCATCCCTTGGTTTCAGCCTTGGAACCAGCTATGGGCTACTGATTGGTAGACTATTACGGCCTCAATTACAAAGTTTGGCGCAGGGTAGTGTAGCAAGGAATCTTGCGGCACTACCCTGCGTCAAAAGAAAAGGGCAGGGATGTGCTGCACATATATCAGATAGGGCGCAATCCTGTTCTTTTCCCCTGCGCTGGCGCCCAATGGCCTGTAATGCACCAATGCAGGCACCCTAGCGCCATGGTGCCAGGGTGTCTGCGTTGTAGGGGTGATTATTTTTGTGCAGCAAGGTGTCCCTTCCTGCACAGAAACAGTACCACGCATAGAAAGGTGAAAAACGAGGGGAAACAAGGATATTTCTCGTTGTTGCGCCTCCCTAACACCACCCATGGGGTTGCGTTCGAATCTGATTCATCCCAGGTTTACGATTCCCCATAAATCTGGGAGTGCTTCAGAGAGTGAGAACACCCACAGCAACACCCATGGAATGCCCCTTTCATGCAGTGTTCTGTGTGAAAGGGGCACATACTTACAGAGGCATGAAAAGCCACGCAAAGTGGCTTTATGTGGCCATGTAAATATGTTGCGCCACTTTTGCGCCACTGGAGCATAAAAAAATGAAGCTTCGGCGGCGCAAAGGTGCCACTAGGGGCCTTGTAAATGAGGCTCCTAGTTTCAATGCATCACGAAGGCCTACTTATGATAGAATGCAACAGTTTCAAGAGAACAAAAGCAATGGCAAGGAGGTGGCTTTGTGACCAACAAAGGTGAGTGTAGGCCAAATATAACACCTCACCAAACAAGCAAAAACAAGCACTGACAAATTCAGTTGATATGGCTTGCATTTTGTGTCCTAACCACACCACTAAAATCTATTCCAGTGAAAAAAGAAAGTAAAAACCGATGGCTTTTTGTTTACAATGCACCTATGAGATAAAATAATATAGCGTGTGACAATTAAGTGTACCTTTCAGATGTACAATAGTTCCTCGTGCATTGCAATAAATACAAGTACTCTATAGGAAGAGGGAATGGTGCACCAAGCAGCCATTAGCATGCCGGTGAGAGAGAAGTATACTCCTCTGGGTGTAGCCAAAGCCCTCTCTTTCCGCAGTTTAAAGAATTGGCAACAGTAAGTCTTTTTTAGAGAGTTGTGCTGTAAGCCCAGATTTAGAAAGGAGTACAAGGTTTGACCTCATTTTAAGAGGTTCTGATTTGGCTCAGTTATGTGACATTTGTGGCTTGCAACCACACGTATTCGTGAGGCGAGTGACATTTAGCAGTAGAAGTGGATGATGGTGTCATTCTCAGCTTTATATTTTGGGAATTGGGAGTACAGAGGTGACGTTCATTGACTTCTCAAATCTGGTAGGCTTCTAATGCACACGTTAAGTACGATAGCGGAAGCCAGTTTCTTCAACAGAAAAGAGACCAAGTCGTGTTTAGGTGCAGAGGGGAATATAAATGAAATGAATGAATGAAAAGACATTTCTAGAGGGCATGGCTACCCGTAGGCATCCCAGCGCTAATGCAGACCACTTCGAGTTTGAAGGAGATTAAGGAAATAAAAAGGTCTTTAGAAGCTTACGGAAGGTTAGGTAGTTCGGTTCACAGCAAATCCATAAAGGGAAGTGGTTCCACAGTTTTGGAGCATTGTACGCGAAGCGGCGTCCTCCTCGTCGTGCTTTCTTTATTATTGGAACTGCTGCTAACTGCTTGTTGTCAGATCCAAGTGACCTGGAAGGGCAATAAGACTGAATGAGAGAACTGAGGGTGGCCCTTTGCCTGATAAGGCCTTGTGAGTAAAACACATCGCCTTAAATTGAATTCTTTCTTGAATCGGCAGCCAATGGAGCGCAATGAGCGAAGGTTTGGCTGAAGTACGATTTGAAGAATTGGCGAGTAGACGTGCTGCACAATTTTGCACAATCTGCAACTTTTTAATAGTAGAAAATGGGGCTCCTAGGTATAGAGCGTTGGCGTAGTCCAGGCGAGACAAGATTAGTGCCTGTACCAGAAATCTTTTAGTAGGAAACGGAAGCAGGGGAAGGATCGTTCTAAGCATTCTTAATATTCCATAGCAGCAGGCTTGCTCATTGAAGTCTAGTTTGTGATCTATCCACATTCCGAGACTCTTGATTTGGGCTTTGGGAGAGGGGGGTGTGCCAAGACAATTAGGCCAGGAGGAGTCTAATCTCCATGTGGTATGATTACCCAGGAGCATCAATTCTGTCTTTGCTCCATTAAGTTTCAGGTTAGAGCTATCCATCCACCAGGAGACTGTTTCCAAGCATAATGCCAGACCTGGGGCTGAGTTGTCCTCTTGACTGAGTGATACCACTAACTGAGTGTCATCAGCATAAGTGATGATCTGGATGCCAAAGGGTATTACTATTTCCGCCAGGGAGCTCATACAAACGTTAAATAGAGTGGGGGTCAGTGCCGAGCCCTGAGGCACTCCACATCTAAGAGGCATTGGCTTTGAGGTAGATTCCTGTTCAAAGACTACAAAAGAGCGGTCTTCTAAGAAGGATTGTAGCCATTTTAATGCATTCATTCATTCATTCATTGAAGAGCCGCTTCAGAGCACTATTGAAAATAAAACATGATCACAAACCATGGATGGAAACTTCATGTATGCACCCTAAGGAGCACTACCTTTAGAGCATCATAACAACCGCATTTCATATGGTACATTATCAAAGATATTCATTTGATGATAGCCACATATAAAGAATGATTAGATAGGAGAGCAAAGTATGCGTTCTGCAAAGAAGTGTTGGTGAAAGCTTGAGGGGTTGGTGAAGTGCCTTGATGCTACTGTTAATGATAAAGACTTAGCAGATGTTAGCAGAAGAAATAGAAAAGTTAGATAGCTGCAGGCTTTTTCTCGATGTTGGAGAGATCCCGCAGTCAGCCACTGCAACTCAGAGATAAGGAGGAAGGAACAATGTAAGATCACATATCGCCACCGGGAACTTGGTCAAGCTGCCAATATGGGCGGGACGCTACCTCTGCAGGAGGGGGGCAAGACCAGCGCTGATGACGCGCTCAGCGCCAGCCACCCTCACGCACCCGTTGGCTACCTAAGAGTGCCCTGGAAGCGCTCTAAGCACTTCTGGGGCAAAACGCAAGTGCAATGGGTCCCAGGTCTCGTCTGGACCTGTTCTAACTAGTTTTGGGGAAAGCATGCAATAAAAAGAGCCGCGGAGTGGTGAGGAAGTCTTTTCCTTGATCTTTTATGTTTTTCTATTACAGGTTGAATTAATTTGTGCTTGTCGTATTTTATGTCTGAGTATCCTTGGGCTGCGTAAGGTCATGATTGCTAGGTCAATTGTACATATCTTAGTAGGCATCCCATTGTTTAATGAGGACACCTGGGGAGGGGACAGTGTCCCTCATCACACTCCAGGGGGTGCTTACAGCCGAAGGGTGCAGGGGGTAGGAATGCCCTGCAGGTGCATGGGTGCCAACGTGTCATAACATCAGCCCCTGGGAGGTAGTTTTGGAGGGTGTAGTGGGTGCCCGTGGAAAGGAATATGATGGCCAGACGAGCCTCCTGCGCAACGTCACTCCATTAAAGGGGGACCTGGTAAGTAGTTGTGAACAGTTATGACCTTGCACATAGGCTCATCCGGGATACGCAGAAAACCAAGTGTACATATTCCAGTTTTAGGTTAGGTATGGCTATGTATTAGACTCATGTTAAGGTTAGCCATCAAAGATTTGTAGATATGTGTATTGGAAATGTTATTGAATATGTGGGTTTTCTGCGTATAAAAAATTGGTTTTAATAATTTTAATTATGTTTTATTAATTTTAATAAAAATACGTCCGGAGTTATACGACCCCCTAATCCAAGTTTATTGTTTTTGGATGACTTATTATCGATGCCTCAGGGGAAAAAGGGGGGGGGGGTCCAAACAACCAACCTGGGATCCCTGTCTGAAGGGGAGGGTTTGGGGGGCAACGTTTAACCCATGGGAGGTGAATCGGCAATACCAAGCCATATCAAGAATGACTAAAAGTGTGGGATCCATTACACGCCAGATTTTCATAATTTTACCAAGGAGGGGCTGAGATCGAAAGTCTAGGTCATCAGGATATTGTGCATACTAGAGTACCATGGGAGGTTTGTCCCTGTCTCTACTATCAGATAGTGTCTCTCAGATTACAGTTGAAAGAGCTTGAGGACACATTTCTTGGCAGAATTCGACGGCTTTATCACTACTCATGGCAAATCATGTTCTTTATATTAATACTAAGCAAATATGTGGACCTAAAAGGGCAGATTTAAGACAGGCTTCTGATTCTGTGAACCTCAAGCTGTCTGCGGCATCGCTGAATAAACAAGGCCTTCACCTTGACAGAAGTAACTTTAAAACAAGTGCACAATACCACTAAAGGTCAATAGGAGAACAATAGTGTGGTGAGAGAATGTGTTAATGTTAATATGGGGGTTAGAAAGGTTTTTTGTTCTGGCCTTAGAATTGTCTAACCTATTCGTCAGTGGTCTCTGACGACTTCTGATTAATGCCAACACTGCTGCCTCTATGGTGGGTGGTAGATGCAACCATGTATCTTTTTTGCAGAGTATGAAGCTTTACTGGCCTACACAGAAAATTCCCTTTTTTTGCTCTATTAAAGTTTTTTTAAAGGTTTTTAAATTTAACATTGAAAAATAGTCAAGGATTTCCTGGCCTCGGTCTCGATGGCCAACATTGCCGCTATTGGATCTGCGGTGACTATGGCAATATCATCAGCATATGCTAATGTTTTGGTAGCAAACCCCTGTGACATAATGGGTGTTATGTTATTGTTTTTATCCAAATAACGAACAAAGGAATCTATATATATTGCGAAAAGCAATGGCGAGCATGGGCATCCCTGACGGGTTCCCCTGGAAATGATAATTTCCTTGGTTAGGCTTGCATTCACACATACGAGACCTCTGGGATTAATATACATTTTTTTGTATTGCCTGAATAAACTTCATTCTAAATCCCATTATCGCCATTGCTTTCCAGAGAAACTGCCAGGAGACCAGGAAATTCGGGCTAGTTTCTGGCTACGCATTAAATCAAGGAAAGACGCAAATCGTTCTAAATTCAAAAATTGCGATGGATGATCAAAGGGTAGTGAAGGAAGCGACATACCTGGGATTCACAATTTCCTCAAAGCTGAAGGAAGTTGTGGATATAAACCTTAAGCCAATGTTAAATACAATACAAAAAGATTTACAACGGTTAGATAATCTCCACCTATCCATCATTGGGAGGGCAAATGCAATTAAAATGGTGTATTTTCCCAAAATACTATACTTATTTAGGGCAATCTGCCTAGAATTCTCGAGTCAGTGGTTTACATCAATAGAACGTATCTTTTCTAGATTTATATGGTCATATGGACAACCTCGCCGGGCATATACATTTCTTACCCTTCCCAAGGACAGAGGTGGGTTAGCTCTTCCCAACTTAAGGAGATATTATTGGTCATGTGTACTATTATATAGCAAAGAACTACTGCAAGTGGGGGAAAATACAGAGGAACAGACTGCTTCAATCTTTCAGCTATTGGTGGGGAATTCCAGCTATGGCTATCTTTGGAGGCACATACACGACAGCTACCACAAAAAGGTCAAATTTAAGATTCTATATAGTTGTTTTAAGGTATGGAAGGTTGTCAAGAAACTATTAGGAATTGGACCAGTTTCACTCTATACTCCGGTATTGAATAACCAGATTCTTCCTCAAATAATATTTAAAGATAACTGCGTAAACAAATGGTATAACTTAGGAATAACGCAATTAGGGGATTTTTACACTATGCAGGGGATTAAATCTTTTAACGATCTGAAGGAAGAATTTGACTTAGATTGGCGGGACTTCTTTAAGTACCTCCAAATAAGGGACTTCTTAACACATAAATTTGGGGCAAGGATACTTGGGGAAGTATGTACGGTAGCAGAGGCAATAATACACTCTAAAAAACATTCAATAGGCGGAGTTTATGGTTTATTGCTGGATATGTTCCCAGACGATCTAGATAAAATGGCAATAAAGTGGCAAAGCAAACTCGAAATTTCAAAGGAAGGATTTTTATATTCCTATCAGCTAGCCCAAACTATTCTTATTTCCACCAAACTACAGGCACAATTTTATAAAACCTGCTTTTTTCTCTACTACACACCTGACAAGATCGCAAAATGGGGAACCGGCAAGGGGACTTGCTGCCCGAGATGCAATCTATCAAAAGCAGATTCTGTTCATATCTTTGCCTCTTGTCCTGCGCTAAGACCCTTGATAGAAGATATAGAGAGATTTCTAACCTCAGTTCTTTGCAGAAATGTCACCCTGTCACATAAAGTAATGGTACTTGGGACGGAAGACCTAGACAACCTCGGGAGTGGCCATGAATTTATATTTGTAGCTATGGCAGTCTTGCGGCTATGCCTAGCCTCTGCTTGGCTTGATACGTTACCACCCTCCTTTCAACAGTGGCTAGCCAGACTTTTAGCTGTGTATAATATTGAGATAGCTATATACAAGCAGAAAGGTCGATTGCGACGTAAAAAAGGCAAGAAAATCTGGAGCCCTCTTACACAATGGCGAGACGCACAAAACTAATCATCATTATCAATACTGTTATGCATAATACTGAGATAACTTTATATAAGTTGAAAGACAGATTTCGATCCTAAGGGGTATTAAAACCTGGATTTTTCTTACTCAATGACAAGATGTATAAAACAAAACTGATAAATTTCACTGTTGTTGCCTATGTAGGTTATAGCTTTTGTTGCTCTTCCGTGATATTGGGAATATATATGTATATATGTATATATATATATATATATATTTCTTTTTGAAAAATGTCCATAATGATTATGTATGTATGATAGGAACAATGTAAAACACATGATGCTAATGTGTAGAATGCTTACCTGTCCGGGGGAGGAGGGGTGGTATATATATATATATATATATATATATATATGTTAAAAAACAATAAAAACATTTAAAAAAAACTAGTCAAGGATATATTTGAAACTTACTATAATTTTGTTTTATTTGTCCAGGTTAGAAATGATTCAGAAAAACATAGTGTAAACCAGCATTCAATGTATATTGAATTTAAAACCTAATTAGAGTATTTTCCTTGAGTATGTCGAGTGGGGGTTGTGTTCTGCAGCATGCTATGGTCAAGTTTGTTGCGAGATCATGGAGAGCTGGAAAAAAGCGCACATAAGAAATAAATATCTCATGACAGAACTAGAGGGATTATGAGTCTATTTACTAGCCCTTGTAACGTCCCTCTACTCGAAGAAGCCTTCAAGAAACGACTAAGATCGTAAGTAAATGCCTTATATGAATGTTTATTAAACGTCAAACCTCGGCATGACTTGATATTAAGCTATTCCAGCATTACTAGATTCATATTTGTATTACAACATATCTTATTTATTATGTGATTAGATTGTAACTGTATTTATATTGAATTATATATATATTAATGAGCAATTCTGTGCAAATAAAGAACTTGGCTGGATTAGTCTGATGAAAATTTTAAAAAATGTCAGACCTACAGAAAATCTCATTGAGGAAAGAATATCATGCTGTTTTGTGACATGACCTCTGAGAGGATCCAACCCATTTTAGCAGCTCGCTAGATTCTGCCCCAATAAATGTTGCCAATAAAATGACAGCTATGTGGTGCAGCACCTTCTAGGTGATGTCAACACTCTTAACTGCCATTATGGCGAATTGATGCAGATTGGACACAGTCACTGGTAGAAGTGGGCAGAATGAACCTCTTTTATTCCAATGAGCAGTTAAGTGAACAAGGGTTCTACCCATTACTGGATGGGGGGCTCAGGTGGAATTTGCATTGTGAGGGAAAGTTTCAGGGTCCCACAAGATGCCTTGTGGCCTTGTGGGTAGGGGCATTAGAGGTTTTTAGCGATGTCTCGAGTGAGGTTTATAGTGAGGTCCAATCCAATTTCCAAAGCCGCTCCACATAGTAAACTATCACACCAACCCAGGAATCTTGGGATCATGATCAAAAACCAAATCTTGTTGTCACCCTCAAATTACATCAGATTTTTTTCTGATGGTTTCTGCTCAACACACATCAAAGCATCACATAAGTCCTTATCATCAGCAAGCTGGACTACTGGAATGCACTTTTCATCAGAATCTCTGCACAACTCACCACACAACTCACCAGGAGACTCCTGAGACATCCAAAACACAGTGGCAAGACTCAAACTCCAGCTAACACCCTGTACCCACATATCCTTTATCCTTGCACCTCAAACACCTCCATTGGCTCCCCATTCATAAATGCACCCTTTTCAACCTGCTCACAAAGCACTGCAAAACCAAGGACCTTCCTCCCTGAACAGCGGCATCAGCTTCCACACCCCCATAAGACATCTTCGCTTTACAAGCCTACTGCTTGCCATGTCTGCCTCATCCACAGAGTATGAGTCGGAGGCCGCGCTTTCTTGTACCTGGCTCCTAAAGCCTGGCTCGACCTCCCTTGCAAATTTTGCTGATAGTCATAGATTTCTGAAAAAAATGTAAACCTGGCTCGTTCAATAGGCCCTATCCAGGTTTGCACACCCTTCTCCGGACACCAGGATACCCGCCCAGGTGGGATGCATGCACTACAAATACACTTTTTAAAACATAACATAACATGACATGGCATAACATAACATGCAGTTTAGGCTACTATGACTAGGAGGAAACTGGCAATCTGATTGGCTGAGATTCAGTGGGTCTTCGTCGATTTTTACAAGTATCATGTGGTTTGGAGTAATCAAATTGGCAATTACTTGACTTTTGGCACTGTAACAAAAATCATTAGCATTAGGTGCTTTGCACTACATATGTTACTTTCCTAAATTGGAATGGAATGATCAAGTTTCTCATCACCCACAATTGTACATAGGAAACATGCAGCACTATTTTTCTGCACATACTTCAAACGTGTCCAGTCTTACTTGACATATGACAGACTGACCCTGCGCGTCTGGACTTTCAAGGCAGTTTGTTTATGGAAGAGAAATGCTCTCACCAAAGAGCATCTTTGTCGTAAATCTCTTTCGTGTAACTGCCAGTGCGATGCCTTGACTCCCCGCGTCTGTGTCTCAGCAGCTTACTTCTTGGCGCTACCCACATATAACATCAAATAATGACCCCCAGCATCTGTCAGCGCTCCTCTCTCACCTAAGTGGCCACTTTAGCACACGGAAAAACAGCTCCTCGGGGTGCAAGCGCCAAACAGCAGCGCTCGCTTGCAATCGAGAGGGAAAAAAAACTGTCGACGCTAAAGTTTCCTAATAAATTCATCTCAAGGACTGACCCAGAAAATCTGCTATTTAAAAGGTGTCTTGAGGGGACAGAGCGGTGTGGAAGATAATTAGAGCTATGGGATGGCTTCGGCGCTCTATCTTCGTTAATACTGCGCCCATGGCCCAGTCTGTCAGTCACCGTATTCGGCGGGAGTGGATAATGACGCTCTCGTCGAAGGGGCTGCTCCATCGCCCAGCCCGGCTCCCCAGCGGGGAAAAAGTTTACTCGTTGGCGGGCCTGATTGCGTCGGCTCAAAGATCTGGAGGGCACGCATAGGGGTGGATTTGGGATTAATATTAGGGTCTCTGAGTCCTCATTAGCCAACAAGCAATGGCGGAAAGGAGTGGTCGAGCGAGGACTGCGCTGGGCGGGCGCGCCAGTCCGATAAGGACTTTTCTTGCCCTCAGTAAAGTATTAAAGATGAATGTTTGTAATAAAAAGGAGGTGGATTAAAGGTGTGACCTTTTTCGATAAATAGACTGTACCATCACGAAATTTATGTCTAGGATGGTGAAGACTGAAAAGAAGTTGTCTCGTTCGCCCATTTTTTTAACAGAGTAGAATTGCTGCAAAATCTCTGCCCTTTTCCATTGTTTTCTTTGATCGAAATTGTTCGTTTCCCTTAATTTGGGCTCATCTTTAGTGTAACCTGCATTACCACAACTCTCATGGACTTTCGCCCGCACAGGCGGGTCTGAAAATCTCTGTTTCCATGTGACCTGTTCAATCTCTGAACAAAATTACTGCTGAAGGTACAGTATCAGAGTATTGACTGCATCCCTCCCATCTGTGCTGCTGCCAGAGAAAGACAAGCACCATCAAGCATGAAGTATCTACTTATTTAAGACACTTTTACTGCATTTCAATGTCATGTGCGGACCCCTGAAAGTTGAAGCCAAGCCAGCTGGATACATTAACAATGATCACAGTTGGTGGAGGGCAAGCACTTTTTTGTGGAAGCATACAACTTTTCCCCAATAAAAACATGCATTCCTGGCTCATTACAATTGGGCGGAGCCAAAGCCCCTCTCTAGAATTTCTCATATAATGTCTGGCACAGCTGCTCTGTCAAGCCAGACCATAAAAATGACAAGGTTTGGCACAACTTTATGGGCCCGATGTAGGTAAATCCCATTTACCGATTTTGAAATACCGAATCCTACCGATTCGGTATTTCAAAATCGGTAAATGGTATGTAGGTCCCAACATCTGGATTCGTTACCGAATCCTTAACAATTCTTTAATTACCGATTCGGTAAATACCGAATCGGTAAAATTACCGAAAATGTGCCCCTACATCTCAATAGCCCTTTACCGATCGGAAACGGCCGAAAATCGGTATTTTCGGCCGATTCCGGTCGGTAAAGGGCTACCTACATCTGGCCCTATATCTTTGAACCATTAGCCTAACCAGAACCAAATATGGAACATTCAGAATTTCCAAAGCTGTCCCCTCATGATTGATGGAATTTCGAAGAGAGAGACAAAGATATTTGGGGAAAAAGTGGGCTTTCCTCTAGAAGAGTTGTCAACCTTAAATACAATATGTCATATATATAGAGATTACACATATAAAACTCTGTAATATCCAGTACTTGCTATGAGACCTTGCAATTTTACTTGCTGTATAACATCATGGATTTTTCAAATACTTATTAGGATTGTCTGTTGCAGATGCCTTTATGTATGAAGTAGAACATTTTAAGTTTGGTAATTTCATCTCTGGGGTAAAAGAGTATTAGCTCAGCTGCAGCTTTCTAGACCGTATGTAGCGGTTTGATTGAATGTTTTTGCAGACAGGTGAAGGGGCTCTTGCAGTTTTCCAGTTGGCTTAAACAAATTCTTTCTAGTTGTCAGGTGCGACTTGCGAGAAAGGCTTAGCTACCCCTAAGATAGCTGGAGCTGGAGGGGTCCATGTTGGGGAGAATGCTGATTTATCATTCAAATCCTTGAAGATATCAGATTAGTTATATCAGTGAGCATGGCCATTTCTGGGGAATCTTGAAATCAGCTATAATTCTTCCTATACGTTGAAGACAGATCCCCTTCAACCATCTGCTATGCGGTGTGCTTGTGGTGGCCTTCTATTTCCTCTCCCTCTTTTGAAGAATGCTCAGCAGGGAAGGACTAGTGCACTGTTCACATTATGCACAGTATATGACCGGTGCACAAGTGATTCCAAACTCCTCCTTGATTGGTTGGCATCAGGGTGAACTTGCTCTACTTTTCATAAAGTGTGGAGGGCGTTGGATATTCTGAAAATGGTGGTCTGAGGGGTGCTGATGTGTATTTATTTTGTCGATTTTCGGCCAAGGACAACGCATCCATGCTGCCTCCTTGTCTTTGCGAAGGTGTTAAAATCTAGAAATTAGTCATTAATCCACTTGGATTTTTAGGCCTGGCTTGACAGTGCAGAAGTCATCTGACCTTTTAATCAACACCAATGTTATTCTACAGTTCTTTGCTTCCAAATACATATTAATTCTTATAATATTTGCTTTTAACGCTTCACATTACCATACAGTATTCTTTTAAATCCAGACCTATTGAAATTGCCAATGTTTGTTCCATTTACTGTGGATTTTGTCATAGCAAAGGTTCATCACACAGATACCAAAAGTGCTTGACAAAAGATCATAAAAATTTAAAGGCATGGTCACCTGTCTATCATTCAGAGACTTTGATTTAGTAAAATTTTGTCCATCTTTTCCTGAGATATAAGGAAGAATTTGGATAGTTAATGCACCTTTGTTGCATATTTTGTTCTTTTTCGGGATCTCCACTTGAAACAAATATTGACATTGTCAGGAATCTGGGTTTACTGTGCTAATGCACGCTGACACGGCACTGCGCATTAAAACCAGACATGCAAGAGGTTTGGGTTTATTGTGCTAATGCAGGCAGACACAACACTGCCGCGTTGAAATCAGACATGCATGAAACAAAACATGCCTATACTGAAAGCGCCCTTGCAAAATAATCCCTCATGCTTTGCCTTGCAAGGATAAGGGTGGGTGGAAGGATATACCCATTAACCAATAGCATATGGTGGGAAAGACATAAACTTCACTGAGTTTATCCAAAATGTGACTGACAAAACCTTAAGCCAAAGGCTGAAAGAGGCTGATACTATAAAACAACAGTTAAAGGGCGTACACAAAGTCCACTCTTTATATTGTAAGCATTTGGACTGATTTTCAGCTTTACTGTGAAAACTCCAACCTAAAAAGGCAAATCCACTGCAAATAAATGAACACACAAAAAAGTGCACACACAATAGTTAGACCTTCCCATCCACCCTAGGCCTGTCAAAACTGGCAGAAGAGAAGAGAAAGAAGCAGTACAATGAGATAGTCATTGAGTGCTGAAGTATAAGCAGGGGGGGGGGGGGGTCAGGTCCTTTCACTTAGGTAGATCTCTTCCCAGACTGTCATACAAGCCAGGGAGAGATGTAATGAAAGTAGGGGCTTGAAAAATACCTCTTGACCTGGCCAGAATAATATGGGTTGTTTTATATGTAGCTGCCTATTTGGACCCGGTTGTAGAATGTCGCCACCGATATTCTGGGAGAGCGTTCTGGTGACAACAATTGGGCTTCACAGGACAGGCTTCTGGAATGGTGGTGTGCTGTCCTCTGCAATAAACAGCATCTTTATTCCTTAAGACACCCTTCTTGTGCTGTTCTTCACAACACAGAATCAATGGGCTACACCTACAGAATGGCCTGTGAGGGTGGGTTACAAATAAATTAAACCTTCACGGCCTTGCCAAGCAGTCAGGGATGAAGCTGTTTTACAGCCCCTGCCTTGCCAAGGGTGGGGAACTGTTTTTTTATTCTGTCCCCGGACTTGCCTAATGGCTCGGGAGGTGTACATGAATCTTCTACATTCACACTCCTGCCCAAGGGTCAGATAAATGCTGCTTGCACAAGAGTCGGTGGACTGCAGTAATGTTACTGCCCTCATTGATGAATGAAAACACAATAGATGGAGAGGAGAAGGGCAAGACACCATATGTCCCTTCAAAGACTCAAACCAATCCCAAGTAACAGTTTGGTGGCAATTGGAATAAAGAAAGTAGTGTACTGTACACCAGAATTGAGGTCCAGTAAAATATCCAGACTATGGATATGAGTAAAATGTTGCCTCCAGTCTAGGGAAAGTCATCCTTTATGGAAGAGGAAACCTCACACACCTAATAGTGTCGTGCTTCATCATCGGTATCCTCTCCCTACCCTGGTAGGACAAGCCCACCAGGGCGGACTCAACCTCCTTGAAGACTGCACTCGAAGGAGGGAGTTCTTAAAACAATTCTACTGGATAAAGCAACAAAAGGGGGATCTAGATCGAGCTAAAAATACCTTAGTGTTCCTAGGTAAATACCTTTATTCAGCAGGACACTAGGTATGACTAAAATCCAAATGTGGATGGGTATGTTGAGAATAATGGCTCAAACCCATATACTATCTTCCAACATGTTTCTGGTCATATTTGGTAGCCTAAATGGTCTGGGGCATTCTTCAGGGATAAGGGATCCCTAAGACTAAATATTCAGAATCTACTAGTCCCTAACACACAATGCTGAAAAAGTGTGAGCTACTTTTTGAACCTATGTGAATCCTGCCTGGAGCTTAATAAGGGTAACTTGATTACCTTAATTTTTAGGGGATACCGGCATCCTGGTCACAGAGGGGGTGGTGTCGTTTTTTATCTATCTACACACAAAAACATATTTATTATGTATGCACAACACACACATTACCTACTGGCGGTCGCCAGCAGGTAGTTATAGGTGGGACCTAGTTTCGATAGGAAAAGCGTTTTTTGTTAGAAATTTCCCCAAAAATGTAGCCAACCGGTTCCATTTCTCCATGGAACGTTTCTGTGTGATCTGTCCAAGAAGGGACCAAGAAAAAAGGGGAGGGTAAAAAAAAAGTGTGTTTCCCATGTTAATTCCCATTGGGATTTTAGACACGACTTCTGCCCAAACCGCTGAATGGAATTACACTAAATTTGTCAGAGAGCTAGATCTTGGCCCAAAAAGAGACTTGATATAAATCTATTCAGTAGCTTTCGAGATATTTAAGAAAATCAAAATGTGTATATCTAGGGTTGTGAATTCTACATGAATATTGACGATCTTGTGCAGAGATCTGATAGGCTACCAACACTTCAACCAGGAAGTGTTGGCAGCCTTTTTGGGACTCGGCTGAGTCTGTTTCCCCAAAATAACAATAAAAAATAAAAGGGGAAAGTTAGGAATACCCGGACCTCCTAGCCAAGGAGCTGAGGGCCCCCAGGGACACTGCCAGGGCAAAAAAGTATGAAACATTTTTTTTCCTACAAAATCATGAGCATTTGTGAATTTGTGACCGTGGGGGCTTTGGGCAACCCCCTCAGTCCCCAACGTAGCACATTGGGTTCCATGGGTAGGCTCTAGGGCACCCAGGAAGAAGAGGCCAGGCACGTGGGTATGGGTTCCCTGTGGCCACTCACTCACCCACACAGTTACTCACACACCCACTTATACACCCATACAGCCACTGACACACCAATAATGCAACTCAGACACCTACGCACACATGGCTATACACAGTCACTCACATATTATATGTTAAAATTAGTATCACTCATTAGTAGCACACCTAATATATAATTAAACTTTTGCAGTAGCTTAGTATATATGTTTAACACTCTTAAAACACTTACAATCCCTGGATGATGTCATCAGTGAAGTCATTTGACATGTCATCAGTGATGTAATATGTGAGGTCATAAGCAGTGCATTGTAGCAACATAAGTTATTGTTAGCTCACATAGCTATAACTGCTCAATTTCACAGTTTATTTTACGAGTGAACCCTGAGCCTAACTATAACATCCCTGTAACCTTTGTTTTTTCAGTTAATTTGTAAGGTTTTTTAAAATTCTATTTCCCAACTATAATGTCCCTGTAACCTTTGATTCTTTTTGTGTGAATTTCAACGTTCTTTTAAATGTTATTTCCTAACTATAACGTCTCTGTAATCTTTGATTTTTTATGTGAATTTCTAAGGTTTAAAATGTTTTATTACTGAACTGAAACCTGTTACCTTTGAGAGTGAGTGTGTGAGTGACTGCATGAGTGACTGAGTGGGTCTATCAGTGGGTGTGTGAGTATGTGAGTGTGTCTGGGAGTCGCTGCATAAGTGTCTCACTGGGAGTCTGAGTGGGAGTGTGAGTGGGTGCATGAGTGTCTGAGTGGGTGCGTGAGCGTCTGAGTGGCTCTGTGAGTTAGTGTCTGAGTCTCTCAGTGGGTCTGTGACTGGGTGCATTAGTGTCTGAGTGTGCATGTGAGTGTGCATGAGTCTCAGAATGAGTCTGTGAGTAGGTGCATTAGTGTGTGAGTGGGTCTGTGAGTGGATGTCTGAGCCTGTGAGTGGGTCTGTGAGTGGGTGCATCAGTGCCTGTGTAAGTCTGTGAGTTGGATGCCTGAGACTCTGAGTGTGTGTGTGTGAGTTGGTGCATGAGTCTCCAAGTGTGTCTGTCAGTGTCTGACTTACTCTCTAAATGGGTGCGTCAGTGGGAGCATTAGTGTCTGAGTGGGAGTGTAAGTGGATACATGAGCCTCTGAGTGGGTTTATGAGTGAGTGCATGAGTTGGTCTGTCAGTGGTTGCATGAGTCTGTAAGATGGCCTGTGAGTGGGTGAAAGAGTCTATGAGAGGTTGTGTTAGTGTCAGAGTGGGACTGTGAGTAGGTGTATGAGTCTCTGAGCCGGTCTGTCATTGGGTGCGTGAGGGTCCGTGAGCGGGTAAGCAAAACTGAGCGTGAATGTGTGTATTTTAAATTTTTTTGTACTTTTCACCAATATTCGCAAAAACGACACAATCTTTGCAAAGTCCCCATGACGTTACATGGAGGGCATGCTAATGGCCACAATGCCTTTGCGAATATCATGTGTAAAAAAAAATACTTTTTGACACATAACTTGATTTACTGACACCCCTTTATGGTTTATGAGTGAATGCATGAGTTGTCTGTCAGTGGGTGCATGAGTCTGTAAGATGGCCTGTGAGTGGGTGAAAGAGTCTATGAGAGGTTGTGTTAGTGTCAGAGTGGGACTGTGAGTAGGTGTATGAGTCTCTGAACAGGTCTGTCATTGGGTGCGCGAGTGTCTGTGAGTGGGTCTGTGAGTGGGTAAGCAAAACTGAGGGTGAATGTGTGTATTTTAATTTTTTTTTGCACTTTTCACCAATATTCGCAAAAACGACACAATCTTTGCAAAGTCCCCATGACGTTACATGGAGGGCATGCTAATGGCCACAATGCCTTTGCGAATATCATGTGTAAAAAAAAAAAAAAATTTTGAGACATAACTTGATTTACTGACACCCCTTTATGGTAAATATGAAGGCAGGGTTCCTCTACCCTGACTCCTTCTACAACTTTTATGGTGAATTTTCATCCCGGGGACTGTTTCCCGTTTTCTCAAATGGCAGCCGCAGCTTTTTGCTCAGGTAGCCAGCCAATCACGGCATTCCTGTTGGCGCACGCATTCACAAAAAATCACTAAACAGTCACAAAATATCCACAGATATCACTAACTTTATTTTCTTAAGTTTCCCAACAACTACTGAACAGATTCACACCGAATAATTGAAAGTGTAATCTGTGTAACCAAATCTTCCTTTCTACAAAATTTGGTGTAATTCCGTCCAGTATTTCGGGCGGCAGCTTCGACTAAAGTTCCTTTGGAAATTAACATGAGAAATGCACTTTTTTTACCCCCTTCTTCATGATCGCCTAGAAACTTTCCATGCACAACAAGATTCACTGGGGCACTTGTTTTGGAACATTTTGTGAAGATTCGTCAAACGGTACCAAAGATATAGGCAAGTGAAAAAAACACTCTTATTGCATGTATATAAATATAGTTCAAGGTGCCTCTTCTGTGTTTTTGTGTTAAAGTAACAGGGCTCATTTGTTCCCGAAGTGATACCTATTTACTACTTGTGATGCATTTGATAAAGCAATATAAAAAATAGAATAAAAGTTCGAAGACAGGATATACATGGAATATACAGCAGAAAGATTGCAGAATCTTATAGGCAATACAACACTGATTAGAAAGCTCTGATAATTTACTAGATAATATATATAAGTATAAATATAAAGTATAAATATAGAGTGCAAATATAAAGTGCAATGCGTTCTCCCTATAGAATGCAGGTGTTGTGAATACTCCACAACCTTCTTGTAACATACATATATATATATATATTCACAGAAAAAACCATAGGTTATAGTGGATATATAGTTAGGAATTTGCATTTACAAAACCTTGAAAATTCAATGAAAAAACCATTGGTTTTAGGCCATATATAGTTAGGAATTAGCATTTACAAAACCTTATTTTACTCGCATAAAACCATTGAAATTCCATATATAGTTAGAAGCGCTAACTATATATCGCGCACCCGCAATCCACTGCTGATGATGTCACATATTACATCATTCATGACATGGTCAGTGACATCACTGATGACATCACTGATGACATCTCAAATGACATCACTGATGACATCACTGATCACAACATCCAGTGATTGTATGTGTCTGTAAAGTTTAAATATGTTTCACATATTGAAGAATGAGTGGATGTATAAGTGTCTGGATGAAGAATTTAGTAGGTGCATGACTGACTGTATGAGTGAGTGATTAAATGTGTCTCACTGAGTGCATGGGTTAGTGACTAAACTGTCTTAATTTGTGCATCAGTATGTTTGTTGTTGTGTAAGCTGCTGCATGTGTTGATCAGTAGCTATAAGAGTGGCCATATGGGTTATTGATTGGTTGCCCAAGTATTTGAATGGGAGGCTGAGTGTGTGTGTGGGTGGCTGGGAGGTGCGTGACTCTGTGCATAGATGTGTAAGCAGTTGATTCACTAGGAGTATGAGTTCAAGAGTGCATGTGGAAACAGCTATATGGGCGGTTGACTATGCATGGGTGTGTTGGTGAGTGAATGGATTTCTCATTGCTACATGTGCAAGTAAGTACGTATGTAAAACACAATACATGTGAGAGTTGAGATATATAAATAACTGAACATAAGAGCCAGTGAATGTGTGAGTGGCTGTATCGATCACTGTGAGCTTGTATCAGGGATTATATAAGAGAATAAATATGTGTTATTATATGTTTGAATAAGTAAGATGTGTATAACTTTATAGTTGAGGAAATGGAGGTGTGATTGATTCTTTGCATGACTGACTAGGTGTGTGAGTAACTCCATGGATGAGTGACAGTCTGTGAGTGTCTGTTTATACTGAGTGTATGTAAGGTTATATTAGAGTCTGAAGAGGTTCATTGTATTATCACATGAGTGATGTGATCAGTGATGACAAATGAGATGTCATCAGTGATGTCATTTGAGTTGTCATCAGTGATGTCATCAGTGATGTCATTTGAGATGTCATCACTGATGTCATTTGAGTTGTCATCAGTGATGTCATTTGAGATGTCATCAGTGATGTCATCAGTGATGTCACTGACCATGTCATGAATGATGTAATATGTGACATCATCAGCAGTGGATTGCGGGTGCGCGATATATAGTTAGCGCTTCTAACTATATATGGAATTTCAATGGTTTTATGCGAGTAAAATAAGGTTTTGTAAATGCTAATTCCTAACTATATATGGCCTAAAACCAATGGTTTTTTCATTGAATTTTCAAGGTTTTGTAAATGCAAATTCCTAACTATATATCCACTATAACCTATGGTTTTTTCTGTGAATTTCATTGGTTTTTTAATAGCAAATATGAAAAGCTTTAAAATGTCAAGTACGTGATAGATAAAAACATTTTCGTATTTATGCACGCTGATGTGCTTTGAACGCTGCACCCCCCCCCTCCCCTCTTTTGTCTTAGTAGTACTCTCTCTTTGCAGATACTGAAGGGTAGTTAACGCAGGCCTTTACCCCCGTTGTAATCCGTCGTGCCTCCTTGTCTCTCCATTTGATTGATTGTTGTCCAAGCATTTACTGTTTTAGAATTGGTTCTCTTTGGATCATTCTCTATTTACAAACAAGCACAAAGTCGCAATACTCTGTTTAGTCTTTGCAGATAGTGAAAAATCGTGTAAAAAAATAAAAGTAATCGAGCAAAATCAGTAGGCCACTAATTGGATCTCTTTTTGACCTCGCTAAAATAGAAATATTAGGAACAACCCTTCATGAGAAATACGAAAATAGTGAGATGAACTGAGCTCCACACCATGAGGGCTGCAAGACAGCTCGGGATCACCCATCCCGCACAAAATAACGACAAACCCTATGCAAATATTAAAAATATAGACAACACACCAGCAAAGAAACAGGGTAAAACATTTTATTAAAAAACTATTTACATAACGTTGGTTTATAAGATGATGTCAGTAGTGGACCGATATGTGAATAGATCGAAAACAGCACAAGGCTCCAAAATCCGGATGGCAAGCTCCTGGATGTTGGGTGCCATAGTTTAGAGTTCTGAATTTCAGCCTTTTTCAATGCCTGTGCTTTGTTGAATCAAAATGGCGGCTTGACACAAAGCTGACTCAAGCGTTGCTACTGATGCTATGCAGACCAAAACTGGTTTTCAGTTTGTACATTTTTCTAGATTTTTCAATCCAAGTTTGGTTGACTTTGTAGAACGATGGCTTCAGATTTTCAACATACGGTGTGGTGGCGCTGACTGGGAGGGGGCGCTTCGCTCCTGCCCCCTCCCCAAGTAAGATTTTCATACGTGAAAGTACGTTAATGGTTTTGGTCCCTGAGATGCTTCGATGTCACTACCATTCTCAAATAGCATAAGTTCTGGATGTTGGGTGCCATAGTTAAGAGTTCTGAGCAGTGCTTGTAACACTGTCTGAAGCTTATTTCCACCTACTGCAGCTTCACTATTCTCAAAGTAAGTGAGTGTCGTTTGTGGACCTGACTGCATTAGAAAACAATGTGATATGTTACCTTCCTAAACAGCTTGACGGAGGCCCCTGAGGGGCGGTGTGATGGCCATGGACTCGGAGAAGACGCTTGGCTCCGACACCCTCCCCAAGTCTTATAGCACTGGTGTAGCCTGAGATCGCCCCCGACATAGGCGGCCGGCTCCCGGGGTCCGGCGGAACTTTTTGCCTTTTGATGACTCTTCAATTCTGGACCTTGTCCCACAATCCGTTTGACCTGAAGACAAGCTGTAGTGGGGCGCCCCTTTATCGTTTTAGTTGCCATTCCGCCCGCTTTTGCTACACTGTGCCTCTTCCGCCATTCAGCTGTTTACCGCCCGCTCTTGCGACTACAGCGTCTCGCTCACCATGTAGTTGAGATGCGCCCGCTCTTGCGGTGCAGCGATAGGCGGCTGCCACAGGACTCTCAAAATGGCGGCCGGCTCTTCGGTTTTGGGCCTGGTCCACTAAAATGGCCCTGGGACACCTTGGAACTCGGACGCTTGTCTGCTAGGGCTTGGGTCCCATTCTCGAAAAGCGTCCCCTCAGCCGTGAAGATTCTACAAAAGTCTTGGGGGCCTCCGACTCCCGCAGGCTTCTGGTGGGGAGCGGCTGCCATGATTGCTCGTGGAATGGCCACGACGGAGCTACGAGATGGTAGTGGTCTCATGCTGACGCCAGCTTTAGTCTGAAACATCCAGAAACACTATAGACTACCAATTCGATCAGTTCCGGTAGCGCCCCAACATGACCCGGAAGAGAAGAACTTGCCCTCCCCTCTTTGACTGATGGTTCTTGTTGCCTGTCCCCTCTGTTGTCATTTAACAGAACTTTTTGGACTGCTGAAAGGGGTTGTGTTCTGAACGCTGGTTGGTGGAGACATTTAGACTATATTCTTGACCTACGTTGTCGCGTAATGCGTTTTATGACACGCCGCGTTAGCGCACCCGGAAGTGATCCGAGGCGCGGCGCGCAGCGCGTAACGTAAGCATAACAGGTCATGTGACTTGTTAATAAAACTTTTCATTGGTTCATTTTACTTTTGTTAATTTAATGATGAAAAGCTTGGTCATATGACCTAAAAATTACGCTTTTTATTATTTTCGAACAATATTTTTTTTTCAAACATATGTTATAATATTCCAGGCTAATGTACTTTCCCGGAAAATTTACAACTGTCTTGCAAGTAAAATATATTCCTTTTTCGAGAAAAAGGGCGTTTCTTCCTTCCATGACGGAGCCGTTGAGTAAAAGAGATTCGGCCTGCTGTCTTAGTCGCCGATACGCCTGATTATCAGATTCTTATCGATCACTTTATGTTGCAGACATGAAAAACACAACTGCCCTTGACCATTTATCTTTACTGCGTTCCTACATATTATACCTTTTATCCGTCATGTAATTGGACTGCTTTATTTCACTTGCCTTTTACTGATTCGAAAACAGTCACTAAAAGTAAAAACTTTACAAATGTAAATACTACTACCGTGTTTTGTTTTAAAAACCTTTATTGTGAAAATGTCAGTATACAAATACGGGCCTATAACCACGTGGGCCGGCCACGGAGCAAACTGAAATAGTATATGATGAGGAGACATTTACACTGTAGAAGAACGTAACGAGCGGGCCATTAGGTGACAAGAACAAAGGTGTCTAACAGTTGCGGAATCGGTGGACGTACATTTTGTAATTAAAATACGACAGGGCCACTTACAATAACATTTTCTAGATATACATTTGCGGGCAAGGAGTTACAAGTCCCATTTATACCGGCGCCATTTTGGGCGAGGCCGGGCAGGTCCAAGATATAGTCAAAATGTCTCCACCAACCATCGGCCAGACCAGAACCCCTTTCGGCCCTTTATGCTACAAGATGGTGTCTTCCATTCAGAAAATATTGGTGGCAGCATTTTGAAAGGAAACAGAAACAGCCGTTCTCCTAGTGAGTTTCACATTGTTACATTTAGGAAGAATGTTGAAGAGTAGTATGTGGAAAATCTGAAGCCATTTTTCTACAAACTCTCAATCAGACTTGGATGGAAAAAAAAAACCTGAAGAATGTACAAACTGAAAACCAATTTTTGTCTGTATAGCACCAACAGTAACGCTTGAGTCAGCTTTGAGTCAAGCCGCCATTTTCATTCAATCAATAGCGTCCCCCTGCACACATTCAGGGACCTGGTCGTGTCTTCAGATGAAACGCATTGTAGGAAAAGAAGCAGAAAGGAAAAGGAAAAAAGTTCCGCCGGACCTAGTGAAGCTGCAGCAGGTGCAAATAAGCTTCAGACAGTCTTACAAGCACTGCTCAGAACTCTCAACTGAGGCACTCAACATCCAGGACTTGCCATTCGGATCTTGGTGCCTTGTGCTGGTTCCGACCTATTCACACATCGGTCCACTACTGACATCACCTCATAAGCCAACGGGGCACCCCACGCCGACTTTCGGCGCAGCATTGTAGGATGGCCACACCAGTGCGGCAACTTGCTGGACACAACATCGGGGCCATCCAGATCTCGGCGCGTTCGACTCACTGTACCGCAACAGTGACCGCAACTCAGCTGGACACGCCGTCTTTCGGCGCAGCATTGTAGGATGGCCACACCAGTGCGGCAATTTGCTGGACACCACCTCGGTGCCATCCGGATCTCGGCGCGTTCGAGTCACTGTACCGCAACAGTGACCGCAATTCAGCTGGACACGCCGTCTTTCGGCGCAGCATTGTAGGATGGCCACACCAGTGCGGCAATTTGCTGGACACCACCTCGGTGCCATCCGGATCTCGGCGCGTTCGAGTCACTGTACCGCAACAGTGACCGCAATTCAGCTGGACACGCCGTCTTTCGGCGCAGCATTGTATGATGGCCACACCAGTGCGGCAATTTGCTGGACACCACCTCGGAGCCATCCGGATCTCGGCGCGTTCGAGTCACTGTACCGCAACAGTGACCGCAACTCAGCTGGACACGCCGTCTTTCGGCGCAGCATTGTAGGATGGCCACACCAGTGCGGCAATTTGCTGGACACCACCTCGGTACCATCCGGATCTCGGCCCGTTGTGCTGCCTTCGGCCTATTCGCACATCGGTCCGCTACTGACGCCGCCTCACGTGCCAACGGATTTTCTACGCTTTTTGTAGCCCTATGCCGCATAACAGGTCATGTGACTTGTTTATAAAACTTTTCATTGGTTCATTTTACTTTTGGTTTCCTAAAGATGGAAGGCTTGGTCATATGACCTAAAAATAACACTTTTCATTGGTTTAGAACATTTTTTTTTCCCAAACGATGAAAGCCCCACCTTGTTTCTGGATCATTCAGACTGAAGCTGGCGTCAGCATGAGAGCACCACCATCTCGTGGCTCCGTCGTGGTCATTCCGCGAGCAATCATGGCAGCCGCTCCCCACAGGAAGCCTGCGGGAGTCGGGGGCCCCCAAGACTTTTATACAATCTTCACGGCTGAGGGGACGCTTTTCGAGAATGGAGCCCAAGCCCTAGCAGGCAAGCGTCCGAGTTCCAAAGTGTCCCAGGGCCATTTCAGTGGACCAGGCCTAAAACCGAGGAGCTGTCCGCCATTTTAAGAGCCATGTGGCAGCCGCCTATCGCTGCACTGCAAGAGTGGGAGCAACTCAACAACATGGTGAGCGAGACGCTGTGGCCGCAAGAGCGAGCGCAACTCAGCTAGATGGCCGCCACCTGGGGAGGCCCGTTCACGCCGGCTCCCCCACGCCCCCCCCCGGGCCGCCGCGCGCCAATTTTCGGAGCAGCATTGTAGGATACCAAAACCAGTGCGGCAGTTTACTGGACATCACCTGGGTGCCTGTCGTACATGTTGTGTCAGCCATGTGACACTGGACACAGACCGCTACTGACGAGGCCTCCCCCCGCACCACCCGGGACGCCCCACGCTGTTTTTCTGTGCTGCATTGTAGGATCCCTAAACCAGTGCGGCACCCAGGCGACATCACCTGGGTGCCGTCCAGAACTCTGCACGTTGTGCTGCCTTGGGACTATTCGCACAAAAGACAGCTTCTAACCATTGTTGCTTTTTGTGTTGAGAAATGTTTAAATGTTTTTAGTTTTTGTTCCGTTCGTTAAAGTTAGTAGTTAATAAAGTTTTATAACCTTACTTTGTTGGAGTGTTATCTATTTTTTTAAAAACGGGTGAATGGGGCCTTGAATCGGGTTATTGTCATGTGTGGGCTTTGGAAGTGTGCTGCTGCAGGATCGGACATTTCAAACTCAAATGCACGTTCTTTTTCTTACCTTTCCGAAGCATGGAGCGCAATAGCAGGCAGAGAAAGGGTGATGCACGTGTTGAACACTACCTGACCTGGCAAGTTGCTGGCAGTGCCCCCCCGCCCGCTCCTGAAAGAGGGCACCCACACACCGCCGCCCCGAGTACTTCACAAATCTTTAAAAGACCATGCGCTTGTTCATGAGGCTTAAATGGTTCATCACCTCTTCTAGAACCCCTGCATCGACCCTCTGACGTTTCATGGAAAAATTACCATGTAACACAATACCAAGCCCTGTCAGCTGAAACCCCCAAGGAATCGTGGGGCATATTATCAAGGGGGTTTATCTCCGCTTTTTTGGCTTTAAAAGCCATGAAAGCGGAGATAAAATTATTTCCCTATTACCAAGCTGTCGCTAACACCAGTTAGTGACAGCTAAAAGGAGATAGCGACCATCTTGGGCCCCGCTTTGCATGTCAGTGATACTTATCACTAATGACATGCAAAGTGGCGTGCCAAGATGTTAGCGACTGGAAACAGTCCCTAACATCGCTACCTTCTATTACCAACTTTTGGAGATATTCGCGCTAAGCGCGAATATCTCCAAAATCTAACACCTGCCCTGAGCAGTTCTTAGCCATGTTATCCAATGGGAGGTGGATAACATGGCTAAGAGCATTAGGTCGATAATACATGAATATCGCTGACTTTTCTGCGATAATAGCAAGGTTTATCTGCGATAAAAATCGCCGATGTGCGGCGATAATTTTTGTCTCTAAACAAGTTAGAGACAAAAATTATCGCTAGTTGTTCGTAATATGCCCCCGGGTTTTTGCTTGCAGAAATCGGGAGGCGGGAGACTAGCACTGAAATCAGTAGTCACACGCCTGAATCAGGAGGATTGGCATGTCTGAATTCTCTACAGCTGGGGCCATAAACTACATCCGCAGGGTTAGGTGATAGCCTGGGACCAGCCTGGCATCTAAAATGGCTGCCGTGCACGACAAAATTGTGGCATTCGAAAAAAGGCAAGATGGCGCAGCCGCTGGAAGAGATGTATCAACATATATCAGCCTCCTCAGCCACCCTCAGGAAACATAGGGGATTAGGATACGTCTCCCGCACCCCCTTATACCTAGTACTTTAATTAACGAAGCACAAAATGGCGAATTCCCGTTTCGCTACCAGTTTGCGGCCCAGTTCGCGGCCCGTGAAGCGCTTCTACCGTGAAAAATCATTTTTTTTTTATTTTCCCCACGGGACCCTTTAATAACCCCAACAACATTCCTAGGGGGTCAAGAGGGGGATACCTTGCCCCCTTTCATTAAATTCCCCCTTAGTTTTTCACCTTTTCTTCTCTCTCGATCCTACCGAGAGACAAGATGGCGGCCGCTCCGGACTGTCACGCAGCAAAAAAAAAAAAAGCTCACGCACAGCCGCTGGAAGAGATGTATCAACATATATCAGCCTCCTCAGCCACCCTCAGGAAACATAGGGGATTAGGATACGTCTCCCGCACCCACTTATAACTAGTAATTTAATTAACGAAGCACAAAATGGCGAATTCCCGTTTCGCTACCAGTTCGCGGCCGCGCTTCTACCGTGAAAAATCATTTTTTTTTTATTTTCCCCACGGGACCCTTTAATAACCCCAACAACATTCCTAGGGGGTCAAGAGGGGGATACCTTGCCCCCTTTCATTAAATTCCCCTTTCGTTTTTCACCTCTTCTTCTCTCTCGATCCTACCGAGAGACAAGATGGCGTCCGCTCCGGACTGTTTAGAATGTTGACAGACACCGGAGAGCCAATCAGCTTTCTGCGCGCAAAGTTCCGATAAGCGAAAAGTAAGCGGACCGGATCGCTGCCCGGAGCGCTGTTACAGATATATATCTTGATTTAAACGTTAATTTCTCAAAATCCACTGAAGCACATATATTGAGACCTAGCAAAGGCACATCGGGCTAACAGTCCCTACAATTTTGCCAAGTTTCGTGCAAATCCATTCAGCCGTTCGAGCTAAAAGTGAGTCCAACCGCCCTATCGAAAACTCAATGCAAAAAATGCGTTTTGGGACCCCCCTTTTTTCTCAGCCCCCCCTTGACGAAACCCCACCAAATTTTCAGGGGCTGCTCAGAAACAAAATGTGCCATTTTCCTGAAAATTTCAGCCGATTCCGTCCACAAACGCAAAAGTTATTAGACATAGAATTTTCAGAAATCCCATAGGGAAAAAATCCTAACTATATATACCTACTGGCGACCGCCAGTAGGTAATATATATATATATATATATATTCACCCTAGGATGCCTCTGACATGAAGACGCCACTCCGTATGTGAACAGGTACAACCTTCTTTATTGCAAACTGCGCCCAGCGCCTGTTATTTTCAAGGGGTCCCAACGCGTTTCGAAGCGTCTCGCTTCTTCATCAGGGGATGGCACTTATTGAGACCGGATGGTAACTGCAGCCCTATTTGTCCATTGCGCATGCGCCCTCCAATGGGTGCATGCTGGGAGCTGTAGTTCGTTAGTGCTCCTTCGGTGGAGTCCGTGTTCTCAAAACAATTCCGTGCTTTCAGTCCATGTTTAACTGCCCTCCAGTGGGCTACAGACACAGTGCCCAGTTTTAATTTAGCAGTTCACTCACGCTGCTTGTCGGCTGTCGGATGGCAGTCCCCGCAGACCCGCACTGACCTTTCCAGCGGGCGGTGCATCTTCCGCGGTTGAGGCCACCGCGTATAAATCTTCACCCTAGGATGCCTCTGACATGAAGACGCCACTCCGTATGTGAACAGGTACAACCTTCTTTATTGCAAACTGCGCCCAGCGCCTGTTATTTTCAAGGGGTCCCAACGCGTTTCGAAGCGTCTCGCTTCTTCATCAGGGGATGGCACTTATTGAGACCGGATGGTAACTGCAGCCCTATTTGTCCATTGCGCATGCGCCCTCCAATGGGTGCATGCTGGGAGCTGTAGTTCGTTAGTGCTCCTTCGGTGACCCGCACTGACCTTTCCAGCGGGCGGTGCATCTTCCGCAATAAGTGCCATCCCCTGATGAAGAAGCGAGACGCTTCGAAACGCGTTGGGACCCCTTGAAAATAACAGGCGCTGGGCGCAGTTTGCAATAAAGAAGGTTGTACCTGTTCACATACGGAGTGGCGTCTTCATGTCAGAGGCATCCTAGGGTGAAGATTTATACGCGGTGGCCTCAACCGCGGAAGATGCACCGCCCGCTGGAAAGGTCAGTGCGGGTCTGCGGGGACTGCCATCCGACAGCCGACAAGCAGCGTGAGTGAACTGCTAAATTAAAACTGGGCACTGTGTCTGTAGCCCACTGGAGGGCAGTTAAACATGGACTGAAAGCACAGAATTGTTTTGAGAACACGGACTCCACCGAAGGAGCACTAACGAACTACAGCTCCCAGCATGCACCCATTGGAGGGCGCATGCGCAATGGACAAATAGGGCTGCAGTTACCATCCGGTCTCAATAAGTGCCATCCCCTGATGAAGAAGCGAGACGCTTCGAAACGCGTTGGGACCCCTTGAAAATAACAGGCGCTGGGCGCAGTTTGCAATAAAGAAGGTTGTACCTGTTCACATACGGAGTGGCGTCTTCATGTCAGAGGCATCCTAGGGTGAATATATATATATATATATATATACATATATATATATATATATATATATATATATATATATATATATATATATATATATATATATATATATATATACACATATATATATATATATATATATATATATATATATATATATATATATATATATATATATATATATATATATATATATATATATATTACCTACTGGCGGTCGCCAGTAGGTAGTTATAGTTAGGATTGTTTTCCATAGGAAATCCGCAACATTCTATTGAGAATAACTTTGGCGCCGGTTGAGGAATATGCCTGTAATTTTCCTTAAATTTGCCTCACTGCGCTCCGCTCCTTCCCTGAAAGTTTGGGGGGGATTCGTCAAGCGGGGGCCGAGTTAAAAGGGGGGTCCTAAAACGTGTTTTCCCCATGTTAATTTCCATAGGGCAGTTGGACTCACTTTTAGCCCGAACGGCTGAATGGATTTCCACCAAACTTGGCAAAATTGTAGGGACTGGTAGCCCGATGTGCCTTTGCTATGTCTCAAGATATGTGCTCCAGTGGATTTTGAGAAATTTAGGTTAAAAAAAAATATATATATCTATAAGCGCGCCCCAGTACGCGCACGGGGCGCGTACCAGCGCGCTACGCGAGTTCGCGAGCGGAAAGCTGATTGGCTCTCGGGTGTCTGTCAACACCCGAGAGCAGTCCAGAGCGGCCGCCATCTTGTGTCTCGGTAGGATCGAGACACAAGAGGTGGCAAAAACAAAGGGGGAAATGACCAAAAGGGGGCAGGGTAGACCCCCCCTGACCCCCTAGGTTTGATGTGGGGGCCATTTTTTGATTTGCGCGGGGGGAGCGCCCGGGTGGCGCACCGGGGAGCATACCGGGGAGCGTACCATGGGGAAAAAAGAATGACAGATTTAAAAAAAAATTTAGTTTTTTTATAAATTGGAGGTAGTTCTAAAAAGAACTGTTTTTTTATTCTTTTTGTTGTTTTATAATTTTTTTAATTGTTTTTTTGGAATTTTTTTACTTTTTTTGGCTTTTATGAACAATTTTATATTTTTTTGTGCTATTTTTATGGGGACAAACAAAAAACAGGGAATTGTAAGTGGCTCAACTGGAGCAAAAAAAATCAGGAAAAAATAAAGGTTTTTTTTGGCGCTTGTGGTTGTCACCAGCACGGTTGATGAGTTTAATGCTTTGCTCACCATAGAAAATTGTCCTTCCACAAAATTTGCAAACTATTTTGAAATCTCCAAACTGGGTTTGGATGTTTAGGACCATCTCCCTTGTCTCTGGACCCGATGGAGTGGGTTGCTTACTTTGGGAGGTGCTGGGAGAAGATTGGGGAGGGTTTCTGGTCAGTTCTCTGACCTCTGCCGCAGCATAGTTGTTTGGGTGCCGGCGTTGCATGTGGCGAATCATAGTGTTGTTGCCAAAAGAATACTTTTTGGCAGGGTTCCCCCTGGAAAGTACAGTGCCACAGATCAGACAAGTAACCTTTGGCGCATTAACTTTCTTGAGGCCCCTTGGGATTTTAAAAAACTCCCAGACAATGTGCTCCTTTGGCTTATAAGGGGTAGTATGTTCAGGCAGGAACCGCCTCTCCTCCTCCTCCTCCTCTTCTTCTTCTCCACCACTGTGGTGTTGTGGTGGTCCTCATGGTGGTGGTGGTGGTGGTTGAGATGCTCCTGCTGCTGCTGCTACTGTAGCCATTTCTCAGTACAAATAGGTACAAATAGGTCTGCAAACAGGTCTTCCTCAGTCAAAATACAAAGTGAGAATGAGGAAAAAAGATGGGGCCTTTCATCATTTGGAAAACAAAACTGTCCTGAACCAATGAAAAGTGTTATTTTCAGGTCACATGACCCGGGTTTTCATCATTTGGAAACCAAAACTGTCTTGAACCAATGAAAAGTGTTATTTTCAGGTCACATGACCCGACCCGCTTACGCTATGCGCCCCCGGGCGCTTACGTAGCGCGATCGTATGCGCTCGAGTGATGTCACTGACCATGTCATGAGTGATGTAATATGTGACGTCATCAGCAGTGCATTGCAGGCGCCCACGTTATAGTGAGTCCAACCAACTATAACGTGGGAATTTCAATGGTCTTATGTCAGTAAAATTTCCAGCTAACTATAACTGGTGTGAAACCTATGGTTTTTTCAGTGAATATATATATATATATATATATATATATATATATATATATATATATATATATATATATATATATATATATATGTATATACATTAATTTGTATCAAGATATGTGTCAACTAGCAACTGGTGATGGAACAAGCTCGGGCCCAGCAACAACGATGTCATGCCTAGCAAGCACTAGAATTAAATAGTGATATATATAATTTTGCATCATAGGGGATCGTATGAGGCGAGGGATATTATGAACTACACAATGAATGCAATTGTATAGCAACAGCACGGAGTAATTGCAACAATAGTAGAAATTTATGACACATTTAAATACACTTCACATGTCTCTACGCATCCGATGGTATCCTCGCGGCAAGATGTTAATGGCCTTATGACTGGCTGAGCGTTATCAGCCGGTTTGTAAATGTTTATGTTATGGTTAAACTGGGCACATAGAACCTGTCACAAAAACTACTGAATCTTCTATGTCTATGTTAAGGTGTGTGTGAGCCATGACTCATTGGTAACTATGACAACGAATAGCCTATCATGATGTAAAGCCTTTTCTTGATGTGTCATCGTGTTAAATGTTAAATATGCATATGTCACTCACAGCAGAGTAAGTGAGCAAGGCGGAGGCTTCGGCCGAAACGCGTCTGTGCAGCATGTCGGATTAAATTTTCTTGAGTAAAATTCACGGAGTCAGTGCCTTCCTTCTATCGCATGGGAATCGGATTGGTAAACAATATATATATATATATATATATATATATATATATATATATATATATATATATATATATATATATATATATATATACATTAATTTGTATCAAGATATGTGTCAACTAGCAACTGGTGATGGAACAAGCTCACAAGATCTACTATCAATGAGTGGGCAGAAAAAGCCAGCCACCCCGTTTAAACTAAAATCAAAGTTTGTCCCCCCAGCAGCACATGATGGATTTGACACTTTCAGTTAATATGTGGTGGCACAAATCAAAAAGTTGTCCCACACAAACAATAAAACAAGGAAAAAATACTCAAACCAAGAAAGAAAATTCGACCAATTGATAGTCAAACTGCAAAAGGAAGAGTTGATAATTCGAAATTCGGATAAGGGCGGAAATATCATCTTATGGCCGTTGTCTGATTACTTAAAGGAAGCATATGGACAACTAAACAATATCCAATGTTACAGAAAGAGCACCCCGTTGAAATATAAAGCCATACAGGAAACATTATTCAGAAGTCTGTTGGGATGGAAAGGTTTGGGTCTCCTAAGTGGGGATGAATATAAATTCATCAAAAGGAACATCCCCTGGTACCCTATATTTATTTTATACCCAAGGTCAACAAGAACTTAACTGCGCCAGCAGGTAGACCTATTATTGCAGCGTGTGAAGGACCTTTGGAGAACCTTTCAAAATACATTGATTATTTTTTACAGACACACATGAAGAAATTGGAGTCTTATGTTCAAGACACTAGTGGCTTTATTGGTAAAATTAAGAATATTGTGTGGAGTTCTGATCTATTGTTGGTTACATTGGATGTGAGTTCCCTTTATACTTGTATAAAGTATAGGGATGGCCTACAGGCTTGTGAATATTTTTTAAGTTCGAGACCAATGGAATTTGCACATCACACGAAAATGTTGTTGGAAATGTCCTTTTGCTAAGAAAATAACTACTATCTTTTTAATGGCCAATTTTACCAACAGGTACAGGGTGTAGCCATGGGGGCCAGTTTCTCCCCCAGTTACGCTTGCCTTTTCATAGCCTGGTGGGAGGAACTGGTCCTCATGGGTGAATTTGAATACAACTGTACACATAACATAATTTCCTGGATGCGTTTTATTGACGATCTTTTTATTGTTTGGCGTGGTACAGAAGAGAGTGTGTTAAAATGTATATATAAAATTAATGTGAATGATCTTAATTTGAATTTTACATCTAATATTAGCAAACACTCAGTGACATTTTTAGATGTGCAGGTTTTTATAAACAACAATATCTTAACAACTACCCTTTTTAGAAAACCCACGGCGGGCAATACATTGCTCCACGCTACAAGTGCTCACCCCCCACATTTAATAACAAACATTTACAATGCAATGGTCTCGGCATTATTAAAGGTAGAGCTATTGGCATTGCTCATGATTTTCTTTTTGTTTAAAACATAAATAAATGGTATTGTCATTTACAATGGCAATAGGTGAGCATTAGAGAGCAGTAGAGATTATTCGCGGGCACAGAGCCACACACACAGAAAGCCACCCACACACACACACACAGTCACCTACACACACACAGAGCCACCCACCCACACACATAGCCCTACCCACACACAGAGCGCTACCCACACACACACACAGCCCTACCCACACACACAGAGCCCCACACACACACACACAGACAGAGCCACACACACACAGACAGAGCCTCGCACACACAGAGAGCCATGCACACACACAGACTGTGGTAGGATGGCACAGTGCTGCTGTGGAAGGATGGCGTGGTGGTGCTGTGGAAGGAAGGCACGGTGGTGCTGTGGAAGGATAGAGCAGTGGTGCTGTGGAAGGATGGCGCGGTGTTGCTTTGGAAGGATGGCGCGGTGGTTCTGTGGAAGGATGGAGTGGTGGGGCTGTGGAAGGATGGAGTGGTGGTGCTGTGGAAGGAAGGAGAGGTGGTGCTGTGGAAGGATGGTGCTGTGGAAGGATAGAGTGGTGGTGCTATGGAAGCATGGAGTGGTGGTGCTGTGGAATTATGGGGGAGTGGTGCTGTGGAAGGTATACAACTGTTACTACGAAGTTTTCACCACACACTACCATTACAACGCAGGCATTACCACGCATACCATTACAACGCATTGCGCTGGGGGGCGCTCTAGGATAGGGAATAAGTATAATTTTATATCCAACACCTTCCCTAGTGTCCACGGGGACTGGAGTTGGAATATAAAATTATACTTACCACTATCCAGCACCTCTAAGCGCTATGCGTTGTAACGGTATGCGTTGTAAATACCGCGTTGTAATGGTATGCGTGGTAAAAGTATGCGTTGTAACGTCATACATCCGCTGTGGAAGCATGGGGGAGTGGTGCTGTAGAAGGATGGCGCTGTGGTGCTGTAGAAGGATGGCGTGGTGGTGCTATAGAACGATGGTGCGGTGGTGCTGTAGAAGGATGGCGCGGTGGTGCTGTAGAAGGATGGTGCTGTGGAAGCACTGCTGCACTTCATGCTGTACATGTGAGAGAAGCCTCCACATACTATGTTGTGCTTGCCTCAACCTATGCTGTGCTCTCCACAGCCCATGATTTGCTCGCCCGATCCTATGCTGTGCTCTTGCAAGTGATGGAAGCTTGCACTGTTACAGCTCATGCGCTTGCTGAACCGACGTCTGCCTCTTGCAGGTGATAGAAGTGTGCACTACTAAACTTCAAGTTGCACGTGTGTGTGTGAAGGCCCCACATCTGATGCTGTGCTCTCACCATCCCACACTGTGCTCTTGCAAGTGAGTGAAGCTTACACTTCTACAGTCAGTGCTGTACACGTGCTCCATGTAACAGAAGCTTGCACCTCTCATGCTGTGCCTCTTGCCAAACCTTTCCTATCCCTGTACTCGCTCTCCAACCATCCCCTATTCTCCACCAACTCCCACCCAAATTTCCATCACCACATCATGCAGCCAAGCACCCTAACTTCCTCTCCATGTAACTAAAGGACTTCTCAACCACTCATCATCCGGTGTCGCTGCCACTTCCTACACCATCCCCCTTTCCTGGTGACATGTCTGCCCCTTCTAGCGTCACATCATCCTCATTCGTACCATGTCAAAGTTTAGTGGCGTTTACTTGAAACTTAAGCTGTAACGCAAGGAAATCGTGCAGATTTGAGGCTCGTTGATCATAGCAGACAATGATTACTTTTAAGTAAGAGAGGCCATACTTAATAGGGCCAAGGGACATTCACCCCCACCTCACCTCTATTATGAGCCCAACCCATCTTCATTTCACAGTGATTCCCCTCAGGTCTCCCTTCCTCTAATCTCTGTCTCAGGTACTTATAGCCTCCCACCCCCAACCTACACAGCTTGGTAAGGTTCCTACTGTGCACAAGGAAATCAACTCAAAATACACATTTACCCGCCCTCCTCCGCCCTCGCCCAGTAGGTCCCACCCTCTCACCTTGCGCTGCTGCCGCTCCCATGCTGGGTCCAGCAGCATGTCTCAATCCCACTCGTCGTCCTGCGCCATGTAGGGGCCGCCGCCGTTGTTGCTGGGCCCGAGCTGGTAGGGCTGGTTGGCCGTGTGCCACCCTGGCGGCGCTCTGCGCTGGCTAGGCAGCCAGAAGCGTTGCTGGGGCTCATGCGGGCGCCTCCCTCGGGCTTCACTGGAGGGGACTGGGCTCGTGCGCTTTGAGGTTTCCAAACGGGCCACGCAAAGGCTGCTCCGCGTTTCGAGCTGACTTCTTTGGTGTCTCACGCTGCCTGCCTCACACTGCTTGCTTTTGCGCCTGCGCACACTAGTCGCGTGCCCTCTTTCCCCTTCCTGCAGTCAGACGAAACACTGCAAAACTCCTCCATAGCAAAAGACTATTGGAACAAGAAGTTCATAAATAATGCACTAGGAACCGCCCACGAGACTCATAAATATGCACATTAGTACAACCGGCCGAGCAGGTACAGCCACAAGGCCGATGGGGAGGTGCTCAACTGGTCGTCAATACACATGCCCCTAGATACTGTCAGCGGAAGCCGTGTCAGTTCGGGAGAGAGTCGTGGATATGCTGCAATTTTAGATTGGGCAAACTGCTCCCCAGGCGCCATCTAAAGATTACTATTTATAACTTGGTAGTCAGATTGGAGCTACAGTCACTTTGTGCTGCCACTCTATTGCTCGTTCCCAGCGTTTTAAACGTAGGCTCTGAAAAATTACATATTGGTTTTGTGTGTACACTTGAATTCAATGTGTAGCTTTTTAAAAAGCTTTTCTGGCGTCTAACCTCCTTACAGGTTGCAACAGATTGTGAAAGAGTTCGAAATAAGAAACAAGAAAAAACTGCACAAAAAAAAGTGGCAGCCGCAAACATCCGAAAATTTCGGATTCGGCGGCGTGTTTTTGGCGTTCTGAGTGACGGATGACGTCACAATCGAAAGAACGCAAAAAAACACGCCCCGAATCCGAAAGAGACGGGGCTTGAACTGAGTGATGCCCCTCTCATCCAATGGCTGGCCTCCGTTTCGGAAGCCAGCCAATGGAGGAGAGAGGCGGGTTCAAGCCCCCATACTCCAAAACACTAAATCTCCTCCCGGAGACTGCGCAAGCGCAGCCTTCGGTCCTCGACCTAAACCCAGCTATAGCTTTTCGAAAAGCTAGAAGCATGGGCAATATGTTAGCTAAAAACAGTCAGGAAAGCTTCAAAAAGGACAATTGGCTACCATCTAGAAAGGGTTTTTAAAGATGTTTGACATGCAAGGCCTGTCAGTTTGGTACAAATACCAAAGACTATATAACAGCATTCTCCAGGACTAGTAAAGATATAAAACAACATCTAACTTGCAAGACAGAATATTGTGTCTATGTCCTGGAATGCGAGTGTCATCTTAAATATATAGGTAGTACCAAACTGCAGGTACACAAATGTATCTTGCAACATCTAAGGACAATCACTAACAAGGATCAAAATTACCCTGTTGCAAGACATTTTGAGGCTGTCCATAATAGTAACCCCAAATGTCTCAGATACTATACAATAGAATCCATCCCATTAACAAAGAGAGGAGGAGACAGGGAAGCCCGCCTTAGACGAACTGAAACCAAATATATCTTAGAGTTCGGTTCCAAATGGCCTTGGGGGGGGGGGGGGGGGGGTTAAATGCAACGGAAGATCTTCACACATTTTTTCTGTGATTGATTTAAAGTCCTAGTCTAATTTTAATCTGTATGTTTATTGAATCTGAAAGTGTAGGACCCTTTATGTAATAATTAGCTGGAACCTCTGAAACTGAATTATACCCTCTTCTGTTTAAAAGAATAAAAAAAGATTTTATAGCTTACAGAATTGGATGTCCTATTTGGGATATGTTTTTTACGGTTGTTTTTAAGACATTATGGGTAGTTTTTATCTATGTGTATTTTAATCAGTTGTTCTAGGTGTGTCGCCTGGGGATATTTATTGTGGGTTTTAACATAGGTTCTGCTAAATTTGCACACTAATTTGTTTACAACTATTTTGTGATGTGAATTTCTGTACATATGAATAGATCTAATTCTCCATCCCGCTCCCCCTCTTTCCATTATCCTCTAAAATTCTTAAAATGGAATATCTATGCACCTTATTGGCACTAGTCACTTTAAATGATAGCACTGAGGCACAGGTCACTTTCAGTTTATAGTACTGTAGCATCATGACACTTTCCTTATCCATAAAGATTTATGATTGAATATAAAATCTGGAATGATATGTACATGTGTCTATGTAGGCAATGGATATAATTGCCCAGCAGCAAGGTGTTTTGACACAGTCAAAAAATACTGAGGTTTTGATTAAGTAATTAAAGAGAACTTCTCTTCTTCTTTTTAAACACATATACACATATATCTGCAAGGTTCACTTTTATTTAATTTTACTTCACGTTTAGGTGAGAAGGTAGGAGTAAGAATTTATGTATTGCAGCATATTAGCGTGATTGTAATAATAAGGAAGTTCTTATGCATTAATGCAGGTACAAAATGGAAGGGTATGATTTTTGTCTTTCTATGAATTTCAAAATTGAAATGTTTGTTGAAATAAGCATTTATGCTGTTATTTCCCACTTTTAGACATATATATTTATGTGAAACAATGTCAAAAAAACCTGTCTACATATGTATTTATACATGGAAGTATTTTCTTCATGTCTATTGCAATACTGATGCACTTGCACTTTAAAATGGGGCTTGTCGGGGCGTGGCCAAGATGGCGGCCTGACCAGCCGTATTTCTCGCGGCTCCCCGGCCCTGAACCCCGTTTTGCCCTTCCATTAGCCCGCAAACCCCCTACACTGCAGGCTTTTTGACCCCCTGAACGGTGCTACCCGGCGCTGTCCCCTTGACACATCTGCGGCCGCTGGAGGGCCTGCCGGAGCCCCGCTTGCCGAGCCGCGAGAGCCTGCCAGGTTACATTGTGTAACGGCGGCCGCGGGCTGTGAGCGGCAGCAGTGGTGTTACGGAGACCAGCGCGCTGCACGATCCCCGCGCTTCACTACAGACCGACGTTCGCCAAGGCTGGGGCCCAGACAGCGCACTGTGCGGCCAGCAGGCCGTCACGAAAATTGAGGTCCCGGCTTCGGGCCTGGCCCACGTGGAGCGGTGGCCCAGGCGCAGCAGTTTTAACCAGCGGAGGCTTGCCGCAACGGGTCCCACAATGAGCACCTCCCGGTGTGGGCGGACACTGTCCTCCACACCTCGCCAGCAACAGGGAGCCTGCCACCAGGGAGCTGAGGCCCACATAGGCAACGTGGGCCACCGTGGACATCGAGGCCCAGGCTTCGGGCCTGGGAGGGCCTGAACGGCCCGCCTGCAGTGGCGCTGAGGAGTGACGCCAGGTACAGGCGATACAACCCACTCACCGGCCCCTGTCCCCCGGAGTCTACACTCCCGCATGACAGGGGGCACAACAGGGGTGGAGGGGCCCAGCTACCTGCCAAACAGCGAGACGACCAGACGCAGCTGCCTATTGAATGAGCACGGGGAAACTGCCCTACAATGTGGAGACCCCTTTAGGCGGCATACACCCTACTGTACCCCGCCCAACGGAGAGCACCACCCTACCCTGCCTAGTGGGGTCAAGTGACAGAAGCGACATGGCCAACATAGGGCGTAGGGGGGGCTGTACTATAACTGATATGCTGGTCAAGGGCGCCGCAAAGGGGGAGAAGACTCAAACACCCCCCTCGCCTACAACGCCGGCCAGCACCCCTGCGCAAGAGGACGGGGGGGCCCCTATCACAAAGGCCTTCTTGGAGTCGCTATTTAACACCCTGCGTGACAACTTCCAGGCTTTGAAGGTAGCTGCGGTGGAGGAAGCGGACCAAGGTCGCAGTGAGGAAGTAGAATTTTTGCAGCAAGAGGTACTCCACCTCCGGGAGCAAAAGGTGGACCTCCATGCACACACGGAGGACCTCGAAAACGGGTCCCTGAGGAATAATATACGAGTGCGGGGAGTGCCATTGAAAGCCAAGGGAAACAGCATCACTTGCCATCTGCAGGAACTATTTAGGGAGATTCTTGGCGAACCTGCTGACATTGACATTCGCATCGATCGCGCGCATAGAGTGGGATTGGCGCGCCGCGCACCTGCCCCCCTGCCGGATATCTTGGCCTACCTCCCTGACTTTCCCTTAAAGGAGCGAATCCTGAGAGAGGCCCGCCAGAAACAACCTCTCCACTTTCAGGGTCACCCGGTGGCCTTGTTCCAAGACCTCTCGGCCATCACTCTGTTGGGGTTCAGGGGGGCCGTTGCCTTCTGTCTAGTCCCCCGTTCATTGGTTTTAGCTTAAGGTGCCAAGTGCATATGCGAATTTATGGACGCTCCCTAGGGCTCGCTTTATAAGGGCCTGCCTACAGGAAACAGGTGCTTGGTTTCTTGAATGGTCCCTTGCCATGTGTTTCCTGTTCCTGTTGTTCCACCTTGTTCCCTTTCCATTGAGCTCTATTCCAGCGGTCCTTCCAGGGGTTGGATTTTGATTCCCTTTTTCCCCCTTTTTCCCTGTTTCTTACACCTTTGGGCATTACTGAACCCTTATTGGGGACCTGTTTTGATATTTCGGTGACGTTTTGGGATTCGCGGCTGCGTTTCCTTTGAGTTCTGGCGTCCCGTTATTTACCTTTTTGTACCCAATCCATCTTGTTGTTTGTTTGTCTTTTGGGTGGTTTCACGAAGGAGCTGAACAACGGACGTTTTTTGCGCTACCTTCGTATTCTTTTAAAGTCCAGGTTTTTTTTGGGTGTCTTTCAAATTCCCTTGACGCCTTTTTTCCCCTGTCCCATTTTTGTCTTTTATTGTGAATTCCACCTCCTTTGACATTCTCGGTGTTTCCCGAGGGGGCGTGGTTGGTCAGGGGTTATACAAGAGACAACCAATCCGATTGCAGTGGAAGTTTTCCTGCTTCGTATCAAGCCACTCCCGTTTGTTAACTGGGGTAAGCGGGGAGGTCGGTGGTTCGTGTGTGTACTTGGCACTGGTATTATTAGTGGGGTGTGTCTAACCTTGTCCCCCTTTTTCTTTTATAGCGGTCTCGTCTGAATCAAGCAGTTAGCTACCGAGAAGCCGGAGGAGGCGAACTGTGTTCCCCAAGACCTTGGGTTCCCTTGTTTTGTTTACCCACCTTCTCCTGGTGTCGTGTTCTCCACCACCCGGTTTATTCGAGGGTGTTGGGGGTCACGGCGAGGGTCGGGGATTGGGACGTTCTTCACTCCTGTGGTGTTTGGCTGGGCGGCATCGGAACAGAAAACCAAGCCCACGAATTAATACACCGCCCGAGTGAGGAATGGTTGAGGAGGCAGCAGGAGGGGCTTCTTCGATGCAGGAACTTATGCAGGCCTTAGCACTTATGCAGGGTGAAGTCCAATCCCTTCGTCAGGAGAATCATGAGTTACGGGTGACACTGAGTGAGGTGAAGGAAAACACCAAGAGAAGAGGGAGGGGTGGACACTTCGCTCGAGAGTGTTCAGTGAAACCGTCCCGGTTACCTGTGAATAAGGCTGTGGCTTTCGTGGGAAAGGGGTGTGAGAGGCCTTCTGTCCTTGAGAGCGATTTTTGTAATCCATATGATGTACAAGGGGCGGTTCAAAGAGTCCCGCATCATTTCACGGTGACAGCTTGCTTTGCTTATTCATCTAGTGGTAGAGCTTCCTTGTCGGTGTTATTGGACTGTGGGGCCACAGGGAACTTTATGGACATTGGGTTGGCCGAGAAGTTGATGGTTCCGTTTGTGTTGAAGAAACAACCTGAACCCGTGAGGGCTATTGACGGCACAGAGCTATCCTCTGGGTCGATTGTTCGACAGACCGAACCTCTGCTGATGACATTCGATAATGGGCATTCTGAGACAGTCTGCTTCGATCTGATAGCCGCACCAGCATTCGGAGTGGTACTCGGGGTGCCCTGGTTACAGGCCCATAATCCCAGGATCGATTGGGCGCGGAGGTTGGTCACGCTAGATTCGGAGTATTGTCTTCTTCACTGTTATCGTGAGGCGACTGATTGGGTGTCTCCGTTGTCTTGTGCAGCGAGTGGTTGCGTTCAGAACAGTTTGCCTTCCTCGTTTGTGGCATACAGGGAGGTGTTTGATAAGGAACAGGCGTGTGTTTTGCCACCACACAGGGCTTTTGATTGCCATATTGATTTGGTTCCGGCGGCCATATTGCCCTGTAGCAGGGTTTATGCGTTGTCGGAGCCGGAGGAGAAACATCTACGGCAGTATTTGGATGAGATGTTGAAGAATGGGTTTATCCGACCTTCTTCTTCGCCTGTATCATTCTCCATCTTTTTTATACCGAAGAAAGAGGGTGATCTTCGCGCTTGCGTGGACTACAGAGCGTTGAATAAAGTTACAATAAAGAACAAGTACCCATTACCTCTCATACCGGTGTTGTTAGATCAGCTGCGACATGCCAAGGTGTTTACAAAGCTTGATTTAAGAGGTGCTTACCATCTCGTTCGCGTCCGAGAGGGCAACGAATGGAAAACGGCGTTCCGCACCAAGTTTGGCTTGTTTGAGTATTGTGTTATGCCTTTTGGTTTGTGTAACGCCCCTGCCGCTTTTCAGTTTTTATTAATTAGGTTTTGCGTGAGTTTTTGGATATCAGTGTGATCGTTTACATTGATGCATTTTGGTTTTTTCCCAGTCCTTTGAGGAACATGATGCTCATGTTTCGCAGGTTTTGTTTAAGTTGTTGGAACACCGTTTATTTGTCAAGCTGGATAAGTGCACGTTTGGTGCAACACATGTTGAGTTTTTGGGATTCTTGATTTCGGTGGATGGTATTAAGATCGATCCCCGGAAGATTGAAGCTATTATCAAGTGGTCCATACCCACATGTGTCAAGGATATACAGGTGCTACTTGGTTTCGCCAACTTCTACAGGCGTTTTATCAGCCATTTTTCTGATATTGTTTCGCCTATGACTTCATTGTTGAAGAAGGGAGTGGTGTTTGATTGGACGCCTGCAGCACAGTTGGCTTTGGAAAGTTTAATCTGGCATTTTACATCTGCTCCTGTGTTGATGCATCCTGATCCTGCCCTCCGTTTTATGTAGAGGCGGATGCGTCCCAGCTAGCAGTTGGGGGCGTGTTGTCTCAGCGTGACAGTGAAACTGGGTTGATGCATCCAATCGCGTTTTTTTTTTAAAAACTACTACCTGCTGAGCAGAATTATACTGTGGCCGAGAGGGAGCTATTGGCCATAAAGCTGTCTTTTGAGGAATGGCGCCACTATCTTTGGGGGGCTCGTCACCCCATTACGATCTATACGGATCATAAGAACTTGGAGTTTTTCCGGTCTGCCAGGGCTTTGACTCCCCGGCAGATGAGATGGGTGCTGTTTTTTAATGAATACGATTTTACCATCACGTATAGGCCAGCAGCTCAACAGGGGAAGTCTGATGCATTATCTCGGATTTATGCGGATCCATCACAAGGAGGGCGGGTAGAGGAGACCCGATTTATGATTCCAAGTGATAAGATCGTTGGTTGTGCCTCCATAGATGACTTTATGGTTAAAGTGCTGGATGAAATGAAACAGTTGGATCTGGCTCCGTGGCTGTCGGAACCTGGGTTTACGTTAAAGGATGGGTTATTGTATCAGGCAAAGAAGTTGTTTGTGCCCCCTGAGTTGCGTACACTGGTTCTTACATATTGCCATTCATCGTCCTTGGTTGGGCATCCTGGGGTCAATAAGACCAAAGAGCTGTGTATGCGTTGGTTTTGGTGGAAGTCTCTGGCCCATGATGTGCAGGTATTTGTGGCCTCATGCCCGGTGTGTGCGGTCAGTAAGTCCTCGCACATGTCTCCATCTGGGTTGTTGCCCCCTTTTCCAGTGCCTCCCTCCCCCTGGCAAACGATTAGTATGGATTTTGAGACCGATGTGCCGCCTGATTCAGGGTTTACGACCATTTTGGTTGTAGTGGATTCCAAGCGGATGAAGGGAAGGCTGTATTACCTTATTGACTGGAAGGGATATCCCCCAGAGGACCGTTCTTGGGTTCCGGCGAGTAGGGTGCATGCTGCCCGGTTGGTTCGTCTGTTTCATCGCCTGCACCCTGGGAAACCTATGCCGGTAGGAAGGCATTTGGGGGGGGTACTGTTGGGGTTCAGGGGGGCCGTTGCCTTCTGTCTAGTTCGGTCATTGGTTTTAGCTTAAGGTGCCAAGTGTATATGTGAATTTATGGACGCTCCCTAGGGCTCGCTGTAAAAGGGCCTGCCTACAGGAAACAGGTGCTTGGTTTCTTGAATGGTCCCTTGCCGTGTATTTCCTGTTCCTGTTGTTCCACCTTGTTCCCTTTCCATTGAGCTCTATTCTAGCAGTCCTTCCAGGGGCTGGATTTTGATTCCCCTTTTTTCCCCCTTTTCCCTGTTTCATAAACCTTTGGGCATTACTGAACCCTTATTGAGGACCTGTTTTGATATTTCGGTGACGTTTTGGGATTCGCGGCGGCGTTTCCTTTGAGTTCTGGCATCCCGTTATTTACCTTTTTGTACCCAATCCATCTTGTTGTGTGTCTTTTTGGTGGTTTCACGAAGGAGCTGAACAACAGCCGTTTTTTGCGCTACCTTCGTGTTCTTTTAAAGTCGAGGGTTTTTTGGGTGTCTTTCAAAGTCCCTTGACGCCTTTTTTCCCCTATCTCTTTTTTGTCTTTTCATTGTGAATTCCACTCCCTTTGACATTCTCGGTGTTTCCCGAGGGGGCGTGGTTGGTCTGGGGTTATACAAGAGAGAACCAATCCGATTGCAGTGGAAGTTTTCCTGCTTTGTATCAAGCCACTCCCGTTTGTTAACTGGGGTAAACGGGGAGGTCGGTGGTTCGTGTGTGTACTTGGCACTGGTATTATTAGTGAGGTGTGTCTAACCTTGTCCTCCTTTTTCTTCTATAGCGGTCTCGTCTGAGTCAAGCAGTTAGCTACCGAGAAGCTGGAGGAGACGAGCTGTGTTCCCCAAGACCTTGGGTTCCCTTGTTTTGTTTACCCACCTTCTCCCGGTGTCGTGTTCTCCACCACCCAGTTTATTCGAGGGTGTTGGGGGTCACGGCGAGGGTAGGGGATTGGGACGTTCTTCACTCCTGCGGTGTTTGGCTGGTCGGCATCGGAACACACTCTTCAGAAGAGGAGGGTAAGCATGGGCGAGTTTTGCGAATTCGCAATCCACGAATTTGCAGATTTGCGAATTCGCGATCCGCAAAATTCGCAAATTTGTGCGAATTTGCGGATTTTTGTTTTTTGCGTGTTCGCGGGGTTTTTTGTGTGTTCACGGGGTTTTTTGCGTGTTCGCGGGGCTTTTTGCGTCTTCGCGAGCCGCTTGCATAGCAAAGTTACCCATGCAGTCGTTTATGGGAGAGGGAGGGAGAGAGAAAGAGATAGATAGATAGATAGATAGATAGATAGATAGATAGATAGATAGATAGAAAGAGAGAGAAAGACAGGGAAAGAGAGAGGGAGAGAGAGAACGAGAGAAAGAAAGAGAGGCCGGATCTCTGAAGGGCCATATACCTGAGTTGCCCCTACAGAACATACAGCTTTTTATTTTTAGCAAAATGCATATGAAAATTGTGCTGTAAAGGTCTCTTTTAGTTTAACCCCTCCTGACAACTCAAAATGGGTGTATTTGCCATCCTCTCCCTTCTTCCTGTTTTTTATATCTGTAAGTGCTTCCTGATGAGGTTTAATTCCTTGGACAGGTGCCTCGTTGCCTACTTGTAACTATTCTCTGACCCTGCTTCAAGGGTCAGAGCAGGGTCAGAGAATAGTTGCAAGTAGGCAACGAGGCGCCAGGAAGCAATTAGCAGCAGGTGTCCAAGTTGAAGTTAATTTGTTTGTATCCCTATTGTAAAAGGTTACAAAGAAATTAGGTTCAACTTTTGCACCTGCTGCTGTAACCCTTGCTTGGCTGAAAAATCGTCCCCGCTGATTCGCGGAAGGAAACCTTTCTGAAGGCCGCCATTTCAGAGACACTTTAATCCCCTAACTCTTTTCTGCTTCTGGGGGGGACCTTAATCTGGTGATGTACACTAACATGGATAGATCTGGGCATAGGTACGGGGACACGGGCACCCTCTACACTGCAGGCAAGGCTTGGCTACACGAACGGGGTCTGGTGGACCTCTGGAGAGCCAAACACTCTGGGGTGTCCCAATTCACCTCTTACTCACACGTGCACCGCACTTATGCCAGGCTCGACCACTTCCTTGGCTCCACTGATTAAGGGGTCGATTAGGATCGCGGACGGACTTGCGTCCGTCCGCGACCCCAGAGCAGGAGGGAACCTCCGCATGGCATGCGGAGTTCCCTCCTGTGCAATTAGGATGTGACCGCCACCCTGGCGGTCACATCCTCTATTTTTAACATTGCCGCGGGTGCAGCTTCAAGCTGCACCCGCGGCAATATTAAAAATGCACGCATTGCATTTGCATGCAGAAAGAGGCAGGCACCGCGCGGTGCCTGCCGCTTTCTGCATGCAAATGCAGGGGGGTACCATAGGTACCCCCCATGTGCACCCCCCACCCCCCCTTCACCTAGGGGGCCTGCAACGGGCCCCCGCAGTGAAGTTCCGTATGCTTTTCCGCGGCGGAAAACTCGCTGCGGAAAAGCATACTTTACTGGCCATCCTAATATGGTGGACGGTGTCTGGAAGACACCGTCACCATATTAGAGCTTTTCCGCCGCGGTTGTAATCCGACCGCGGCGGAAAAGCTGCGGACGGAAACCAGGACCCACCAGCCATCCTAATCTGGCGGTGGGTCTTTGGTCAGTTCGCTGCGGATTTTCCGCATCCTCGGGCCGGCGGTGGCTTCCGCCGGCCCCGAGGATGCGGAAAATCCGCTATCATAATGACCCCCATAGTCATGAGCCTTACAGACGTTTGCATCATACCAGCAGCTCTCTACGACCATGATGCTGTTGAGCTACTACTCACGATTCCCAAACCTAGCCGTCCCCCTGGGACATGGGTCTGTGCGAAACTCTCCTGCAGCGCCCGGAGGTCGCTAAGCAACTTCACAAGTGCATTACTGATTACTTAGCCATTAATGACACGCCCGAGACGCCGGCCTCAGCCCTGTGGGGGGCCCTGAAATTGGTGGCCCGAGGCGAACTCATCGCGATTGCAGCGGCGGAAGCTAAGGTCTGTAAAGCGAAACGAGAGGAGATCACCGCCCATGTTTCTGAACTCGAGAGGGTTCATAGCTATACCGGGGCTCCACGGGTGTGGAAGCAATTGAAAGCGGCCAGGGCCCAATTGGCCAGCCTTGACACGGACAGGGCGGAATTCGCTGCCCTCCGCCTCCGCCACGCTTACTATGTTGGGGGAACAAGACCGGTTGCCTACTTGCCAGCGCGCTGAAAGCAAAGTCCCAGCGTTCAAAGATCTTAGGCCTCAAGGATGGGAACGGCGTTGACATCGAGGGGGAGGTACAGGTCGCAGAGGCGTTTCGGGATTTCTACGCCTCTTTATAGCGCGCCAACACTGTTTCGGGCAGGGACATCGATGCATACTTGGAAACTGCGGAGATCACTGCGCTTTCCTCAGCGAGTGCGGATGCCCTGGAGGCTCCCATCCATTTGGATGAGGTGACAGCAGCTAGATCTCGCCTCCGCCCCCTCAAGTCCCCGGGGCCAGACGGCTTCTCAGCCGGTTTTTACAAAACCTTCAGCCCGCTACTAGCTCCTGTCCTCACTCGGCTTTTCAACTCATTCAGCGGCCCGGGCTCCATCCCTCCAGATATGTTGGAGCCCGAAATTGTGGTGCTGCCTAAACCTGGCAAAGATCCCACACGCTGCTCGGCGTTTCACCCTATCTCACTCCTCAATCTGGACCTGAAGCTTTTTACAGGTGTACTAGCTGCACGCCTTGGGCCCTACCTGCCTGGGGTTCTGGAGCCCGACCAATCGGGCTTTGTCCCTAACCGCCAATGTAGTGATAACATCAAACGGATACTCCACCTGGTCGACAAGGCCCACTTCCAACAATCAGACTCAGCTTTGCTGGCCATTGACGCTGAAAAAGCGTTTGACCGGGTTCACTGGACCTTTCTGCAGCGGGTCCTGACACGCTTCCGGTTAGGGGACCGCATTCAATCTTGGATCGCGAGTTGTTATCACCGTCCCCCCTAGCTCGGGTTCGCTTGGGCGGCTTACGCTCGAGCCCTTTCGAGATCCAATGAGGCAAGGGTGCCCACTCTCGCCTCTCCTATTTGCTCCTATATGTAGAACCGCTAGCGCAAAAGATTCGCGATAACCCCAACATCCATGGCATTACTTTTGGTGGGGAACCTCACACGATCGGCCTATACGCCGACGACATCATAGCTGCTCTCGACCGCCTGGAACACTCAATTCCTGCGTTTCTGGAGGAACTAGAGTCCTTCAGCGACCTATCCGGCTTCAAAATAAACAGGGGGAAATCACTGATACTGCCCCTGGGCAGAAATGCTAACTCCCTCGCGGGAGCGCCGGCGTATGGAAGAGGCCTACAGACGACTGCACAACTCCCATACTTAGGTATCACCCTCACTTCCTCCACGGACTCGACGGTCGCCCTCAACTACGCGACTCTCACATCCCAGATTCGAGCCGACCTTGCGCGTTGGCCCAAACAGCCGCTCTCCCTGTTAGGGCGAGTTGCAGCAGGGAAGATGTCAGCCCTGCCTAAGATTTTGTATATCTTTCAAACCATTCCAGTGCTTTCCCCAGCTGGCGCTATCGCAAACCTACAGGCTGCCTTTCACCACTTCATTTGGGGGGAAGCGACCGCGCTTACACAAACAGCTGGCATATCGGGGCATAGATGAGGGAAGTCTTGGGATCCCCAACCTCCAGCAATATTTCCAGGCCTCCCAACTCCGCTATTTGGTGGAGTGGTATAGACCGGAATCTGAAAAACGATGGTTGTTTCAAGATAGGGCGATGGCTCAGACATCCCTTTGGAAGGTTCCGTTCCTTCTCCGGCACAACAGACTGCGCTACCTCCAGAGGTCACCCATCACCCGCACCATCATGCATGTCTGGGACACGGTTGCCGTTAAGAGAGGCCTGACAACCTTTCCCTCCCCGCTAACTACCCTCCTAGACAACCCGGAGTCCCCACCGGGCACTGACCCCCACGCCTTCTCACAGTGGCGCGATTGCCGATCTGCGGGTCATGTTTTCGATCTGCAGGGCTTTATTTCCCTCTCCGATATATCGTAGGGATATGATGTTGTCTCCCCCCACCCTATCCAATACTTTCAAATCCGGCACTGGCTCACGCACCCGGACAATGCTACCCTAGTTGGCAGACGTATAACAGAGTTCGAGAGATGGCTAGTGACGAAGGAATCGGACAAACGTCTCATCTCGGAACTCTACAAAATGCTCACACCCCCCACTGCACCGGGTCGAGCGGCGGGACAAAGGCGCTGGGAAGCGGAGTTAGAGAGGACCCTGACAAACCGGTAATGGAGCTAGATATATTATAGGGCTTCCCACACCACACGCAACACCACAGGCAAGGAGGCAGCAGTGAAACTGGCCCTTTACTGGCACCTCACCCCTGTTCGGCTCAACAAAGGGAATCCAACTCGCAGCACGCTCTGCTGGAGGGGTTGCAAGGAGCGGGGCACCATGACTCATCTCCTCTGGGAATGTCGAGAAGTTACGGACTATTGGAAAGTGGTCTTAGATGAAATAGACAGTACATTTGACACTGAAATCCCGAGATTCCCAGCTTATACCATCCTAGGCCTTCCCAATGCACTTACCTTCCCCCTGAAATCAATCCGAGGACGTCAGATGGGGAACGCCTTGCAAGCTGCATCACAACACATTTTGTCACTCTGGGGATCGACCACCAGACCCACTCACACAGGATGGCTGCATAAAATCTGGTTTACACTTGGTATGGAGCGCATTCAGGCTACACTCACACAGTCCGCAGCCACGTTCTGGAAGGTCTGGCTACCATTATTATCTCCCTTCTCAAAACTGAATTCAACAAAATCACATGCCCTAGATATCTCCGTTTATTACGCCTTACAGAGACCCCACATGACCCTCCATGACCTCAGGAAGGGATGTGCTAAACGAAATATGGGCACCTTGGCGATTGTCTTACTGGTATGGCACACTGGTTGGGGTGGAGGGGGTTAGGGGGGAGGGGGTTCTTGGTTTCTGTTTCTGAAGTTTTGCTTCTCTACCAGCTTCAGCACTTGCGGTTTTTGCATTGTACTTATGATTTGGCACATGTACCTTGCTTACAGTCTGATTTGAGGAGAAGACATGCATGTCTGTCTCGACCGCTTTCTATATATGATGCCTTTCCATTGCAACGTATTGCCTGTCTTTGCTCTTGAAATCAATAAAATTAATTTGAATTTAAAATGGGGCTTGTCAGAACGCTTAGTCATGTGATCAAGGCCGCTTGGATGCCCGAAACGCATCTTGACTTTGTGAAAAGGAATAATATAATGCTGACACATTAGCTGGTGTCCATGCTTGTGATTCTGTATTGAAGCTATGTTTTTCTGCGAGGTATTGCAGATATATATATATATATATATATATATATATATATATATAATCTCCACAATCCTGAAGAAATGCAGGTCACGCAAATCAGGTACAGACCACTCAAATAAGTGAAGTGAAGATAGTTGTGCTTTCTTCCTCCATTGATAGCAGCATGACGTGTTTCGACCGGGTAAACAAGGTCTTGATCACATGACATGGCCAAAAACCAACGAGTTTAAATGCTGGTGCTCACAATTAATGCTCCTCCTACTTTGCCACAAACAGTGAAAAAATACTGAAGGATATATCGGGTTAAAATCTTCAATGGTATTCAGGCTAGCATAATAGCGAGCTAAAAATTTAGGAAAACCACTGCAAATATATCATAGAATAAATACATAAATATATAGATATTCAAGAAAGATAAATAAACAATGCTATTGTCTTAAACAGTGGTGGACCAATCAAGGGCAAGTGCCCAAAGACTACAATACCAGAGCTAATACCGAAATAATGGTTTGCTTAACAGTAAAAAATCACATACAGGGCTGGCGGTCATAATCAATGAGAACATACAACAGCAAAATAGAACTGTGCAAAGCTCAATACAAATCACATATTCATTCACAGTGGATTTGTTAAATAATTCATCAAAACAGATGCCAAAGTGAAAAAAAAATATGTATCAGTATATATATATATATATATATATATATATATATATATATATATATATATATATATATATATATATATATATATATATATATATATATATATATATTACCTACTGGCGATAGCCAGTAGGTATATATAGTTAGGACTTAGCTACCATAGGAAATCCGCAACATTCTATTGGGAATAACTTTGGCGCCGGTTGAGGAATTTGCGTGTAATTTTCCAAAATTTAGGCCAGCACCGCTCCGCTCCTTCCCTTGAAGTTTTGGGGGGATTCGTCATGCGGGGGCAGAGAATAAAGGGGGGTCCCAAAATGTGTTTTTCCCATGTTAATTTCCATAGGAGGATTAGACACGGCTACAGCCCGAACGGCTGAACGGAATTACACCAAACTTGGCAAAATTGTAGGGACTGGTACGCAGAAGTGCCTTTTCTATATTTGGTGAAAATTGCTCCAGTGGTTTTTACGAATATTAACTTCAAAAACACATATATATCTATATGCGCGCTTCGAGCGCTTACAGGTACGCGTAGCGGGGAGCGCACCCGGCGCGACACGGAAGTGCGCGAGCGGAAAGCTGATTTGCTCTCGGGTGTCTGTGAACATTCCAAACGGTCCGGAGAGTCCGCCATCTTGTGTCTCGGTAGAACTGAGACACAAGAGGTGAAAAACAAAAGGGAAAAACTATAAAAGGGGGCAGGGTAGAGACCCCCTGAACCCCTAGGTTTTATCAGGGGGGCCTAGGAGAACCCCGAAGGTCAAAAAAACGAATATTTTTTGGGGGGAAATTTCGCAGAGTACGCGCTGGGTGCGATGCCATGTACGCGTACCCTGGGCGTACCACAGGGAAAAAATTATTTTTGGGCCTGGGGGGTCCTTGTGGGACCCCCTGAGCAGGCCTAGGGGGTCAGGGTGCTTCTACCCTGCCCCCTTTGCGTGTTTTGCACTTTTGTTTCACTGCTTTCTTGTGCCTTGGTTCTACCGAGGCACAAGATGGCTGCCAACACTTCCTGATTTGGAGTGTTGACAGACGGTGGCAGCCAATCAGCATGCCTTTCGCAGGAAAGCAGCATGCTCATTGGCTGTCAACACTTCTAACCAGGAAATGTTGGCATTCATCTTGTGCTACGTAGACCGAGGCACAAAAGAAGCAGAAAAACAAACGTGTAGAATGCAAAAAGGGGGCAGGGTAGAAACACCCTGACCCCCTAGGGCTGCTCAGGTGGTCCCACAAGGATATTAACATATTTAAACGTTATCCGCTAATAGAATTAGCATTTAAAAAACCTTGCGAATTCACTGAAAAAAACCATAGGTTTCAGACCTTATATAGTTAGGAATTAGCATTAAAAAAAAATTACATTCACTGAAAAAAACATAGGTTTCAGGCCTTATATAGTTAGGAATTAGCATATAAAAAACCTTTGAAATTCACTGAAAAAACATAGGTTTCAGGCCTCATATAGTTAGGAATTAGCATTTAAAAAACCAATGAAATTGCTCCTATTTAGTTAGTTGTACTAACTATATTTCGCGCACCCGCAATCCACTGCTGATGATGTCACATATTAGATAATTCATGACATGGTCAGTGACATCACTGATGACATCTCAAATAAGGGTGGGCGTAAAATCCGTTTTGCGGGCAAATTTGCGGATTTTCCGCGATTTCGCGATCCGCGAATCTCGCGAAATCGCGGTAAAATCCTCGAATCAGCGAGGACGAATTTTCAGCCAAGCAAGGGTTACAGCAGCAGGTGCAAAAGTTGAACCTAATTTCTTTGTAACCTTTTACAAAAGGGTTACAAACAAATTAACTTCAACTTGGACACCTGCTTCTAATTGCTTCCTGGTGCCTCGTTGCCTACTTGCAACTATTCTCTGACCCTGCTCTGACCCTTGAAGCAGGGTCAGGCAATAGTTACAAGTAGGCAACGAGGCACCTGTCCAAGGAATTAAACCTCATCAGGATGCACTTACAGATATAAAAAAAACAGGAAGAAGGGAGAGGATGGCAAATACACCCATTTTGAGTTGTCAGGAGGGGTTAAACTAAAAGAGACCTTTACAGCACAATTTTCATATGCATTTTGCTAAAAATAAAAAGCTGTATGTTCTGTAGGGGCAACTCAGGAGTCTGGCCCTTCAGAGATCCAGCCTCTCTTTCTTTCTCTCGTTCTCTCTCTCCCTCTCTCTTTCCCTCTCTTTCTCTCTATCTATCTATCTATCTATCTATCTATCTATCTATCTAGCTATCTATCTATCTATCTATCTATCTATCTCTCTCTCCCTCTCCCATAAACAACTGCATGGTTAACTTCGCTATGCAAGCGGCTCGCCAAGACCCAAAAATCCCAGCGAACATGCAAAAAACCCTGCGAACACTCAAAAAACCCCGCGAACATGCAAAAAAACAAAAATCCGCAAATTCGCACAAATTCGCGAATTTTGCGGATCGCGAATTCGCAAATCCGCAAATTCGCGGATCGCGTATTCGCAAAATTCGCCCATGCTTAATCTCAAATGACATCACTGATGACATCACTGATGACATCATCCACGTGACAATCTTACACCTTTTCATACACTATTAAAATCTTTTATCACTCTTTGTAAAATAGAGTATCATATTTTAATCCATTGTCACAGCAATACAAGTATTTAAAAATCCACTCAGTGATTCATAGATGTATACACACATCTAATCACTTACCTGTAGATTCACTCATACATGCTGTCAATGAACAATAGAACACTATCAAAAATACTTATACACCTATATCGACATTAAACAACAGCACACATCCTATTCACATATGAAGTCATCCTACTCACTTATGCAAACAATGGATCATACTTACATATTTACTTAGCAAAATACTTATACAAACACCACTTCATCTATTCATTTAGATAGTAAGTCATACTTAGTGAATTTTAAAATCATTATTCCAAGTATACAGTTATCCATACAGTCACTCACACAATCATTGAGTCTTATGTATACTTATTTATATACAACAACTGACACATACACTGCCTTTTATTTTTCTAGTTTGTTGGACATGTACCATTGAGAAATATATTTGCTCATCACCACACCCAAAAAGAGATTCACTCACCCAAACTGTTAGAGCATGTACTTTTAACTTCATATATCTACTGAATAAATTTTCACACATCTTTGGACAGTCACACAGCCCCCGCTGAACCACACACACTTTCACACTCCCATACAAATACTCAGTTAACTAATCAATAACTAATATAGACTTTCACATAGCTAGTAACCAACTGTAGAATCAGTTTACACAACAACTGACAAAGTGATACAGATATTCACACAGTTTTGTCACCATCCACTATATTTAGTGAGACACTATAAATTGGTCAAGTAAACAGTCAATTACACTGCTACTAAATCCTCCGAAATATAGTTAGTACAACTAACTATATAGGAGCAATTTCATTGTTTTTTTAAATGCTAATTCCTAACTATATAAGGCCTGAAACCTATGGTTTTTTCAGTGAATATCAAAGGTTTTTTATATGCTAATTCCTAACTATTTAAGGCCTGAAACCTATGTTTTTTTCAGTGAATATATATATATATACATACATATATATATATATATATATATATATATATATATATATATATATATATATATATATATATATATATATATATATATGTATATATATATATATATATATATATATATATGTATGTATATATATATATATATATATTTATATATATATATATATATATATTACCTACTGGCTATCGCCAGTAGGTATATATAGTTAGGATTTTTTCCCTATGGGATTTTTTGAAAATTCTATGTCTAATAACTTTGGCGTTTGTGGACGGAATCGGCTGAAATTTTCAGGAAAATGGCACATTTTGTTTCTGAGCAGCCCTTTAAAATTTGGGGGGGTTTTGTCGAGGGGGGGCCGAGAAAAAAGGGGGGTCCCAAAACGCGTTTTTCCCATGTTAATTTCCATAGGGCGGTTGGACTCACTTTTAGCTCGAACGGCTGAATGGATTTGCACGAAACTTGGCAAAATTGTAGGGACTGTTAGCCCGATGTGCCTTTGCTAGGTCTCAATATATGTGCTCCAGTAGTTTTTGAGAAATTAACGTTTAAAACAAGATATATATCTGTAACAGCGCTCCGGGCAGCGATCCGGTCCGCTTACTTTTCGCGAAACGGAACTTTGCGCGCAGAAAGCTGATTGGCTCTCCGGTGTCTGTCAACATTCTAAACAGTCCGGAGCGGCCGCCATCTTATCTCTCGGTAGGATCGAGAGAGAAGAAGAGGTGAAAAACGAAGGGGGAATTTATTGAAAGGGGGCAAGGTATACCCCTCTTGACCCCCTAGGAATGTTGTTGGGGTTATTAAAGGGTCCCGTGGGGAAAATTAAAAAAAAATGATTTTTCACGGTAGAAGCGCTTCACGGGCCGCGAACTGGGCCGCAAACTGGTAGCGAAACGGGAATTCGCCATTTTGTGCTTCGTTTTAATTGTTTAGAGACAAAAATTATCGCCGCACATCGGCCACAATGCATGAATATCGCTGAAAAGTCAGCGATATTCATGCATTATCCAGCAAATGCTCTTAGCCATGTTATCCACCTTCCATTGGATAACATGGCTAAAAACTGCTCTGTGCGTGAGCTTTTTTTTTTTTTTTTGCTGCGTGACGTTTGTTAACGTTCGATTCGATGGAAATCAGGAAGTGTTGACCACCATTTTGTCACTGCGAGTAAATATTTTGTTATAAATGAATCCTTATTGATAAACATTGTCTGCGCCATCTTGCGTTTTTGTCCAATGCCACAATTTTGTCGTGCACGGCAGCCATTTTAGATGCCTTGACCAGGGCCACTCTCTGCACGCCGCCGATCCTCAGCATGGCTCCCCACCCTCGCAAGCATCTCCCCCACGCACTGGTCACCCCCGCTCTCTCTCTCATGCATGGGCCATATACTTCCCCCCATCTGCGCTGCTCTTCTCTGAGAATCACACCCTGTGCCCGCCCGACACCTCCCTTTCACCCTATTCACTACCGCACCCTCTGACACTCCTATTCCTCTGTGTCCGATTGTCCAGGCCGGACCTAGGCTATCACCTAGCCCTGCGGATGTAGTTTATGGCCCCAGCTGTAGAGTATCCAGACATGCCAACCCTCCCGATTCAGGCGTGAGACTACTGATTTCAGTGCTAGTCTTTCGCTTCCCGATTTCTGCAAGGAAAAACCCGGGGGCATATTACCAACAACTAGCGATAATTTTTCTCTCTAACTTGTTTAGAGACAAAAATTATCGCCGCACATCGGCGAATTTTATCGCACATAAACCTTGCTATTAGCAAGGTTTATCGCAAATGCGATAAAAAACGGCCGCAATGCATGAATATCGTTGAAAAGTCAGCGATATTCATGCATTATCCAGCAAATGCTTTTAGCCATGTTATCCACTTCCCATTGGATAACATGGCTAAAACTGCTCAGGGCAGGTGTTAGGTTTTGGAGATATTCGCGCTTAGCGCGAATATCTCTAAAAGTTGGTAATAGGTGATAGCGATGGTTAGGGACTGTTTCCAGTCGCTAAAATCTTGGCACGCCCACTTTGCATGTCGTTAGTGATAAATATCACTGATATGCAAAGCGGGGCCCAAGATGGTCGCTATCTCCTTTTAGCTGTCACTAACTGGTGTTAGCGACAGCTTGGTAATAGGGAGATAATTTTATCTCTTTTTTTTTTGGCTTTTAAAGCCAAAAAAGCGGAAATAAACCCCCTTGATAATATGCCCCATGATTTCTCGGGGGTTTCAGCTGACAGGGCTTGGTATTGTGTTACGTGCTAATTCTTCCAGGAAACGTCAGAGGGTCGATGCAGGGGTTCTAGAAGGGGTGATAAACCATTTAAGCCTCATGAACAAGCGCATGGTCTTTTAAAGATTTGTGAAGTACTCGGGGCGGCGGTGTGTGTGTGCCCTCTTTCAGGAGCGGGCGGGGGGGGCACTGCCAGCAACTTGCCAGGCCAGGCAGTGTTCAACACGCGCATCACCCTTTCTCTGCCTGCTATTGCGCTCCATGCTTCGGAAAGGTAAGAAAAAGAACGTGCATTTGAGTTTGAAATGTCCGATCTTGTAGCAGTACACTTGCAAAGCCCACACATGACAATAACCCGATTCAAGGCCCCATTCACCCGATTTTTTAAACATATATAGCACTCCAACAAAGTTAGATTTTAAAACTTTATTAACTTTTAACTATAATGAACGGAACAAAAACTGTAAAAACATTTAAACATTTTTCACCCAAAAAAGCAACAATTGTCAGAAGCTGTCTTTTGTGCGAATAGTCCCAAGGCAGCACAACGTGCTGAGTTCTGGACGGCACCCAGGTGATGTCGCCTGGGTGCCGCACTGGTTTTGGTATCCTACAATGCTGCTCCGAAAATTGGCATGGGGCGTCCCGGGTGGGGCGGGGGGAGGCCTCGTCAGTAGCGGTCTGTTGTGCGAATAGTCCCAAGGCAGCAGAACGCGCTGAGATGTTGATGGCACCCAGGTGATGTCCAGTAAACTGCCGCACTGGTTTTGGTATCCTACAATGCTGCTCCGAAAATTGGCGTGGGGCGGCCCGGGGGGGGGGGGCGTGGGGGAGGCGGCGTGAACGGGCCTCCCCAGGTGGCGGCCATCCAGCTGAGTTGCGCCCGCTCTTGCGGCTACAGCGTCTCGCTCACCATGTTGTTGAGTTGCTCCCACTCTTGCAGTGTAGCGATAGGCGGCTGCCACATGACTCTTAAAATGGCGGACGGCTCTTCGGTTTTGGGCCTGGTCCACTGAAATGGCCCTGGGACACCTTGGAACTCGGACGCTTGCCTGCTAGGGCTTGGGCTCCATTCTCGAAAAGCGTCCCCTCAGCCGTGAAGATTCTACAAAAGTCTTGGGGGCCCCCGACTCCCGCAGGCTTCCGGTGGGGAGCGGCTGCCATGATTGCTCGCGGAATGACCACGACGGAGCCACGAGATGGTGGTGCTCTCATGCTGACGCCAGCTTCAGTCTGAATGATCCAGAAACAAGGTGGGGCTTTCATCGTTTGGGAAAAAAAAATGTTCTAAACCAATGAAAAGTGTTATTTTTAGGTCATATGACCAAGCCTTCCATCTTTAGGAAACCAAAAGTAAAATGAACCAATGAAAAGTTTTATAAACAAGTCACATGACCTGTTATGCGGCATAGGGCTACAAAAAGCGTAGAAAATCCGTTGGCACGTGAGGCGGCGTCAGTAGCGGACCGATGTGCGAATAGGCCGAAGGCAGCACAACGCGCTGAGATCCGGATGGCACCGAGGTGGTGTCCAGCAAATTGCCGCACTGGTGTGGCCATCCTACAATGCTGCGCCGAAAGACGGCGTGTCCAGCTGAGTTCCGGTCACTCTTGCGGTACAGTGAGTCGAACGCGCCGAGATCCGGATGGCACCGAGGTTGTGTCCAGCAAGTTGCCGCACTGGTGTGGCCATCCTACGATGCTGTGCCGAAAGTCGGCGTGGGGTGCCCCGTTGGCTTATGAGGTGATGTCAGTAGTGGACCGATGTGTGAATAGGTCGGAACCACCACAAGGCGCCAAGATCCGAATGGCAAGTCCTGGATGTTGAGTGCCATAGTTGAGAGTTCTGAGCAGTGCTTGTAAGACTATCTGAAGCTTATTTGCACCTGCTGCAGCTTCACTGTTGCCCAAGGTGGTGTCCAGCAAATTGCTGCACTGGTGTGGCCATCCTACAATGCTGCGCCGAAAGACGGCGTGTTCAGCTGAGTTCCGGTCACTCTTGCGGTACAGTGACTCGAACGCGCCGAGATCCGGATGGCACCGAGGTGGTGTCCAGCAAGTTGGCGCACTGGTATGGCCATCCTACAATGCTGCGCCGAAAGAGGGCGTGACCAGCTGAGTTCCTGTCACTCTTGCGGTACAGTGACTCGAACGCTCCGAGATCCGGATGGCACCGAGGTGGTGTCCAGCAAGTTGCCGCACTGGTGTGGCCATCCTACAATGCTGCGCCGAAAGTCAGTGTGGGGTGCCCCGTTGGCTTATGAGGTGATGTCAGTAGTGGACCGATATGTGAATAGGTCGGAACCAGCACAAGGCGCCCTGCACTGTTGAGCTTTTTTCAGTGCCTGTTTTTTGTTGTTTCCCCTCCATCAAAAACAAAAAAAAAATATAAAACTGTGCAAAAATACAAAAAAATGTTTAGAAAAGCAGTGCTTGTAAGACTGTCTGAAGCTCTTTTGCACCTGCTGCAGCTTCACGATTGCCCTGGTGTGGACAAAGATCGCCCATGACTTAGGCTGATTGAGAGTTTGTAGAAAAATGGCTTCAGAATTTCCACATATTACTCTTCAACATTCTTCCTAAATGTAACAATGTGAGACTCACTAGGAGAACGGCTGTTTATCTTTCCTTTCAAAATGCTGCCAACAATATTTTCTGAATGGAAGACACCATCTTGTAGCATAAAGGGCCGAAAGGGGTTCTGGTCTGGCCGATGGTTGGTGGAGACATTTTGACTATATCTTGGACCTGCCCGGCCTCGCCCAAAATGGCGCCGGTATAAATGGGACTCGTAACTCCTTGCCCGCAAATGTATATCTAGAAAATTTTATTGTAAGTGGCCCTGTCTTATTTTAATTACAAAATGTACGTCCACCGATTCCGCAACTGTTAGACACCTTAGTTCTTGCAACCTAATGGCCCGCTCGTTACGTTCCTCTACAGTGTAAATGTCTCCTCATCATATACGATTTCAGTTTGCTCCGTGGCCGACCCAGGTGGTTATAGGCCCGTATTTGTATACTGACATTTTCACAATAAAGGTTTTTAAAACAAAACACGGTAGTAGTATTTACATTGGTAAAGTTTTTACTTTTAGTCACTGTTTTCGAATCAGTAAAAGGCAAGTGAAATAAAGCAGTCCAATTACATGACGGATAAAAGGTATAATATGTAGGAACGTAGTAAAGATAAATGGTCAAGGGCAGTTGTGTTTTCCACTCCTGCAACATAAAGTGATCAATAAGAATCTGATAATCAGGCGTATCGGCGACTAAGACAGCAGGCCGAGTCTCTTTTACTCAACGGCTCCGTCATGGAACGAAGAAACGCCCTTTTTCTCGAAAAAGGAATATATTTTACTTGCAGGACAGTTGTAAATTTTCCGGGAAAGTACATTAGCCTGGAATATTATAACATATATATTTTTAAAAAAAAATGTTCGAAAACAATAAAAAGCGTAATTTTTAGGTCATATGACCAAGCTTTTCATCATTAAAATAACAAAAGTAAAATGAACCAATGAAAAGTTTTATTAACAAGTCACATGACCTGTTATGCTTACGTTACGCGCTGCGCGCCGCGCCCCGGATCACTTCCGGGTGCGCTAACGCGGCGTGTCATATAACGCATTACGCGACAACGTAGGTCAAGAATATAGTCAAAATGTCTCCACCAACCAGCGTTCGGAACACAACCCCTTTCAGCAGTCCAAAAAGTTCTGTTAAATGACAACAGAGGGGACAGGCAACAAGAACCATCAGTCAAAGAGGGGAGGGCAAGTTCTTCTCTTCCGGGTCATGTTGGGGCGCTACCGGAACTGATCGAATTGGTAGTCTACAGTGTTTCTGGATGTTTCAGACTAAAGCTGGCGTCAGCATGAGAGCACTACCATCTCGTAGCTCCGTCGTGGCCATTCCACGAGCAGACATGGCAGCCGCTCCCCACCAGAAGCCTGCGGGAGTCGGGGGCCCCCAAGACTTTTGTAGAATCTTCACGGCTGAGGGGACGCTTTCGAGAATGGGACCCAAGCCCTATCAGGGAAGCGTCCGAGTTCCAATGTGTCCCAGGGCCATTTTAGTGGACCAGGCCCAAAACCGAAGAGCCGGCCGCCATTTTGAGAGTCCTGTGGCAGCCGCCTATCGCTGCACCGCAAGAGCGGGAGCAACTTAACTACATGGTGAGCGAGACGCTGTAGTCGCAAGAGCGGGCGGTAAACAGCTGAATGGCGGAAGAGGCACAGTGTAGCAAAAGCGGGCGGAATGGCAACTAAAACGGTAAAGGGGCGCCCCACTACAGCGTGTCTTCAGGTCAAACGGATTGTGGGACAAAGTCCAGAATAGAAGAGTCATCAAAAGGCAAAAAGTTCCGCCGGACCCCGGGAGCCGGCCGCCTATGTTGGGGGCGATCTCAGGCTACACCAGTGCTATAAGACTTGGGGAGGGGGTCGGAGCCAAGCGTCTTCTCCGAGTCCGTGCCATCACACCGCCCCTCAGGGGCCTCCGTCAAGCGGTTTAGGGAGGTACCATATAACATTGTTTTCAAATGCAGTCAGGTCCACAAACGACCCTCACTTACTTTGAGAATAGTGAAGCTGCAGTAGGTGGAAATAAGCTTCAGACAGTCTTACAAGCACTGCTTTTGTAAACATTTTTTGATTTTTTTGTATTTTTGCACAGTTTTATATTTTTTTTTTGTTTTTGATGGAGGGGAAACAACAAAGCACAGGCATTGAAAAAGGCTCAAACTCAGAACTCTGAACTATGGCACCCAACATCCAGGACTTTCCATCCGGATCTTGGCGCCTTGTGCTGCTTCCGACCTATTCACACATCGGTCCACTACTGACATCATCTTATAAACCAACGTTATGTAAATAGTTATTTAATAAAATGTTTTACCCTGTTTCTTTGCTGGTGTGTTGTCTATATTTTTAATATTTGCATAGGGTTTGTCGTTATTTTGGGCGGGGTGGGTGACGGAGCCGAGCTGTCTTGCAGCCCTCATGGTGTGGAGCTCAGTTCATCTCACTATTTTCGTATTTCTCATGAAGGGTTGTTTATAATATTTCTATTTTAGCGAGGTCAAAAAGAGATCCAATTAGTGGCCTACTGATTTTGCTCGATTACTTTTATTTTTTTACACGATTTTTCACGATCTGCAAAGACTAAACAGAGTATTGCGACTTTGTGCTTGTTTGTAAATAGAGAATGAACCAAAGAGAATCAATTGAAAAACAGTAAATGCTTGGATAATAATCAATCAAATGGAGAGACAAGCAGGCAGGACGGATTACAACGGGGGTAAAGGCCTGCGTTAACTACTCTTCACTATCTGCAAAGAGAGAGTACTACTAAGAGAAAAGAGGGGAGGGGGGCAGCGTTCAAAATACATCAGCGTGCATAAATACGAAAATGTTTTTATCTATCACGTACTTGACATTTTAAAGCTTTTCATATTTGCTATTAAAAAACCAATGAAATTCACAGAAAAAAACATAGGTTATAGTGGATATATAGTTAGGAATTTGCATTTACAAAACCTTGAAAATTCAATGAAAAAACCATTGGTTTTAGGCCATATATAGTTAGGAATTTGCATTTACAAAACCTTATTTTACTCGCATAAAACCATTGAAATTCCATATATAGTTATAAGCGCTAACTATATATCGCGCACCCGCAATCCACTGCTGATGATGTCACATATTACATCATTCATGACATGGTTAGTGACATCACTGATGACATCACTGATGACATCTCAAATGACATCACTGATGACATCTCAAATGACATCACTGATGACATCTCAAATGACATCACTGATAAAATCACTGATAACATCTCATTTGACATGAATGATCACATCACTGATGATATCATTCATGTGATAATACCATAAACCTCTTCAGACTCTAATATAACCTTAGATACAATCAGTGTAAACAGATAGTCACAGACTGTCACTCATCCATGGAGTTACTCACACACCTAGTCAGTCATGCAAAAAATCAATCACACCTCCATTTTCTCAACGATACAGTTATACACACCTTACTTATTCAAACATATACTAACACATATTTACTTTACTCTCTTATACAATCCCTGATATATGTTCACAATGATCCATACAGCCACTCACACATTCACTGGCTCTTATGCACAGTTATTTATATATGTCAACTCTCACATGTACTGTGTTTTACATATGTACTTACTTTGACATGTAGCACTGAGATATCCATTCACTCACTAATACACTCATGCACAGTCAACCGCCAATACAGCTGTTTCCACATGCACTTTTGAACCCATACATATAGTGAATCAACTACTCACACATCTATGTACAGAGTCACACACCTGCCTGCCACCCATACACAAACACTCAGTTTCCCATACAAATATTTGGACAACCAATGAATAACTCATACAGTTACTCATATAGCTACTGATCAACATATGCAGCAGTTTGTAGAACAACAGATATAATGATGCACAAATTAAAACAGTTTAGTCACTAACCCATGCACTCAGTGAGACACATTTAATCACTCACTCATACAGTCAGTCATGCACCTACTAAATCCTTCATCCAGACACTTATACATCCACTCATTCTTCAATATGTAAGACATATTTTAACTTTACAGAAACATAAGGTCACTGGATGTTGTCATCAGTGATGTCATCAGTGATGTCATTTGAGATGTCATCAGTGATGTCACTAACCATGTCATGAATGATGTAATATGTGACATCATCAGCAGTGGATTGCGGGTGCGCGATATATAGTTAGCGCTTATAACTATATATGGAATTTCAATGGTTTTATGCGAGTAAAATAAGGTTTTGTAAATGCAAATCCCTAACTATATATGGCCTAAAACCAATGGTTTTTTCATTGAATTTTCAAGGTTTTGTAAATGCAAATTCCTAACTATATATCCACTATAACCTATGGTTTTTTCTGTGAATATATATATATATATATATATATATATATATATATATATATATATATATATATATATATATATATATATATATATATATATATATATATATATATATATATATATCCAATACCAATTGCCCTTTGCAATAAGAGGTCACACAACAACATTCTGCCATCCGGCTATCGTCTGCGGGCAGCCTGTCACATTCACCGTGGTTTCATTATTTTGCCAACGCGTTTCGAGGCAGGCCGCCTCTTCTTCTAGGGCTGCAAATCAACACATTGAGAATGCGCATTTACCATTACACTGCCTTTATTTATTTCCATGACCCCCAACGGGCGTTACTCCAGTTCATGGTGCATTATGGGGCATGCAGTTGTAAATGCGATAGTTTGTTTGTTCATGTTGACTGAATCTCGATGTGCTGAGAAAGATTATACCTGTTTGTTAAATCCTTAAGTAGGCGATGTTTGTGAAGGCTGCTTCGTTCAGCAGTTAGAACGTTGCGCTTTAAAGGTCCCAATCTGTTCAGAACCAGGCTCTCCCAACTGGCAGGCGTTTCCCTTTCAGCTGGTGACGGTGCTCCTCTTCACGGCCGGGCCGCCGTGTAAGTAAATCCAATACCAATTGCCCTTTGCAATAAGAGGTCACACAACAACATTCTGCCATCCGGCTATCGTCTGCAGGCAGCCTGTCACATTCACCGTGGTTTCATTATTTTGCCAACGCGTTTCGAGGCAGGACGCCTCTTCTTCTAGGGCTGCAAATCAACACATTGAGAATGCGCATTTACCATTACACTGCCTTTATTTATTTCCATGACCCCCAACGGGCGTTACTCCAGTTCATGGTGCATTATGGGGCATGCAGTTGTAAATGCGATAGTTTGTTTGTTCATGTTGACTGAATCTCGATGTGCTGAGAAAGATTATACCTGTTTGTTAAATCCTTAAGTAGGCGATGTTTGTGAAGGCTGCTTCGTTCAGCAGTTAGAACGTTGCGCTTTAAAGGTCCCAATCTGTTCAGAACCAGGCTCTCCCAACTGGCAGGCGTTTCCCTTTCAGCTGGTGACGGTGCTCCTCTTCACGGCCGGGCCGCCGTGTAAGTAAATCCAATACCAATTGCCCTTTGCAATAAGAGGTCACACAACAACATTCTGCCATCCGGCTATCGTCTGCAGGCAGCCTGTCACATTCACCGTGGTTTCATTATTTTGCCAACGCGTTTCGAGGCAGGACGCCTCTTCTTCTAGGGTTGCAAATCAACACATTGAGAATGCGCATTTACCATTACACTGCCTTTATTTATTTCCATGACCCCCAACGGGCGTTACTCCAGTTCATGGTGCATTATGGGGCATGCAGTTGTAAATGCGATAGTTTGTTTGTTCATGTTGACTGAATCTCGATGTGCTGAGAAAGATTATACCTGTTTGTTAAATCCTTAAGTAGGCGATGTTTGTGAAGGCTGCTTCGTTCAGCAGTTAGAACGTTGCGCTTTAAAGGTCCCAATCTGTTCAGAACCAGGCTCTCCCAACTGGCAGGCGTTTCCCTTTCAGCTGGTGACGGTGCTCCTCTTCACGGCCGGGCCGCCGTGTAAGTAAATCCAATACCAATTGCCCTTTGCAATAAGAGGTCACACAACAACATTCTGCCATCCGGCTATCGTCTGCAGGCAGCCTGTCACATTCACCGTGGTTTCATTATTTTGCCAACGCGTTTCGAGGCAGGACGCCTCTTCTTCTAGGGCTGCAAATCAACACATTGAGAATGCGCCTTTACCATTACACTGCCTTTATTTTATCTATATGAACTGGAGTAACGCCCGTTGGGGGTCATGGAAATAAATAAAGGCAGTGTAATGGTAAATGCGCATTCTCAATGTGTTGATTTGCAGCCCTAGAAGAAGAGGCGTCCTGCCTCGAAACGCGTTGGCAAAATAATGAAACCACGGTGAATGTGACAGGCTGCCTGCAGACGATAGCCGGATGGCAGAATGTTGTTGTGTGACCTCTTATTGCAAAGGGCAATTGGTATTGGATTAACTTACACGGCGGCCCGGCCGTGAAGAGGAGCACCGTCACCAGCTGAAAGGGAAACGCCTGCCAGTTGGGAGAGCCTGGTTCTGAACAGATTGGGACCTTTAAAGCGCAACGTTCTAACTGCTGAACGAAGCAGCCTTCACAAACATCGCCTACTTAAGGATTTAACAAACAGGTATAATCTTTCTCAGCACATCGAGATTCAGTCAACATGAACAAACAAACTATTGCATTTACAACTGCATGCCCCATAATGCACCATGAACTGGAGTAACGCCCGTTGGGGGTCATAGAAATAAATAAAGGCAGTGTAATGGTAAATGCGCATTCTCAATGTGTTGATTTGCAGCTCTAGAAGAAGAGGCGTCCTGCCTCGAAACGCGTTGGCAAAATAATGAAACCACGGTGAATGTGACAGGCTGCCTGCAGACGATAGCCGGATGGCAGAATGTTGTTGTGTGACCTCTTATTGCAAAGGGCAATTGGTATTGGATATATATATATATATATATGAATCACAAATGCCCTTAAGCTTTTCCAGGACACACTCGTGTTTAGCCAGCCATCCGGCCTGTATGGATACTACTCCCCACTTCCTCTCAGGTAAGCTGTGGTGCCTGACGCGTTTCGGGGCCAGCTGCCCCTTAATCATAGGCGGCTCGATAAGTGCACTTCAAAGGCTCGATTTTATTAGTGGCATTTACAAGCATGCTCATCATTGGTTCATGGTTCGTTTTTGAAATCATGTTGCATGCTGGGAATTGTATTTTCCATTCGAGTCTTGGGGTCACTCACTGGTTTGGAGCAGTCATTCAAATCCCTAAGTGGGATACCTTTGAGTTGTGGAGATACAATTTGATCCGGCTTCACACACTTTAGCAGACGAGTATAGTTCGGTCCGCAGCCCCTCCTCTCAGTTTCCCGCTGCCGGTGACAGGAGACGGTGCATCCTGACGCGGTAAGAGCTCCGCGCTGCAAAAATGAATCACAAATGCCCTTAAGCTTTTCCAGGACACACTCGTGTTTAGCCAGCCATCCGGCCTGTATGGATACTACTCCCCACTTCCTCTCAGGTAAGCTGTGGTGCCTGACGCGTTTCGGGGCCAGCTGCCCCTTAATCATAGGCGGCTCGATAAGTGCACTTCAAAGGCTCGATTTTATTAGTGGCATTTACAAGCATGCTCATCATTGGTTCATGGTTCGTTTTTGAAATCATGTTGCATGCTGGGAATTGTATTTTCCATTCGAGTCTTGGGGTCACTCACTGGTTTGGAGCAGTCATTCAAATCCCTAAGTGGGATACCTTTGAGTTGTGGAGATACAATTTGATCCGGCTTCACACACTTTAGCAGACGAGTATAGTTCGGTCCGCAGCCCCTCCTCTCAGTTTCCCGCTGCCGGTGACAGGAGACGGTGCATCCTGACGCGGTAAGAGCTCCGCGCTGCAAAAATGAATCACAAATGCCCTTAAGCTTTTCCAGGACACACTCGTGTTTAGCCAGCCATCCGGCCTGTATGGATACTACTCCCCACTTCCTCTCAGGTAAGCTGTGGTGCCTGACGCGTTTCGGGGCCAGCTGCCCCTTAATCATAGGCGGCTCGATAAGTGCACTTCAAAGGATCGATTTTATTAGTGGCATTTACAAGCATGCTCATCATTGGTTCATGGTTCGTTTTTGAAATCATGTTGCATGCTGGGAATTGTATTTTCCATTCGAGTCTTGGGGTCACTCACTGGTTTGGAGCAGTCATTCAAATCCCTAAGTGGGATACCTTTGAGTTGTGGAGATACAATTTGATCCGGCTTCACACACTTTAGCAGACGAGTATAGTTCGGTCCGCAGCCCCTCCTCTCAGTTTCCCGCTGCCGGTGACAGGAGACGGTGCATCCTGACGCGGTAAGAGCTCCGCGCTGCAAAAATGAATCACAAATGCCCTTAAGCTTTTCCAGGACACACTCGTGTTTAGCCAGCCATCCGGCCTGTATGGATACTACTCCCCACTTCCTCTCAGGTAAGCTGTGGTGCCTGACGCGTTTCGGGGCCAGCTGCCCCTTAATCATAGGCGGCTCAATAAGTGCACTTCAAAGGCTCGATTTTATTAGTGTGTGAAGCCGGATCAAATTGTATCTCCACAACTCAAAGGTATCCCACTTAGGGATTTGAATGACTGCTCCAAACCAGTGAGTGACCCCAAGACTCGAATGGAAAATACAATTCCCAGCATGCAACATGATTTCAAAAACGAACCATGAACCAATGATGAGCATGCTTGCAAATGCCACTAATAAAATCGAGCCTTTGAAGTGCACTTATCGAGCCGCCTATGATTAAGGGGCAGCTGGCCCCGAAACGCGTCAGGCACCACAGCTTACCTGAGAGGAAGTGGGGAGTAGTATCCATACAGGCCGGATGGCTGGCTAAACACGAGTGTGTCCTGGAAAAGCTTAAGGGCATTTGTGATTCATTTTTGCAGCGCGGAGCTCTTACCGCGTCAGGATGCACCGTCTCCTGTCACCGGCAGCGGGAAACTGAGAGGAGGGGCTGCGGACCGAACTATACTCGTCTGCTAAAGTGTGTGAAGCCGGATCAAATTGTATCTCCACAACTCAAAGGTATCCCACTTAGGGATTTGAATGACTGCTCCAAACCAGTGAGTGACCCCAAGACTCGAATGGAAAATACAATTCCCAGCATGCAACATGATTTCAAAAACGAACCATGAACCAATGATGAGCATGCTTGCAAATGGCACTAATAAAATCGAGCCTTTGAAGTGCACTTATCGAGCCGCCTATGATTAAGGGGCAGCTGGCCCCGAAACGCGTCAGGCACCACAGCTTACCTGAGAGGAAGTGGGGAGTAGTATCCATACAGGCCGGATGGCTGGCTAAACACGAGTGTGTCCTGGAAAAGCTTAAGGGCATTTGTGATTCATTTTTGCAGCGCGGAGCTCTTACCGCGTCAAGATGCACCGTCTCCTGTCACCGGCAGCGGGAAACTGAGAGGAGGGGCTGCGGACCGAACTATACTCGTCTGCTAAAGTGTGTGAAGCCGGATCAAATTGTATCTCCACAACTCAAAGGTATCCCACTTAGGGATTTGAATGACTGCTCCAAACCAGTGAGTGACCCCAAGACTCGAATGGAAAATACAATTCCCAGCATGCAACATGATTTCAAAAACGAACCATGAACCAATGATGAGCATGCTTGCAAATGCCACTAATAAAATCGAGCCTTTGAAGTGCACTTATCGAGCCGCCTATGATTAAGGGGCAGCTGGCCCCGAAACGCGTCAGGCACCACAGCTTACCTGAGAGGAAGTGGGGAGTAGTATCCATACAGGCCCGATGGCTGGCTAAACACGAGTGTGTCCTGGAAAAGCTTAAGGGCATTTGTGATTCATTTTTGCAGCGCGGAGCTCTTACCGCGTCAGGATGCACCGTCTCCTGTCACCGGCAGCGGGAAACTGAGAGGAGGGGCTGCGGACCGAACTATACTCGTCTGCTAAAGTGTGTGAAGCCGGATCAAATTGTATCTCCACAACTCAAAGGTATCCCACTTAGGGATTTGAATGACTGCTCCAAACCAGTGAGTGACCCCAAGACTCGAATGGAAAATACAATTCCCAGCATGCAACATGATTTCAAAAACGAACCATGAACCAATGATGAGCATGCTTGCAAATGCCACTAATAAAATCGAGCCTTTGAAGTGCACTTATCGAGCCGCCTATGATTAAGGGGCAGCTGGCCCCGAAACGCGTCAGGCACCACAGCTTACCTGAGAGAAAGTGGGGAGTAGTATCCATACAGGCCGGATGGCTGGCTAAACACGAGTGTGTCCTGGAAAAGCTTAAGGGCATTTGTGATTCATATATATATATATATATATATATATATATATATATATATATATATATAACAAAACTTCCTCCGAAAATGAATGAAGCAGGAGCCCAGGGGGGACATGGAAAACGGGCTTTATTAACCGTCAGGTAGTCCCAGTGGCGGTAGATGCATTTCGCCGTCGTGGCTTCCTCAGTACCCAACACTGGGAGCCTTCATCCGTTGTGTGTTCATCCTGCTGCCTCCGATGAAGTACTGGCGTGATCCGCTCCTCCCCCTAGCAATAAGGCTCACCTGTTGCAGTCCGGTTTAGTTGGAGGACTTCAACTCCCAGAAAGCCTAGTGATTGTGGCTGTCCGGGTTGGTGAGGTGGGGAGGGTATGATAGAAGTCTTCCTCGCGGTCACCAAAGCAGGACACGATGACCACTGTTGTGGAGTTAACTAGCCAGTCTCCCAAGTCCCCTTATGTCGCCACTCCCAGCGAGCAGAAAATCAAGTTTGCAGGGATCAGAAGTGCAGGTGCACAAAGTCCAGAACGAGGTAATGCCTCACTGCTCCGTATTCTCTGCAGGCGGGGCGGGTGCCGGACTATCCTTCCCAGGAAACAGTGGACGCCCTCAGGCGAGTTACCAGCAGCTGTCCGGGTCCCAGAAACGTGGCGGTGCTCCTGTATTGTGTCACTGGCAGGCACAATTAGAATTAACGAAACTTCCTCCGAAAATGAATGAAGCAGGAGCCCAGGGGGGACATGGAAAACGGGCTTTATTAACCGTCAGGTAGTCCCAGTGGCGGTAGATGCATTTCGCCGTCGTGGCTTCCTCAGTACCCAACACTGGGAGCCTTCATCCATTGTGTGTTCATCCTGCTGCCTCCGGTGAAGTACTGGCGTGATCCGCTCCTCCCCCTAGCAATAAGGCTCACCTGTTGCAGTCCGGTTTAGTTGGAGGACTTCAACTCCCAGAAAGCCTAGTGATTGTGGCTGTCCGGGTTGGTGAGGTGGGGAGGGTATGATAGAAGTCTTCCTCGCGGTCACCAAAGCAGGACACGATGACCACTGTTGTGGAGTTAACTAGCCAGTCTCCCAAGTCCCCTTATGTCGCCACTCCCAGCGAGCAGAAAATCAAGTTTGCAGGGATCAGAAGTGCAGGTGCACAAAGTCCAGAACGAGGCAATGCCTCACTGCTCCGTATTCTCTGCAGGCGGGGCGGGTGCAGGACTATCCTTCCCAGGAAACAGTGGACGCCCTCAGGCGAGTTACCAGCAGCTGTCCGGGTCCCAGAAACGTGGCGGTGCTCCTGTATTGTGTCACTGGCAGGCACAATTAAAATTAACGAAACTTCCTCCGAAAATGAATGAAGCAGGAGCCCAGGGGGGACATGGAAAACGGGCTTTATTAACCGTCAGGTAGTCCCAGTGGCGGTAGATGCATTTCGCCGTCGTGGCTTCCTCAGTACCCAACACTGGGAGCCTTCATCCGTTGTGTGTTCATCCTGCTGCCTCCGATGAAGTACTGGCGTGATCCGCTCCTCCCCCTAGCAATAAGGCTCACCTGTTGCAGTCCGGTTTAGTTGGAGGACTTCAACTCCCAGAAAGCCTAGTGATTGTGGCTGTCCGGGTTGGTGAGGTGGGGAGGGTATGATAGAAGTCTTCCTCGCGGTCACCAAAGCAGGACACGATGACCACTGTTGTGGAGTTAACTAGCCAGTCTCCCAAGTCCCCTTATGTCGCCACTCCCAGCGAGCAGAAAATCAAGTTTGCAGGGATCAGAAGTGCAGGTGCACAAAGTCCAGAACGAGGCAATGCCTCACTGCTCCGTATTCTCTGCAGGCGGGGCTGGTGCCGGACTATCCTTCCCAGGAAACAGTGGACGCCCTCAGGAGAGTTACCAGCAGCTGTCCGGGTCCCAGAAACGTGGCGGTGCTCCTGTATTGTGTCACTGGCAGGCACAATTAAAATTAACGAAACTTCCTCCGAAAATGAATGAAGCAGGAGCCCAGGGGGGACATGGAAAACGGGCTTTATTAACCGTCAGGTAGTCCCAGTGGCGGTAGATGCATTTCGCCGTCGTGGCTTCCTCAGTACCCAACACTGGGAGCCTTCATCCGTTGTGTGTTCATCCTGCTGCCTCCGATGAAGTACTGGCGTGATCCGCTCCTCCCCCTAGCAATAAGGCTCACCTGTTGCAGTCCGGTTTAGTTGGAGGACTTCAACTCCCAGAAAGCCTAGTGATTGTGGCTGTCCGGGTTGGTGAGGTGGGGAGGGTATGATAGAAGTCTTCCTCGCGGTCACCAAAGCAGAACACGATGACCACTGTTGTGGAGTTAACTAGCCAGTCTCCCAAGTCCCCTTATGTCGCCACTCCCAGCGAGCAGAAAATCAAGTTTGCAGGGATCAGAAGTGCAGGTGCACAAAGTCCAGAACGAGGCAATGCCTCACTGCTCCGTATTCTCTGCAGGCGGGGCGGGTGCCGGACTATCCTTCCCAGGAAACAGTGGACGCCCTCAGGCGAGTTACCAGCAGCTGTCCGGGTCCCAGAAACGTGGCGGTGCTCCTGTATTGTGTCACTGGCAGGCACAATTAAAATTAACGAAACTTCCTCCGAAAATGAATGAAGCAGGAGCCCAGGGGGGACATGGAAAACGGGCTTGATTAACCATCAGGGATGTCATTTGAGATGTCATCAGTGATGTCCCTGACCATTTCATGAATGATCTAATATGTGACATCATCAGCAGTGGATTGCAGGTGCGCGAAATATAGTTAGTACAACTAACTATATAGGAGCAATTTCATTGTTTTTTTAAATGCTAATTCCTAACTATATAAGGCCTGAAACCTATGGTTTTTTGAGTGAATTTCAAAGGTTTTTTATATGCTAACTCCTAACTATTTAAGGCCTGAAACCTATGGTTTTTTCAGTGAATATATATACATATATATATATATATATATATATATATATATATATATATATATATATATATATATATATATATATATATATATATATATATATATATATATATATATATATATATATATATATATATTCCAGCGAACTCGTCCCGAAGTCCACAAAGACTGCAACAATCTTTCACAGTTACGGACAGACGAAGAGAGGAACCCAGAAATGGTGCCAAACAAGTGTGATTTTATTTCAGCTCAATCTTGCTCAGCATGCCCGCATTACGCGTTTCGACAGTATCCACTGTCTTGATCACATGAATATATATATGTATGTATGTATATATATATATATATGTATGTATATATATATATGTATGTGTATATATATATATATATGTATGTATATATATATATATATATGTATGTATATATATATATATATATATATATTACCTACTGGCGGTCGCCAGTAGGAAGTTATAGTTAGGATTTTTTTCAATGTTAAATCTCAAAATTCTATTTGGAATAACTTTGGCACCGGTTGACGAATCTGCCTGAAAATTTCCTGAAAATGGCCTCGTCGAGCTCCGGTTCTTCCTTGAAAGTTTGGGGGGGATACGTCAAGCGGGGGCCGAGATAAAAGGGGGGTCCCAAAACGCGTTTTCCCTATGTTAATTTCCATAGGGCGGTCGATTTCACTTTTAGCTCGAACGGCTGAATGGATTTCCACCAAACTTGGCAAAATTGTAGGGACTGGTAGCCCGATGTGCCTTTGCTATGTCTCAAGATATGTGCTCAAGTGGATTTTGAGTAATTTAGGTTCAAAAAAATATATATATCTATAGGCGCTCTCCGGTGCGCGCACCGGAGTGTGATCATGGCGCGACACGCGACTTGCGCGCAGAAAGCTGATTGGCTCTTGGGTGTCTGTAAACATTCTAAACAGTCTGGAGCGGCCGCCATCTTGTGTCTCGGTAAAATCGAGACACAAGGGGTTTGAAAATAAAAGGGGCAAATGACCATAAGGGGGAAGAGTAGACCCCCTCTGACCCCTAGGTTTGATGTGGGGGCTAAAATAGGGTCCTGCGGGGCATTACATTTTTTTTTTTTTTCGTTTTGCGCGGGGGAAGCGCATGGTACGCGCACCGGGGAGCGAAGCACGGGGAAAATCCAGGACCATATTTATGAAGGCCTTGCGCTGCCAGTTTTGCGCCGCCTATGCGTCAATTTTTGTGACGCACCAGCGGTGTAAAAAAATGAGCATTGCTACGCTATATTTAAAAAGTGACGCATCTATCTAGATGCGTCACTTTTTAAATATAGTGCAACGAGGCACATTTTTTTACACTGCTGGTGCGATGCGTCACTTTTCTGTGCGCACTCCTTATGACATTCCAGATGTGTCATATTTAATGTATGACGAATCATGTTGCAAGGAGTTACAGATACGTCAGTATTTCTGACATATCTGTAAACATAAAAGTGACGCGAGGCAGGCGCAAGATTTTGACGCAACAGCATCCTAAAAGTGACGCAGAGAAATCTCATAGATTTCAGTACGTCGTTATTACCAAGCTTTTTGCGGGGGAATGCCCCCTCTGCATACATTATACCTGAGGCAGATATAATGTGGCGCAGAGTTTAAAAAAGTGACCCATGTACCTAGATGCGTCACTTTTTAAAAATAGCGTCAGGTATAATGCATGCAGAGGGGGTGTTCCCCCGCAAAAAGCTTGGTAATAACGACGCAGTGAAATCTTTGAGATTTCACTGCGTCACTTTTAGGATGCTGTTGCGTCAAAATCTTGCGCCTGCTTCACAGCAGTCCTTTCACATGGTGCTTTTTCCATGTGAAAGGACACATTACTGGAGTTGCGTCACTTTTGTGACGCACTCCAGCAATGCGTTTCTTGGAATGTCATAAGGAGTGCGCACAGAAAAGTGATGCATCGCACCAGTGGTGTAAAAAAATGCGCCTCGTTGCGCTATATTTAAAAAGTGACGCATCTAGGTAGATGGGTCACTTTTTTAAATCCTGCGCCACATTATATCTGCGTCAGGTATAATGCATGCAGAGGGGGTGTTCCCCCGCAAAAAGCTTTGTAATAGCGACGCAGTGAAATCTTTGAGATTTCACTGCGTCACTTTTAGGATGCTGTTGCGTCAAAATCTTGCACCTGCTTCACAGCAGACCTTTCACATGGTGCTTTTTCCATGTGAAAGGACACATTACTGGAGTTGCGTCACTTTTGTGACGCACTCCAGCAATGCGTTACTTTTGTGTTTACAGATACGTCAGAAATACTGACATATCTGTAACTCCTTGCGACATGATTCCTCATACATTAAATATGACATATCTGGAATGTCATAAGGAGTGCGCACAGAAAAGTGACGCATTGTACCAGTGGTGTAAAAAAATGCGCCTCGTTGCGCTATATTTAAAAAGTGACGCATCTAGGTAGATGGGTCACTTTTTAAAATCCTGCGCCACATTATATCTGCGTCAGGTATAATGCATGCAGAGGGGGTGTTCCCCCGCAAAAAGCTTTGTAATAGCGACGCAGTGAAATCTTTGAGATTTCACTGCGTCACTTTTAGGATGCTGTTGCGTCAAAATCTTGCGCCTGCTTCACAGCAGACCTTTCACATGGTGCTTTTTCCATGTGAAAGGACACATTACTGAAGTTGCGTCACTTTTGTGACGCACTCCAGCAATGCGTTACTTTTGTGTTTACAGATACGTCAGAAATACTGACATATCTGTAACTCCTTGCGAATTGATAAGTCATAAATTAAATATGACATATCTGGAATGTCATAAGGAGTGCGCACAGAAAAGTGACGCATCGTACCAGTGGTGTAAAAAAATGCGTCTCGTTGCGCTATATTTAAAAAGTGACGCATCTAGGTAGATGGGTCACTTTTTAAAATCCTGCGCCACATTATATCTGCGTCAGGTATAATGCATGCAGAGGGGGTGTTCCCCCGCAAAAAGCTTTGTAATAGCGACGCAGTGAAATCTTTGAGATTTCAGTGCGTCACTTTTAGGATGCTGTTGTGTCAAAATCTTGCGCCTGCTTCACAGCAGACCTTTCACATGGTGCTTTTTCCATGTGAAAGGACACATTACTGGAGTTGCGTCACTTTTGTGACGCACTCCAGCAATGCGTTACTTTTGTGTTTACAGATACGTCAGAAATACTGACATATCTGTAACTCCTTGCGAATTGATTAGTCATATATTAAATATGACATATCTGGAATGTCATAAGGAGTGCGTCCAGAAAAGTGACGCATCGCTGATTTCACGTAGCAATGTGTCACTTTTCAGAAATGAGGCCTCCAGTTTATTCACTGTGTCACCTCTACGACCCTTTCTTGCGTCAATACGTCCCTTTTGCATACATTACACCTGACGTAGGAATAATGTGGCACAGGGGTTTACAAAGTGATGTATTTACCAAGGAACACCACTTTGTAAATATGAATAAATAAGGTGCATTTTTTATTGGAATGTTGTGTCACAAAAAGTGATGCTTTGGTGGCGTTAAAGTGACGCATGGCTTCATAAATGAGGCCTTCTACCTTCAACTCCAGCAATGCATCTTTTCTTACCCTTCCACACCCCTCCTTTTCAACATTTTCTTTGAATATCAACATTCCCCATATTCACTCTTCTTCTCATAACTTTCTTTTCTAACACTCACCTTCTTTCAGTCCTCCTACTTCACTTCTTTTTTCCTCTCATACCTTTCTGTTCTTTCTTACTCATTCTCCTTTCAATTATCAATGCACTATATTTCACTTACTCTTCATTTTTTTAAGAATATAGCTCTTTGATGAGAATTGGAGGTAGTTCTGAAAAGAACTTTTGGTTTTCTTCTTTTAACTGAAGAGGAACAAAAACAGGGAATGGAAACTGCTCAACAGGAGCAAAAAGAACAAAAAAAATTAGGGGTGGAAAGGGCAGCGATGGTTTTCTAATGCTCGAACCATGAGCTGGACACTTTGTTCTCCAAAGGTAAGCAGTTGATTGCAGTATCTGCATCTGAGGACACCATGGTTAAAAGCAGGTTGTATGTTTGGCACCTGCTCCTGCGATTGCCCTCTCCCAGAAGAAGTTGCTCCTCCGGTTGATGTAGAGGCCCCATCTCTGGGAACCTCTTGTGCCAGAGCCCTGACACTTTCCCGGGCAAAATTCTGGGGGTGCCTCCTCTCCACATGTCGGATCATCGTAAAGTTCCCAAAAGAGTACTTTTTTTTGGGGTCACCCCGTGACAGGACCTGTTTGCAGATCCTGCACTCCACTTTTGGTGCATTCACCTTCTTCTGGTCAGCTGGAATCTTAAAAAATTTCCATATGAAATGTTCCTTCACCTTTGGGGTAGGAGGCTCTTCATTGATGAACTCAGGTTCATCCTCACTGCTGGATTCTCTGGCAGCCATGGTAAATCACGAAAAATCCAGGTGCACAAAACAGGTCTTTCAGTCACAAAAGTGAAAGAAGAAGTGAAGGAAATGGGTGGGGATTTCATTCATTGTAAAAAAAACTGTTAGCAACCAATGAAAAGTGTTATTTTAGGGTCACATGACCCGACGCGTTTACGCTGCGCGCTCCGGAGCACTTCCGGGTACGTTTACGCAGCGCGATCGTAGGCGCTTCCGGGGCGCAAACGTGGCGCGATCGTAGGCGCTTCTGGGTGCTTTTACGCGGCGCGAACGTAGGCGCTTCCGAGGGCACTTACGTTGCGCGCCGAAGTGACGTCATCAAACTTTTACAGAAATGCATAATCATTTTCCTTATAAAAAAAAACTGATTTAATTTGTATGGTACGAAATGTTTTGCATTATTATGAACTTTTCATTCATATTTTTTTTCACGAACGACAGTAGCGCTCTGGGTGCGCTTTCAGGTGAGCTCAGCGGAAAGCTTACCGGAGAGCTTAGCTATAAGCTTCCCGGAGCGCGCACCCAGAGCGCAAAAAAAAATAATTATATTAAAAAAAATTAATACTTACAAAAAAACAGCAAATTGTAAAAAAAAAAAAAAGGTTAGAAACTCGATATAGAAAGGAATTAGCATTTAAAAAACCTATGAAATTCACTGAAAAAACCATAGGTTTCACACCAGTTATAGTTAGGAATTAGCATTTAAAAAACCTATTAAATTCACTGAAAAAACCATAGGTTTCACACCAGTTATAGTTAGCTGGAAATTTTACTGATATAAAACCATTGAAATTCCCACGTTATAGTTAGTTGGACTCACTATAACTTGCACGTGTAATGCACTGCTGATGACATCACATATTACATCACTCATGACATGGTCAGTGACATCACTCATGACATCACTGATGACAGAGAGACTGACCTACTTTCCCTCGCTAATATATGTATTCACTAAGATAAACTTAAAAAGGCAGATATCCAATCATTTTTTTTTTTAAAAACATCCATTAAGACAATAATTTAAACAAATATTCTTCCATCGTCCTTAACATACATATATAAAACATATTTATTTATCTGAAAGACACACATTCACTGGATGGTGTCATCAGTGCATTACATGTGCAAGTTATAGTGAGTCCAACTAACTATAACGTGGGAATTTCAATGGTTTTATATCAGTAAAATTTCCAGCTAACTATAACTGGTGTGAAACCTATGGTTTTTTCAGTGAATATATATATATATATATATATATATATATATATATATATATATATATATATATATATATATATATATATATATATATATATATATATATAGATATTACCTACTGGCGATAGCCAGTAGGTATATATAGTTAGAATTTTTTCTCTATGGGACTTTTGAAAATTCTATGTCTAATAACTTTGGCGTTTGTGGACGGAATCGGCTGAAATTTTCAGGAAAATGGCACATTTTGTTTCTGAGCAGCCCCTGAAAATTTGGGGGGGTTTCGTCAAGGGGGGGCCGAGAAAAAAGGGGGGTCCCAAAACGCGTTTTTCCCATGTTAATTTCCATAGGGCGGTTGGACTCACTTTTAGCTCGAACGGCTGAATGGATTTGCACGAAACTTGGCAAAATTGTAGGGACTGTTAGCCCGATGTGCCTTTGCTAGGTCTCAATATATGTGCTCCAGTAGTTTTTGAGAAATTAACGTTCAAACCAAGATATATATCTGTAACAGCGCTCTGGGCAGCGATCCGGTCCGCTTACTTTTCGCTTATCGGAACTTTGCGCGCAGAAAGCTGATTGGCTCTCCGGTGTCTGTCAACATTCTAAACAGTCCGGAGCGGACGCCATCTTGTCTCTCGGTAGGATCGAGAGAGAAGAAGAGGTGGAAAACGAAAGGGGAATTTAATGAAAGGGGGCAAGGTATCCCCCTCTTGACCCCCTAGGAATGTTGTTGGGGTTATTAAAGGGTCCCGTGGGGAAAATAAAAAAAAAAAGATTTTTCACGGTAGAAGCGCGCCGCGAACTGGTAGCGAAACGGGAATTCCCCATTTTGTGCTTCGTTAATTAAATTACTAGTTATAAGTGGGTGCGGGAGACGTATCCTAATCCCCTATGTTTCCTGAGGGTGGCTGAGGAGGCTGATATATGTTGATACATCTCTTCCAGCGGCTGTGCGTGAGCTTTTTTTTTTTTTTGCTGCGTGACAGTCCGGAGCGGCCGCCATCTTGTCTCTCGGTAGGATCGAGAGAGAAGAAAAGGTGAAAAACTAAGGGGGAATTTAATGAAAGGGGGCAAGGTATCCCCCTCTTGACCCCCTAGGAATGTTGTTGGGGTTATTAAAGGGTCCCGTGGGGAAAATAAAAAAAAATGATTTTTCACGGTAGAAGCGCTTCACGGGCCGCGAACTGGGCCGCAAACTGGTAGCGAAACGGGAATTCGCCATTTTGTGCTTCGTTAATTAAAGTACTAGGTATAAGGGGGTGCGGGAGACGTATCCTAATCCCCTATGTTTCCTGAGGGTGGCTGAGGAGGCTGATATATGTTGATACATCTCTTCCAGCGGCTGCGCCATCTTGCCTTTTTTCGAATGCCACAATTTTGTCGTGCACGGCAGCCATTTTAGATGCCAGGCTGGTCCCAGGCTATCACCTAACCCTGCGGATGTAGTTTATGGCCCCAGCTGTAGAGAATTCAGACATGCCAATCCTCCCGATTCAGGCGTGTGACTACTGATTTCAGTGCTAGTCTCCCGCCTCCCGATTTCTGCAAGCAAAAACCCGGGGGCATATTACGAACAAGTAGCGTTAATTTTTGTCTCTAACTTGTTTAGAGACAAAAATTATCGCCGTACATCGGCGATTTTTATCGCAGATAAACCTTGCTATTATCGCTGAAAAGTCAGCGATATTCATGTATTATCGACCTAATGCTCTTAGCCATGTTATCCACCTCCCATTGGATAACATGGCTAAGAACTGCTCAGGGCAGGTGTTAGATTTTGGAGATATTCGCGCTTAGCGCGAATATCTCCAAAAGTTGGTAATAGGAGATAGCGATGTTAGGGACTGTTTCCAGTCGCTAACATCTTGGCACGCCCACTTTGCATGTCATTAGTGATAAGTATCACTGACATGCAAAGCGGGGCCCAAGATGGTCACTATCTCCTTTTAGCTGTCACTAACTGGTGTTAGCGACAGCTTGGTAATAGGGAGATAATTTTATCTCCGCTTTCATGGCTTTTAAAGCCAAAAAAGCGGAGATAAACCCCCTTGATAATATGCCCCACGATTCCTTGGGGTTTCAGCTGACAGGGCTTGGTATTGTGTTACATGGTAATTTTTCCAGGAAACGTCAGAGGGTCGATGCAGGGGTTCTAGAAGAGGTGATAAACCATTTAAGCCTCATGAACAAGCGCATGGTGTTTTAAAGATTTGTGAAGTACTCGGGGCGGCGGTGTGTGTGTGCCCTCTTTCAGGAGCGGGCGGGGGGGCACTGCCAGCAACTTGCCAGGTCAGGTAGTGTTCAACACGTGCATCACCCTTTCTCTGTCTGCTATTGCGCTCCATGCTTCGGAAAGGTAAGAAAAAGAACGTGCATTTGAGTTTGAAATGTCCGATCCTGCAGCAGCACACTTGCAAAGCCCACACATGACAATAACCCGATTCAAGGCCCCATTCACCCGTTTTTTAAAAAATAGATAACACTCCAACAAAGTAAGGTTATAAAACTTTATTAACTATTAACTATAACGAACGGAACAAAAACTAAAAACATTTAAACATTTTTCAACACAAAAAGCAACAATGGTTAGAAGCTGTCTTTTGTGCGAATAGTCCCAAGGCAGCACAACGTGCAGAGTTCTGGACGGCACCCAGGTGATGTCGCCTGGGTGCCGCACTGGTTTAGGGATCCTACAATGCTGCTCCGAAAATTGGCGTGGGGCGTCCCGGGTGGGGCGGGGGGAGGCCTCGTCAGTAGCGGTCTGTTGTGCGAATAGTCCCAAGGCAGCACAACGTGCAGAGTTCTGGACGGCACCCAGGTGATGTCGCCTGGGTGCCGCACTGGTTTAGGGATCCTACAATGCAGCACAGAAAAACAGCGTGGGGCGTCCCGGGTGGTGCGGGGGGAGGCCTCGTCAGTAGCGGTCTGTGTCCAGTGTCACATGGCTGACACAACATGTACGACAGGCACCCAGGTGATGTCCAGTAAACTGCCGCACTGGTTTTGGTATCCTACAATGCTGCTCCGAAAATTGGCGTGCGGCGGCCCGGGGGGGGGGGGGGGGGGGGCGTGGGGGAGCCGGCGTGAACGGGCCTCCCCAGGTGGCGGCCATCTAGCTGAGTTGCGCTCGCTCTTGCGGCCACAGCGTCTCGCTCACCATGTTGTTGAGTTGCTCCCACTCTTGCAGTGCAGCGATAGGCGGCTGCCACATGGCTCTTAAAATGGCGGACGGCTCCTCGGTTTTGGGCCTGGTCCACTGAAATGGCCCTGGGACACTTTGGAACTCGGACGCTTGCCTGCTAGGGCTTGGGCTCCATTCTCGAAAAGCGTCCCCTCAGCCGTGAAGATTGTATAAAAGTCTTGGGGGCCCCCGACTCCCGCAGGCTTCCGGTGGGGAGCGGCTGCCATGATTGCTCGCGGAATGACCACGACGGAGCCACGAGATGGTGGTGCTCTCATGCTGACGCCAGCTTCAGTCTGAATGATCCAGAAACAAGGTGGGGCTTTCATCGTTTGGGAAAAAAAAATGTTCTAAACCAATGAAAAGTGTTATTTTTAGGTCATATGACCAAGCCTTCCATCTTTAGGAAACCAAAAGTAAAATGAACCAATGAAAAGTTTTATAAACAAGTCACATGACCTGTTATGCGGCATAGGGCTACAAAAAGCGTAGAAAATCTGTTGGCACGTGAGGCGGCATCAGTAGCGGACCGATGTGCGAATAGGCCGAAGGCAGCACAACGCGCCGAGATCCGGATGGCACCGAGGTGGTGTCCAGCAAATTGCCGCACTGGTGTGGCCATCCTACAATGCTGCGCCGAAAGACGGCGTGTCCAGCTGAGTTCCGGTCACTCTTCCGGCACAGTGACTCGAACGTGCCGAGATCCGGATGGCACCGAGGTGGTGTCCAGCAAATTGCCGCACTGGTGTGGCCATCCTACAATGCTGCGCTGAAAGACGGCGTGTTCAGCTGAGTTCCGGTCACTCTTCCGGCACAGTGACTCGAACGCGCCGAGATCCGGATGGCACCGAGGTGGTGTCCAGCAAGTGGCCGCACTGGTGTGGCCATCCTACAATGCTGCGCCGAAAGTCGGCGTGGGGTGCCCCGTTGGCTTATGAGGTGATGTCAGTAGTGGACTGATGTGTGAATAGGTCGGAACCAGCACAAGGCGCCAAGATCCGAATGGCAAGTCCTGGATGTTGAGTGCCTCAGTTGAGATTTCTGAGCAGTGCTTGTAGGACTGTCTGAAGCTTATTTGCACCTGCTGCAGCTTCACTATTGCCCTGGTGTGGCCAAAGGTCGCACATGACATAGGCGGCCGGCTCCCGAGGTCCGGCGGAACTTTTTGCCTTTTCCTTTCTGCTTCTTTTCCTACAATCCGTTTCATCTGAAGACACGACCAGGTCCCTGAATGTGTGCAGGGGGACGCTATTGATTGAATGAAAATGGCGGCTTGACACAAAGCTGACTCAAGCGTTACTGTTGATGCTATACAGACAAAAATTGGTTTTCAGTTTGTACATTCTTCAGGATTTTTTTTTCCATCCAAGTCTGATTGAGAGTTTGTAGAAAAATGGCTTCAGATTTTCCACATACTACTCTTCAACATTCTTCCTAAATGTAACAATGTGAAACTCACTAGGACAATGGCTGTTTCTGTTTCCTTTCAAAATGCTGCCAACAATATTTTCTGAATGGAAGACATCATCTTGTAGCATAAAGGGACGAAAGGGGTTCTGGTCTGGCCGATGGTTGGTGGAGACATTTTGACTATATCTTGGACCTGCCCGGCCTCGCCCAAAATGGCGCCGGTATAAATGGGACTCGTAACTCCTTGCCCGCAAATGTATATCTAGAAAATGTTATTGTAAGTGGCCGTGTCGTATTTTAATTACAAAATGTACGTCCACCGATTCCGCAACTGTTAGACACCTTTGTTCTTGCAACCTAATGGCCCGCTCGTTACGTTCTTCTACAGTGTAAATGTCTCCTCATCATATACGATTTCAGTTTGCTCCGTGGCCGGCCCACGTGGTTATAGGCCCGTATTTGTATACTGACATTTTCACAATAAAGGTTTTTAAAACAAAACACGGTAGTAGTATTTACATTGGTAAAGTTTTTACTTTTAGTCACTGTTTTCGAATCAGTAAAGGCAAGTGAAATAAAGCAGTCCAATTACATGACGGATAAAAGGTATAATATGTAGGAACGCAGTAAAGATAAATGCTTAATAGCAGTTGTGTTTTTCATGTCTGCAATATAAAGTGATCGATAAGAATCTGATAATCAGGCGTATCGGCGACTAAGATAGCAGGCCGAATCTCTTTTACTCAACGGCTCCGTCATGGAAGGAAGAAACGCCCTTTTTCTCGAAAAAGGAATATATTTTACTTTCAAGACAGTTGTAGATTTTCCGGGAAAGTACATTAGCCTGGAATATTATAACATATGTTTGAAAAAAAAATATTGTTCGAAAACAATAAAAAGCGTAATTTTTAGGTCATATGACCAAGCTTTTCATCATTAAATTAACAAAAGTAAAATGAACCAATGAAAAGTTTTATTAACAAGTCACATGTCCTGTTATGCTTACGTTGCGCGCTGCGCGCCGCGCCGCGGATCACTTCCGGGTGCGGTAACGCGGCGTGTCATATAACGCATTACGCGACAACGTGGGTCAAGAATATAGTCAAAATGTCTCCACCAACCAGCGTTCGGAACACAACTCCTTTCAGCAGTCCAAAAAGTTCTGTTAAATGACAACAGAGGGGACAGGAAACAAGAACCATCAGTCAAAGAGGGGAGGGCAAGTTCTTCTCTTCCGGGTCATGTTAGGGCGCTACCGGAACTGATCGAATTGGTAGTCTACAGTGTTTCTGGATGTTTCAGACTAAAGCTGGCGTCAGCATAAGACCACTACCATCTCGTAGCTCCGTCGTGGCCATTCCACGAGCAATCATGGCAGCCGCTCCCCACCAGAAGCCTGCGGGAGTCGGAGGCCCCCAAGACTTTTGTAGAATCTTCACGGCTGAGGGGACGCTTTTCGAGAATGGGACCGAAGCCCTATCAGGGAAGCGTCCGAGTTCAAAGGTGTCCCAGGGCCATTTTAGTGGACCAGGCCCAAAACCGAAGAGCCGGCCGCCATTTTGAGAGTCCTGTGGCAGTCGCCTATCGCTGCACCGCAAGAGTGGGCGCAATTCAGCTGGATGGTGGGCAAGACGCTGTAGCCGCAAGAGTGGGCGCAACTCAGCTGGATGGGATAAGGTTCAGAATTGAAGAGTCATCAAAAGGCAAAAAGTTCCGCCGGATCCCGGGAGCCGGCCGCCTATGTCGGGGGCGATCTCAGGCTACACCAGTGCTATAAGACTTGTGGAGGGTGTCGGAGCCAAGCGTCTTTTCCGAGTCCATGGCCATCACACCGCCCCTCAGGGACCTCCGTCAAGCTGTTTAGGAAGGTAACATATCACATTGTTTTCTAATGCAGTCAGGTCCACAAACGACACTCACTTACTTTGAGAATAGTGAAGCTGCAGTAGGTGGAAATAAGCTTCAGACAGTGTTACAAGCGCTGCTCAGAACTCTTAACTATGGCACCCAACATCCAGAACTTATGCTATTTGAGAATGGCAGTGACATCGAAGCATCTCAGGGACCAAAACCATTAACGTACTTTCACGTATGAAAATCTTACTTGGGGAGGGGGCAGGAGCAAAGCGCCCCCTCCCAGTCAGCGCCACCACACAGTATGTTGAAAATTTGAAGCCATCGTTCTACAAAGTCAACCAAACTTGGATTAAAAATCTAGAAAAATGTACAAACTGAAAACCAGTTTTGGTCTGCATAGCATCAGTAGCAACGCTTGAGTCAGCTTTGTGTCAAGCCGCAAATTTGATTCAACTAAGCACAGACATTCAAAAAGGTTCAAATTCAGAACTCTAAACTATGGCACCCAACATCCAGGAGCTTGCCATCCGGATCTTGGAGCCTTGTGCTGCTTTCGATCTATTCACACATCGGTCCACTACTGACATCATCTTATAAACCAACGTTATGTAAATAGTTTTTTAATAAAATGTTTTACCCTGTTTCTTTGCTGGTGTGTTGTCTATATTTTTCATATTTGCATACGGTTTGTCGTTATTTTGTGCGGGATGGGTGATGGAGCCGAGCTGTCTTGCAGCCCTCATGGTGTGGAGCTCAGTTCATCTCACTATTTTCGTATTTCTCATGAAGGGTTGTTCCTAATATTTCTATTTTAGCGAGGTCAAAAAGAGATCCAATTAGTGGCCTACTGATTTTGGTCGATTACTTTTATTTTTTTTACACGATTTTTCACTATCTGCAAAGACTAAACAGAGTATTGCGACTTTGTGCTTGTTTGTAAATAGAGAATGATCCAAAGAGAACCAATTCTAAAACAGTAAATGCTTGGACAACAATCAATCAAATGGAGAGACAAGCAGCCACGACGGATTACAACGGGGGTAAAGGCCTGCGTTAACTACTCTTCACTATCTGCAAAGAGAGAGTACTACTAAGAGAAAAGAGGGGAGGGGGGCAGCGTTCAAAGCACATCAGCGTGCATAAATACGAAAATGTTTTTATCTATCACGTACTTTACATTTTAAAGCTTTTCATATTTGCTATTAAAAAACCAATGAAATTCACAGAAAAAACCATAGGTTATAGACCATATATAGTTAGGAATTAGCATTTACAAAACCTTATTTTACTCGCATAAAACCATTGAAATTCCATATATAGTTAGAAGCGCTAACTATATATCGCGCACCCGCAATCCACTGCTGATGATGTCACATATTACATCATTCATGACATGGTCAGTGACATCACTGATGACATCACTGATGACATCTCAAATGACATCACTGATGACATCACTGATGACAACTCAAATGACATCACTGATGACATCTCAAATGACATCACTGATGACATCACTGATGACAACTCAAATGACATCACTGATGACATCTCATTTGTCATCACTGATCACATCACTCATGTGATAATACAATGAACCTCTTCAGACTCTAATATAACCTTACATACACTCAGTATAAACAGACACTCACAGACTGTCACTCATCCATGGAGTTACTCACACACCTAGTCAGTCATGCAAAGAATCAATCACACCTCCATTTCCTCAACTATACAGTTATACAAACTTTACTTATTCATATACTAACACATATTTACTCTCTTATACAATCCCTGACACAAGTTCACAATGATCCATACAGCCACTCACACATTCACTGGCTCTTATGCACAGTTATTTATATATGTCAACTCTCACATGTACTGTGTTTTACATATGTACTTACTTTGACATGTAGCACTGAGATAACCATTCACTCACCAATACACTCATGCACACAGTCAACCGCCTATACAGCTGTTTCCACATGCACTTTTGAAACCATACATCTAGTGAATCAACTGCTCACACATCTATGCACAGAGTCATACACCTCCCAGCCACCCACACACACACTCAGTCTCCCATACAAATACTTGGGCAACCAATCAATAACCCATATAGTTACTCATATAGCTACTTATCAACACATGCAACAGTTTACAGAACAACAGACATAATGATGCACAAATTAAGACAGTTTAGTCACTAACCCATGCACTCAGTGAGACACATTTAATCACTCACTCATACAGTCAGTCATGCACCTACTAAATCCTTCATCCAGACACTTATACATCCACTCATTCTTCAATATGTAAGACATATTTTAACTTTACAGAAACATACAGTCACTGGATGTTGTCATCAGTGATGTCATCAGTGATGTCATTTGAGATGTCATCAGTGATGTCATCAGTGATGTCACTGACCATGTCATGAATGATGTAATATGTGACATCATCAGCAGTGGATTGCGGGTGCGCGATATATAGTTAGCGCTTCTAACTATATATGGAATTTCAATGGTTTTATGCGAGTAAAATAAGGTTTTGTAAATGCTAATTCCTAACTATATATGGTCTATAACCTATGGTTTTTTCTGTGAATATAGATATATATATATAGATATATAGATATATAGATATATATATAGATATATAGATATATAGATATAGATAGATATAGCTACCTATAGGAAATGGCAGTGCGGCTGGTGATATTTGAAAATGGTGAAGCGGAAACTTTGGGCATGACTTTTATATAGCGAGACTGATGTGAACAAGTTCAATGGCCAAACCTAGGCTCCAGGGTGAGTCCCTCTCCAGAGAAAGAAATTAAAAATAGATTGGCAAATGGTGCGTTTTAAAGCAAATGAATGTAGCGATAAAGCAAGGTTTATAAAGCAGTGGGATCGTTTAGTCTTGAAATATTAAACACATTAAAAACTGGCCCATATCTTCCTGCATTACTATGTTCAACAGTTACTGTAATGTGTAGATTGTACAGCATGACAAATTTAGCCCTTTAGAATGTAGGCTTGCCCAGTGTCTTGCACTATATACAGCATTAGCTTTGGAAATATATGCTCTAACCAGACTTCAAGAAGCACCCACAGCTGTTGGCTGCAAGCAGTCACATAGAAACATGTGCAGACAGGTCTTTAAGTGGGATGAAAAAAGTGGGGACTCTCTATAAAGGAACATGTCAAAAAACTTTCTGTGAGTCCCATAGTGTGTCGCCTGATGGGTAATTTAGTTTCTCTCTGAGATGTAATTGTATCCAGATAAATGACACAACAACTGACATACACCAAAAACCTGTCAGTATGATTGGCTTTATCAATCGGCGTTAGCTGTTTAAGATAAATGAGTAACAACAATTATTTGTTTTAAATAATTAACATTGGAAATGTTTTAATTCTGAAACATTGAGTCTGTGAGTTAAATAGCATTGAGGACTGTGGAAGGAATTTTGGCCTTCAGTTATGTGTGCTTTATGTTAGATAAGTATGCTTTATTTCTCTGCATATCTTGTCCATCTGTACATCTTCAACCACCTCTTTTTGCTCTTCAGCATCCTTTTTTCACTCTTCCCCAAATGCACTTCCTCGGATCTCTGTCACTTCACTGCCCCCAAACATACACTGCACTCCCTCAAATGTAAGCACTTTAATTTCTCTTACGTTTGCCTTGCAAATATTTTGACATCTGTGTACCTCCTTCAAAAAATATCCACAGAATTTCAGTTACAAATGGAATACATAAACATTGTTCTGTGTGCTCTGTAGAGAGGCCAACTGACAGTCACTTTGTTTGGCTACAGCCTTAGCCCCTGTGCGCTCAATCAAAGCCTCTCATAAACACCTGGCATGGCTCAAGCCTCAATGTAGGCACAGAAGAAAATACAGATAAACAACAACATTATAAAATAGCTAACTCTTGAGGAATGCAAGATTAAGTAAAACATGTGAAATAAGAGGAACTAAATCCCTTAATGTTTTTAACATTTATCGTTTGCAAGTCAATCCATGTTTTTTGCATCAATGTTAACTTAGGGGCATAAAGACAGGGCCAATTTTAATGTCATACGCCAGAGAACCGTCCACTGTAGGCACATATTCCACAGTAAGCACATATCTCTTGCTTTGGGCTTGACTTGGATATTTGGAACGACGTCGCATGGGAACAAGAATCCTGCTCGTTATTTGGATCAATTTCGCTGGGGAACAAATACAGCAGGTCCACTTCAACAGGAGGGAGCAATCTGCAGCGAGGGACTGGGGTGTCACAATGGGGGAGGTTAGTGTGATGAGGGTGTCTCAACACAATATACATAACACATTCGCTGATTGCGTTACTGGCCTACAGAGTGCATACAAGCACAGACCACAATGGCAATAAAGGGCTTTATAACAGAAAGCACCGTGTCATGCATCACATTTCTAAAAGTTGTTCGGGAAGTTGATTTACTGCCTGGCTGTCGTCTGCAGCTTCAGAGCGAGGCGGGGAATGCAGCTGGAAACAGAGAGCCCAGACTTAAATATGTCAATTTATTTACAGATACAATCGTATCTCTAAATAAATCGATCTATTAAATATGTTTTTATGTAAATGTGTAGGAATTTCAGAGTGTCAGACGCTTTTGGTTTGCTAATAACGTTGGTACCGTTTGACGCATCTTCAAAAAACTCTCCAAAATGGTGTTTTTTTTTCACTGCTCCTTCCTGGAAGTTTCAGGGTGATCCATCAAGCGGGGGGGAAGGGGGAGTGGGCTATGTGGGGATATTCCAAAACAGATAACCCATATTCAACTTCCATAGGGCAGCAGACAGATAGGCTGAGGTTTGCTTGGCTTGCTGAGCTGAACTAGTGCTCTGTATGAAATTCTTGTGTTTTAATATTGAAAAATAGAATTGTGCTATCGTTTTTAACCTTACCTCGCTTTTTGAATTTAACGCCTGAACCGTGGCGGTTTTTCCACCGCGGTGCGGGCATTCTAAAGGGTGGGCGGGGCTTCGTCAGCCATTGGCCGACGGCAGCACTTGGGAGGGAGTGCTCCCGTTGGCCAACGGCCGACGGCAGCACGGAAGGGGTTAATTTGTCCTGCACTTGTGCCCAGTCACATCTCAGGCACCTCGACTCCCCGGTATACCGCAGCAACCCCATGCTGTTTGTGTGGAGGGAATCTCTCAACCAATAGATAGCAGTGGGATATTTTTACTTCCTTATTAGGCTTTCGCGAGCGGCCATTGAGGCAGGGTGAGGCAGGTTTCTCACACACCAGCCTATTTTTAGACATCATGGCACCGACACGCAACGGACAGATAGGCTGAGGTTTGTTTGGCTTGCTGAGCTGCACTAGCGCTCTGTAGAAATTCATGTGTTTTAATATTGAAAAATAGAATTGTACTATCGTTTTTAACCTCACCTCGCTTTTTTAATTTAATTTGTGCTGCACTTGTGCACAGTCGCACTCAGGCACCTCGACTCCCTAGTCCACCGCAGCAACCCCATGCTGAGGGAGACTCTCAACCAATAGATAGCAGGGGTATATTTCTACTTCCTGATTAGGCTTTCTCGAGTGGCCTTTGTGACTGGGTGACTCTCTAGTGTTTCTCACACACCGGCATACTTTTAGACATCATGGCGCCGACGCGCAGCGGACCTAAGACAAGCCTGTCTGCACCCATCCGTGGCCGATCGGCAGCCAGGGCCAGAGATGCGCCCGAAGTCACACATATAGACGATCAGAACTGATCTCCCTTAGCCCCCCACCTTGTCTCCACTTGCCTTTCTCGACACTCTGGGAAGCTAAGGAAGAATACTTGTGCTTGTGCTGTGGGTTCTCCCTAAGCACCGTTAGTCCTACCAGATGTAATAAGATCTGTAATTCAAATCTCACTCTACTACCCACTATAGTGAAACTAAAAGCCGGTCTGATAAATTGCAGATCTATGCCCAAACACGCCTTGGATAGATTTCAGTCCATCGCAGACAACAACTGGGACTTTCTGTACTTGACTGAGAAGTGGCTTCGAGATGATACCAACCCCGCTCTGACTCTAGCTATCCCTGAAGACTATGGCATAGTATGTGCTAATATGCAGAATGGGAAACAGGGAGGTGGAGTGGCTATCATTTATAAAACAAGATGGGAGATCGCAGCATCTAATTTTGAGCAGTTGGATTCCATCGAGGGTTTGTCCTTTTGTATCAGACACTCGGCGTCTTCCTCCTGCTCTGGTCTGCTGCTCTACAGACCTCCAAACTCCAATCTTAATCACATTTCCACCCTTGCAGACTATATCTCCCAAGCTAGCATACGATATTCCAATTTCACAATGGTAGGTGATCAGAACCTACATGAGGATGCCCTCTACTGTCCGCACAGATCTAATTTCATCTCTACATTAGCCGGTTGCAATCTAATACAATATGTATCTCATCCAACCCACAAGGCAGGCCATACTCTGGACCTGATCTGCTCCAATCTCCACGATATTACAGTCCACTCTCTGCTGTCAGTGACATGGTCAGATCACTTTTTTTTCTTTTAGTCTTACGTATACGCAGGAATTGCAGTGATATAGCAGACTATAAAAAACTGTCCGCTGAACTATCCAAGAAACTGGAGGTCCGGGGCTACCCACCAGCCATCATCTCCAAAACCAGGAAGAGGGCCAGGAACCAGAATAGAGAGGCCCTCCTTGAAACCATAGCTAAAGAGGAGCAGGAACAACCTATCATTGGCGTCACTACGTACAACACAGCCTCCAATGAGGTAGCCAAAATCATTAAGAAGAACTGGAAGATCTTGAATTCTGGCCAGAGGCAGTGGGACATACCGCGTTTTGCTTACAAGAGAAGCAATAACTTGAAGGACCAACTAGTTTACACCCGTCCTAAAACGCATAACACACAAGAACCGAACACCATTCTGAATGCATGGGGTCTACCAAAAGTAACTGGACACTACCCCTGCAATGATTGCAGTGTGTGTCACTTAACCACCCACACCAAAACTCTAACCCTAGAACCTAACAAGGTGTGGACACAACGCAGCCACACCAACTGTAATTCACGTAATGTGATTTACCTTCTCACCTGCTCCTGTGGTCTCCGCTATATCGGCATGACCACCCACAAAATACACACTAGGGTCACTGAGCACAGAAGCACCATTAGGTGTAATAAAAACATCAGTAAATTAACCAACCACTTCATCACCCATGGCCATACCCCCAATGACCTCACATGGACAGTCATCGAAAAAATCCCTGAGCAGGCATTAGAAAATGAAAGAAGACTGATGAGCAAAGAACAGCGTTGGATCTATCGCCTTTCCTCACACATCAATGTCCTGAACGATTCGATCCCTTGGAACTCAGTCACGTGCTGACGTAAACCTCTATACAGAGGTCTTTACTAGTACCCATTCAACCCAGTTGACCTAGGAACTCCAACTCAACTGAGGCTACCACCCCTAATCGTGCCCAACCCATATCGGGTTGTGACTAGTTGCCATACTCAGCCATAGTCTCCCGCTCCTACAGCAACCTGTGATGATTCATTACACTATGCCCGAGCTAAATGCACCTCCTTGAAACTCCATGCCCGCACTATTGATAGTGGCAGATTGCATACTTCAACACAACACATACTCTACCGTGTTAGACCCGCAGAAGCACCTGCACTAATAACTAGTGTCTCACCCTGCTCATGCGCAATAGACACAAGCAGCACAGCACATGTGCTAGAGACTAGTGTCTTTCCACCAACTAGTGTCTCACCCCCGCTCATGCGCAATAGACACAAGCAGCACCGCTCATGTACTAGAGACTAGTGTCTTTCCACCGCCCGTGAGCAGACAGCTAGGAACACGCCCGGGGTAGTCTTTCTACTCTTACTCCCAGCTACAGGTGCCGATAGTTAATCCAATCAGCAAGCATATAAAAACGAACAAGAAACTCCAGCTCTTTCTACCGGAGTACGAGGACGGTGCAACAGGTACAAGGCAGGCTCTGACCAGAAAAGCTGTGAGTATGACAACCTCCAAGCAACAATCTCTGGGTAAGCGCTTTTCCCTCCTTACAGGTCTCTAACTCCCAGTGTCCAACATTATCCCCCTACAGGGTCAAACCCTTACCGCTTCACTCTTGGAAGCATTGGCTGCAAATTCTAAGCGTAAGAGTGTTTACTTACGCCCCATCACACTTTGTATCTCATGCATATGTGTGATAATCGTGTTTTAGCGACGCCACCCCCAATTATTTGCGATAATCACAATAATGGTACCACCAGTGCCATTACACTTTTGCTGACTGTAGTCTACCCACTGAGCACTGTAGATTCGGCATTCTATGTATATGACTATGTGGCGAAGACGCCTATTTGACTCTCCTCTTCTTACATGTTTTGTTTATGTCTTCAATGTTGTCGGTACAGGCATATATGAGAAGGGAATCCCCTCTCACACTTAGAGAAACACCTTAGTGAGTGTAACACATAGCCTGGATTACACTCCTTTTTAACCTGCACTACACTCTATTTTAAAAAGGTCCTGAGGAAAGCCAGATTTAGTTTAAGGCACTGGCTGAAACATGTCGACCAACTGATGGATGTAGGAGGTAGTAACTCGCCTCCCCTAAACATCCCCAAGCCTTATTTTAACCGCTGACGGGGGCCCAGTTATTAAAATGTAATTTACCCTCGGGTACTGGGACCCTCGCCAAGCCGTTTTAACCCACACTTCAATTTACACATCACACTGCACTCTCAGTAAAATACCAGCTCCGCTGTAATCAGGCGTCGCAGCACACCCGGGACACATTAGGTGTCACTGAGTGGGCCCGATGATGAAGCATTCCACCAAACAGGTTGGTGGGTGAGGGCTTCATGAACTCACCAACGTGGTGCCCATGACAAATCTAATCAGAGTCCTAACAATATTGGTCATATTTAAGCTAGTCTCTTTTGATAACACATATAAACTACGGGGACTCGGACTAGCCTTCTAGTCCTCTCTCTCTCTCTTGATACGCGCATCCTCCATAAAATTGCCTCCACGTCAATGCATGTATAATACATTCCTCTGATATTTTTTTTAACTTCCCTCTTTCTTACTTACAAATGTTGGTATTATGCCGTATATGGTGTTTTACTTCCCTGTGCTTAAGGAGAGAGCAGGCCTGTCTGGAAATGTGTGTGTACTGAAAGAAATGCGTACTGGGAGTACCTATGATTCAAGTACAAATGTCAATACTTAATAATACTTAATGTGTTTAATAGACAGGAAAACTGTACTTTCCTGATGACTGGCATTGTTGTAAAATGCATTTGGAAAAAAATTAAACTATTAACGAGTCTTACAAAATAAATCAGGCATCTTCGGCTTACTTTGGGAGTGTTGGAACGTGGGGATCCAGTGAAATATGGACATGCCATCCATTAAGCACTACGTTGAAAGCTTTAGGCATGTCACTCACAAATCATTGACATCATACGTTAAAGTTTAATTATTTTAACTGAAGGCATCAGAACCTTCAACATTAAATGCATGAAAGTGCCTGGTGCGCGGCTCCCCTGGCTAGGTTTGTTGGCTCCCCAGAGGGAGCCACGGCGCACAGTTTAGGAACCACTAAGTTAAGGAGTTGCAAAGAAAAAAGGAGGTTCCTAAAACACATTCTTCCATCAATGCATTTTCCATAGACTTTTTATTCAGATACAGTGACAAAATGGCTGATCGGATTTACATTTAATTTGGCAGGAATATGGATTATGGTGTGGAATGGGTCCTTTTTATTTTTTTCTCTGAATTCGTTGAGTTGTTTTAAAGTAATCAATGGCAAACTTTTAGTGATTTAATGGGCAGCGGCACCATTGCATTATACCGCGGTACATGGCGACAACAAGACATAATATTATTGGTTAATCAAAGTCCTTGTAAAATAAAAATACAGCCATATTGGTTAGACCACACTTTGTCTTTGTTCTGTGTTTCAACATGAAATATAGCTTTTTACTGTTTTTGTGATGTGTAGGAAGAAATGAGGCACTTCAGCAAAGTGTATAGAGTTAAGGAAAAGTATTGTTATTGATTTATAAATATTTTTTTAAAGTTTACTGAGTATGGGGTACTTACTAAAAATAAAAAAATATATATATTAAAAAAGACATTCTATGACACACAACTCCACTGAACGACATGCACAATTATCTACATAGCATTATGGTACTCTAATCTAAAAAAAAGTATGTCACAAAATACAAATAAACATAATATAGAGTGATGCTTAACCCTTTCCATGCTCATGACGGCTCCATGCCGTCATGAGTCACGGGCGGCGTGTGCTCATGACATCGTGGAGCGTCATGCCGCTGCCGCTCCGCCCATGCGGTACTAATTCCCCACCTGTGCGGGCGAATTAGTGAGTAGGCGGGGTCATGACGGCTCCACGCCGTCATGAGCACACGCCGCCTGTGACTTATGATGGCGTTGAGCCGTCATAAGTACCCGAGCACCACGCCCACCCCCTAGCTCCGCCTGCACCACGGCAGAATTTGAGGCGCAGGGAAGGGGTTAAAAGAGCCTTTCTTGTTGTTTTAACTGAGGAACACAGAGGCAGGTAAACAAATATACAGAATTAGATGATTTGCCATTAGGAAAGTACATCATATCAACAACTGAATTTTGAAAGGAGTTCAATTATTAGCTTAAATATAATTTGGGCTACTAATGTAGCACACTACTACCGAAAATGAAGTAAGAAGTTCAAAATGATTATGTTGCCCGCTTCTTGTATGCCTTGCAAAACGAGTACTTCCCCTTGCCTAGGCAGACATTCCAGTCGATAAATGCAGAGCTGCGGGCCTTTTTATGGCTCGGAAAGCAACCCAGGATAGCCCTTGCTACGCTCCAACGGAATCAATATAATGGAGGGACCTCCCTACTGGATATGGAGGGCTACTATTGGGCCGAACATCTTGCGCCGATAAATGAATGGCTCCATGCGCCTGATAATCCCCCGACCTATAGGTTAGAAAGGGCCACCATGGAGCGCCGCGCTAGCCTGCACTACTAGTACAGGGGCGTTGGGAGATGGCGGCTATTGCCGACCACACAAATCACCATACACGTATGTGATAGTGCGACAAAGATGACGGGGTGGACACACAAACCGACCAAGCAGACACCGATATGGTCATGCACATGGCTGAGAGAGCTGCATAAGCTCACATGATTTGAGGGGTGGGATGCCATAGGGATCTCAACGCTGGGGGATGTAATGGCGAGAGGAGAGCTTAAGACATACAAATCCCTAAGGAAGGAATATGGGTTGACCCCAGCACAGTTCTTTAAATATGCACGGTTACGACATGCCTGGAAGGCAGAGAAGACCCTTGCCCCCACGCTGCCGGAATACGCTCCGTTGGAAGGTCGCCTGCTACAGGAACATGTTTCCAATAAATTGGCGTCTCTGACATATAAAACGTTGAACAATAATGCACCAGACGGCTTGAGGAAACTGAGAGCTGCTTGGGAGCAGGATGTGGGCAATCTGGACGCCGTGGACTGGGACGCGGCCCTAATGCCCCATAAAGAAGTGGTGATCAAAACCTGACTATGTCTTATACTGTATAAAATATTCCATAGGGTCTATTATGAAAGGGCCCGAATGCATTGCATGGGCAGAGCTAGCGATCCTGGTTGTTTGAGATGCAGGCACCCACAGGGAACCTTCTTCAACACTTTGGGGCCGATTCCGATTCGGGAAAAAACGCTACGAATAGCCGTTCGGAGCGTTTTTCCTGTACGAATCGTACCCTGCAACATCCTCCGTACGTACGACGAAGTAAGATTCGTACCAGAAGCCGTACTCCGTACGAGTCGTACAGAGACCGTACGACTCTAATCTTCGTACGATTCTCCCTCGGAACCCGCTGTACGCGACATCTGTACGGTTCGCGGCTGGTTTTTACGACCCAGCAAGTGCGATACGTGTCGGGAGCTGAAAACAGCCGTAAAAGCAGAGTTCGCGCCCCTGCGTATGGTGCATACCCCCCATGATCGCAGGGGTACGCACCATGACTCATGACTCAGCTCGTCATGAGCACAGCCCCATTGTGCCTCATGACGGGATGAGCTCGTCATGAGCACCCAAGGTGTTAAGTATACACTGCGTCGAAATGTGTAACTCTGTTGAGTCTTTTCCTCTCTTGCATTTGATTTGCTGCATAATTTATCAATTGATTTAGACATTGGTTGTAGATAAGCCACTATTTAGGGTTTAATACAATGTATTTTTGGAAACCTGAAGAGAATCCCTTGAGGGCATCTTTACCTGAATGTTTATACCACCCAAGCCTCCAAGGGTCTACTGGGTTGCCCATTTTCGTGTTTGGTTCACTTTTCAAAAGTGGCATTTTCAAACACGCAATTTAAAAACCAGCTTCACCAAAAGATGTGTTTTTAAATTGTGAGTTCAGAAACCCCAAAACTCCACATCTCCATCTGCTCCCAATAGGAAATGATATTTTCAAATTTCAAATTTATTTATTATGTTTTGGCTCTCAAAGAGGGCCACATAAGCATATACAAACAAAGCAACACAATCACAAAAAGTACAAGAATTTAAAAACACAATATTCGAACCGCAATAGCTACACTGCAAACCATCAGTCCAACAAGGCTGGGCAGACACAGTTTTCCAGAGAAATTAATAAATAGCTAAACATCCTTTAAAAAAGTTAAAAACATAAGCACAAAACATTTCATTTGGTGGGCAATAAAGTGCATGAAGAAAATCTTGTAAAGTGACAATGCTGAGGCGGAGACAGATTACTTTGAGCCATCGGTTGCGCAACTTACGTAACATAGGACAAATCAATAATACATGCATACAGTCTTGGTTATTCAATTTACATAAATTGCACAAAGCAGAAGTGCCATGCCATTTGGACAGCAACACGTTAAGTGGGATTAAATCGTAACGTAATAAAAACCAAAACCTACGTATCCCATGTGGTAAATTCCATAGGACATAGGGTTGAGGCTGTTTCAGCCTATAGGAGGAAATGAGCGGCTCCACGTTCCTTTTATCTCCAACTGTTTTTTTGTCAGAAAGAAAACAATACTCCCACGAGGCCTCCTTAAGGACATGCTTTAACTGCGTGGGAGAGTAGGAGAAAAGAGCACTTTCATCCAGTTTAAGGATTTTCACAGCCCCTCTGAAATTACTTACGAGTTTAGAGAACTCCTTAAAATTGCCCAAAAGTTCATTTTTGAGTAAAACTCGCAGGGTTCCTTCTCTCGCTCTGGCCAAGCTGGCCACCCACCTTATTAGGGCGCACAGCCCCTGAACCCAGGCACTCCTGAGTCCAAAATCCAGCCTGCAGGCAGCCAGTGGACAGGCATTGTTAAGAGTCGAGAGGGATCTTAGGAGTTTTCCCTCAGTCTTGTGGCAAAAGTCCCAATGTTTTATCTCTATTATTTCTATACCGTACAAGATAGTTGCGGGGATTTTAGCTCTAAATACTTCTAGAAGGCTAGCAAAGTGTCTTTTCCCCGTTGCCAGGTATAGGGACTTTAACCCATTGCCGTGGGCAAGAGCTTTGCGAGAGCAGTGCTCTATATGGAGTTTCTCGCTCATATTGGCCGAGAATATTTTCCCTAAAAAGGTATAACAAGTTACGACCTCCAATCTATGCCCTCCAATAGCCCAACCGAAATTTGTCGAGCGGCACTTCTTCCTACCAGCTATACACATCACTTTACTTTTGTTAATATTGATCTTCATATGATGCTCCCCGGCAAAGTCCTGAAGGGCCTGAAGCCGGTTTGCCAGACCCGTGGGGGTTAAGTCGAGCAACAACACATCGTCGGCATACATCAGACAGGCTATTGGCACCCCTCCTATCAACGGTGCGATCCCCTCACTGGCAGACACAGCAGCAGGGAGGTCAGTTGTATATAGGGAAAACAAAAGGGGTGCCAGTAAGCAGCCTTGTTTAAGGCCATTCTGAGATGGAATTTTGGCCGAAAGCCCCCTTTCACCCCCCATTAGGACCCTGCACCAGGTCTCAGTGTGCAGAGCCCACACCAATTCCAACAGGGGAGTAGGGACACCCAGCGTCGCCAATTTTCTCCACAGCGTTCCACGATCTACTTTATCGAACGCTGTGGAGAAATCAATAAAGGCGGCGTACACAACACCCCCTCTCACCTGGACATATTTATCAGTAATCACCTGAAGGGCAGTCAGGTTGTCCAGCGTGCCATGCTCCCTTCGGAAACCAGTCTGTTCCAACGGCAGAATGTTGCGCTCCTCGACCCAATCAGAAAGAGAACTGAGGAGACATTTCGCAAAGACCTTTCCGATGGAGTCGAGGAGCGCAATCAAGCGATAATTACTGGGGCTGTCCCTTGTACCCTTTTTAAAGATAGGGACCAGAATGCTTCCTCTCCAAGAAGCAGGAACACATTTGGAAAGATGGCATGCCCTAAACAAGGGGTACAAGATTTTGCTCCAGCTTAAGGGATCTTGTTTTAGGACCGTCATCGGAAGCTCATCCGGTCCCATGGCCCCAGAGGATCGCATATTTTTTATAGCCGTCTCGATTTCTTTCTCAGAGGGAAAGAAAACCAGGTCATCAGGGGCAGCATACAGGAAGTTATCCATACCTGTGGTCCCGTTCCCTGCATATAGTTCTCGGATATGGGAGGACCATAGATCTTCTGGTATAGGAATGGGAATAGGGGAGTGGCGTGTACCACATCCTTTCCCAATTATTGCCCAAAAATCTTTAATGTTACCATGTGCAGCAGATTCCCTTAGTTTAATCCATACTTCATCCTCCCTGTCCCTTTTAATTTTTAGCTTAAGTCTGCTTCTTTTTCTTTTTAACCTAGCGATATCTTTCCCACGTTCCAGTACCCTTTCAACATACTGTTCGCGGATTAGTTTATTTAATTCCCTATTCAGATTACGCAGTATCATAGGGACTACCTCTCCTTTCCTAGGGGGGACAGTTTTATTAGCATTCAATAAAATCTTTAACATAAATTCCTCAAAACAAACTAATTCATTGCCGTTCCACTCATTTATTTCCCTAAGGGTATCGGTCAATAGGTCCTGCACCCCATTAATGGCAGCACTACTCCAGAAGCATCTTCCAGATGTAATATGGAAGGTAGCCTCCTTGCCATTTAGCGACCAGGACGCCGTATTCGAAGAGTTTAAAGACACTGATAATAACAATATACTATGGTCGCTCAGAGTCGTGGGTATAATCTTTAAGTCAAGAATCTGGGGAAACAGGCCATAGTCGGCGATAGCGTAGTCCAAAATTGATGACCCAAAGGGGGATTTGTGAGTATAATTAGCGGGGACGTCAGATGGAAATCTTCCATTTAAGATAATACCATCCCCGATCGCTAGTTCTTTTAACAGAATCTTCCCCCTTTTATTTGTCATTAAGTTTTCCGGAAAAAGCGTCTGGGGGATACAATGTACTTCCTCCTTAGCTTTATTCCTGAAGAGTTTTAGACTAGCGTTTGAAATTTTACAATTCAAATCGCCTATAAGCAGAATTACAGGAAAAGGAGGGGAATTTTTTATCTTTTCCATATACTGGAGAACCCGCTGCAAATTATCATTAAAACACTCCTCTGGGGGTATATACACATTAAAAATTACCATGGAATATTTTGTATTATCATAAAACAAATTTTCTAGTGTTATTGTGTGGAAAAGTCTACTGGAATCAATATAATGGGAAAATCTCCATTGAAACTTATTTGACAATAAACAGGCGAGCCCCCCCCTAGCATGCCCTTTCTTAGAGGGCGCAGCCGGAACTTCCAGAACATAAAAATCTTTTAAAGGCGTTAACCTATCAATGCACCATGTTTCCTGAATGCACAATATATCAGCCTCCAGAGTAGATAGAAATGCAAGTTTCTCCGGGCTGCTGTGGAATCCGGCCGCGTTCCAGGAGATTATATTTAATGCTGGGTTAAAGATGGTGGAACAATTTGGGGTTATCCTTGGTTTTTGTTGATAATGCACTATGGAGCCAATTCCACCGGTTATTATCATCTTTAAGTGAGGAATTCTCAATTAGTGGAAGTGGCTTCACGTGCGACACTGAGCGTTTTCCCCTGGAAACCCAAATTTTCAGGTCTTTCAGGGGAGAGGTTACCCCGTTTTGCTCACCACCCCCTAACCCCTGCTTACCTAAAGAGTTTGGCTTGCCTGGGTTGGAGATAGGGAGAATATCAATACCTAAACGTTGAAAATTTTCAGCTTGTTCTAATATCAAGTTTGTTATGATAGGGGAATAAAATTTCACCCGTATACTCAAAACCCGACTTCCACCCAACAGAGACACCAATTCTATGTCTCTAGACTGAATATGATAGAGACTTTCAACCTCACTGAAATCTTGAGAAGCCAAGCTCTATTTAACAAAAGGTCAGTATCAAATAATGGAACAAAATCTAATACACGCACATCCACAGGGGCCTTTAACATATTTACAGGCCGGGCCAGAGGAAAAGAATTTTCAGAATCAAGTGTTACCACAAAGGGGGGGGGGCCAAAGGGTTTAAAGTCCCGGATGGATAAGAAATTGGTCCTCCTAGTGCACTCCGTGAAGGAGAGCCTGGGAGAGAGCCCCCTATTTGTGGTAAATCTTCCTGGGTAAGCAGGCTACATTGTTCATTTTCCTCCTCCACTGAGGTTGAAGCGGTTAAGTTCACATCCATGTCCACTTTTAAGGAAGTAGATAGGATTCCCCATTCCTTATAACATTCTCCCTTGCCTCTGTGCATTTTTGGAAAATGATCCTCCGTTGCTTCTTCTTTCTGTATTTTCGGATTGGTTTCCTCTTACTGGCTTTGGTAATTTTTTGTTTGCCATATTTTCCCTTTTCTTCATTGACCTCTGGTTTGTCGGCCAGGGGTTCTTTTCCGCACTCAGGTACAAAGATCGGAAATAACTCCTGGACCGTTTTGGGGCCAGGCAAAACTTTATCCTCCTCCTCTATCTCCAGGACTATATTTTTGATACAGTTAGATGCTGCAGTACAGGGCACCTCCCTATGAGGGTCGATAGAAGTCACTTCATTTTTCCTATCTAGTTCCCTTCTAGTGTCTATGGATTTCCCCTCAGATACAAATTGTTCAGGCTTAGGGGGAGAGGTCTTACTCATATCCGGCGCTTTCTGCAGCAATGTCTTAAGAATTTGAGTAACTGATTCAAGAATACAGTCCGAGCTGCCTACGAATTTCCCTAGAAGCAGTAAAATTGAAGCAAGAAGTTGTTCCAGCGCGATCATGGACTCAGATATCGGCTTTTCTCGCGCTTCCGCAGTGCCAATATTATCCAGGAGATTAAGGTCGGGGCTCTTGGAGGAGTTTAACAAGTCAGATATTTCATGTCTGTTTAACGAAGGGGTGCTACTATACAGCATTAACCCAGAAGGGGTGGCACCCCCCGGAACTTTAAACTGCTCCAGAGATTCCACTTTATCAGGGCTTACGTAGCGTCCCCATAGTTCCAGATCCATGGATAGTGCAGACAGGTCATCCCCTGGCCTGTCATTCATGGGTGACTGAGGAATCGATGGTATGTGCACTGGATCACTTACAATCATCAGCTTCCCGTCTGTGGGGACCCGCAAGGGAGACCCCCCTACCATAGTTTGGGCGGCCCCCTGCTGTACCTGGGGTGATTGGGGATCTATAGTAGCTGGTACATGTACTGCCAGGGCCTTAATATCTGGTTTATCTAGAGTCGCACATTTGGTTTTTTTTATACCAGATAAATCCCAGAGTTCAGATAACTGACATTGGCCTTTCAACGGTGGGTTGTTTACTGATTTGTTTCTTGTGCGAGTGGTAGTTAATTTTCGGCCAGGTTTTTCTCCCACTACCCTTCCTGATCGTAGAGTTTTTGACATTTTCCACAGTAATGAGTTTAATTAGGAAATGTAGAAATATAAAACGGATAAAAGTCTGGAATAACGTCAGCCCTTGTCAGGCCAAGTAGGACCAGGATGCAGTATAGCTATCACAGTACTTGAATCAACTCACCCTCCTACTCAAGTGGACTCAAGTTCAAAGAGGTGATAACAAGAAAAATAAAATATAAGAGACTGGGCCCAGCCCGGCCTACCTCGGTCACTGAGGGCCACAGAGGGCCCGCCCTTTGCCCGGGCTTAGCCCGGCGTCCCGCTCGCGTCCCGCGAGACGGGGGTGACTCCGCTTTTCTGCGCCTCCTGGCGCGAAACTGACGCGGCCGGTGCCGCTAGGGCTGCTGGGAGTTGTAGTCTCCTTCGCCCAGCACCGCGCTCCGCTCGCCGTCTTCTGGAGCTGGTTTAGGAGCGGGAGGCGGGCGGGTTAAGGCGCCAGTCAGATGCAGGTATGTAGTGCTTGGCGGTTAAACAGCAGCAGCAATCCTCAAAGAGTCAGTGCAGGGGCTACCACCTCGACCGGGGTGACTCCGCTTTTCTGCGCCTCCTGGCGCGAAACTGACGCGGCCGGTGCCGCTAGGGCTGCTGGGAGTTATAGTCTCCTTCGCCCAGCACCGCGCTCCGCTCGCCGTCTTCTGGAGCTGGTTTAGGAGCGGGAGGCGGGCGGGTTAAGGCGCCAGTCAGATGCAGGTATGTAGCGCTTGGCGGTTAAACAGCAGCAGCAATCCTCAAAGAGTCAGTGCAGGGGCTACCCCCTCGACCGGGGTGACTCCGCTTTTCTGCGCCTCCTGGCGCGAAACTGACGCGGCCGGTGCCGCTAGGGCTGCTGGGAGTTGTAGTCTCCTTCGCCCAGCACCGCGCTCCGCTCGCCGTCTTCTGGAGCTGGTTTAGGAGCGGGAGGCGGGCGGGTTAAGGCGCCAGTCAGATGCAGGTATGTAGCGCTTGGCGGTTAAACAGCAGCAGCAATCCTCAAAGAGTCAGTGCAGGGAAATGATACTTAAAAGATATTTCAAGGCAATCCCTATGTTACCCTATGGAAGAGATAGTCCTTGCAACTGTGAAAAACAAAACTAGCAGGATTTGACTATTAGGACATGTAAAACCAGTGGTCAAAGTGGGCGGGATCGGCACGGCACGGCGTGCCCCTACTTCTTCTATTAAAAAGATTCTGTTCCCCTACTTTTTCTTTTCAAAACTGTGTCCCAGGATAGTAGAAATAGCCACGGCCTACATATAAGGCTCGGCTTTCGTGGCACTAGCAGAGAAGGAAAAGGACTCTGTCTCTTCCTTCCTGCCCAGAGAAGACTTGGAATATGTCCACTTCTGCTCTGCGCTGGCAGCTGCCCTCCCCCACCTACTGAAAACCATGACTGCAAGAAATGGTTCACAACCTCTCTTTCCTTATTTCATTTATTTGCTTCCCTCTGAAATGGATCCCAAAAAGAAAAAAGCACTTTTGATGGAAATGCCCTCTTTTTTTGACATTTGACTATTCCAAAGTGCAGCCTCAGACGGAAAGAAATAAAAGGTTTAAAATATGAAAAATAAATATATAACTAAATAAAGCAAGACAGAGTGGTTGCAAGGTGGCCAGAATTATGTTATTCACACCCAAACACATCAGCCTCAATTTTAAGAGTTTGCCAGTGAAGCACTACTTTTGTTTTCTTGTCTTTCTTTGAACAGCATTGTTTTCCTTGGGTGGGGAAGTGCACCATTCCTGGAGGTACTATAATACCTAGTTCTGAACCTTCTGAACACAGCTGTTTCCGCAAGAATCTAAAGACCTGGCTTTTTGCAAATTAATTGCCCCGCCCCTCCTGTCAGAAATGTCTGCAAGCGCCATGAGACTCCCCGGATGTGATTTGTGCGCTATACAAATGTCCCTGACTTGACTTGACTAGTTGGATGGGTGGATGGAAAGCAAAATGTGTACCACGGCTCTGTGTTTATGGATGTGGTCTTTTAAAACCAGACTACTTACGTTTTGTAAGGATATAAGCAATGGACATTGAAACGGGTCCTTTCTGGGCCCGGTAGTCATGTCCTTAACTTTTCAGGTAAAAGCACTCACTGATTTCTAAAAAGTGAGTGAGAAATCGTTAAGGTAACCATGTTGTTTCTGCTTACATTTCACATGATTTACTTAATCTTGCATTCCAAATGAGTGTTTGCTTTTTCCAGGATGTTGTTACTTTTTTTTTTAAGCAGCATATTACTCTTGTCTAGTGCATAATTTTTCATTGAGCCACATCCAGGTGTTTATAGTGGGCACAATTAGGTTGTAGTTGAAGGCAGTGCGAGTTATCTCACTGCGGCAGTATGGTGTTCAGTGGGGAGAGGATGTGGCACTATGGCCAGAGCTGCCAAATTTGGAACTGGGGAATCAGGTTCAGCCTTCATGACCAGTCCACCAGACCACTCTCCTAAGGGAGCATATTCCCATTCTAGACTTTAGAAACCCCCACAAGACCTTAGAAGACCTGGTGTCTTAGCACAAGCAGGTGTACCCTAGCGGTGTCAATTGTGGGTTAACCTTGAAGGCCTGTCCATCACAATCGATACTGAAGTTCATCTCCAGTCTTGCGGGTAGGCCTATGAAGCAGCACAACATAGAGCAACAGTGATCCAGTCACTGTGACTCTGTCACTGAGGTCACAGGAACCTTGAGCAGGTTAGGGTGGTGCGAACGGTGTGACCACACCGGGCGCCTATTTTGGGTGGGGGCATAGTGTTTGCAAGTATATTATGGTTTTTAAATAACTTGCTGCCTCCTTCCTGGCCTCCAGCATTTTTCAGCAACAATACAAATGTCATGAAAACTCCGGTGACTAATGTTCTTCCTAGGGAGAGATTGGAGTTTTGTCTAGTGGAAGAGTTGACTCCTGGAAAGGTAGAGCATAGGGTTAATGTGCCTGCTGCAAAAAACATGTACCATGCAGCTCACAAAGTGCACATAATGTTAACTAGGTGAGTGGGTTACTGCTTTTGTCAGAGAGATCCTTTTGTTACTTGCAGTTTATAAGTTAAAATTCTAACATAGAACAGTGAGCTATTAAACTATACTGCCTACTAGTATTGTTCTCATATGACTTCAACACCTTGTAGTTCTTTGTTTTATGTAACATTTCCTATACAGTAATTTACACACATAATAATGATTGTATCTGTGTAGTGTGTGAGATGTAAAGTGCTCTGACACCGTACATTGGTATGAATGGCGCTGTAAATCACAATAAATGCATCTGAGAAAGAGTGTGGTTATGGAGACTTGAGGGGCACAGTAAAAGGGTGGTAGTGAGGGAGTCCACACTACCACCCATTGGGGGTACCAACAAACATTGTTGCACAAGATGCCACCAGCACTAAAGCCGGCTCTGCCCTCGAGACGAGTCTGCCTCACCCATTGGTACCTCCATTGGCCTTGTTTCAGCAGTAGTAGCTGCAATTCACCAGGGTTCGGCAATGCATGATTTGGACACACACCAAACTAAGATTGCAAACTTCACAGTCTCTCTGCTTCGTGCACAAGCACTTTTAACATGTGCTACCTACTCTGGGGCCACTGGAACTATGCAGCAGTGTTGACTAAATTATGCAGCAAAACAAAGGCTGCAGCATAATGCAATATATTTTCTTATACTTCATTATTTTGCCATTTTTACACATGTTAAGTCTCTGCAAAGATTCTGTCTCATTAGCACCAGTGTAACATACAAATATAGCAGTGAGAAAGGTGATCAGTCAATCTTTGCAAAGCGCCGCCCACTTTGCATTAACACGTCACATTTTTTAGTAACTTTTTATCCATTTGAGCCACAAAAATGATTAGTTAAAACTGTAATACTATGCAGTGTATGATGTATTATGTTGCAAATATGGCAGAGCCATAATTATATAGAAAACATTTGCAAACTAGGTGATTTTGCCATTCATGTTTGAACTGCTCTTGTGGAAGAAGGGAGAAGTGCTAATGACAGAAACTGCATGGCTCAATGACAAATGGCTAGTGATTCCACTTTTAAGCGTATTTGGAACATTGTGTGATTGGAAATACATCCCACTTTGGGAATGTATTTAAATGCCAATAACTCATATTAAACCTTAAATAATCAAGTGTATTGATTAGTTGAATTAAATACCACAATAAACTGTAACTGGTCTGTGAAATGCCAAACAAATTCTAAAAATGGGATGTTTTGCACATTCTGGCTACATCTCTGACTCTGCCCACTGATCTAATCCTTAGGTTATCCCCGCCCTCGGAGACTCTGCCCACAGTTCCCCTACTTTTTTCCCTCCACTTCGACCACTGTGTAAAACACACCAGTACATGTCCAACATTTTAAATACACTGCACCCGACCCATGGGCTGCCTTGGGCCTACCTTAGGAATGACTTACATGCGGGCGGCTACTGCCAAAATAAAGTGGTTGGGGAAAATAATAATTTTCCTGCTGATGGCTGCCTCGGTGCTCCTTTCTTCCCGCAAGACGTCCAAGGGCCAGCACAGGCTCCCAGACTCCACACTCAATGCAGACGCGAGACCAGAGCCAGGATTGGCCTGATGGGACTGATTATGCACTCACTAAGGGACTGAGAGCCTGTGCCATTTTTCCACCCAGCTGTACAATACAGCAGGGTTGGAGAAATCTTAGTGTGCATGTCGGTTTGGCCATCTTAAGCCGGCCGACCAAATCGACATGTTCACTTACAGTGCTCCTGTCTGCCCATAGAGGACAGCCCAGCCTGCCCAGCTGACTTGGCAGCATCTGCTATCAGTGAAAAATAAAACTATAATGAAAATTGTTTAATTATTATCGTTTTTATTTTTCATCTGCAGTCGGGCTATGCTCCTTTGCTATTACAGAAGAGACGCCACTGATTACATGTTGTAAGAGGGAAGGTTTGGGCCTGGCAAGGGGGTGCACTTTCCAGGTCGAAATGGCAGTTCAGACCTGCCCAAAGAGACACTGCAATGGCAGGTCTGAGACATGTGTGCAGGTCTACTCATGCACCTGGCACAATCAGTGCTACAGGCCCACTAATCAAACACAAGTTGATGATGGACGGAGCACTGAAACTTTTCAGACACTCACCCCCAGTCATAGATCTGGGTTGAATCCAACATCGTTCTTTAGCTCACTTTGTCACCCCAGTTCAGGCGCAGCCAAATGCAAATCAGCCTAGATCCTGTTCCTCATGGGAACAGTCCAGCCCGAACTGCCAAGCCAGGACTTCCCTGGACCGGAAACAAGCATCCTAGGACTGGTTTCAGGGTAACTCCCATCATCAGCCAGACTAGCTTGAATCCAGTGGCAAAGTGAGCAAGGGACCCACATCTGGGCATGCCCTGCCAACTTAGGTCAAACAAAGTAAACACAAGGAGATAATAAACAGAGCGCTAAAACTTTTCAGACACTTACCCTCAGTCACTGATCTGGGTTGAATCCATCATCGTTCTTTAGCTCACTTCACCACCCCAGTTCAGACTTTGACTTTACAGGCCCTGTGCACACCTGGTGCACTTTACTAGGGAATTACTCGTAAATCAAATATGCCAACCATGGAGAACCCAATCACCAATACGATCTACACAGGGAGCATTTGCACTTTAGCACCTTTCAGCAGTGGTAAAGTGCTCAGAGTCCTAAAACAAGCAAAAACTAAATGAAGAAAAATGCAGGAGGAAACAGTTTGGGGACAACCCTGCAAAAAGGGCCAGGTCCAACACAAGAATAAAATAATTTTGGTAAGTACATGGGTCGCTTAAAGAATTAAGATGGATAAGTGTGAAGGAAAAGTGGCCTAAGAGCAGAATGCGCTACAAGGGGATGCAGGGGTTACCCAGTTCCTCAATGCAGACCATAATGGATGAAAATGTTGAAAGGCATCCACTGACTCAGTCACAATATACCTTGGCGAGCATGCAAGGGCTGCAACTGCAGGTGTTCCATATGCAAGGGGGCCAGTGACAATGAACTTTCTGACCTTCCCACGTTACTTTATTTCCTTCTTACCCACCTCCTCCGTAGGATGAGCTGCGGCTCAATGCTGAGGGCTACCCAACTGTTTTCTTGCCTGTAGATGAGGGTGTGGTAAGGCAATGACGGCTCGAGAATCCCATTTGAATAAACTCATACCTAAAAGGACTCCTACCCATGTTATGGACCATCATTATAGAAAGCGCATGTGGAGGTATATAGAGAAGTGGGTATAGTGCTTTAAGGACGACTGTAAAAAGTATTTACCAGAAGTAGGCACCTTTGATATTGAGTTCTTGAATAATCTTAGGATAATTCAACAGTATCTAAAACTAAACCTAGTTCAGAACATGGTTCTCTTTTCTGAATTACTATGAGGAGGTCATTAAATGCCAGCAGGTGCAGAGTTTTAAAGACATCCATGAGAAACTGAGAAATCAAATTAGCTATTTGAGAGACATAAGCCTGTACTGCAACTGCAACAGTGCCTCCATATTTATTCACCTACTGCCTAATGATATTACTGACCTGACAAAGGAATAACTGGAGGACATATTAGAAATTTGATCTTTCCATGTCTGGCAAGTGATGCTGAGGGTGCACTGCCAATTGCACCCAGATTCCCTACAACACTTACGGAAGGGCATGTGGATAGGGTGCAGGTAGGGACCACTAAGGCGAGCGCACTGAGTGGCGGCATGGCAAGTGGTGCAGAGAATCAAAGTAGCATACCAGGTACTAGAAGGAAATGTAAGACTGGCACAAGAACACTACATCAGCACCTATAATATGAACTCATTCCTTACCCAACCGGTCTGAAGCGCTTCTTTGGAGCAGTCAGACATTCTGTCTATTGCCTGGGATCGTCTAAGACTGACTGCAGGAAACAGAGACCCAGATATGTGCCCCAGACTAAAAAGTGAGTGTTTTCTCAAGGTGACGAAAACAGCGAAGATGTGCATTTTTATTTGCATTTCCAAGCTGATGCCCTTTTACCCTTGCAAGAATACACTAACCCAACACAGCAGGGTCACGTCCATGTTCCTTGGTGCCCATCTGACCTTCTGAATGTCGCTCAACAGTTCCTCAAATACAGGACAATCCGCAGAAATTTAAGGATGAGTTGCAAAGTGTTTTTAAGAGATATATAACCCTACCTGGGGTACTGTTAATCAATTGCTGTGTCATTGTGCTAGGAGTAGTAAAAGCCCAGCTGATAATGACGATCAAATGGCTACAGCAACCTCCTGAGAATGAAGCTGCTTTCATTGCTGCTAAAGATACCTTGTTGAATTCCGTTGTTGAAGCATGTCCCATTGAAACTGGAAAAGCAAGATTGACAACTGTAAACAAAACAAAGAGAACATTCCTTCTGATGTCCTTGTTCATTTGAAAGGTGTTTTAGATCACTGTATCCCCAGTATTCATATGAGCAAACAGAACAGTCTGGTTTCCCTCCTCTCCCACAGAATCGATATCCAACTTTTTAGGACAGCCCGAGGGGTGTCAAGTGCTTTGATTCCTGTAGACCAAAAAGTGCCATACATATGATGTGTTATTAGTGTAGCAGGGTTTCCGTTCTCCCACAGAACTGTGCACAGAGATCTAGAACCTGGGTGAGTTAGGGTGACCCAAAAGTCACCTTTGTTTCAGAAATCCCCTTACCAAGCTAGCTACAGTGTCTCATCTGTAGTAATAACTTCCCAATGACTTAGACAATCCAGAACATGAACTTAGGGTACCTCAGGTATCGTGGAACACATGAACACTCTTTCGTTATATAATCATTACAAACCGAAACTGGGAGGCAAAGAAAACACGTGCAAGTTTGAAATGTTTATTTTTCAATGCAAAGTTCTCAAATGCAGTATCTTGTATAATATCAACATACATATTATAAAAATCAGAGTTAGCAGCATAGTCACTAATCCATAATAAGCAAAAGGTGATAGCATGTTATGATGCAAAAATCTATAGAATTCTGTATCACCTATATTTCGCGCACCCTATTTAGCATATTATATTATATCTAAGAAGGTCTCATTTGGGTTCTAGCAGGGCGGGCCCATACCTCTAATTCTCAGTAGGAGTAGATCACATCAACAGCTACCAGCTCTCTGCATGCGAAGCATCAAGTGTCTTGATTCATTCCCTGTAACTCTATCTTAAACCCGCGTAGAGCCCAATGTTGGCAGCAACATTATTTGTGTTATGTCTAATGTGGTGCGAGGATCAGGCCTTCAGCAACCTTGTGTTAGGTTATTCTTAGAGGGTGCAGTTCTCAGTGTGCAGACATTTGTACTAAGTGTACCAAGCACGACTGATATCAGAGCAATAACATATTATTCTCAAATAAATCACATCTTTCGTCTAGGTTGAAAGCTACCATAACAATTAGGTGTCGTGTGCAAACTGAAGCCGAAAGAAAATATGGCGTTTAAACATTTAATAAACTCATGCTAACTTAACACAATATATAGAAACGTAGTAACCATATGACACCCCCCAATGATCCGAGGACGGTTAAAAAAGGGAGAAAATATAAGCCAATACTTTATGAGAGGCAAAACATGAAAGCAGAGTTCAACAATATTGAGCCAAGCTAAATGTATGTAAATGTATATAAGTTTTTAATAACAAAAATATGTATGAATGCCTATAGTGGCCACACCAAAAATATAAAAAATTCGAACTTAAGGCCTACTCCCAGTTCATAGGCCTAGAACCTATGAAAGTCGAATGTTCGTAATAAAAAAGGCACCATTTAGAATTACTAAAAAGTCACGTGCCATAATAATGAAAGTCTTCAAAGTCACTCATGGGTTGAATGAATATGCAAAATAGGTAGCTACAGCTTCCAACATGAAATTACTGTCATCATCCGAAAACAGTTCAGCCATCCAATTAAGCAATGGGAAAGAACATACGTGCTCCTCCAGCACCGAATCCTCTAGCAACATCAGAGGACAACTCAGTGGGTTCTCGAGAACGCTATGTGCCAGAAAGTCATGCGCCGCTGCGAATATGTCCCACTGACCCCTTAGTCCATGCATCGCTGCCAAAGCCATAACCCTTTCGCCAGAACAAACCAACTCGTGAGCAACTACGGGGCTCATCAGCTGATCAAAATCGACGTCAGGAGAAGTCGGTAAGCAGAGACACAAATCAATGGCCCAGTCGAAATCACAGCTCAGGCAATGAAACACAGGCTGGACCCATGTGAAATAGGAAAATCGAAACGATAATCCAAACGCTGTGCTTAAAGTCGCAAGCGGTAAGGAGCCATAGTATTCAAGCATCCGGTTGCGAAACAGCATCAGTAGGGGCTGAGCGTTTCCTTGCGCAGGATGGGCATCCATGTTTTATAAAGCAAAATATCACCAGAACTCCTGCAGCCAAAGCCAGCAAAACAGGGAATCCGCCAAACAGGCTTGCGAATATAGAATGAAAAACCGCAGGGATAATACCAAATACTTTTTCAAACGTAGTCACGAGACCACTGCTAACCAACTTAAAAAAATGTGCTAGGCCAGTCGTGGAGGAGGCATTGAAGATCTGATGAACCAGCTCGCAGAAATTAAACGGCAAATCAGTATTTAAAAGTGCCTGCACCTCTGTGCGTGTGTTAGCTATGTGAAGGACATAAGTTTCTCGGGCCGAACTCAGGGCCACTTCTTTCTGAGACAATAGTGCTCTTATTCGGCTCAAACCATTGAACTTCGCTCCCAAGGTTGGTATTCGGGGCCAAATAGAAACATCTGCATTCCCATGCGTGGTTGGATATAACACGTTCTTGCAACACACCACGCGTTCTGATACAGTAACCACATAGGCGATACCGACCATTAACCCACAACACATTTCGTTATTCAAAAGTAAATAACTACCGTTAGACAATAAAGTGAATGTGGGAACTATTGCAGGAACCGGTGTGCCTTTCAAAACACAGGCTAAATTAGGCTTGTCCTGATTACAAGAACCATGCAACTGGATGTGTCTGCATATTAGTGAGCGGTCAGGCGACTGTGTACATTCCTCACCATTCAGATTCACTTCATTTCCCTCCTTAAGACATCTATATGTGTACGGTAAGGACCATGTCTCATGGAGGAAAGCACTTCCTAATGGTTCATATCGCCCTATAGCAATATATCGCATACAATTTGTAAATTTATACATAGCAAAAGGCAAGGTAATAATACCATGGATAAGCCATGCAGCAGCAGTAACCTCAGCCACAGAGAAAGGCAAAGATTCTAACTTCTCAATGTGTAACATAGAAAATGATGCATCTCGCATGGAAAGCATGCGCTGCTTGTCAGTCAAATTAAACGGGGCAAATAATGATGAGACGTTCATATAAGTCCAAGTCACTCGACCAGACTTCAGAGTCTGTAGTGTCCAGGCAAACTGCATAACAGAACGCAATTGATTTTGACCATGATATAATACGGACACTTCATCATGCACAATGTCAACAACAGAAGAAACAATATTGTTTAATGTGTAAATTCGGGAAGAAAGCGTGTTAATACTGTTATCGACCACTGCAAGTACCTTTTCCAAATTTGCTTGGTCAATTGCCCTTAGGCGCTTAGCAGCCTCAATTTGAGACACTTTCCAAATTTCATTGTAAACAGCATAAATCCACCGTTTAGATCTACCCTTAGCCGGGCCTTTTATGAAATCATTTAAATCCACATTTTCAGTTAATTGAGATAGATGTAGCTTAACTGCAGCTAATGTGGAATGTTGCAACCAATTCTGACACAATTTCCCCACAGAGTAAGTGGTGACAGTATAATCAGTTTCAAAACGGGGATCTGGTCGTACTTGTGTGAACCCTTCAGCCAACCCCAGGAATCGACGTTGGCAAGAATCAGAACTCTTTTGCCACAACAGCCAACCTTTTGGATCCAAACTGGATACATTAAAGGACGAATTATGTAACAGAGACTGTATCTCATTAATAGACAAATCTGAAAAATTACCCCATCCTGAATATTCTTCTAATTCGGGGATAATTGGTGTATTTAATTTTTTAGAAGTAGCCAATCCAAAGCATGTTGTTTGGGAAACAGTAGAATTTAGAAACAACATGTGATTCAGGATGAGACATGCACGGTGCAAAGCCTCAGTGCCTTGTACCTGCCAATCTTTGGTACCCCAAACCGATTTAAGGTCAATTATTCCTTTCCAGAACTCGTAGCCATCTAAAGCCAATCTGTCTAGAAAGGACTTCGAATACAGCAACTTTGTATCGGTAAGTCTAACTTTGGACATGGACTTTTCTGTCATTCTGAAATAAAAGGACTCAGGATTTGATTGATTGAAATCTGTAAAATATCTGTATCTTTTCAGAAATGTACTGGAGCTTCCAATTAAAGGAGCTGGGCAGTGCTCCCATTGCGTGTAATTCACAGCAACTCTCCTGGAATTTGTCTTATGGAGAAAATGATTACCATAATGTTGGAAGCAAAACAAATCACCATAATTAATAGAATCTAAATATAAGTCTTCAGCATCAAAAGCTGCATAGTATTTCAAATCAGAAAATAATGCCTCTACGGCCTGAATATCCCAATCATCAGAACGGATATTTTGTTTAATCACATCTCCCATGTTTACTCTAAGCACATTCGGAACATTAATCACTTCAGTGGGCCCATGTATCTGAAATCTAACCGCATCCCACACAATCCCATCAAGGACAGGCCAAGCTGTAATGTTGACTGTATTTAAGTTTCGTTTCAGTCTGTGCGCTGAATGTGAAGAGGAAAGAGGGGCCAATGTTCCATTAAGGTACCGAATTCCTGTTCTTTCTTTAACGTAGTGACCATCGATCAGGCGGAAAAAATAAAACACAAAACCAATTGACATAAAAAGGTAAAATGAAAACAGGATCAACCAAATGTATGTCCAAGGGGGAATTAAAAAATGTTTTTTAAACAACGTGGCATATTTTGCAATAGTTGAGGGTTTCTTTGAAAGTTCCGAAACAGAGTCAAAAGAGAATCGGGACTGGTCGGCCACACGAGTCTGTAAATCATACATCGATAAATCAGCAGGATAGGTGTAGTTCAACTCATCAATGTTAGTAACAGGAATAGTATTTAATAAAGGACTGGATATGGCAGGCATCTCGAGGGACACCTCCTGTTCTGCACCAGATGTAATAGCTAGCACAGAGTGCCTCACCATGGAAGGGCAGGATACAGCTGGTGTCATGCTATGAAGAATCCGCCACCCTGTGTGTCTTGACATTGTCAATAGAAATAAATCTGTTTTCCTTACGACCTGGAAGTGGTGGTAAAATGACTGTTCTTGTGCCCTTCACTCCAAGAACTCGAACCGGTGTCCGATATGAGGGACCAAACTCTTTCTTGTTATCGATCTTCTCTCGAACCAGTTCTCCAACTTGGGGTAGCCAGCCAACTACCGGGATCTGCAGCGCATCATCCGATGTGGAGGGCAAATGTTCCTTTGCAAGACTGTCTCTGGTCTTTTGTAGATTCTGTAAAACATTGCAATGTTCATTTACGTCAAAGGCCGTGGCCTGGGCCTTGCAGTCTAGCCCATCGAGGTCAGGGACATACATCTTGATACCAAAGAGCATTTCGTACAGGGTCCGCCCACCCAGAGACCTTCTAGGGAGATTATTAAGCGCACGTTGCACGCCCATGAGGTGGGCTAACCAGTTTCTGCCAGTGCCTATAACTCGAGCTGTCAAAGATTGCTTTAAGTCGCGGTTCATTCGTTCAACTACACTATTGCCCTCGGGCCTGTAGGGACTCGAAAACTTGACTTGGACCCCCAACGAAACCATAGCATCCTTATACCCCTTAGAGGCGAAAGCCGGGCCCTGATCCGAATGGAAGGTACCACAGGCAAAAATTCCCACAAAGACTCGCAAATCCTTAATGACAGTCCGTGAATCAGCGCTCCGATGTGGCCATACCCACACAAAGCGTGTGCATGAATCAATTGCTACTAAGATGTATTTGCATGCAGTATCAGAGGAAAATGGACCTCAGTGATCCAAATAAACGCATCCAAGCGGTTTATTCGAGATGTACAACTGTGTCTGAGGCGGACGCGCAGCAGTTGAAGGTTTAATCTGCTGGCAAATGTCACATTGAAGGACATAAACGCGCGTCTGTTTGTACAGTCCCCGCCACCAGAATCTCTGTTGTAGCTGAGCTACAGTGGCTGAGACGCCCGCATGCGCAGACGCCACACCTTCATGAGCCGCTGCAATCAAAGTAGCCCTGCGATCCGAGTTGGGAACTAGACGTTCACCAACATCAGGAATTTTCACATAAGGAACCTTATCGGGACTTAAGTGGTATGTGTATTTAGAAGGGAACCCCGCAGGATATTTACTTCCCTTCTCTGTTGTAGCAACAGCTGCCAAGATGTCATCATCTATTTTGCCTTTGGACCTCGTGACTGCTGCAACTAAGTATTTTGATACCGCTGACTTCGCTGCTTCATCAGCAAGCGAATTGCCAACAGCGTGGACCCCCACGCGCTGATGACGGAGAGTATGAATCACAAACACGAGTGGCAACTTTTCTGTAAGTTCCGCCACTCGGACCCAGATCATTTTATGTTTTATTGTGCTACCTTTGGAATCACGAAACTCATTCTGAATCCAAAAGAACAAGTTTTCATTGTAAGACTGGACACAGTAGTAAGAGTCACTTACGATCAAAGTCGTCACACTTGGATCTGCGTACTCCAATGCAAGCATCAGAGCACGAAGCTCAGCTAATTGTGCGGTGCAGTCCCCAAGCGTCTGCGTGTGCTCGACTTTGATCTTGAACTCATCGTTCACCATGGCACCGACCACAATGGCGCATGCGGAAACGTAGGCATGTTTAGAGCCATGCGCAACCTGCGCTGAACCATCAGTGTAAATGATGCAATGGAAATCCTCCAACGGCCGCATTGCTAAAGGAGCAGGATGAACAAATTCATACTGTAAATACTTCTGCGATCGTAAAGTGGCGTCAAAAATAAACGTGACATCCTGGGATGTCAAGGATGCAGCCCACTGAATCCCCCGAGGGTGCAAAGCTTTGGAATTAGGTACACTGGCTTTCGTAACTGCCTCCAAGGCAGGACACGGGGTAACAACCAACATGCGTTTTCCTTGTGACAGGGAACGTTCTTTAAGAATTGCCATCTGTACAGCAGTTAAAACTTTCTCCATAGTGGAAAAACGCAATTCAGCCGAAGTGTACAAGTGCGACTTGTAAGCAATAGGTACTGTATCTCCTTCATTAAAAGTCAGGTACGTGAAACCCACCGCCCCAGGGATAATTCTTATCACCAGGTTGGTCCGGTTATCACGAGTCTGTAAGTATTCAGAAGCGAGCAAATCAGCCTGCAAAGATTGCAGAATGGCTGAATGCTAAGGCAGCCAGCATGATTTGGAGAAAGATGGTTGTATCAAAGCATACAAAGGCTTGATACGCTGGGCATATTCCGGAATGTAAGTTCTCCCGAAATTCAAAAAACCCAGCAAAGATTGTAATTTTTTCAGTGTTGTCGGAGAGCGCAATTGTGCGCATTTCTCCAGGAAGTGAGGTGCTAACCCTTTTCCCTCGTTGTTAAGCTCGTAACCGAGAAACAACACTGTGTACTCTGCAATGTGCGACTTTGCAAAGTTAAACTTGTAACCAATGTCAGCAAAGTTACAAATTATGCTATTTACTCGACACAGATGCTCCCAAAGATCGTCGTCTGTGAGATAAATGTCATCCACATACAAACAAGCAACCGGGTCGATGCCCTCCAGAAGAGAGACAATGCGGGCAGAGAATACTCCAGGACTGTTCTTATAGCCCATTGGGAGACGCCGAAACATTTTTTGCACACCGCCGCATGTAAAACTGGTCCATTGGGAACTTAGACCATCTAATCTATGGGTATAAAAACCATTGGAAATGTCAAGCGTGGTTTTAAACCGTTTACGCTCAAGACTATTCACTAACGCAGAGCCATTAGTATTCTGTACTGCACAGTTACGGCAATGCGAGTTCAAATGCCTATAATCCAAAACCAAACGATATGAGCCGTCCGGCTTGTTTACAGTAAAAAGGGGGTTATTCATCGGTGACACACACGTTTCAATTACACCTTGATATTCCAATTGTTCAAGGATAGCCGCGACTGAAGCTTTGGCTTCACGCCGTATGGGATATTGAGGTTGAGGCTGCGGCTGAGACCGTAAAGGAATCTCGTGGCTTGGAGACAATTTATCCCAGCCACACTGATTGTGGTACACAGCCGGCGCAAGTGCCAGAGCCCACTCTTCTGCAAAATGCAGCGCTTCCACTCTCGGTACAGTGTGCGCGAAACTGGGTAGGATTACCTCCTCCCCTCGCGGAGCTGCGAGAACAAAAGGTGGGGGCCAGTCAGCCTCCGAAAGCAAAATGTCATACGTAGACGAAAGATTTTCCCAAAATACCCCTTTTACAGTTCGCTGCATGTCACCTTCAATTAACAGGACAATTTCAAAAAGACGTTCAGGGGGAGTAACATGCGTATCAGCAGTTTCAATCACAACATAAGTGTCAGTCGCTGTCACCTTCAACAGTGGACGGAGGGCCTCTCTCACTATGGTAATCTCTGCCGCGCTGTCCAGCAAGGTCAGAGCCCACGTCAGATTCCGAAGCCGCGTTCTCACTATCTGGGGCATAACGATGCGCTGTCAGGGCGGCGACTTTCTTTGTGGCAAACTGTGGTCTCTTGGGCGTAGCGCCTTCCTGCTGCTCTCCACCGTTACGCGGGTGGGGCTGACCACGTCCTTGCTGGCCACCCCGGCCCCTGCCGCCCCCTCCACCACCGGTTGACGGAGCCGATGAGTCCTGAAAGGAACGAGGAGAGCGTTGGTCAGAAGCCTGAAACCTCTCAGGCGATTTAATCATCGCGCGGTCGCGCAAATCATAAACACGATCCGACTGCGCAGGCAACGGAGACGCAGGAGCAGAAACCTGTGTTTGTTGTTGTTGTTGCTTACCCTGATTCTGCTTTTTAGGCCAATTCTGTTTCTTTGACTTTTGTTGACCACTAGTTTCGAATTCTGACCCTGGGGCTGCTTTTTCTCTTTATCAGGAAAAGCCCTAAGCCCCTTTGCATTGCGGCCAACCGTTTTATAAGCAGCCACAATAATCCTTGCCAACTGACGGGGTCTCTCGGCCTCGGGAATCAACGCCAAAGCGTTAGCAACCTGAAAGTTCACTGCATCTCCCTTGACATTTGCAAGGATCAGATCTCAAACCACATCAAAGGTGCCACACAGGCGCATACCGAATTCAACCGCCGACTCCGGTCCGTGCTCATCCTGAACACGTTTAAGGACCGCACCCAAATTGGTCACAGACGGGGTGCCATAGCACCTCGAATAGACCGCTGCAAAAGTCTTACCCCAGGTCTCACAGTCAACAAGTTCAGGTGCCAAATCTTTCGGTAAACTTAGTGTAAGAATCCGGTGCTTATCACCGGGATTCGTATTAGGAAACACAGCTTCTAGCTGGCCGAATTTCTCTGCAAGCCAGAACGGAAAATCATCCTTGTCCTGTGGCTTTTTGCCCATCACGGAATTCACCATGACAGGATTGATTTTCAAACCAGCCTGTTCTGCACGAAGCTGTGCGCCCCTAGGGGCTACGTCTTGAACATTACGGCTAGTGTAATGAACAAGCGCTCTAATCACTGCCACTGCGACTTCATGAAGTTGCTGCAGATCAGCTATGCCACAAGTGGCTCGATTAGGGTGAGGAGTGAATCCAGCCAAAGCGGGCCAAGGTGTGCCCGGAATGGACAAAGGACCCAACCTTGGAGCGGTTAAAGCGTGTGGTAGGGCGCCACCAAACCAAACTCCATGCTGCCAAGCGTCAATAGGAACCTCCAGTGCTCTGTACGGAGCATACGCAGCCGGTACAGCCGTAGCAGTGTAGGAGTGGAAAACACCAGAATTAGCGTTCACCGCCGGAAATGTCACCCACGAATAAAACAGTTCGTACGGGTAAGCATGTTCCGCACTTACCACTAGAACAACAGCCAAGCCTTCCATAGGTACATTATAAGCCCGCAAATGGTCACGCACCGCAATGCGACTATGCGGCGGGATGTCCACGGCTTGTGCCATGTCAGCACAGGAAAGTGAAAAAACAAAGATTACTTTGTAGCACAACTGGGTAGTAATTCAATGAAACCGTTTTTAGATAGATTCAAGCTTGAAAAAGACCTATTTCAAAAATAGGTAGGTTTTTCCGACACTGCCGTTTTCCGGAAACGGGAATGAAGGGGTTAAGGTTTGAATGATATACTACTCGAGTTTCATGATATAAGGCCAACAACGTATGGGCGCCATGTAGCAGGGTTTCCGTTCTCCCACAGAACTGTGCACAGAGATCTAGAACCTGGGTGAGTTAGGGTGACCCAAAACTCACCTTTGTTTCAGAAATCCCCTTACCAAGCTAGCTACAGTGTCTCATTGGTAGTAATAACTTCCCAATGACTTAGACAATCCAGAACATGAACTTAGGGTACCTCAGGTATCGTGGAACACATGAACACTCTTTCGTTATATAATCATTACAAACCGAAACTGGGAGGCAAAGAAAACACGTGCAAGTTTGAAATGTTTATTTTTCAATGCAAAGTTCTCAAACGCAGTATCTTGTATAATATCAACATACATATTATAAAAATCAGAGTTAGCAGCATAGTCACTAATCCATAATAAGCAAAAGGTGATAGCATGTTATGATGCAAAAATCTATAGAATTCTGTATCACCTATATTTCGCGCACCCTATTTAGCATATTATATTATATCTAAGAAGGTCTCCTTTGGGTTCTAACAGGGCGGGCCCATATCCTCTAATTCTCAGTAGGAGTAGATCACATCAACAGGTACCAGCTCTCTGCATGCGAAGCATCAAGTGTCTTGATTCATTCCCTGTAACTCTATCTTAAACCCGCGTAGAGCCCAATGTTGGCAGCAACATTATTTGTGTTATGTCTAATGTGGTGCGAGGATCAGGCCTTCAGCAACCTTGTGTTAGGTTATTCTTAGAGGGTGCAGTTCTCAGTGTGCAGACATTTGTACTAAGTGTACCAAGCACGACTGATATCAGAGCAATAACATATTAATCTCAAATAAATCACATCTTTCGTCTAGGTTGAAAGCTACCATAACAATTAGGTGTCGTGTGCAAACTGAAGCCGAAAGAAAATATGGCGTTTAAGCATTTAATAAACTCATGCTAACTTAACACAATATATAGAAACGTAGTAACCATATGAAATTAGCAGAAAGCCCCTCGATGAAGAACTAAATGATTGTATTCTTATCAGATCCAGTGTTGGCCTCACTGACAGGTACAACATTGTGATCTTGTATACTATGCTGATGTTTCTTGCCTCAGAAATGACATGAAACCCAGTTGCCAATTAAGCAGTTTACACCATAAATGAAAGTATTGAAGTTTGATGTTTAACTCAAAGGAACTGGTCAAATAGCTGATATGATTGCTATTACACATCTAGACACTCAGAAATCTGTGACTGTCTTCACTGACATAGGTACGCGTTAGAATAGTGGTTCCTAAACTTTTTAGAACTATGACCCACTTTTTAGAATGACAAACTTTCGCAATCCACCTTCCTTTAATGGTCAGGAGAAGGGAGATGTTTTAATACAACCAAAGCTTCCTGTGGTAGTGCTTTGTCATTTACAGACAGCACATTTTACATTGAAATAGCCACTAACTTTACACTGACATACAGTTTTACTAATAGTCCTATATAGCACACAAATGATAATGGGAGGGGATTGGGTTTCTGAGAATATTTAACATTTATTCATCACCAAGCAAAGTGTCTTGATTTGTATGGGCTGTATTTATTCTTTGTTTCCAGCACACTTCATAATTACAGAAACACATGTGCTTCACTTTTGCTTTCCTAACTGCTGAATGCATGCAGTTCATTTACAAGTATTTGCATTTTGTTGCGTGTTGCAAAACACCATGGGCCTTATTTATGAAGGACTTGCGCCACCGGTGCGTCACTTTTAACATGGGAAAAAGTGACGCATCGGCGGCGCAAGTCCTTCATAAATAAGGCCCCATATCCTACAGCCTTTCCTTTCACATAACCTGTATCCCAGCAGCATTGTCACATAATTGACTTTAAATACTCCTTTCAATTTGCTGTCAGAGAAAGAAATGTAGCTAACAACAAGAACAGTCTCCTCAATAGCTACTTTCAAAAAGGTAGTATATCCATAAATACACATGTCCCATAGACAAGTAGTTTTCAAAGTATAGTATATTTTTTAATACATGTAAAACATTAATATAAATAACATATAGGTATCACATATAAAATGAAATTATCATAAAAGCCTCAATAATGGACATCAGTTGTTATGGAGCCCCATAACCACGTATGAGTCAGAGTAGTTTACAGTTGGTAGATTATACATAGGTGGCGGATCCTAAAATGTAGCCATGTAGTGTTCTCTAAATTGGTGAGTCTTCTTGTATCATTTCTAATTTGCATATAGGTTGCTGTATTTCTCTCTGTTGTTGGTGGGGTTGTTGTTCCAGATCATTGGCCCGAGACACCCATGGGTAGTTGAGCGCTCTACAAAATGCATAAATAAATAAATAAATAAATAAATAAAATAAAGAAAGGCCTGTGCAATGTTTCTCTCTTGTTGCACTTTTTTGTTTCCAGTCTGGATTATGTTTTGGATTCTGGTGTGGTGCTGTCCACCTGAGGTGGTTAACTTATTTGCCAGGTACATAAGGGTGCAGTTTCTGGTTCCCTTGTGTGTTATACAGCTAATCTTGAAGAGGATGTGGGCTTGGAGGGAGTTACAATAAGTTTGAGGTGATGTGATTGGACTTTCCAACATCTATAATCAATGCCACTGGAATTATATGATTCTGCATCTGCCGTGTTTTTTTCCACATATTATGGATTTGCAGCATTAATCACATAATCCATCACCTCTTGCATAATTTACACATTTTACAATGCAAATGTTTGTTTGCAGCTGAAATGGGTTACAAGCTACTAAAAATGTGGCAACACTTGTTGCTGTGCAGAAGAAGGCACTTCGCAAAGGATGGCTGGTCAACTTTCAGTTGCATATTGCTGTATTTGGGTGTTAAAATAATGCTAATAAGGTGAACCTTTGGTCCAGACAGTGTTAACATGTGTAGAAATAACAAAATAATTAACTAATACTATCACAAAATGTGAAGCATTATGCACAATTTAGTTAACACTGTTGCATAACTTGGTCCTCCCTTGCGCATAATTTCAAAGGACTTGCCTATAATGCTTTGTGCTGCAGTAAGTACAATGCCTTACAGAGAGGGTAGCTGTAGAGCCGGACCCTTCCACTGTCTAGTTAGAGGTAGACCAGGGTTTAGAGTCTTGTTTGGAACTCAGTTTCAAGAAGGAAGTATTTAATTTCTTAAAAACTGAGGGCAAGATGTATCAAAGGGTTTTACCCATTCTGTGTCTATTAGATAATGTGTTCATACATATGGCACTGAGAGTAGACACCATGCTGTCTTAGTTTTCCTTTAAGGCATTCTTTGAAGTAGTGATTTGTGTTGAGGGAGAGTACAAGTGATTTAGTAATGCGGGTGAGCTTAGGGGCATGCGGCGTGGTGGCATATGCATTCATATCTGAAAGCCAGGCTTGGATTTGAGGTTGTTTGCTGTGCTGGAAAAATAGAATAAATTAAGCCTATGACGGGGTTTTGTTTCAGAAAGGCGTTGGACATTTAGGGGCTCATTAGGATTGCAGATTTTCCGCATCCTCTGGGCCGGCAGAAGCCACCGCCGGCCCGGAGGATGCAGAAAATTCGCTGCGGACCCACCAAAGACCCACCGCCACAATAGAATGGCTGGTGGGTCCTGGTTTCAGTCCGCTGCTTTTCCGCCACGGTTGGCTTACAACCGCGGCGGAAAAGTTCTAATATGGTGGCGGTGCCTCTCAGACACTAGGATGTGTTTAAAAAAATGTTTTTCCGCGGCGGGTTTTCCGCCGTGGAAAAGCATGTGGAACTTCACTGCGGGGGCCTGTTGCGGGCCCCCTGGTTGAAGGGAGCGTGGGGGGTGCACATGGGGGGTACCTATGGTACCCCCCTGTATTTGTATTCAGAAATCGGCAGGCACCGGACGGTGCCTGCCGCTTTCTGCATACAAATGCAATGTATGCATTTTTACCATTGCGGCGGGTGCAGCTTGAAGCCGCACCCGCCACAATGGTAAAAATAGAGGATGTGACCGCCAGGGTGGCGGTCACATCCTAATTTCACAGGAGGGAACTCCGCAGGCCATGCGGAGGTTCCCTCCTACTCAGGGCGTCCGTCCGCGATCCTAATGGGCCCCTAAGTTTGGGATGAGGTTAACCTTGAGACAGGGTATTTGTAATACAACATTAAAAGTTTTTGTTTATGAGAATTCTATTATTGGAATGCTATGATTTGGGGATAGTATAGAAGGCTGGGTCTTTATATTTTAGTGAAATTCCGGTCCTGGAGGCGAAGGACTCCTGCTACCATGTAACTCTTTTATGGATTAAAACTTGCCTGAAGTCTTCTGGAGTTTCCAGAGTACTTACTACAGTACTGTATTGGTATGTAGAATGACAGAGGTTTGCGGGTGCATTGCTGGTTCTTCTTTTGCGTTGGATGTTACTTTAACATGTGCTATCACCCCCTGGCTCATCCATTTCTTTTCACAGGTCTCAGTGAGGGAAATGATGTGTGCTGTGAATACTTGGAGGTTATGTTGCTTGTTGTCCATTAGGTTGTGCTGCTTGTTGTCCATATATGGTGGTTCTTGATGCTGCAGATGGTGAGCAGAGTTCCAAGGGACTCCATTTAGACATTGAAAATGACGATGGACATGATGAGGTACTCCACATGACATACAGACTTTGGGAAACTGAGGTTTCCATCTGGATAAATTGGTGACAGTAGGTGTTACGTTATGTTATATTGATTTATATAGCGCACTATTCACCCAAGAGGGTATCCAGGTGCTAGGTGAGGCAGGAGATGAACTGTTGAAGGGCTGTGTCAGTGCTGATCATCCATAATTTCTGTGTTTGGGTCGTTGCTTGGTGTTTGACTCAGTCAAAGGGTGCAGAGAGGTAGAAAAGGATCAGGGGGCCTGGGCTCCTGTTGCCATTGATCAAGAGGGTGGCGGTCTCCTTACTCTAGCCTGGTCTGAAGATAGATTGGTGGTTCCAAATGAGGTTATTTAGCTGGTTTGGCATTGATGAATAGAAGGAGGGTGATGGGTCGGTGGTTGAAGAGGTTGTCTGTGTGCAGGGTTAATTTCTTTGATAGTCGAGGAGGGCGAGGCTACCTGTATGCACTCTTCCAGTGGCTGCTGATCCCACACTTTCAATGCTGATGGCATAGGGGGCCCTTTAAATGCCTATATCAAGTTGTTTCATATAACAGTTAAAAAAGGTGTTAAGACTATTTTTAAGCACACCACGTTTAGACATATGGTGGAACACGGACCACTGGCAGGTGAAGTGAATTTCCCTCAGGAGTACACAGTGCGCTCCAGTGGTGAAGCCAGGAGTAGAACACGGGTCCCTCCCCAGGTTCCTCAGCCGACTGGTTAAACACTAGGAATAATGTGCAATGTTTGTTATAATTATTTACACTCTTCCGGTGTATATCATTTCCCATCTATTGAGCCCATCAGGACAGGGCCTTGGCAGTGGTCCAGGCAGTGGCAGGGCCCTGGCACTCCGGGTTCATTCGCTGTGAGCTGCAGCCTGGTCACTGAAGCAGATTTTAATGCAGCCGGCCTGCTAATTAACAGCATTTCAAAATTAATTAAGATGATCTTTCTCTTCTCGTTTAAATCTCCCCGAGTGGCAGTCTCAGTCGAGGGGGCATCGGATCGCTCTGGGTGAAGTGTGGGCTTTAACCCTTTGAGCGCCGAGACTCTGCCAGGCGTCCAGTCAGCGCTGTCACCCTAAGGAGACTGGCACCGTGCCCATCACTACATGTATGACTTTATGATCGACATCTCCTCTCCGCAGTCCAACAGGAGACTGGCCTGTCAGGGAACAGTGGGATTTGCTTAGGGGTGTGGTGTCGCTGAAAGGACTGCAGGACCAGAGAAGAGTTTGTCTCACATTAGGCTAGACAGGCTTAGTGGAAATTTGAGAAATTTGCCAAAAGGCCAGATGCTTCTAAAAAACAGGTGGACCATCAGTCGCATGCCTGCCATTAAAACAATTTCTTAATATAAATGGACACACACGAGCCCAAACATGGCCAGTACATACTTATTCCATAGTTTCATTTTTGTGTATGAAGTGTTTGTTTTTTGGTATTAACGCAGTGACTCAAGTTAGTGATACCTACCAGTAAAAAGCAGACTCACAACTGCCAATTGGCCTTAGCAGCTGTGACTCCTTCAGCCAGTCCTGGCTTCTGAGGCAATAGCTTTTCACATATTGGATCATGTGCAATGGGAAAAGCAAAACTACAATTCCCAGAATTCAAAGTGTTGTTAAGTATACCGAACGGTCTGAAAGTGTTCCACGGGGCATAGGTCGGTTTAACATGGATGAGGACACAGAACCTAAATATGCCTGCGTTTTGATATTTTTCCCGCTTATTTTCAGTGTCCAAGCGTTGTTTGGCACGTGTTTGTGAAGGTAGCACTGAGGTCAGCTGACCACTGCCACTGGTACATATATTTAGGTATAAAAGTTCGAGAATTAGTTCTAGAAGTACAGAAGGAGTAACAGCATGAAGTGGGGTGTAAGATAGCTTAAGTAATATGCACTTAACGAGTCAATAGTAGGTCAAGGAGGCCTGAGTTTTCATCTTGGCTTCGCTGTTTGGCCGCACTGTGCCATCCTCCTCTGCAAACCGCTTTATTGCTCCGTGTCTCGTTCCCTTTATCAAGCCAAAACGCTAGTGCTAGACTTATACTTTTTAAGAAACGAAATCGATATTATTCCTTTCTAATTATGTTTTACCTTCTGTCAGATTTACTGCTCTAAACTTTTTCTAAGCACTTTTCTGCTTCGCTCTTTTGCTACTGTAAAGGGCATACAGGCAGCACTTCCTCTGCGAGTTTACTTCCTGCGATGACGGGGCTTCACAAAATAAGAAAAATAAAAAATTATTGTTACAAAAAAAAATGTGAGTGAAAAATTGGTCAAAATGTAAAATACAAGCGAGGAAAAACACATTTTAATTCTCTAATGAGCACATATCCATAGCCCCAAATTTGCTAAAACTTTACCCTGTCTTAAAATGATGAAAAACTGATGCAAAGCAATGCAAAGGGGCACTTTGGTATTTATCTTCTAGTACAAAAGGTAATTTGCGCTAGAAAGCAGTCCTTTTTAGTGTAAAAGGTGAGTTTTAAGCGCCAAAAGGGTATTACATGAGTTGTTCAGTGCAAACACCTATAGATTTTAATGCAAAGTCCGACCTACTAAGATAGCCTGACTGGGCTTTTCATCACAATCGAATGCCTCCTAGAAGCAGGCAATAACAAGGGGAAATTATTTGATTTCTCTGAAAAAAAATGTATTGCATGTGGGCTTAAACGCACAGCGCACATACAATAAATGAGACCCTTCTGTGTTTGTCTAGGAATTTGTACCGAAAAGATACACTTGATACAAATTCTATGTTAGACTGCACACACTCACCTTTGCACCGTGTTGCAAGGTTGTGCTTCATGATTGGCAGCCTAATTAGAGCACTCGTGCAAGGGATGACAGCAGCAGTAGGTCAGTCTTAGTAGATATGACTCTGTGCTTTGTTTTCCTATTTACCCAACGTAGCACAGCAAACAGCAAATATGGTTGCTGCACTGCGTTGGGTGAAACATTTGTAAATCTGCCCCTTGAAGTGTACTACTTTTATATTATAAGAACATTGGCTTTTTCAGCTTCAAAGTGGCACAAAGAGGATGCATTTGCAATGTTTGCATTCTTATTGGAAATTCTTGGTTTTGGCATAATGACTGGGTCAGATCTTTAGTTTCTGGATGAACAGTTGTCTTACCAACATTTTCTCTGTTAAATGCTTACAACTTTCTTTTTTTTACAAAACCTAGCTTATTGAACTTAGTGCCTGCTGCAAGCATGTGTACAACTTGCAATGACATACTAGAATGGCTGCACGGTGAAATAGGCCTTTTATTCTTCAAGAAGCAGCAACAATAAGTTTCATTGAGTTAGGCAATAATAGTACATATTATTTAGACACCAAAGTCCCAATCCATACTGCTTTTGTGCATGAGTGTGACTTAGTCCTAGGTATTCTGGGGTAATTGAGGAGTGAGGGAAGAGTAATTCAGAGATGTCCTTAGTAAATCAAGAGTAGGCCAGGAACAGGCTACAGCTGCAAATAGCAAAACATGTATGCCACTGACAATTAGAAACAATTCAGTTTACTGTATCAGTGGAATGAATGTACATTATTACCCATTGGTGGTAGCCACTAGGTATTTATAGCTACGATCGTGTTTCTATAAGAAATGCATTGTTTGTTTTGCTAATAACTTTGTCACCGTTTAATGAATCTCCACAACATTTTCCATAAAAGTGATCTTTTTTGCCAAGTTTGTGGATGGAAAGTTTTGGGGTGATCCATCAAACAGGGGCCGAGAAAAAAGGGGGTCCTTTCCCCATTCATTTACCCCTAGGAACTTTAGACACAGCTACAGCCTAAACGGAACGGTTTTACACCAAATTTGGCAGAAAGCTAGATCTAGGTCTGAAAAGAGTGCCTTGCGTGTTTTGGGGTGAATCCATTTAGTAGTTTTTGAGCAATTAACGAAAAAAACAAAACATTGTATACCTAGCGATGTGGAGGCTCCATGAATCCTGACAGATTTGAAACTGAGATCTTATTGGCTGCCACCATTTCAACTAGGGAGTGATGACAGCCATCTTAGGACTCAGCCAAGAGTCCCAGAAAAATGAAAAAAAGACAGAAGGAGGCAGGGTAGGAATACCCTGAACCCCTAGTCCTGGTGGTGGAGTCGCAGAGGGACCCCGCCTGGGCTCCCCCCGAAAACTTTTAAAACAAATTTGCTGTGAATTCATGGAGGATCTGCCGCAAACATTTGTTAAAAAGCAAGCCTAGTCTCCTGTGCTTGTTTTTTTTAAGCCCTCCGGTTGGGCCAGGTCCAGTGGGAACACATGTATATATTTTGGGGGAGGGGGTACGTGTGAGCCAATTTCGGTTCTGGGGACCCCATCTCCCGGGGCCCGCTACTATTTTGTGGGGGATGTGTGGGGGGGTGGCAGGTGGAGCCCTCCCAGGGTGGGTTCCGGTCCCGGGTACCCCATCCTCTGGGCCTCAGCCACATCTATAAAAGGGAGGGGGCCATGCTGCCCTTCTCCCAGAGCCATTAATGGCCCTGGGGACCTCTTTCCTCAGTACCGGCTCAGACTATGTCCTGGGGTGCCCTTCCCCTGGGACATAGCGGTTTCCCTGCCTGCTGGAGCAGCAGATACATCTGTGTTTGCTCTCACTTGTCTGGAGCAATTTAAATCTCCCGCCAAGTGAGAGAAAACACGAAGTCCGGTCATAACGGGAGGGAGCATGAAAAATACTCCCGCCCACTGGGAGCAGAATTAAGATCTGTATCCTTGCCCACAGTGTTCAACCCTGTAGTGATATTCTTACAATCTGGAAGCTAACCTCACTCCTTGCGAGTGCTCAAGACCTTGGTGAGCGCTATATGATCTTTGCAGATACAAAAATTCAAGCCCCACAAGAAGGTTCTAAAATGTTCCACCGAGCACGCTGCAACCAATGCTGCACACTCTATCACAGAATAGTTACGTTCGCTCTCAGTTAAGCAACGCACAAAGAGGCGACAGTTTTCTCCTTGCCCACATGCTTCTGGGAATGTACAGCTCCTACTCCACAAGCACTTGCGTCCACCCTTAAAAAGGGTCTGACCTTGTTATCAAGAGGTACTGGAATTCCTGCCTCATCCACTTCTTTTCGCACAACATTAAAAGCCCCTTGTTGTACGTCGCCCCATTTGAATGTACATCATTTTCGCAATAATATACATAATCCTTTAGTCTTCCCCATGAAATTGCTTACAAATTTGGAATAATATCCATAAAGGATCGTAATTGTTCTTTAACCTGATTGCTTTCAACAAAACTTCCTTGGGTTTGACCCCCTCCCCAGAGATGGTAAGCCCAAGATAATCAATTTCCTCTTCCAGAAACATACATTTATCTTTCCTCAATGAGAGCCCTGCTTCCCTTAGTCTGCCCAACACTGCTCACAGAACACTATTGTGTTCTTGCGCTGTCTCTCCAAAGACTAGAATGTCATTCTGAAAAAAAGTCACGTTTTCTACGCCTTTGAAAATTTCAGATATTATACATTGGAAAACGCTTGCAGCTGAGGATAACTCAAAAGGCATCCTCATAAAGGTGAATGTACTCTCCATCATGACAAATGCTGTAAGACTTCAAGACTCCTCATGGAGTCTGATCTGGTGATGAGCACTTTTCAAACCAAGTTTAGAAAAGTACCTACCAACCTTGAGAAGAAATAGCAACTCATTTGTGTTAGGGAGAGGAAAAGTGTCAGGCACGACATGATGATTAAGGCTGCATAAGTTCACACAGAATCTGAGCCTGTCATTTCTTTGTTTTGTTATGACTACGGGTGAGACCCAAGCAGAATCCTCAACTGGTTCTATGACTCACTCTTTCAACATCTATAATTTTTTTTACTTCTCTCCGTACCACCACAGGGATCCTCCTCAGCTTTTGTTTCACCGATATTGTGCCTTTCTCCAACATAATCCTGTGGACATAACCCTTCATTGCTCCCGACTTCTCATTAAAACATCTTTCATCTCATATAATACCTCCTCTGTACTTAAGTCCCTCACAGCCAACACTTGGTCTAGAGGGTACGGTTCAATCACTTTGTGTAAGTCATATTGAGGCACCCCTCCTAAAATTGGTGGTCCACCTTTGTCATGCAGAACTTCCCTTCAATATGTTGTGACTTAAATTCAATTGGCGAACTGAAGTACCCCAACACATCTATTCTACCCCCTTGGCAACCTCTTAGATTGATGTCTTTAAGCAACATGTGACCACTCCATCTCCACAACTTTTCAGGGACAATAGTGCGCAATGAACCAAAGTCTACCTTTAGCTTCACATCCTTGCCCAGAATCCCAAAAGATGCTTTTGGTCTAATTTTTCTCAGATTCAGGATGAACAATCAATACTCAGTCCTTGCTGCCGTCCTCCTACTCCGTTCCTACCGTAACTGCTACACAGGATTTATTAATATTGAGTTTGCACATGCGAGCATTATTTCCTTTATACCCATACTTCCTACAAACCTTGTTAGACACAAAACACCATTTGAAGTCACTGGAATGTATTACACTCCCACACTTTGATCACCCATTTTGCTTAGGTCTGTTCTAAGTAAATCCCACACCTTGAGATCCCTTATTGCTTAGTCCCTTTCTGAGACTTGTCATTGCACTTGTTGATTGCTCCCAAGTTTCCTTTATCTTTATTCCCTAATACAGCAACCTCTCCCTCCGCAACCAATACATCTTTCTTATTCATTACCTTCATGCATTGTTCAAATTCTGCTGCTACTTTATAGTTAGGAAGTAGCAAAACTCAGGAATGGGCAAATGGTGGCTGACCTTCTGTGGAGCACAAAGCTAGGCATGCGAGGAGTACACCCAGATGAAGAACCAGCTGACAGTGCCGAGAGCGGAGCGTGGGCAGCACTCAGGCTGACAAGGCTGAAGCATGTTAGGATTGAAAGAGAAGGCTACTCGCAAATGTATCACCTCACCAAGGATGTCCTTTGTGGAGGGTGACTATAGAATGGCTTTAGGTAATCTGTTACCTGCAGTAGTGCAAAACTGCTGCACATGTGCAGCAGTGTCGCTGATCAACCCTATAAGACTCTGTCACCAATCACAAAGTTCTCTGGCAAGGGTGTCTCCCGATGTGACTGGCAATCTTCGCCAATAATGTTATGATGGAGATACCAATGGTGTAGTCTTTGTTATTGCTGGAGCCAGTAACAATTGGATCCTCCCTTCGCCTGCCAGAAAGTAACTTTAAGCTCGAATCATACACACACTGGGATTCCAACATAACTTCCAGTATGGAGCATACTTTTTTTTTTTTTTGAGACCAACGGTCCCAGATTTTATTTAATTTCACAAATCAAAACGTAGAACAAGCCAATAGATCATACAATGTCATATAAACGACAATCATTACTCATTCGGTAACATTTTCGTCGTATACAGGTGAAAATAAACAGTAGCCAGGGAAGATGCATTAGTCCGCAATTCTCAGTCTCAGGAGAAATCTTAGGTTGCAGTGCCTGCAGCGTATGTCACGGCAGAAGGGCCAAAGTGTTCATGGTAGTCAACAGCAGTTGTTCCAGGCTGTGTTCCCTGGGTGGCACGGACGATGCCAGAGACAGGAATCACATCCCACATTACCATATGGGATACAGGGCTATAGTCGTGTGATCATGGCAGTATTTAATAAACATTGAATAAAAGTTAAATGGAACGGGAGAGATCAGCATCATCATGATCACAGCAGAAACAACGCCAACTGCCAATCAAGAAAAAAAAGGAGAATAAAGGAAGTAGAAGGGAAAACACATCAACAACAATCGGACTAGTGTTTGCGTGTACAGCAGTGTATCAGTGACACTAATGTTTTTTTGTAACGCTGTATGTGGACAGTGTGGGGACGGGAATGGTCGTGGATTGAGGATCGCTGCGGCCATGTGGCGGTAGGGTGGAATAATAGCAAGCAGACTTTGTCAGGCATTACCCCAGCGGCCGGGGGGGGGGAGGGGGGAGAGGCATGTCGGGCGGGGGGGGGAACAACAGGGGGGGAAGAGGTCTGACTCCGGAGATGTAAGGGTAATTGGGTACATTCGAAGTCCCGCCATCTCCTCTCTGTGTAATGTCACGCTCTCTGCGCTAGCCCAGTTGGCAAATGAGCGACGCCAGTCCACCGGTCTGGGGGTGCACTATTTTTCCAGCGTTTTGTGATGAGCCGCTTGGCTGTTATGAGCCCCAGGTCTCAGAAACGTGCCTGCAGTTTGGTCTGCTTGGTCCTCTTGTAGAGCCCCAGTAGGCATGCCTCCCACGTTTTAGGAAGTGTGTCGCCCATGGCTGCCGCTAATGTGTCAGTAACCGCCGACCAATACATGATAAGGTGAGGGCAACTCCAGAGTGCGTGTAGCAGATCCGAGTTCAGGAGTCCGCACCTGGGGCACGCTGAAGAGGCAAGGCCGAAGTAGCGATTTAGTTTGTCCAGGGACAAATACGCGCGGTGTATTATGTAATATTGGATGATCTTAAATCTCGCATTACGAGGAATGTTCCTTGCGCCAGTCAGCACTGCGGCCCATTGTTTGTCCGACCATTCACTACCCCGGTCGGCCGTCCACTTCTCTCTCAGTCGTTGGGAGGAGAACTGAGTATGATGGTGCAGCGCCTGTGCCAGCCAGTGCACCAGATGGGAACCATTGCCCATCACATGCATGTACTGTATTAACATATGTGTGGTCGGCTCCTGAGTCAGATCTCCCCATGTCTCTGTCAGCACTCGGAGAAGCTTAGCGTGTGTCAGGAACTGCCCCGCTGGTAGATCTGTGTCGGCGGTCAGAGTCTCAAAGAACAGTAGCTCCCCATCACTATATAAGTCACCCAGACTGTCCAAGTCCGCCGCAGTCCAACTGCGTAGCACGGATGGGGACATCACGCCACTCCCCCAGGGGGTCCCCAGCAGCGGCAGGTTCGGGGCATACGGCACCGTGCCTTTAGTAAGTCTGAGGCTTCGCACAAAGCACTGTCTTGCGACAGCTAAGTAGATCTGGACGGGAGGCCGGCCCCGCGTCAGGGGGTGGAAGAGCGATAGCACCTGAGTCAGGGTCAGGGTAGTGTCTTCCGTGGCCGTGTCCATCAGGTTCCTGCTGCCAAGCCAATAGGCAACCCACTGCAGCTGGGCCGCTAGGTAATATAGCTCCTGATTGGGAACCGCCAGGCCTCCAAATTCCGGAGCCGCGTAAAGGGTCCTCAATGCCACCCGGGGGCGCCCTTTATTCCAAATCAGGCGCCTGGTGAGGGCTTCCAATCCCTTGAATATACGCGTCGGCACATACACCGGAAGGTTAGCATAAAAGTAGAGGAGCCTGGGGAGCATTATCATCTTTGTCAACACTACTCGGGCCGGCACATTCAGTGGGAGGGTCCAGTATGGAGCATACTTAACATAGAAGGCATAACACAGTACATGATATACCATTACAACACACTGCTAATAAACCTTCATGTTACACCACTCATGACATTTTCATTTACATCATTGATAATATCACTGTGCATGGAGGGAACTGACCACACCATCTACTTAAACATACTTGGGAGTTGACAATAGTTGAAACTTCAAGCCACATTTGAACACAATAAAAACCAAAGCAAGGTCACTATTATTTGGCTTCAAATTATTGCACATGAAGTTGCAGCAAATTATTACCAACTCTTTGCTACAGGTCTAAAATCTTAAGAGGGAGAGACTCCAAGATGTTGGACATAATTCATGTAAAATTCTACAGGGGCTCTTTAATCTTCAAACCAATACATCCCAGGCACAGATCCGCCTAGAGTTTGGGCGTTTAAAGCAGTAGTTTGCCCATCAGGGTGTTTTTATTAAGATTTGCAAAATGTTATGAGAATCACCACAAAACTCTCTGGATTACCCAGTATGGGAAGATATTACCAAACAGGAAGAACGAAACCCATGGTCAACCTACCTACAAGCATCCATGTTTAATCTTAGTCTTAAAGACCAGTGGAACTTCTCCATCCCCCAAGACAATACCAAAAACCTGCAAACAAAGCAGGAAAATGCTTTTCTTCATTATAAGACAAAGCCTAGGTAGCTCAAAATTTCCACTCCTGGATTGAAATAAGTTCTAATAATCCAGTAGCGCTTCCTGAAAAATTACATTTCACGGCACATCAAATAAAAATTGCTTTCTTACAGACTGGGAATCTTTCCAGCTAAGGATCTAACTCTGCAGTGGAAACAAACTTGCCCCGCTATAAACTGCAGACCCTAAAGAGGAACCACTACTTCATATTTTGTGTATGTGCCCCATTTTGACTGCCACAAGAGGACAACTGCCTAGAAGACACATGAACTCCCTACAAATAAGATCTTGTAGACAAGCTGTAATACAGTGTATGAATCAGCAGTTAGGGAGGCATGGGGGGAGGACCTGGGGGAACAACCCAGGACATGGAATGGAAACAGACCAGTGCATTAGTTAAGCCTGTTTCTGGAAATGCCTGTTTTAAAGTACTACACTCTATCTACACTGTGCTTATCTCACACCCCTTAAACTCAATATCATATATGTGGGACGTTCGACTGCGCGCCCCGTTGTGGGGAGGTGCCTGCCTTCGGCTGGAAGTGATAGAACGGCTACAACAGACCATAGGGCTGATATTCGATTCCAACCCCAAGCAGTGCTTACAGGGATCCTGCAACATCCCAAACAGGGTCAAAATGCACTATAAGTTACTCTGGCTGTCGTTACTGCTTGCTAACAGGTGTGTTGCTATAGTGTGGTTGGGTACACGGAGCCCTATAGTGACTTGCTGGGTACAAGACATAGTTGAATGTGCTTTGACCAAGGAAACACACCTTCGCCTCTCGTATAAACAATTGAACTGTAACTTGGAGAAATGTGTGGATTACCCTTCACAGACTTCAAATGCACACAACCAGACCGTGCCACCATCTGAAACTCCATTTCTCTTTACATAAAGAATTTTTTATGCTATGTCACCACAACATTTTAATATTATCCGTTTATGGTTCATCATGAAACAAAGAGCATATATTGCTAGACAAATAGGATGGAGAAGGCCTTTAAGTTAAGCCCAACGGATACATAGTTTTAAGTTTGGATACATTGGTTTGCTGGTTAAACATTGCTTACAACTGTGATGGGGCGGGCCTGAGGGTTGAAATACCCAGAAATATAACCCTATACGTGAGGTTTGGTCCTGCTAGTCAACAATTGTTTACATATGCGATTTTGGACTGTGTCTGTTTCTAGTTGGTGAATTGTGTCTCCTCTGGCCTTTTACATACCCTTTATCCAACGTTCTCAGGTTTGTATGACCACTAATTTTATATCAATCCCGAACAATCACTGCATTTATTATTGTGATGGTTTTAATTGACTGAATATTTTGTTTTAGCAATTCCATTTTTGTGTAATTCCACTAGCTTAAGTTAATTGACTTGGTACCATCGACGGGCAAAACATGTTACAAAAAAATAAAAACGAAAACAGCAAAGCACAAATAAAAAATGTACAAAATATTTATATAAAATAGCAATTTTGACAATTTAGAAAACACTAATCGTAAACGCCAGATATCTAAATGTAATATGAACCAAAATAATGTATTCTTACCCATCAATAGTAACATGAGAGTATAGCGAGGGGTTGGTGAAGGGCTCAAACAACAATGATAAACAACCAGTGTGATTGGTTAGGCATGATAGATTTATACCAATGAACCCCAAGAGCCCATCAGTTGTGGTTATATTTTGGGAGCAAGGATATCACTAATTGTCATAGACGTTATTTCATCAAAATGCCAGCAGTAAGGCGAGTGGCATCACACACCCTGTGACCCCAAAAGATATCACCGAATTTACTCCTTGTCCCACCATTAGCCTCTCAAAAGTCTACTATTTGTTGCTGAATGGATCGAGGAAGCAAGGAGTAGAAATAGGGAAAGTAATCAAGGAACTTAGGGTAAGCTGTGCAAAGTATTTTAACAGTCGTAAACGCTCCAATCGGCATTTGCAACTGTTAAAATTATTTTTCTTATGTACTAACCCCATTTAGGAGTCAGAAAACTTTTTCTGAATCTTAAAGTGGGAGTCTGAATGGATGCTGATTTGGTATCTGTGAGGGGTGTGTTATACTCATCCATTCCAAATACCGAATCAATATCTTCTGCATCAATGTTTTCTGACTGAAATCTGGTCACAAAAATTGATATTTTACCGACACCCAAAACAAGATGGTAATGCATTTGCAAAAAGGGAAGAGGTCTCCTTGGCGCCCCTTCCTTTTGTGAATGTACAAAACAAATCTTAGTTGAATAGTAGACAGCTACCAACTCTTAAACAAACAAAAAAAGTTACCTTTTTTTTAAACACAGTCCCATTTCGTTTATGAAAACAGACTGCATTAAAAAAAGTTTACTTTATTAAAAAGCAGTTACTGACATGATGGTCTGTTGACCCAGCAAGCCCACCATCCCTATGATTTCTTCCAATTGTACTGAGTCGTAGTTTGTGACCTACCTCATTAATATTCATGAAGTAGGTCGGATTAGGACACACCATGATTTGGATTTTTTAGGAATCGACGTACATAGGTCTGGTCTCAAAAATCTTTACTGGTTGCAAAAATACTGGTCGTCGCTTGAGGCCAGTATTTTGCGACCAGATATTTGTACATCTGGACCACTGAACCTTGTTTACTTTCTGTTCCTTCTGCTGCCTTCATGATCCTTGGGGCAACAAGAGTAGAGTCAGAGGTAGTGGTACCGAACGGTAGGCCAGTGGTTTCAGATGCTCCCCTTGGCTACCCCTAATTGACGTGTGCTAGATGTTGGGGAAAGACAGAGCATTAGTTGCGGTCATCCCATATTCTTTAGAACTCATTGGCCATGATACTCCAAAAAGATACTAGACCTTACTGATTAACAAAAACAATAAACAAATACTTGATTTATTAAACAGTTATTGAGGTGTGGTTCCCCATTGCAGGAAGGCTCCCAACGGTAAGGCTTCCAACAGTTCACCTGCCAAAGATGTCTCCTATAGTAGACTCTGTTATGTTAATGTTGCTTTGTGAGTCAGGCAGAGTATACAAGTCGTCAGCATATCATATGTCTGGAAATCAAACCACTGTCAAACCTGTCTGCAGCGAACATGTCCTCCAGGGGCAAAGGTTTGAGGATAAAGCAACCTCCTTACCTTGGCTAACAAAGTTTCCCTTCGATTTATAGGTAGGTCGAAATGTATAGGGTTTTTATGGGGGCAAAGTCTTGCTTGGGAATTATGGTCAAGCATTTGGCCATAACTACAGAATTAGAAGACCCTATTAATGATCAGTCATTTCCACTTAGAGAAATGCTACTGTCACCAAGCTGATTAGCGTGCTTTGTCATTTCCATTATTTGTGCCCTCCAATGACATGGCAATTTAGGGTAATTGGGTAGTTTTGACTAAATGTTCACATTACAGTGAAATTAATTTTAGTTTCTGAAATTCTTGACAATTTTTTCACTTTCCTTAATGCTCTTTATGAAAGTTAGCTAATTGTCTTTGTGGGCAAGGGGAGCCCAAAAAATGTTACACCCCAAAATATTACTTCAACAGCACACCTTGGGGTGGATGAATCAGAGACAGTGTTAAAACTCAATTTCATGAGGCAGTGGGTGCCGAGATAAAGTACATTTCAGTATATTCATAAAAAATGTCAATTAAGTAAGGACAGACTCATAAATTAAGTTCTAGAGGGAAACAGAATATGTATGGATTTATTACATAAGTTTTAAAAGTGCAGTACAGACATCGTAAAACGCAAGCACATGATGTTATTGCCATAAAGGGTCTTAGTAAATAAAGAAATACAGAATAGACTGCAAAATCAGAATAGATCAAAGTACCAAGTGAGCATCAAAATTGATAAGAAAATGGATAGCATCCCCAGTAGGATTGGAAAGTCATCTGGCTCACCCTCAATTAAGAGTTTATATACAGTTTTCTTGCATTAGAAATCATCAGGGTCTACAAAATCATCTTGGTGTCCGCAAAAGAATAGCAATCTCAGCAAATCACAGCCTGATTTTATGAAATGTCAGATTGCCTTAACATCTAATCACTATCCCACGACATGAATTTTGATTATGCCCACTCTACACTACTACCATCAGGTGAAGGCAGGGCAAACTAGTTACAGGAGAAACAGCAAACTATTGTGAATGAATACGCTACTGTGAACTAGCGTAACAAGAACAACATCAATGGAAATAAAGAAACATGACTCTGCTTTACTATCTGCTGCAGAAATTATGAACAGAGAAAATACAAGACGAGCCATTCATTTTTAACAATATGGCGTTGAGGTCTATATTGAGGCATAGTTAACACTAGGCAGAAAAACACAATTCTCTAAGTCATAGCAAATTTGTTTCATAGCCCCATGTCAGTGTGCACATGAACATCTGGAAAGTACCTCCACGTTCTGCATGTTGTTAATAATGCACAAAAATATGGAAAGAACAAAAACTTCAAGTGCTTTGGAGGCCCTGTGGTTCATGGTGAGGAGAGGCACTTTCTTGCAGAAGGTACTCTGGCACTGACTATTCATAATGCTTGGAGCAAATACAAATTTCTATGTTCATACCTGCTACATTCCACTTATCAAGTTTAAAGTGAAGCACATGCAACTGCAGAAATGAAACCAAATTTGACTTCAGTACAATACAATTATGCAAAAACTGAGGAGTGCAGAGTCCACTAAATGCTTTTTCGCCCTTGAGCATGCACCTGTGAAATAGCTTCAAGAAAAAATGTTTTGTTTGAGTGCAGCAACCCAACTCCGTTTGACACTTATTACACTTGGAAGGGTTACTTTGGGAAATGGGACGGAACCATTCAGAATAGAGGGGAGAGAGTCACGAGACGCTAGTCTTCTTCAAACTACTGACTTAAAGAGATCATAATGGCCTCAGAATCGATGTGTTGCCACTTTTCTATGTACAGTGGACAATGAAGACCAAAATAGGAGGGTACATTTGTGGGTGGAAGTTCAGTTCACCATTTTCCCTCATTAAATGATTGATCATACATTTCTGCTCCTGGTTGAGTTGCCATATAATAAGAAGAGAACTGTAGTAGACCAGAACCACCCTCATTTTTGGGTAAACCAAAGGTAGACCATCCAATTCTGCCACACCTAACAAATACAGCTACAGGTTTCTCTTGGCCTTGGAAGAAACTGGAACCTGCATCTGCAATCGGTGAGCATAAACAGGAAGATGAAGGGAATAATCAGTTTAATAAATGTAATTCTTGAATTCTACGGATACTGTTAAGTCCTGCCACAGTTTAGGCTCTTTCTTTGCTTGTGAGAACCAGGTAAAGAGGTCTAGGTCATAGAGTCTAGAGAGGCCATATTGTACATGTACATCCGGGGGTTTAAAAAAAGAGTCTGTCAACATGAATTGGAAATGAGGGGAAATCCTTTGTCCTTTCTACTAGATATTGCCACTAAGGTAATGATAGATTTTGTAAGACTGTCTGAAACGCGAGACGCCATTTCATGATGTGAGATGCCACTTCACCACTTCATGTTCTGATCACTTGAAGTACTCCCCTGATTCAGGATTGGGGTGAAGATAGGTAGAAGAGTATATTGTAGGCAAATAACATGATTGTGTGCTAAAGTGAATCAACTGCTGTGCTCCTGATATTTGATTTGGCCATAATATTGCCAGCAAAGGGAACCATGATGATGGCAAAAAGCAGAGGTCAGCAGGGGCAGCCTTTCTTCATGCCTTTTCTCAAGGAGGACTAGCAAGAGCGGGCACCCAAGAGAGAACACCCTTCATTGATAACACTGTCTCCATGTTGACATATTGTGCCCAGACCCAAGTAAAGAAAGAGGGGCGGAAACTAAATGTTCTTGAATTTCATCTTGAATACCATATCTCTATGCAGCAACAGAAGGCATTCTATGGCCACCTTAGATGCTCCGCGCAGATGAGATTTAGAGACCTTTTTAGGTTGAAGCCTACCAGACAGCTGTCTGGTTTGATGAAGATATCTTGGGGACTTTCAGAACGCTTCCCTGGGAATGTATTCCACCCATTGTTTACCACTGGCTTTGTGGTTTGTAACTCACATTTGCTTGCTTTCTATTTGCTGGCTTTATTTGTTTTAGGCCATCCTTTATGTCTTTGTCTATCACATGGAGCAGTGCCTGTTTACCATCGCTCCTTGTATTCTTCCACGAGTGCACGCTTTCTTTAAACAGGCATTTAAATCTTGTTCTTTTCTTGTCACATTTACTGTTCAGTCAAAGACAGAGGTCAAATGACAGGCTCTGTCTTCCGAGGGCGATAATCTTGCTGTGAAAGCAAACAATCTTCCCATGAAAGGAAAGATTTTTTTCTAGCACACAGCCACATTTAAATGTATGTAAATTGACTGAACACATATTTAACAATATCTCAGGATTAGAAAAGCACAAATGAAGCACATTTTTTGTAATTCTGAAGTGTGGTGTAAACAAATATTTTAATACGATTATATTTTGTGTGCTGTGTACCTTTATCAGTAAATCTGTATGTCCATGCAAATGTAATGGTCATTCGATTTGAAAATGTGTTGCCTATATTTGCAGTGCACTGCCACACCATGAATGCTCCAGTGTATGCCACACCACTCTAATTTGCACTACTCCACGTCACTCCACTCTACTCTGCGCTACTCCTCTCTATGCCACTTCACTCTGCGTCACTGCACTGTGCATCACTGCACTCTGTGTTACTGCACTCTACTCTACTCTTCACCACTGCACTCAATGCCACTCCATTCTATGCCCCTCCACTCTACACCACTCCAATCTGCACCACTGCACTCTACTCTGCACCACTCCACTCTACGCCACTGCATTCTATGCCTTTTCACCCTATGCCTCTCTACTCTACTTTGCACCACTGTACTTAATGCCAGTGAACTCTATGCCATCCTACTCAACTCTGCACCACTGCACTCTTTGCCATTGCGCATTACACCACTTCAGTCTAGGCTACTCTACTCTACTCTGCACCGCTCCACTCTACACCCGTCCAATATGTGTCACTAAACTCTACTCTATTCTGCACTACTCCACTTCATGCCAGTGAACTCTATGCCACTTTCACCCTATGTCTCTCTACTCTGCTTTGCACCACTCTACTTTTACCAGTGCACTCTAAGCCACCCTTCTCTTCTCTGCAACACTGCACTCTTCGCCACTGCACTCTACACCACTCCAGTCTAGTCCACTCCATTCTGCACCACTGCACTGTATGCCACTCTACTCTGCAACACTGCATTCTATGCTACTGCACGTTATGCTTCTGCACTCCACGCCAATACACTCTATGCCAATGCACTCTACTCGGTACCACTCTACTCTTTGCCAATCACCTCTATGCCACTCTACTCTACACCATTGCACTCTATGCCACTGTAGTCTACACCACTCCACTTTACTGTACACCACTGCACTCTACTCTACACCAATGTATTCTACTCTGTACCACTTCACTGTATGCCAATCAACTTACGCCCCTAAAATCTACTCCACGCCAATGTATTCTGCACCACTCTATTCTACTCAACGCCACTGCACTCTACACAACTCCACTCTACCCTGCACCAATTCAGTCTACTCTGAAACAATCTACTCTATAGTCCTGCATTCTACGCCACTCTACTCTACTCTTCGTTACTTCACTGAACACTCCCAAACTCCACTCTATGCCACTCTGTTCCACTTGCACTACTCTACTCTGCACCACTCTACTCTGCAACACTGCACTCTATGCCACTGCACTCTACACCACTGCACTCCAAGCAAATACACCGTACACCAATGCACTCTACTCTGTACCACTCAACTCTATGCCACTTCACCAATCAACTCTACACCATTCTTCGGCCTACGCCAGATCAAAGACTCTATCCCTGACCACTGGAGTCCCTCAAGGATCTACTTTGAGTCCCTTGCTCTTTAAAATCTACGTTCGCCCTCTAGCTAATGTCATTGAGAAGTGTGGGCTCACCCTTTTTTCTTACGCTGATGACACTCAGATCATCTTCTCGTTATCAGCTGCCCATCGACAAGACCCTTCGCTGCTTCATGTAGGCCTGAGGAATATTTCCTTATGGATGAATAAAAATGCATTAAAACTCAATGGCGACAAAACAGAGATCCTTGTTTTGGGCAACAATCCAGATCTATGGGGACCCAGCCACTAGCCAGACTCTCTTGGGCCCTTATCCTCTCCTTCTACGAAGGTCAAGAATCCTTGGATTCATCATAGCTGACAAATTTTCTTTGAAGACAGAAGTATCTAAGGTCACTACTGTCTGTTTGTTAGTCGTTAAATGGCTGAAAAAGATCCCCTGACTAATACCATTAGAGGCACAGGGAACAGTCATTCAGGCTCTAGTCATATCCAGACTGGAGTATGGCAATGTGTTGTACCTAGGCCCTGACAAGACATTGATTAGACACCTGCAGATCATTCAGAATGCTGCTGCCCGGCTAATTTTTTGATTACCAAGACATGCCTGGCCTCACCTCTGCTCCAGGAATTGCACTGGATAAAGATTTTGAAACCCATTTGCTATATGTTCAAGGCCAAATATGGCCTTGCTCTCACAAACATTCAAGGATTGGTGACTCCTTATAGGCCTACACGTTTGCTGAGGTCTGCCAGTCATTCCTTGTTCACCACGCCTTGGTTCTGCTTTATCCCGCATCAAAGGATGCTCCTTTTCCTATCTAGGCCCCAGGCTGTGGAATTCTCTCCCTGCCACCTTTTGGAATTGTAATTCCTTATTGGCGTTTTGTAAAAATCTGAAAATGTAGCTCTTCTAGCTATCAGCTGGGGTTATCACTATGTGCATCTATCCTGCGCTGGGAGACCCCTCGGGTAGCTGTGTGCATTCCAAATCTGCCAAATAAATACATTCTAATTGAATTTACTTGGCACCACTGCACTCTACTCTACAGCACTCTATACCACTGTACTCTACCCTGCACCACACTACTTTATTCCACTTCACTCTATGCCTCTCTACTCTACTTTGCACCACTCTACTATATGCCAATGCATGCAACGCTACTCTACTTTGCTTTGCACCACTGCACTCTTTGCTACTCCACTCTACACCACTCTAGTCTAGGCCACTCCACTCTATTCTGCATCACTCCACTCTATTCCACTCTTTTCTCCAGTACTGCACTCTACGCCACTGCACTCTACACCACTGCACTCTAGGCCAATACACTGTACTCTGTACCACTCTACTCTATGCCAATCATCTCTACGCCACTCTAATCTACTCTACACCGTCAACAAGCAGCTGGCCGCCTTCCTCGAGACGAACGGATCCCTCGACCTCTCGCAGTCTGGCTTCTGGGACAACCACAGCACCGAGACCGCCCTGATCGCAGCAACGGATGACATCCGAGCCCTGCTCGACAACGGAGAAACTGCGGACCTCATCCTCCTAGACCTCTCCGCGGCCTTCGACACTGTCTGCCACCGTACCCTAGTACAGCGCCTCAGCAACGTCGGAATCCAGGAGAAGGCACTGGAGTGGATCACCTCCTTCCTCGCCGAAAGGACACAGAGAGTCTGCATTCCCCCGTTCAGATCAGAAGCCACCGAAGTCATCTGCGGCGTCCCTCAAGGCTCCTCGCTCAGCCCAACCCTCTTCAACGTCTACATGAGTCCCCTCGCAGCCATCGCACGCCAGCACAACCTTAACATCATCTCCTACGCCGACGACACCCAGCTGATCCTCTCCCTCACCAACGACCCCGCCATCGTCAGAGCCAACCTACACGAAGGGATGAAAGAGGTAGCCAAATGGATGAAGAACAGCCGCCTGAAATTGAACTCGGACAAGACGGAAGTCCTCATCCTGGGATCCTCACCCTCCGCCTGGGACGACTCCTGGTGGCCCCCCACCCTAGGCAGCGCACCCAAACCAACAGACCACGCACGCAACCTGGGCTTCATCCTGGACTCCTCCCTCTCCATGACCAGACAAGTCAACGCCGTGTCTTCGTCGTGCTTCAACATCCTACGCATGCTACGCAAGATCTTCCGGTGGATCCCCACCGAGACCAGGAAGACGGCCACCCAGGCCCTCGTCACCAGCCGACTGAACTACGGCAACTCCCTCTACGCCGGAACCACCGCCAAACTCCAGAAGAGACTCCAGCGGATCCAGAACGCCTCAGCACGACTCATCCTGGACATCCCCCGCCGCAACCACATCCCCGGACACCTGAGAGACCTGCACTGGCTCCCGGTCAACAAGAGAATCACCTTCCGTCTCCTCACCCACGCACACAAAGCCCTGCACAACCAAGGCCCAGGATACCTCAACAGCGGCCTCAACTTCTACGCTCCCAAACTCCAGCTTCGATCGACCGGCCACGCCCTCGCCGCCATCCCCCGCATCCGAAGAGCCACCACATGGGGAAGGTCCTTCTCCTACCTCCCCGCCAAGACTTGGAACTCCCTACCAACCCACCTCCGCCTGACCCAGGACCACCTCGCCTTCAGGAAGCAGCTCAATACCTGGCTGTTCGAGCAGTAGCAGACCCCCCCGCCCCCCCCTCCCCTAGCGCCTTGAGACCCTCCGGGTGAGTAGTGCGCTACACAAATGCTTTGATTGATTGACACCACTTTCACTCTATGCCACTCTACTCTATGCCACTCAACTCTACCCTGCACCACTGCACTCTGAAACAATTTACTTTAATACACTCTACTCTGCGCCATTCCACTCTACGCTGTGAAACTCCACTCAATGCCAGTGCACTCTTTGCTTCTCTACTATTCTCTGCACCACTATACTCTGCAGTACTGCATTCTTTACCCTTGCCTTCTGTGCCACTGCACTCTATGCCAATACACCCTCCACCAATGCACTCTACTCTACACCATTCCACTCTATGCCACTTCACTCTAGTCCAATCAACTCTACACCATTTTAATCTACTCTGCACCACTGCACTCTATGCCTCTGCACTATGTGCCACTCTGCTCTATGCTACTGCACTCTATGCCCCTCAACTCTACACCACTGTACTCTACCTTGCACCACTCCTCTCATTGTCACTTCACTATACTCTAAAACATATACTCTATGTCACTTCAGTTTAGGCCACTCTACTCAACCCTGTGTCACTCCATTCTATGCCAGTCCACTCTATACAACTGTACTCTATGCCACTGCAGTATATGCTGCACCACTCCACTCTTTGCCACTTCACTATACTCTAAAACATATACTCTATGCCACTTCAGTCTACCCCACTCTACTCCACTCCACTCTATGCCACTGTACTCTATACCACTGCAATATATGCTGTACCACTCCACTCTATGCCACTCTACTTTAAACCACTGCACTCTACGCCACTCTACGACATTCTACTCTGCACTACTGCACTCTATGCTTCTATACTCTATACTGCAACACTATATGCTTCTGCTCTCTATGCCACTCCACTCTACACCATTACACTCTGTATGCCCACCAGGCAAGATGGCTGCACACTAGCGCTGCTCTGCTGGCCGGAGTGACAATGGATACGCATATCAGCGGAAATTCCAAGCACCGCGGCACCCTGACCGCAGATTTGGCAATCGAAAGCATGGAGCAGCAGGCAGATGCTTTCGGAACCTTCCAACACGTCCGCATTCCAGAGAAAATAAGCCCGGAGGCTCCGACCCGCTGATGGGGGTAAGATGGCGGTCTGACTCGGTGCGATCCAGAGATTAGGTGCGAGGTGATTGTGATTTGCACCGAACCCGCTAGGGTGCCCCTGCAGAATTATGTGAGGTGATAAATGCATCACCCCCCACCCACATGAATGGTTTCCAAATCAGCCCCGACTACCACGGAGCACGTATCTGAAAAGGTCCCCCACTCAGGCACATAAAATGGTGGCGCTCAACTGAACTCTACGATTCCAGCGGAAGCGAAAAAAACGCGCAACACGACTCTGCTCCTTTGGCAAGCAGACCCACGGAGCATCAAGTCGAGAGGCCCGGATGCAAATGGAACCTACCGCTCGCTGTAGCAACCCATGCCAATACCCCCGAGACCATCTCCCTGCAAATGGCTGACGATACGACTTTCAGAACGGGCGGCCAAATTCAGCAACACGTACTGGGCGACTAATCTCACAGGTACGACAAACATTTGTCAATTTTCTAGACGCCTGAAACAATAATGACATTGATTTCCTGAGCGACGATTGCCACATACCGGGGGATCCACTTTCATTGCTTTACCACACAAGCTGAGCATATAACTCCATGCGCCTGATGCCGGCGCCATACCGATCACGTTCGCTGTGACACGGGTTCCACTTTTGCTCCCAGCGGACGGGATCATTAACAGAGGCCAAGCTTTGGTGGCCGTGGTGAGCAGGACCGCACCAGCTGTGGTGGCGCAGCATGGACCTCCCTGGCTCCTACCATACGATGTCTAGTAACAGCCGTAGCAATCAACTAGAAGCATTCAGCTGTAGGGACGAGAACCTCACTAATCAGCCTTCACCACTACATGCCCGCATCCATACTATCAATGGGGACTGCCTCCCTGAGCTGCGCGAGGGATCAGTGAAACTGTGCACTGTGCAGGTAACACACACAAGCTGAGCTCTGCCATTCACAGAGAGAACTTAAATACATGCTGCCCACCCTGGAACTCAGAGGGGATGTGTGGCGCAGCACACTACGTGTTGCAAGATTGAACAGGACATGTACTCTAAGAACTTTCCCTCGACCACGGAGACCCTGCCATTTGACCGATGCCCGGTGGAGCTACCTGTTAGTTGCAGAGGAGACGGGCTGTGCATCCCTCCTCGGTCGTCACCTACCCAACCGGACATTGGGCAGACGTTTCTTCGTCTCCCTGTCGTATCTCCCTCCTACCCCTTCACCCTACCCCCTTCCCCCTCTTCTTCCCTTCTATCCCTTTAATGTTTTTCTGTTGAGACCTGGCTATTTGACCAATGCCCGGTGGATCTACCTGATAGCTGAAGAGAAGATGGGCTGTGGATTCCCCCACTGTCGTCACCTACCTAGCCGGACCTTGGGCAGACTTTCCCTCCGTCTCTCCGTCATATCTATACCCTACCCCTTTTTCCCGTACCCCCTTACCCTTCTCACTCCATTTTCCTTTTCTTCTATGCTCCTTAAATGTTTTTACTGATATCATTGGTAACTTGCAACTGATGTAAATTTGCAACTATGTGGAACCTTATGTAAAGCGCTCTGATACCTCCGGGTCTAGCCAGCGCTATATAAACTCTTTAAATAAATAAAATAAATATGCCATTCTACTCTACTCTGTACCACTCTACTCTATGCCACTGCACTCTATGCCAATGGACTCTGTGCCACTCTACGCCACTGCACTCTACGACACTCTACTCTGCAACACTGCACTTTTCGCCATTGAACTCTATGCCACTTTACTTTGCACCACTGCACTCTATGCCATTTCACTTTACTCTGCACCACTCTATGCCACTCTACTGCACTCTATGCAAATGCACTCTATGACACTCTACTCTGTATCAGTCCAATTCATGCCACTGCACTCTACGCCACTCCCTTCTGCAGCATTCAACTCTACGCTACTGCAGTCTACTCTACTCTGCACCACTCTACTCTAAGCCACTACACTCTATGCCACACTATTCTACTCTGCACCACTGTTCTCTATACCACTGCTCTCTATGCCACTCTACTCTACTCTGCACCTCTCTGCTCTGTCACTGCACTCTACGTCACTCTACTCTACATCACTCCAAACCATGCCACTGCACTCTACTCTGCACCACTCTACTCAAAGCCACGACACTCTACACACTCTACTCTGCACAACTCTACTCTAAGCCATTGCACTCCGATCCATGCCACTGCACTCTACGCCACTCTATTCTACAGCATTCAACTCTACGCTACTGCAGTCTACTCTATTCTAAGCCACTCTACCCTTAAGCCACTACACTCTATGCCACACTATTCTATTCTGCTTCACTGTTCTCTATGTCCCTGCTCTCTATGCCACTCTGCTCTACTCTGCACAACTCTGCTATGCCACTGCAGTCTACGCCACTCTAGTCTGCAGCACTCCACTCCACCCTACTGCACTCTACTCTAAGCCACTCTACGATAAGCCACTACACTGTACACACTCTACTCTACTCTACTCTGCACCACTCTACTCTAAGCCACTGCACTTTATGCCACTCTACTCTGCACCACTGCATTCTATGCCACAGCACTTTACACAGATCACTGAAATAATATCGAGGGACAGAATATCGACCATCAAGAATATCGTTGAAAAAATATTGACAGTCAAAATATTGAGTTTCTATCTACAAACAGGTAAGTACAAAAATATCGAGTTGTAAATATCGTTTACTAAAATATAGTTTTAAAAAATATCGACTTTACTAAAAACAATGTTAAATTAAATTATTATTAAAAATTAATTACTAAAATATACTTAAAAATACTTAAATTAACTTATAATAATTAAATAATTAATGAAAGTTTTAAAAGAATGTATTTCATATTTTGTTAAAACATATATATAGTAACAAAATATAATTAAATAATAGCCAATATTATTAACGTACAATAACAAAAGTATAAAAATTACTATTCCCACTCCAAAGAGTGCAACAGTAGGAAAACCGTTGGATAGCGTAGGGGTTAAAATTACTATTCCCACTCCAGTGGGTGCAACAGTAGGGAAAGCTTTGGATAGCGTAGGGGTTAAAATTACTATTCCCACTTCAGTGGGTGCAACAGTTGGGAAAGCGTTGGATAGCGTAGGGGTTAAAATTACTATTCCCACTCCAAAGAGTGCAACAGTAGGGAAAGCGTTGGATAGCGTAGGGGTAAAAATTACTATTCCCACTCCAGTGGGTGCAACAGTAGGGAAAGCGTTGGATAGCGTAGGTGTTAAAATTACTATTCCCACTCCAAAGAGTGCAACAGTAGGGAAAGTGTTGGATAGCGTAGGGGTTAAAATTACTATTCCCACTCCAAAGAGTGCAACAGTAGGGAAAGCGTTGGATAGCGTAGGGGTTAAAATTACTATTCCCACTCCAGTGGGTGCAACAGTAGGGAAAGCGCTGGATAGCGTAGGGGTTAAATTACTATTCCCACTCCAGTGGGTGCAACAGTAGGGAAAACGTTGGATAGCGTAAGGGTTAAAATTACTATTCCCACTCCAGAGAATACAACATTAGGGAAAGTAAATACTTCATATATTATTTAAAAATTGAAAAATGAATATCTATTAATAATTAATTAAAAATATTTAAAATGTTTATATAATATAATAATTAATATATTACAATTACTAATTAACAATAATTATTTCTATTGATCACCTATTAATACAACATAATTAAAAATTAACAATTAATTATTTAATAATTTAAAATTATTAAACAATCATTTCCAATTAAATAAATGTAAATAAATGTAATTATATAATTAATTATTAATAAATTACTTCCCACCCTATTCCCCTATAAACCCACAACCGGCTACAGAAAATAAATTAGTAAAATTTACATAATTACCAATTAATCAATTAATTAAAATGAATTACCAAATAAAATTGTATTAATTAACAAATATAAATTAATTAACAATTAATTAAAATTGTATATCAATAAATAAATTTACATATTTAATTAATTATAATTAAATTACTTCCCACCCTATTCCCCTATAATCCCACAACCCGCTACAGAATTAAATTACGCAATAATTATAAAAACAAAATTCATTAATTAAAATTAATTATAACATAAATAGACACTTTTCACAAATATTATAACATAAAAATACACTATAAAAAATTAGATATTATTAAAAAATCGATATTCTTAACTATCTATATTATATACTTCGATATTTTAACTTTCTATATTTTTAACAGTCGATATTAAATCACTTACCTTAAAAACAATATTTCGGTTATCTATATTCTGTCCTGTCGATATTCTGTCCAGTCTATATTTACTACTCGATATTATGTCCAATCGATATTTTGGAGTCGATATTATGTCTGTGCACCACTTTACACCAATGCACTCTACATCATCAATGCACTTTAGGCCAGCCTACTCTACTCTGCACTACTCTCCTCTATACCGCAGCATTTTATGCTGTTGCATTGGAAGCTGCTGCATTGGAGGCTGCTGCATTCTATGCTGCTGCATGGTAGGCCTCAGCATCTGTGCTGCTGCCCTCTACGCCACTGCACTCTATGCCACCTTACTTTACAACACTCTATTCTGCACCACTACACTCTATGCCTGTTCACTCAGTCTACTCTACGCCAGTCCACTCCACTGTATACGCCATTCTACGCAACTCCACTCTATGCCAGTCCACTACACAATGTTCTATGCTACTTCGCTCTACTCTATGCCACTCCACTCTGTTCTACAGCATTTTACTCCCTTCTACAAAACTCCACTCTATGCCACTCCACTCTATGACACCCTTGTTCACTCTATGCCACTCCCTCTATGCCACTTTACTCAATTCTATGCAACTCCACTACATCTACGACACACTACGCCACTCTATTCCACTCCTCCACTCTATGCCACTCCACTTCAAAACACAATGGCACTCCACTTTATGACTCTCTACTTCCATGGCACTCCACACTACTCCACGACATTTCATTCCACAAAACACCATGGTATTCCACTCCACTCTAAGACATCCTACTCCACTCAGTGCCACTCCACTCTGTGCCACTCTATTCCATGTCATACTAACTTTTAGCCATGCTGAATAGCAGCCACGCTGATGCACAACATGGTTAAAACTAATTGGCATAGCCAATAGCTCTTACATAGGTGAGACCTATAGCCTTTACCAGTGCTTGTTTCAGTATCCGGGCTAAAGAAATACATTTGGTCTCTACAGATGTCTGGATTCAGGCTCATCGTGACTAGGACCCCACAGGGATATTTTCTTCCACATCAAGAGAGATAAAGGCCTTGAACACGAGCCCATAGTTGGGTCCTAATCATCCTTGTATATAAATATCATAAAGGCCTTAAAGATAGTGGTAATCAAGCAGGGTCCAGATAGGGCTGCTTTAAACCTTAATTGTGTGGGGGTTGGATACAGCTGTACATTTTGTATAAGAAGACAGTGAAACCATTCCCGTCGGGGGCCCTACATGAAAACATAGAAGACTGTCTGTTGCACTTCAGTAGAGATGATCAGTTGTAGAGGGCAAGGGAACAATGCTTACCTATATGGTTTTAGATATGGACGCCCTATTCAAATCAGTATACCTCCGAAGGTTACCTTGACTGCATCCCAGATCACTCCATGAAAAATCACTCCACTTTGGTAAAAGACAAAATACTATATTTGTACTTTGAATCTGTTATCCAAGTTGGGCTTAGCCAAACAGGAGACATCAGCAAAACGGCAAAGTCTTTTGTACATGTCAGTGGACTAAAGGTGGGCCAATAAGTCATCTGTCATGAAGATAGGGCCAATAGTGGAGAACGAACCGTGTGTCAGGAGCAAGAAAGTGTAACCTGGTATTGTTATGAAGAGAAAGTAATTAAATTGGATAGACTCAGTTCACTTAAAAGGTTAGAAATCGGGTTCCACGTAAAAACATTAACTCTAAACACAAACCTTTACCAAAGCATAGAATACTAAATCGATTGACAAAATCTCAGTTGTTACAAAAATATAGGCTTTCAGGTATATACAGGTAGATTCATCAAGCATTATTGCGAACGCAAACGGTCCCAATCGCAAAATTCGGCCGTTTGCACCCGCAAAAATGGCATTTGGAATTCATCAATGGGTCATGAACTCGCAATTTGAAAAATCGCAATCAATTGCGATTTCTCAAATTGCGATCGCATTTAAGGAATCTCAATTAGAGATTCCTTAAATGCTATTCATGAACCTTTGAAAAATTGCGAATTCGCTATTTTTTACCGCTATTTACCGCAAAGTCTGACTTCGTGGTAAATAGCGAAAACTTAGAAAAATGAACATTAGTGCATTTTTCTAAGTGGTATGTTACACACACACATGTCCTTTGGACATGTGTGTGCGCAACATCAGTCTACATTTACATTTCAGGGGTGCTACGGGGTGTCCTTTGGACACCCCTGGCACCCTTGAAATCGCATCCTTATTTGCGATTAGCAAATTGCTAATCGCAAATAAGGATTGACTCCCCATTCATTCCTATGGGCCTTTAGGCCCATAGGAATGAATGGGGAGTTATTCCTTATTTGCGATTAGCAATTTGCTAATCGCAAATAAGGAGGCTGTAGGAATCGCAATTTATTTTGCGATTTCTACATGAATCCTGATTTGCAAGTCCTTAATAGCGATTCCTTAATAATCGCTATTAAGGACTCGCAAATCGGGACATTGATGAATCTGTGTGTAAGATCTGTAATTAACCCCTACATTCAGCCAAACGCATTCCCCACTTACTTCATGATAAGATTAACACGTTTTAAGTGAAGGACTAATCATTTCAAGGGAGCTATTTAAATGGGGAATACATATTGCCAGTTCATGTTTTGGAGGCAGTTTTTTTTGTAAAAGGTGTTTGTGCACTCTACGGTTTCACGTTACCCTAAAGTCCACCTGGGACTTGGTGCACCGATTCAGTGTAGCATCTGCAGCCTAGTTAAAATCCACTGCTACAATCAGGGCGCACTTGGAAAAACCCTCAAGGCCAAACAGCACCTGTTCCATGAAATCATTCCAAACCAAGTTACGAATAGAGACACCTGGCCAATGTGATTGATAGGACAGACATTCAATCCATCAGTTAAATGTTCTTTTGAGTAAGAGCCTCACTTGTCCCTTTTGACCCCTAGACCTTTAATCCAGAAGACTTAGCTACTGGGATCCCAACACCAGCCTTCTTGTCAGAACAAGATGCCCACTAGAAGCATCCAATTCTGGCTCCAATCCAAATTTGCCATTTCATCGGAGCCTTTGAGTTTTGTAAAAGAAGCATTTTGTACCGCCAATGAAAATCTATTTCGAGAGAGATTGCAATTCATAATTCAGACTACTTATCACGAGGTCTGGCCTTCAAAGAGTGCACCTCTGAGTTCCCTGCTGGCAGTGCTTTCAATGGACAGGTACTGTCAGGTACTGTACTGAGCACCTGCACTTCTTTATTTGAAAGGGAGAGTACCTGCACTTCTCAGCAATGCTTCAAACATGTATTGGGAGAGTATATGTACTTCTAGGGAGGAAACAGGTACTCTAAATAGCGAGTACCATCCCTCCTATTTTTCCATCTGAAGCACTACCTGCTAGGCTATAAACCTGTCGTCTGCAGGTTACACACAGACCACTATAGCAGCTGCTCAACTCACTGAGTTACTTTATAAGAATAAGTAAATCTTTTTGCCCAAACATTTTCTGTAAAGATTGTTTTATAGACAGTATCCAGATGTTGTGTCATTTCGCCTTTTCTGTAACCTTAGGCGGCTGAATGTAAATCTCATGAAGTTTTTACTTCCCAGCTTGTTAGCTCCAGTTCATTGTCAAAATAAATTAAAGGCCGGCGACGTGTGATTGATTCTGCACCTCCCTCCATGTCTTTCCGAGGTCACGTGATATGGGGGGGCATCTTCTATTTTTCTCCATAGACCGCACTTCACGCCGACACTGCCTGCTCAGGCGTCACACTGTGACCGGGCGAGACCCTGGAGAGGGCTCCGCTGCCAGCTGGATGCCTGCGCCAGAGTTACTTCAGTCGGCGCCCGGAGGCCATTTTAGATTTTCAAGCTCGGCGACTGCGCCGAGGCCTATGCAGGAAGGAAGCCGCTGCCGCTCCACTGACCCGGGAAGTACATTAGCTGGCCCGCCACCCTCATCTAATAAGGCCGTGCCTACACTAGCTACCGGCGGGTGCAGCTATGCATACATTAATACACTCAGAAACAACTGGCAGCGTATTCCAATCAGCGGGCAGCAAGCTTCACTTGTCAAGCGTGCGCTGCCAGTCCTGTAAGGAAGGGCGCGCGCCCGCGCAGAGGCTCTCCTCGTGCCACCGTCTCTGGACCGTGTTGTGATCCGCGGCTTTGCTCGACAACACGCGCACAAACAATCAAATCCAGACGTGTGACCAGAAGAAAGACCACAACTAGGGTGAATACGTGATTGTACAGGCGATAGCATTAAAACAGTTTAAATATAGAGAAGCAAGTGGTGTCGGGTGATTTTTGCCATAAAAGGCAATTTGAGAGGTGTCCAAGTTTGCTCACTAGCACCAGGTTCCGTACTGCGCTGCTACTTGACACCCCCTATCCACTCCTGCTTATAACAAGACACTAAAGCCACACTGTTGGCAAAGTGCTACATACTCAACAGAACTGCTGTGCACCACAGGTACAGGTGGGTGAGCCAACAAATTAATAGGGCGAGCCGCACCTGGCTCTGGCTTGGCTCTAAGAGCCTGGGCACGTGCCGAGTCCTGAAAATGTTAATATGTAAATCATACTGCAAACTTCCCGTAAAATATGATAATGTCGCTTCAAAATTTCAAAAAGTGTATTTCTGTAACATGTGGAAACTGACATTTTTATGGTATACTATATTACTGCACTAAGTACTTATTAAAAGGAATCATTTTAAAACATGAATTTAGAACCGTTCCTGCCCCCGCCCTGTTGAAAATGCCATTAGTGACCTCAGAGGAAAATCAGTTGTCATGTACAGACTTGTACGTAGCGAAGATTCTTAAAGCTGGAGCAAGATTATAGTAGTTTAATTAAACACAATATGTTTGTGTACAGGTTATATTCGGCAGTCACGTATTTGAAGGTGCTTTCCTATGCAGTAAGGAAGAATAAAGAGGACTGGCAAAATAAAATATTTGCCTTAGATCACACAACTTGGTTAAGTGTAGAAGCCGGGATTAATCCCATGTTTTCTGGTTTCACTTTTTACAAATAAGATTCTTAATGGATATTTATGTGTATTTCCTTTTTTTCCACAAATGTGAATGCATTGCTTTTAACTGTTTGTGCAAGAGGTAGAGTGAAGGAGCAAGGCAGAAGCCTCGTGAAAGCTCGGCTCGATTTAGGCTCGAGGCTCAAGGAGGACCTCGAGCTGAGACAGGCATCACGCTCGAGCCTGGCACAAGCTTACACTAACAATACTTTTTTATTTGTTTATTTATGCATTTTTATATAGCGCAGACGTTACCCGAAGGCGTCAGAGCGCTTCACAATAGGAACAGAAAAAGGTATCATAATTGCTGATCTGATTTTTAAATGTGAAACACACATGAAAAGTACAACCGCCAAATCCAAACAAAGAACCAGAAAGGGAATTAAATGCACCCATCCATTTATATAAAACCCTACAAAGATCTTTTGAGACTGAATTAATTTTACCAGCATACAAGCTGGCAAACCAATTCTAAGCTAAACATTGAACAAACTCTACTACCATCATGCAACCAAACACCTACAAACAACAGGTACATTTAATTGATGACACTCCCCCGGTCTGCATGATAGAGATTGAGAAAACACTATGATGCCAGAATAATGGTAGTATGCACTATACAAATGCCAATGACAAACATATTAAGGATTTTCCCTTGAGAATGGGTGGCTCTTTAAAGCAGTTTTGAAGCTCTTCAGGAGGCTGCCTTGCTTGTTTCCATGTTATCAGGACACCCAGTTTCAAGTTGGTCTTTGACTGAGTAATGCATTCTGGGAGTCTGAGAACAGTGATTTATAAGAGAAAAAAACAGAACTGGGAACATAGTGCCATGCTGATATACACTGAGACAGCAACACTTACTGTGAAATAGTTGCCTGTAGGCCCAGTAGAGAACCTTCCTGTAGAGAGGTATCAAGGGGCCATAGGGCTTGAATCTGGAGGGTATTTGGGGCCTGCCAAGCTTTAGTGGGTTTGTAAGTGGAGAAGGCAGCAGTAGTGTGCAGGGTTGTGCTCTGAGCAAATAACTCATGGTTTCAATCAGGAAATCTTAGGCTTCTCCACGCTGGTGGCTCACCCCTCATGCATGGAGCCATGATGGCTCCATGGGTCCTACCATTGTAATGTACGATGGACCAGGACACGCAAATTGAGGGCTCTTTCTCCAGTCATGGGCTGGGACATTCATGCAGGAATGCACATGCATGTACACTATACTGGCTAGGGGTGTTTTGGGCTACGGTTGTAGCTAGCTACAGTGGGGCAGACTCATCAAAAAAGGAAGGGGAATTTGCACAAAACACAGTTGTCTCCTGTGCGCCTGCGTGTCCAAAGCCTGCCCACGACAGGCGCTACGGGGTGTTCTAGGGAGACAGGCCAGGCTGGGGTGGTAAAATTCGGAGTTTTCTTTCAGTTGTTTTTGAGAGCAGTGTGGGTGAGCTGTTGATGAAAACAAAACGTTGATCAGGGTCTTTGACAAGGGGATTCCGAGGTAGGGTGGGACCCTGCAGATGTTGAGTGGGTGGTACCGCCAGCTAAATGTCTCGCTTGAAGTGATGAAGGAAGAAAGACCGATGTCCCTGCAGATCCTCTAGATTTTGGGCCTGATGGAAGAGCAAGTAAAGATATATACAGGTGATGTTTGTCTCTGGTTAACAGGAGTAGATAACCTCTGGTGAAAATGTGTAGCACTATTTGACTGTTTTCAGTTTAATGGGCACGGGCGAGAATGCAACGGGGGAAGTACACGAGGGCAAGTATAACATGGAGGGGGCAAAAAGAAACACAAAGGCAACAGACAGCAACATGGAGTGCAGGGGGAAAGAAGTATACAACAGAGCCAACTGAGAAACACATGCACATCCATAGAGAACCTAACCAAAAAGAAAAATAAGTGCTTGAAAAGCAGGCAGTGGAAGCATAGGAGCCAGCCAATCAAAATAGATGGTAAAAAGGCTATGATCCAAGAGAGGGAGCAACACAAAAGTGTCAAGTGGGCCACAAATAAGAAGCAGGCATATTACAATAGGAGAAAAGCCAACTGATGGTAAGCAGTGACTGGCCTCTAAGACCCGTTATGTTCTTGGTAAACCCACAATATGTCTTGCAAAAGGCAGCACATAGGTTATATAGTATGCTCAACCAAAAAAGTCCTGAGGCCCTAACTTGGAAGAGTCTTAACCCTTATCTGAACCACCTTCACACATTGCTTTCCCTAGAAACATTCAAACATTATGTGATCAAAGGCTTTAGTGGCAGGCATTTTTTCATATAAACGTTTACATTTAGCATTCGCATATATGTTGCAGAGTTTCAATTGATAACGTATTTTATGTATCAGATATGAATGTGATAAACCAAGGTGAACAGGGTCCCCAACCAAAGGAAATGTTAATACACAGACAACAAGTTTTCGTCACCATGTACTAAAAAAATTCTGCACTCCAATGCAACATTACCATCTGTCTTGCCCGCTAGAAGCTCATTGAGCTCTTTTTGTGCCCATACAGAATTTTTTAGGCCCCTGAATCGGTATCTCTCTTTATACCGCCCAGGTGTTTGGAGTCTGGATGCCAAGTTTTCTCCAGAGCCACCATTTTGATTCACTACCTCCCCTCCACCCCCCAGTTCATACTATTCAGCTTCGAGCAGTTGATTAGAAGCACTTTTAATGTAAAACAACGAATTCTGCAATCCTGCAAGAGACTCAAAAGACTTCATTAGCAGAGGAGTGCTGTTCGCACAGGAAGAAGAGGCAGCATCCCACCCCCGTCAACAGAGGGGCTATGTGCGCCCATTACAGTTGTTTTTGAGCAGCCTGTTCCTGTGTCACCCTCACTTTGACAGACAGCGACCCCGCCACCTCTGTCAGCCCAGGCTAAGCTTGGCGGCGGGTGCCTTCAACAGACGACCAGCCAACTTAATGCATTTATTTAGCGTTTCAAACAAATCTCTTGTTTTTAGAAAAAGTGCAGAAACTGAAAGCAACATGACAAATTGGGAAAGACTGACTCTTGGCACTGCCTGGTTTGTGGAAAAAGCGACTTTATTCAAAACTGAAAAAGCTCAGTGTAAAAGAAACTTCTGCAAAGCTAAACCTGCTACATGTCTTTAAAACTGTACTAACAACTGAACTCTAACCCATCACCCCGCTCCTAAACATTGACCTCCTCCTAATGTCTAACCTCCCTCTCTCTCTTCAGTAATGCCAAACACTTCTTACTTAAACAGCAATGACTCCTGTTCCTCCACGTTGCTTGTATGACAGACTCACGCATGCTTGTAAGCCCGCCTCCTGGGTAGCAATGGGATCCAATATATGTCTTCGTTTTCCCATTTATCCTGCTCGGCCTTCAAGTCCTTTCTTTCATCCTCAGTAGCTGTAGCCCGGTTAGCTGTGCCAGTTAATTCACCCCTAGGTAAATCAATACAATTTGGGGCTGGGGGCCGTTCTGACGCAGCTTCCACTGGATGGGTAAGAGTTGCCCCCACCTCATGTCCTCTACTCCACGCCACGCCGCTGACAGCTTCTCTGTGTCCAGTTGCCATATGTAGGGCAGCTCCATTCTTGTGCTGAGAGGATCCTTGTAAATTTGTTGCTTAGTTAGGCTTATTAATCTTTTGACCTTCCCACCTGCTCTTCCAGCTCTTTCCTGCCTACTTTTCTTTTACCACTCTGTTAAGTCTCTATCCATGGGCCTGTTCTTTCTTCTCTGCTCTGTCCAGACCGTGTTTTTTCCCCCTCCACACCATCATGGCGCCTCTGTCTGTTCTTTTCTCTTTTCAAGAATGTTGTCACATGATTTCCACTAGGACTTAACGTAAAGCAAATGGCCTGACTCGCTCATCCGTGGTCTATCCTTAACCTGTATATGTCCCCAGCACCGACGCACTCCTTGCTGGCAGCCCTGATGGGCCATGTGGCATCTCTCCCCTCCGCACCTTCTTACACTGGACACACTCAGCAGGAGGTTGACCACAAGAGTAACCCCACTCGCCAACCGGGGCCACCTCCCTCAGGCTCCAGGATGTCTAGAGGAAATGGCCCCCACATATCAAACAATTCACCTTTTTTCTCGCACTCCCACTCCTCTGTCCCTCACATTGACCATTTCCTCCTGCCAGCCTACAGCTTGCCCAGTGTGAGGGAGCTCACATCCTATTGGCAAGTCTTTCTGACTATTGCCCCATAGAACTGCGCTTGGGGAAAGCCAAGCCAGCCATGCCTGGTGATTGGGTGACTGGTGGCTCAACACCTGGTAGCTCAACTGCAACTTCTTGTCTTCTCAAGGTGTTCTCTACATACTTTGATAATAATGTTGTCTCTGTTCACTCTGTCACTACCATCCCCTGTGTGCGCGTTGAAGATGCCAATCTCATACATGAGGCCACTCTTATTCCTGAGGTGTTTTCTGGCTATTACTCTGCCCTATGCGCTGTTCTTTCTCCACACCTGGTAGAATGTGCCAATAGCGACGACCTCCCAGTGTGCTCTTTCAACAAGATGGAAAAAGAACACTTATGGCCTGATTACGAGTTTGACGGAGGCGGCAGTGGGACCGCACCGTAAAAAAACAGCGTTTAATGACTGTTTTAGTCAATGGTGGGCGTTTCCTTTGCCGTTCCCTCGCGGTGCCTATAAAATAGACACCACAAAGGGAATGTCAAAGGAAGTTCCAGCACGACATGGACTGTGAAGTTCATGCTGTCCTGGAACTGAAGGTGCATGCACACAGGGGGGGGGGGGCACATGTTGTGCCCTCCTGGGTGCATCCACATGGAGTGAGGCACAAAGGGGCCCTGTAGGGCCCCCTTTCTATCCACACCACCACTGTTTTAATGGAGGAAAGACCTCCATGAAATCAAGTGGCGATGAGGAAAGTCGTAATATGCTTGCCTCTTGACAGCCGGGCCATCACCAGGGAATGGTCAAACAGCTCATACAGCTGCAGAGTGCCATCACTACCTTAAACTCCAATGATACCCTGGGCCCAAATGGGTTCCTTACCCAAAATCTATATACGATATTCCACTGTACTCGATCATCATCTAGGCCTCTTCGAGGACAGGATTCAGAGGGAATGTGTGCCACATGACCTGAGGGGGGCCACCATGGGTGTCATACATAAGTCCAGTATAGATTTCACAAGCTGCGCTTCATGTTGTCCGATTTCCCTGATCAAAACTTCTGGCAAAAATCTTAGCAACTCGATTGCTGCAAGTTCTCCTGATCAAAATGCCATTATGCAAAATAGTGGGACTAGGCAGTCTCCGTCACCAAAACTCATTTTTGCCAGAACTAGTGAGATGCGGGAACTGACTGCCCTAGCCCTGATCGACTACGAGAAGGCCTTTTATTTAGTTACCATGCCCTTCATGCACCTTATCCTATGCAGAATGAACTGCTTTCCGCAGATTTTCCACTTGCTCTATAACCAGTCTTTAGCACAAGTCTGGGTCACCAATGCTCTGATCCTTCCATTCACAATCGAGAGAGGCACCAGGCAGAGCTGACCCCGCTACCCCCTTTTCTTTGTGCTTGTGATCGAGCTCTTAGCAGAATGGATCCGTCAAGATGCTCAACTAATGGGCATCTGTTGGGACACTGGCTAGAAAGACCACGTATCTTTTTATGCTGATCATCTCCAAGTGAATGTGCAGAGACCGGGATAATCCATTCCTAGGCTGTTGGATATGCTACACATATACGGTGAAACCTCTGGTCTGCAAGTGAAACATGCCAAATCCCAATATGTCCCAATAGTAGTAACCCACCCCACTGGGGCTGCAGCCTAGTCTCTGGCTCTCAGGACTGGGCCTTTTCTATATTTACTTATACGCTTTGCCGTGGGCCAACAACAGTCATGGGATCTCTATATTGCCCCTCTACCACAGACTACTCTTGGGTAATTGGTGTCTTGGGATAAACACCCCCTTTTGTTTGTGGGCGGAGGAGCCCTATTTAAAATGGTGGTTCTAACACGTTTCTTATATGTCCTCCAAAACTCCCTACACCATACTTCCCTCTTTCTTCTTTGAATTGGCAGCATTGCTTACCAAATATTTTTGGGCTAATGTACATACCCGGGTCTCCCTAGCCAAATGTATACATCACCCTTATGATGGTGGATTGTAAGTCCCGGATCTGTGCTTATGTTAGTGGGTATCACAGCTGGTGGTTATCAATGATTGGATATACGGAGACTAAATTTACCTCCTAGATCGAGAATCCCCCCAGACTTGGGACTTAGAGGTGGTACTTTATTGCCTAGCAGTCTCCAGGGCGATGCCAGAGTCTACCCTGGCTCTGTTGATGTGCTAGTATAACGTCCTCAAATTCAGTAAATGGTATAAGTCCATCACTAATGAGACCCCCTGTGAAAAGGGGCTTGGATCCCCATGTGTTGAGACTAAAAGAGTTCCACAGCTGAGATCTGATAAGTATTTCGAAAATAATGGACATATGGTTAAGGGCACATATTAAGACCTTTGAACGGATGACAGTGGGTGTTCATTACAAAAAAAACAATTCTTCCGCTACTTGCATCTTCGATATGCATTGACCCCACATGACCACTTTCACACAACTTCAACCTTCATGAACCTGGGGTGACAATGGAACCCCTGGAGCATAAGAGGATCTCCCAAATATACAGATGCTTAGTGTTAAACTCTTTGGATGCCTTCATGCACCTATGAAACAGCTGGCACCAGGATGTCGGTCCACTAACTGATGAGGAATGGCAAGAAGCCAAGATGGCCGGGGGTTGCCTAACTATATCAACCAAACTTAGATTAATCCAATAAAATTTTTTTCAAAGGGTATATATGCCATGGCCCTCACAGGCTCTGGCACATAGGAAGGAGGCGAGACAACTGTTGCCTTGGTGCTAGCGCACACATGGGTTTCTTCCACACGATTTGGGATTGTCTCATTATTGTCACATACTGGCCCACTATTCATGATACCCTTTGTGCCCTAGTAGGATAAACTTTTACTCCAAACCCATAGCTGGCAATCCTGGGCATTGATGAACAAGAGGGGATGTAGTGTGAACATTCAGACTATTCCAGGCCACCCAAAGCTATAAGAATGGCTTGGAATAGTCTGAATTTTCATGAGTAATGTATGTTGAATTATTAAATACTGTTGTTGTGCTCATCTCAAAATTTAACATTTATCACCACCATGTGGTAGACTGTCACTAGTGCCAGTGTTAAGAATTAAGCACTGGTAGCGAGCTCCGAAACCACCTGCTCAAATTAAGCAGTGGTCCCATGGAAGACAGGAGTTATTGGGTTCAGAGCATGTCAATAAGGGCCTTATACAATTGATGTACTGGTGAGCCCAAAACCGAGCACTAAGAACACCCCTTTAAAACCTGACTCTCAGGGAAGCAAACATTCTCAGAGAGGTGGGATGGTGTTAAGGACTCAAAAATCGATACATCAACCAATACACATAGATACACATAGATAACCCAATGTCCAACCAGTGCTTAGTTTAAAAAAAAGTCCTCACAACATTTATATTGCAATACCACACAACATCACAAAGGATACTAAATTAGACTGGGACCACTCATAACTATCAGCTATTACTGGAGCCACAGCCTGGCTATTCCGGTGGAATATCCCGTTCGGTTCTCCTCGTTCAACAGTTCATAATAGGTCCTTTGGGGCTTCCCGTGCAGGGTGCGGAATATGTGTAATCTGACCTGGTTCTGTGCAAGGCTGACCTGGATTTGAAGCTGCACTTGGATATTCCCTTCTGTGTTAACAAGGACTTTGTTCCCTCCACCGAGTTCTCCTAGGTTTGTATCGCAAAATAACTAATGTCATCCATACACCTCCTTTCTCATCCAAACCATACTTCACAAAAGCAGGGGTCCCTCAAGGCTCTATCATCTCGCTCATGCTTTTCAACATCTACATGAAGTCATTACCGGCACTGATCAATCAATTTCACCTCACGTGCTATAACTATGCTATAACTATGCAGATGACATGCAAATACTCCTTTAAATGGAATGCCCCAAAGACATTGGAAACTCGCCAATTTTCAGTTGTGTCGGAGCCGGGCATCAATGGATGACATAGAGCTATCTCAAATTACATACTTCCAAAGCGGATATACTCACATTTGGCGATTGGAAACATTATGACCCACTCACTGCGTGGCATGATGATCTGTAAACACTGCCTAAAATATCGAAGGAGGTAAGAAACCTCATAATGACCATGGACTCCAAGCTATCAATGAATGCCCAAGTGGGCAAACTAGCAAGATCAAACTTTGTTATTATAAAAACTCTGCAACAAATCTTCCCCGATTTTGGATTTCCACACAAGGTCCAGGCTACCAACGCACTTGTTCTGTCCAAACTCGATTACGCCAATAGCGTCCACCACCGATCACCTTTAACAACCATAAAATGACTACAATGGATTCAGAACTCAGCTGCCATACTCCCTTACATATAAAACCGCACAACCACATCTCTCCTGCCTTGAAAGCTCTGTATTGGTTACCAGTTGCCAGAAGATCCATATTCAAGCTGCTTTGTATCACCCACATAGCGATACATAGAACAGGACCGCTCTTCATCAGGAATAAAATCACCAACACACATTCAACGAAGGAACCTCCCCTCTAGAGTGGCACCTTGCCTCAAAATCCTGATGTACAGGAAAAGAAACACGGGTAGCACATCCTTCTTTGTTCAAGAAGCCAAACTATGAAACTCTTTACCCACTAAAATAAGATCCATGGATAACCACCTTGTCTTCAGAACACTACTCAAGAACAGTTTTTTTTACCACATAACCACCATACACAAACAAAAATATACAGCATATCCCTCTGTAAATAAGCATTTATTTGTACTATAGATATGTACCTATATATGTGTATTGTTTTGTATGAATGTATAGAATAACTATGTTTAGAACAATATAGATATCCTTAAGTTCTGCTAAACAAATGTACATATTACTGATAGTTGCATTATTCTATGTTTTTAACATGTATAAAAGTGACTTCATAAAGAAGTAAATCTTTTATCATAACTATCCACAATTGCTTCACTATTGAATTACAATATATATATATATATAAATATATATATGTATATATATATATATATATGTGTGTGTGTGTGTGTATATGTGTGTGTGTATATATATATATATATATATATATATATATATATATATATATATATATATATATATATATATATATATATATATATATATACAATATACAATTAATTTAAAGTACAACAACACTTGAAGGCCAGAGTTTATTTAATGCATCTTTAATCTACATATACTACCTTCCTTTATGCATCTGTATACCTTCCATGTAGTTATGGATTTCCATGTAGTTATGGATCGATATATGTCTTACTTTTCTTCTAATTCAGCATATCCAATGCACTACCCTATTTCTCACCCTAAACAGCTCTCAATATATCCTCTACCATAACTCTCTGACTAATCTCAAATCTCTTTCTACTACTCTTTCCAATGGACTACCTTATTATTCACCCAATACCTCGTTCAATATATCCTCTACCTCCACTCTCTCATTCATCCCAAACCCCATACCACTACTCTGATCCCAAAATTACACTTTCTAGACTCATACCTCTTTTGCGATCCCCAAAAACAAGCCTTTCTAAATCTCTCCCTCTGACTCTTCCCCCTCCACCTCCTTTTTACTCATCACAAGCCTCCTCCTACTGCTATGAGCTCCATAACAAACAACAACAAAAACAGATTTCTGAATCCTCCCCTCTTCTATCCCTCCACAGTCCTTATCAATCCAAATAACAGACTAACATGTCCACCATTCAAATTAATGTCATATTTCACTATACTATTTCACCACTAATCCTTTTTGGCTTCCGGAGTAGCGTGCGTCTCACCGAAAAAGTGATTTGACGCCTCGTATGGGGTAGTAAGCGCTATATAAATGCAATTACAATACAATACTCTTGAGTTCATGGGCAAAACATCCTATGTATTCTGGTGTTTCCCAGTATCTTAAAAGATGGATATCTCGGAATCTCGCAATCTAAAACTGATAGGAATGTCAGTGGCTCTACCTCCAGGGAGGACAGATCTAGATATTGACAGGGGTCAGATGGAGTTCTGACTCGTATGGGAAATTGGGGTTACAGGCTCTCAAAGTCACACGTGAGGACGTGGCGCCCATCTTGAGTAGATGCATCTGTGTTACAAGCAATCTTTTGAGACCCAGGGCACTGAAGGTAGAGTGACAGGGCTGTCACCTCTTGCTCGACTCAAAATGTGCAGGGCAGCACTGGTGATTAATTCCCACCATTTGAAAAGGTAGCGCCAAGGGGCTGCTCAGGTGGTGGAAAACCTGGTGTATCTTCTATCAGGGAGTCCCCGAGGGAAAAAGAAGAAGAAGAAGAAGGGGGTTGGTCTATTTTTGTCAATTTTGTGGCCAGCATCCACCCTCCACCGTGAACATACCATTTCCATACACTGATGTTCACAATCAGCTAAGGGTAACCCTAATATTAGGTGTACTGTAGAGGATCCTGAATGCCATCTCACTTGTGTAAATTTTAATGTATGTAATCATTAATATGATTATAGTATGTAATGATCACAAATCACAATTACATTAAAACTATAAAATACCTCGGGGGAGGAGCATCAGTTACAGGATGTAACAGGACTTAATTAACCGCATGCGCGCTAGCGGTTTTCCCTCTGAGCGCTGCAATTTTAAAAATTCCGCATTACTTGACAAGGTCAACTCGTCACACGCACAGCGCAGGTAACGCCCACGATGAGGTGACCTTGTCACACGCATCGAAGGTGTTAACATGTGCAGAAGGCATCACCCCGTCCCTAAAACATGACGATTATGCCACGAGACACCACCACACATATGAGTTTGAGGGGTACTTCTCAGGACAATGGGGAGGAAGATCGGTTTATTGTTTATGGTGTCCCAGAGCACAACTATGGTGTCCCAGTGACGCTGAGAATTGCAGTCCCTTAGATTAGGAGCCCACAACTGAACCAAAAATAAAGAATAGAAGCAAACCACTAGGACAATAGAAAAAAATATAGGAATGGGATAGAGCAAACACTTTCCAGGGGTCTTTAATTATCACATTGGATATAGATACAAGGGGCCTCATATACAATATATTGCCTTAGGGCAGTGCAGCAAGCCTTCCTGCTGTGCTGCCCTATAACAAAAGAAAAGGGCAGGATCTGCTGTATCTATCAGATGTGGGGCAATTCCTGTCCTCTTTCCCTGCTCTGGTGCTCAACTGGCTGCCTTGCGCCAACGCTGGCCCATTTGTACCATGGTGCAAGGGTGTCTATGTTGGAGGAATGATTGTTTTTGTGCAGGAAGGAAAACAATCACCTTCCTGCACGAAAACAATCAATGGAGCCGATTTCCTCTTTTCATGTGTGCTGCTGAATGCAGTACACATAGAAAGACGAAAAAATTAATAGAAAAACCGCCTCCCCTGAGCCTCCACTGGAAGTTTTTTTTTATTCCCAGGTTTACAACTTGTTGTAAATCTGGGAATGTGTCAAATGCAATGGATGTTACTTGGGAATACCCACCTTAACGCCCATGGCACGCCTCCCCATCATAGGTTGAGGTAACGTAGCGACTTGTACTGCGTAGCCTCACACCATATCAAGGAGGCCATGAAAAGCCACGCAGGGTGGATTTATGTGGCCTTGTAGATATGGCTAAGCCCTGTGCCCCACCGGAACATTACAAAAAGTGACACTACGCACCAGACAGGGCTTGTGAATGAGCCCCATAGCTCATAAGTCAGCATGGTCCTAGGGCACATGCTTTGCCTTTACTAGGCCTTTCTGAAGGGATTATGCCCCAGGATGCTGCACTGGGTGAAATACAAAAGTGTTGAGCATTATTACGTTTTTCTAGGAGGATTTATCAATACTGTACCCTAAAAGTAGTTCATCCTCACCATGTAAACAGCTTTAGTCACTGCTTAAGTGGTGTTCATTGAGGCAGTTACTTTTTGTTCCAAAAGAAAGCAATTGTCATGGTACCAAGAATGTATCTGTTCTAAATTAGCCAAACATGCAACATTTGTGTTTTTTTAAATAAAAGGTTGAGAATAAAATTGTCAATTTCCAAAAGCCAAAAAGTTCTATCATTTAAAAAAAAATTACGTATTCTGAATTTTTCCAAACAGGTAGAGTTGTACTTTTTTCTTTTACAACAGGCCTAACACGGTTTTAGTAACCAGGGGTAATTTTTTTGTTTTTATATAGCATGCCGATTCTTTTTTTAATATATTTTTTTAATTAAAATTTGTATTTGCTTTTACAAAGAATACAATCACTACCACTGTTACAGGGTTAGCCCAGATTGGATAATAGTCCTTTACGCATTGGTGTATATATAGCTAGCCCCTTTAGTTTAACCTTGATACTGAAAATCAGAAAACCAATATTTTTCTTTCCTCTGCTGACTTTTGGGCCATGTTGTCATTTATCTGCCAAACAGTTTACAACCTAGAAATGAAAGATTATAAATCAGTGCTTTGTGGTTCTGGTCTATCTTACAAAATTTGAGCCATAACAACCTTCTCCCTACTTTGGAAGTCTCCACAGTTGTGGCTGATGCCCACAATGAGTCAAATGTAGTCTCTTAAAGGAACATGTGCTAGCAATTACATTTTCCCCAGGATCTCCGTAGTGCAATAATCCTGCTGTATAAAATGAAACAAGACTTAATAATACTTGTGAAGCATACACTGTACAGGTGCCAGTTTTAAAAGAGAAGTGTGCTGCCACATAGGCTCGTTTGAATGTCACTTTCATTTTACTTTCTACCGCACCCAGGTAGGGTGCTTCTTTCGAAGCTAAAGACGAGGACGATGCCATGCTTGTGTTAACCTTAGGCATCTGTGGAAATTCGTCATCAAAATCCTCCACCGCCGCAGGGGCGGCTCTTCCGTTGGAGCAGAGGCGCTCGCCCCACTCAAATGCCCCTCCCCAATCCACCCACTATGAAAAATAAAATGGTAATTAATTACCATTTAATATGTCATGGCCCCAGGGTCAGGACGGGGCGGCCCTGCTGAGTGAGGAGGAGTGGTGGGCAGAGGGCTCTTTGCATTGTTTAAAGTGCGCATGTCCCCCTGGCCGGCCATCTTGGGGCGGCCAGCCAGACATGCGCAATCAAGTCTGTCAGCCCAGCTGTCTTAAGACAGCAAGGCTGAGAGTAAATTCCGATGTCTGGTGTACTGTGGAGTGCCGAGTGAGGATGCATCCTCCAATCAGGGCTCTGCTCACATGCTGCTTGTGAACAGCGTCAGAATTGGACAGGGGAGTTTGCTGTTGCCCAAAGCCCCGCACGCCAGAAAGAAGAGGTCCATAGAGCAGGACGTGCAAGGTAAGTGTTTCTTCTTTTTTAAAATATTTTTGTCTGTGCCCGCCGCCCCCGTACTCCCACATCTCACCCAATGTAGATGCCAGCCGCCACTGCCTCTATGGGCTATCCTGGGGAATCGAGTTTTATCAATATCCTTCCATTTATTTATGACTAGGTTTTTACCACCTCATGGAGTGACAATGATTCTGTGATGCTGCATATTGAGCAAAGAATTCATCTTTGTTTTGAGGTGGTTTTTCCTCAAATTTCATAAATTCCCTAATGCGCTCTAACAGTTCGTGTAGTAGACTCCTTGCACCGCCGGTGCATTACTTTTTCCCATAGTAAAAGTGACACACCAGCGAATCAAGGGGCTTGTAAATAAGCCCCATATTTTCCTTTTGGCCCTCCCTTCAATACCTCTTCAGTGTCACCATCTAGCTCTGCTTCTATCCAGAGGGCCTGGCATGGCAGTATCCACTGACTTGCCTAAAAAATGACTTCAGTTCGTTCACCTTTAGGAATCATGATCATTTCAACTGGATTGCCTCTTCACTCTGCTCTGAGTGCTCTCTAATTGCAGCACATTTGGCAGAATCCTTGGCTGCTATGTAAGAGGACTACTGCTCTTGGTTGGTTAATATAGTGATTTTTAGCAACAAAGTATCATCTCGCAAGATGAGAGCTGTTGCTAAAAGTAACTCTGCCTGTCTAACCCTGTACACTTGGGTGCTTTGCGCACCACGCTGGAGCGAGAATTCCCGTTATCCAACCACATGGCAAAGTACAAACTGAACATGCCTACTTTACAAAAACAACAATCAATCAATTATACACTACTTATAAAGCGTGGCTTGTCAATTGAGAGGGTATCCAGGCGGTGGGCTGTGGCTTTCAGGAGAAAAGCCAGGTTTTGAGCTTCCTCCTGAATTCTGTCAGTGATGGTGATGTTTGTAGGTGTAGGGGGAAGGCTATCCAGGATGTGGCTGCAAGAAGGGAGAAGGAGCATCCTCTGGTGAGACAGAGGTGGATGCGTGGTGTCTGGGCGAGGTGGGAAGAGTGGTGGTTTCTGGAAGGTCTGTGGAAGTTCAAGCAGTGTTCATGTATGCAGGTTTTGGTCGTGAAGGGCTTTGTAGATGTGGGTAGGGAGTTTGAAAAGGCATCTTTCCTGGATGTGGAGCCAGGGAAGATATTTCAGGTGCTAGGTGATGTGGATTCTTTTGGGCAGGGTAAGGATCAGTCTGGCTGCTACATCGGTCTGGATTGTCTGAAGATGTCTCATGAGTTCACTGGTGGTGCCTGCATAAAGTGTACTGCCAAAGTCCAAACAGCTGGTGATGAGGGCCTGCGTCATTGTCTTTCTGGTGCTGATAGGGAGTCATTTTAAGATTCTGCAGAGAATGCGGAGAGTGTGGAAACAGGCTGAGGAGATGGTGCTGATTTGTTTTTTCATGGAGAGTTCCCTGTCCAGAATGATGACGAGGTTGCAGGCGCAGTCTTTCGGTGTGTGGGTGAGTCTAAGCTCTGATGGCAACCAGGAGTCATTCCAGAGTCATTCCAGAGGGAAGGTGGCTGCCTAAAATCAGCACTTCTGTTTTGTGTGTGCTGAGATGTTCTTCATGCAGTTGAGGAAGTTGGACTTTGTAATGTTGGGGTCTGCTAAGAGCGAGAGGACAAGCTGGGTGTCATCGGCATAGGAGATGATGTTGATCTCATGGGTTCTGACGATGTCTGCTAGCGATGTCATGTAGATCTTGAAGAGGGTTGGACTAAGGGATGAACCTCGAGGGACGCTGCAGGTGGTGAGCTTGGGTTGTGAGGTGCAGGGAGGGGGCAGCTCCTCTGGTTGTGCCCTATGAGGAATGATGCCATCCATTGGAGTATCCTCTTTGATTCGATTTGGTGCAGACGTTTGATGAGTGTGTGGTGGGAGATAGTGTCGAAGGCTATGGAGAGGTCGGGAAGGATCAGGGCGGCCGCTTTTACTCTGTCGAGTAGAATGCATATGTCATCTGTTGCAGCGAATTAGGGCGCCTCCGTGCTGAGGCTGGGCCTGAATCCTGATTGGAAAAAATCCAGCAGGTTGTTTCTTTCCAGGTGTTTGGTGAGTTAGAGGTTGATGACCTTCTCCAGGGCTTTAGCAGGAAACAGGAGTAGCGAGATAAGGCGGTAATTCTGAAGATCGCTGGGGTCTACGGAGGGTGTCTTGAGGAGTGGTCTGAGTCAAAAACACACGAGGTCCCTGAATATGTATGCTAGGCGGAGGAGACAGGGAAAACACTGTAATCAAGAACAAGGGAACCTCCCCTAGGACAAAATATATAGTCAGGTAATCACTCTAATCTTTTGTTCAAAGCATCATCATTGTCCCACACTGAGAGTATTTATTTGAAAAACATATGTCTATTTATTTATGTCTGTGGTCTGACCTCTGAGTATTTCCAAGCATTGGGGAACGTGACTGTGGTGATGGAGGCAGTGAGGATGATTGTGGGCTGGCGGCTGATCCTGTTGCTTCCGAGGTTGAAGAGTCGATTGGGGCATGGGTCGGAGGGTGCTCTCGAGTGGATGGAGTTCATTAAGACAGTAGTGTTCGGTGTGCTAAGCTGTTCCCATGTGATGAGTGGGTGGTCAGTGGTGGTCTTCATGGGTGTAGGGAGGCTAGAGAGGTCGATTGTGTGAGGGTCGAAGTTCCTGTATATGGTGGCTATCTTGTTGTCGAAGTGGTCTGCTAGAGTGTCACAGAGTTCCTGTGAGGAGGGGATTAAGTTTTCGGCGGCTGTTGGGCAAGTGAACTCTCTGATGAAGGTGAAGAGTTCCTTGGTCTACATGGTGCTGGCTTTGATGCGATTTGCCAGGGCCTTCTTTTTTGGCATCTTTGAGATGGTGGTGGTAGTTACTGAGGGCAGACTTGAAGGTGGTTCGATCTGTGTCTTGTCTGTTGGTGCACCATTTTCTTTCTAGGTGTATGCTTTTTGCTTTCTCCGTGCTAAGTTCTGTGGTGTACCTGCTGGGTTTTTTGGTGGATCTGTGCGTTTTGGCTAGTTTGGTGGGGGTGACTCTGCTGGCAGCGTTGGTGATCCAGGCATTGAAGTTCTCTACTGCCTGATCCAGGTTGGTGGAGATGTCCAGCGGGTGATGCTGAGGTCATTGCTCCATTGGTGCTGTGCGACTTTGGTCCAGCTTTAGAGATGGGCCTTCTGGCGGTTGGGGTTGGTGACAAGTGGGCCAGCGATGGTGAAGATCGGTCCAGCGTGTGTCCTGCTCTGTGCGTTGGGACTGGGACTAATTGCGTGAAGCTGATGCTGTCCATGCATTCCAGGAAGACAGTGGAGTTGATGTCTGTGGGGTCATCAAGGTGGAAGTTGAGATCTCCTAGGAAGACGTTGTGTTTGGATTCGATGGCGAGCGGACAAATTCTGTGATGGCGTCTCTGAGGCCTGTTCCTGGTCCTAAGAGGGCTGCGTTTAATGGTGGATTTGTGGTTGGTGTGGAGTTAGAAGTTTAGGTGTTGCATGATTTGCATGGCGGCGTCTTAGGTTGTGGTGCATGTGATTGAGTCTTTGTGTACAATGGCAATGCCACCTCCGTATCTGTTGGTGCAGTCTCTGTGTTTCATCTTGTAGCCGTAGGGTGTTGCAGTGGCGATGTCTGGGGTCAAAGCCGGGGTGAGTCAGGTCTCTGTGATGAAGGTCACATCTGGAGCGAGGGTGGACATAGTGTCCCAGATTTCGGTAGCCTGTTTGCAGAGTGATTAGGCATTGATCAGGAGACATCGAAGTGGTTCCGGGGAGGTATCAGCTGGTGGGGAAGGTGTGGTACGGGTTTCTACAAGAGCAGGCAGTCCTGGGATGGTAGTGAACCTGCAGCAGAGGCAGGTGAATGGACAAGCTGTGGAGCAGGACAATGTGCAGCAGCAGTTGTAATCGCATCCGGGGTCCAGGGTACGGAGGTCTGTGGCGGAGTACCTGTGGGAGTCCAGAGGGCCAGGGTTCCTAGTGCGGGGCACGGTCCAGATGCAGATGGACTTGCTTTTGGTGTACCTTTGGCTTGCATTAAATAGGCCAGGAGGCGTTCTGGGGAGGCAGGAAGAGCTGGAAAACAGCACAGGGGAGCAATGGCGTGGAGGGCAAGGTGGTGCCTGGGTCAGTGGAACCTGGCCTGGAGTGCGGGTGCGCAGGAGCTGGTGCAGAGTCTGCTGGATGTGGGGCTGACTCCTAAAGTAGGAGCAGTCTGGTAGTCCTGCAAATGGAAGCTGGCAGTGACCTGAAGGGAGAGCTGGCACTCTCACCTGGCACTGACCTGTAGGGGGAACTGGCCCAGACCTGCAGGGGGAACTGGCCCAGACCTGCTCATTAGCGCATTCATGCAGAAATACGAAAAGAACAGGTTTTGGTTTGTTTGACTTTTCATAATTCTTATTTAGGTTTTTAGCATGCCAATGTGTAAGAGAGCTCCGAATTTTATAAAAGGGGCACTATTTTTAAAGACATGAGGAACTTGCAATAACTTCTTTAGAATCAATCATTTTTATTGCGCGGGAATCACGTTGAGAAAAACACAGCTTCCTGCCTACATCACTTGGCCGGCTGAGCAGATCGGTACACAGTAATGCACTTCAGCTGGCCTACAGCCCGGAGGCTGGCAGCGGAAGAGGCAATCATAATTCACCATTGTACCATATACCTTTTAAGAAAGCTACCATACTACAACAAGAACAAACGTTAAAAAGAACAAACCTTCCTCCACTTCTCCGTATCAGGTCCACTTTACCCTTTAAAACCTTTTACCACGGGTCAAGTCAAATACAAAGCAAACACTGCATATAGAGATCTAGATATTAATAAGGGGTTCTAGTGGTAGAAGTCGAAGGATCTGCAGGTATTTGGGCCAGGTCACCTCTCTCATATCTTTCGTGAGTATTTGTAGAAAAGGGGCCCACAGCTTCACAAATTTGTTGCCCTTACCCTCCACACAGAGTGACATACATTCCATAGCCAAGAGCTGCCACAACATAGTACCCAATCCAAGAACTCAGGCAGGGATCGAGGATGTTCCCCACTTCGACAAAATGGCCGGTCGCGCAGCAAGCAGCACCAGTGCAATCTGTCTGCCTCTGGCTGATTTCAACGGGAAAGTTTTAGGATGAGAAAGACCTAGCAACATGTATTCAGGAGAGCGAGGCAGCGCAATCTGGAATGCTTCATCTATATCATCTAGGACCGCCGTCCAATAGTGTAACAATTTCGGGCAATACCAGAGCAGGAGAATCAATGTTCCAATGTTCCTATCGCCCGCATCCCCACCAACAGAGATCTGATTTGCTTTTGTCCCACCCGTGGACCTGAGCAGGCGTATATTACCAATACGAAACCACCTTAAAAGCAGACTCTGCCCCCGCTGTGTTATGTGCAGTGTGGTGTGCCCTTTAGAAGGCATGCTCCCATTCTTCATGAGTAGTCTACCAACGCACCTGAGCTTTGGTACGAGTTCGCGCGGGACGTAGCATGAGCATAGCATACAGTTCCGATAAGAGTCTGGGTCGTACTTTTTGCGCACCAACCATTGTTCAAATGTCGTGAGAGGGCGGGACATGCGGGAAAAGTTGGCGGGCCGAGTAACGCAATGTGAGATCTGACTGTAGGGAAAGGCGTCCGAGGGTAATAGATCGTAGTCTTTACGCAACTGCGCAAACTGGATCAGGCCCTCAGTATCATAGAGGGAACCAGCCCTTTTACACCCCTCCTCCCACCACCAATGAAACACAACTGACGCTTGACCCGGGGGGAAGTCAGGGTTATCGACGATGGGCGTAATTGGTGAAGGAAATGTCATCCACCCCTTCTTTACGGCCTCGCGATCCATACCTTGAGGGAAGGTGATGTAACTGGGGAGGAATAGAGTCCCCACACTCTATCTTTGCGAGGTAACCACATCTCCCGCCAAATGTTCATCCCCGCCACAGACTGATCCATCAAATTCCAGTGTTTGCTGGAGAGTTTCCTATTCCATTCCACCAAAGAACGCAAACAGGCCGCTTGATAATAGCTCCCCACGAGTGGTAGACCCAGACCACCCTGTGCTTTCGGGAGCATCATCTGCGTTAGGGAGAGGCGAGGTTTCCTACCTTCCCAAACAAACTGGGTAAGAAGAGATTGTAATTTCTTAAGCGCTCCGGGGGGGCGTCATTGGGAACATCTGGAAAAGGTATAATATGCAAGGAAGTACAGTAATTTTCACAGTGGCTACCCTCCCAAACCATGCCAATCTGAGACGGGACCAAGCGTCCAGCGCCTTAGTCATTTGCTCCAGCAACATAGAATAATTCAGCAACACCGTTTGAGCAATAGTCGGAGTAATCTTGAACCCCAAGTAAGTTATATCCGTTGGCGCCCATTGGAAGGAAAAGTCGCGCTGCAAAGCCGCCACCTCCTCACAGGGAACAGAAAGATTCAGGATGTGCGATTTCGCAACATTTATCTTAAAGCCGGATAGATCCCCGAAGGCCTCAAGTTCGTCCATCAGAGCAGGCAGGGACCTCCGTGGTTGAGCCAACGAGAGGATCACATCATCTGCATACAAGCAAATTTTATGTACATCAGCCTTAAATTTGAGACCTACCACAATCGGGTTTGCTCGTATTCGCTGAGCGAAAGGCTCCATATAGAGCTCAAATAAGAGAGGGGACAGAGGGCAACCCTGCCGAGTTCCCCGACCGATAGATAAGGAAGCCGACCTACAGCCATTAACCTAAACAAAGGCTTTGGGGGAAGCATATAGACACTGTATCCATTGGAGGAAGTTGGCTCCAATCCCGTACACGTGCAAAACCACAAACAGATACTCCCAATTGACCCGATCAAAGGCCTTTTCTGCATCTATAGACAACAGGAAGGCCGGCTTCCGGGAGCGGTGAGTGCTATCAAGAAGGTGCAAAAAAACGGTGATGGATCAAGCCCTGATCTTTTGACTGGGTATGAGTGTTCTGTTTAATTCAGATACTCTGTCCATCACCACCCCCTTTTCTGAATCGTTTTGTCCACCACAAGCGTGGAAGGGTATGCTCAGACATGAGTCCATTGCTCACTGCACCATCAGGATTCAAGCAAGCTGGGCCGAAGACGGCTGTAATGCCAGAAACCGGTCCCCGGAAGCTTGTTTCCTTTCCAGTAAAAGAATTGGCTTGGTAGTTTGGTCTGCCCTGTTCCCATGATGCACTGGGCCAGGGACAGACTAATTTGCATGTAGCCAGGTTCTGAGCTGGGATGGTGCAGTGAGCTAAAAAACGGTGATGGATCAAGCCCTGATCTTTTGACTGGGTACGAGTGTTCTGTTTAATTCAGATACTCTGTCCATCACCACCCTCTTTTCTGAATCGTTTTGTCCACCACAAGCGTGGAAGGGTATGCTCAGACATGAGTCCCTTGCTCACTGCACCATCAGGATTCAAGCAAGCCGGGCCGAAGACGGCTGTAATGCCAGAAACCGGTCCCCGGAAGCTTGTTTCCTTTCCAGTAAAAGAATTGGCTTGGTAGTTTGGTCTGCCCTGTTCCCATGATGCACTGGGCCAGGGACAGACTAATTTGCATGTAGCCAGGTTCTGAGCTGGGATGGTGCAGTGAGCTAAAAAACGGTGATGGATCAAGCCATGATCTTTTGACTGGGTACGAGTGTTCTGTTTAATTCAAATACTCTGTCCATCACCACCCCCTTTTCTGAATCAATAAGGTGCAGCAATCTTTTGGTATTTTCTCCCCCTTGTCTAGAAGGAATGAAGCCCGACTGATCAGGGTCGATCATGCCCTCCATGAGAGGGCTAAGGCACGCCGCTTGAATGCCCGCAAACAACTTGGCGTCGACATTAAGAAGCGAAATGGGTCGGTAGGCCCCAGACAAGCACAAATCTTTCCCTGGCTTCAAAATAACTGAAATCGCAGCCTCAGACATCGAAGGTGTCACCTCCCCATTGTAAAGGAAAGAGTTAAACAATTGGGTCAAAAAAGGGGCTCCTTACAAAACGTCTTAAAAAATATAGCCGAGAAGCCATCCAGACCCGGTGACTTTGCGACTTTCAACTTTGAGATGGCAGATGTCACCTCTTCTTAACGGATACTCGAGTCTAGATCCTCCTAGACAGATTTAGGAAGAGGGGCGATCTCCCATGCTGTCAGGTTCAGCGCTGGGTCCTGTGAAGGCCGAAGTTGCTCCGTGTAAAGGAGGTGATAAAAGCTGCAAAACGCATCAACAATCCGATCGTCAGCAGTCTGATCCACTCCAGATTGGTCTCTCACTGACTGGATCGAGGACGCCTGCGTCTGAAGTTGCAATCGGTGTGCCAACATCTTTCCGCATTTATCACTGCGCAAAAAGAATGTATGACGCACCCGGAGAAGAGCATGTTCTGCTCTGTCCAGGTGTTTTAGCATTCATCTATGTTTTTCCAACTCTCTCCACACTCGCGGGGCTCCCTTATGCTTGTGGATCGCTTCCAGCTCACCCACCTCTCTTTCAAATTCCTCATGCTTACCCCTACGCATGGAATGCTATGTTGCCGCTATCGCGATAAACTCACCCAGTGCCACCAGTTTCAGAGCCTCCCACACCGCTGGAAGAGGAGTGGACCCATTGTCATTTGCTCGAAAGTACTGCACTATAGCATCACGCACCCACTGGACTGCCACCTCGGAGTGAAGCAAGCTATTCCACATTCTCCAATCAGGGAGGAAAGTCCACAAGAGAGGCGCTGGGAGCAAGACAGAAATAGGGGCATGGTCAGAAAGGGAGCGCGGAGCTATCTCTGAGGAGTGTAGGGTGTTCTCGAGAGCGGTAAATGCTAGGAAATGATCAAGGCATGTGTAAGTTTTGTGTGCTGCAGAATAATATGTGTAGTCCTGTTCACCTGGATGCTGCATCTGTCACACATCATGCAAGCCACTGTCCTCCAACCACTCCTTCCCACCCACTGACAGAACCCCAGCCTGATGTGATCGATGCCCCGACCTGTTAGGCTCCGTATTCATAACAAGATTAAAATCCCCTCCCACTAGAATCACTGCATCCGGGGAGGTGAAGATTTCTGTTAAAGCGGAAAGCAGAAAGGGTTCTTGTGTCTCATTGGTGGCATAGAGAGAGCTCAACATCAGATGCGCTTCGCCCTACTGCACCCTAATCGGCAGCAACCTTCCCTTTATTTCTGCCACTGTCGACACCACCTTGCACGGGCCACGCGCCCTCAATAAGATAGCCACGCCATTCCTTTTGGATGGTCCAGCAGACCAGAACTGCTGCGTGAAGTGCCTATCACACATGTGCACGATATCTTTGGAGAACAGATGCATCTCCTGGATGAGACAAATGTCCCCACCAGCATTTTCCAAAAGAGAGTATAGTGGCACGCTTCACAGGATTATTCAAACCCCGAGCATTCAAATGTACAATCTTCAAGTCTTTACCCATTGAATCTTCAGAAACATATTATTCATCACGGTAAATACCCATTCGCCAACCCCAGAATAGCACATAATACCCTGCGTTGCCCTGAGGCGCGCTTCCCTGCCATAGGAACTGATGCAGAGACCCCAAAATAAACCCAAAACAAACCTGGGTCCCAAAGAAAACCCAACAGCAGTTGACAAAAATTACATGACCAATGTTCGTCATATACGTGAAACAGCACAGAACCAGAAAGGAAAAGTCAACACGAAATACATGACCAAAGTTCGTCATATTAGGAAAAGTCTAGGGGATCGTGACAGCAACCAATAACCAATTCGTAAATGTTGTCCAGGAACCATATGAATGCTAGGGGACCTCCAGCTCACCAAGCCGAACAGTCCCTTCGGTCCCCCCGGCACCTCTCACAACACACCTCAACGGACCATCCATCTTTAATGTCACAGGGGAGCTGGGCTCACTGAGGAAATCACAGCTTCTCTCTCCTTCTCTCTCACAGCCTGGTCAGGTTTCTTGGTGGGCGACGCCTTCCCCACTCGCTGCCAACCAGAGTTGCGCCGAGCACTTAGGGAGCCACGCCTCTCAGCACCCTCCGCTGGCGCGCCACCATTGATGCCCAGTTTCTCAAATGCCTCCTCAAGAGATCTGAGCTGTAGGAGCTTTCCCTGGTGCTTAAATATGATGCTGAACGGGTGGCCCCAGGAGTAAGGGATATTCGGCTCGCTGAGATAGTTGGTCACAGGCTTAAATGCTTGCCGTTTAACCAGGGTGGAGGCCGCCAAATCTTGAAAAATCACAGGTCGATGGTCGTGGAAATTCACAGGATTTGTTCTTTCAACTGAAAATCATGAACACACACGAGTATGTCCGGAGGAGGAGCTTTGTTGCCACGGGGAGGCCTACATGGTGGACCCGGTCCATCTGGATATCGGTTCCCTCATCATCCCAAAGGAGCCGCTGAAATAAAGCAAGAACCTAAGCGCGAAGGTCGTCGTCTTCCTTCCATGGCACGTCCCTGATGCGCATGTTGTTCCACCTGGAGCGGTTCTCCAGGTCTTCTGCATGGGACTGGAGGTCAATGTTCTGTTCACGAAGACTCAGCACGTCCTGCTGCAGAAGGTGTAGCTCTTCATCCCTGCTTATATCATGCTCCTCCAGAGTTGCCACCCTCTCCCCTATTTTATCCACGTCGTGCCACATCTCTTTGAGATCCGCAGCTAGCTGGGATTTTGTAATGTAATGTAATGTAATGTAAAAAGGATTTGTAGAGCGCTGCGTTCACCGGACGGTTTCTTGGCGCTGATCACTAACCCAGGAAGAGGCATAGAGGGGAGAAAGGAGAGCTTTATGTATAGACACCGCGGAAAAGGTGAGTTTTTAGGAGAGACCGAAAGTGAGGGTAGGAAGAGGAGAGTCTGAGGTCTAGAGGTAGAGAGTTCCAGAGTGAGGGGGCCAAGAAGGAGAATCTAAGGCCTCTGTGCTTTTTTCGCCTGAACCTAGGTGTCTGGAGAAAGGCGTGATGGGAGGAACGGAGGTGTCTGGGAGGGGCGTACGGATGAAGAAGAGAGGAGATGAAAGAGGGGCCGATACCGGCCAGGGATTTATGGGTTAGGCAGCCAAGTTTGAACTTGCAGCGTTCCGACACAGGAAGCCAATGAAGGGCTTTGAGGAGGGGACGGACGTGGTGATGTTTTGGCTGACGGTAGATGAGACGGGCGGCCTGATTCTGGATTAACTGAAGTCTCTTTATTTGGTATTGCGGAATGCCAGCGTATAGGGCGTTGGCATAGTCAATCCGGGAGATGACTAGCGCCAGCAGCGCCAAGGTGAGAGCTTCAGTGGTCAGGAAGTGAGCTATTTTCCGGATTTTTCTGAGCTGGTGGAAGCAGGAGGATACTGTGGCACTGATCTGATGGTTCATGGAAAGATCTTGTGAGATGTAGACCCCTAGGCTTTTTACTTTTTCGGCGGGACTAGGAGGGGGGCCGAGGGAAAGGGGCCAGAAGGTGGAGTTCCATGGATTGGCTGGGCCTCCGACAAGAACGAGCTCCGTCTTGTCGGGGTTAAGCTTAAGGTGGTGAGCGCCCATCCAGTCACTGATATGGCAGAGGGTGGACTGGAAATCCTGGGCCGCTTCCTGCGAGTCAAGGTTGAAGATGAGCTGGATGTCATCTGCATAATTAAATGCAGTGACATTCCTTCCCCGGAGGGAGCGGATCAGGGGGGTAAGGTATAAATTAAAAAGGAGTGGAGACAAAGACGAGCCCTGCGGGACTCCGCAGGTGAGTTTCATCCTATCCGCCGAGAATTGGGAGATTCGAACAGATTGGTGGCGGTTCGTCAAAAAGGAGCGAACCCAGTCAAGGGCCGTCCCTCCAATACCAGCCTCCTTGACACAGTCGACCAAGATGGAGTGGTCGACCGTGTCAAAGGCTGCCGACAAGTCCAGGAGGATTAAGGCTTGGCTGGCGTTAGAGTCAGCACCTCTGCGAAGTTCCTCCATTACAGAGAGAATGACCGCCTCGGTTGAGTGGGCTGGTCTGAACCCAGCCTGTTGAGGGTCCAGGAAGTTGGAGTCCTCAACAAAGGAACTGAGGATGCTGGTGACATATGAATGTCCTCCGTTATGGCAGTAAATGGCTCTACCATAAAGGCCTTGGTTGCGGGGGCATCATCTCCTTCCGACTGGCCTGCACCCTTCTCTCCCTGCATAGAGGAGTGACTGGACTGCTTGAGAAGCAAGTATTTCAGTGTCTTCTCCTTGCGTGCCCTCGCTGTCGCCATTTCGGCCCTTTCACTCCACAGTGTCAGGCCAGACCACCGGGCTGACAGAGACGTCGTCGGGCACTCCCACCAGCTCAAGTGGTACTCCGTTAGTCACTGAGACTCAGCCCAGGCCCTTTATCTGCACTGCGAGGGGCCCACCACTGCATTCAGTCACCCCCAACTCAGCCGTTTGTCCAGGGAGCAGCCACCTTGTGCCTCCTGGAGGACTATGTCACCTCATGCAAAGCCCCAGCCAACAGCAACCAGCAGGTGCACGGCCTAGGCACGTGCCGTACGCCGATCTGCGGACCAATCAGGCCCACCAACGCTCCGGCCTTGCTCAGTTGTGCCCTCCTTACCGCAGCTCTCTGCCCGGACTAGCACCAGGCAGCGATCCTCACCGGGCCTCTGCTTGCACCATGTACGCAGGGAGAATCTCACCCCTCAGAGTTACTGCACCACCCGGCTTAACATAGGTGCACCAGGGGAGCACCAGGTCTGCACTCCCTGCAGCCCACACAGAGCATCAATATCGCTTCTCTCAGGCCACGGTGTCTCAAGCCCCCATGGCTCCCGCAGACTCAGTCACAAGGAGGGTAGGAGGGTAACTCCACCCGCCACCAAACAGGCTCACCATGCAGCCAGGCTGTGCACAGAGCCCTGCAGGCTGATCTCAGCAGGGGGGCCTCCCAGAGCGACACTCCAAGCCCCCTGGCAAAATACAAGTGCTATGTAAATGCCCAGACTGCTCCTCTCACCAGCGTGCACTGTCCCCCGATCCGTGGACCGAGATCGGCCTCACCGAGCTGCCCCCACCACAGCAGGACCACTCGCTCCTCAAGTCAGGTGCTACTCGTGGCGCCAACCGCCCCTCTTCATCCGGGGCCAGGACAAATCCCGGCACCTCCAGCACTGCCAGGCTCGGAGAGAGCAGCACCGCGGCCCACCACCGGGGAGCCGATCAGGAGCAATCGCCGCGGTCCTCCCTGGCCACAACACACCAATTCTCGCCAGAGGCGAGGCCCGTCAGCGGAAGCAGAGCCCCAAAATGGCACCAACGTGGGTGCCCTCACCGTGGCAGCAACACCTGCCACCTCGCTGCCTGCTCTCAGCTAAGTCCCTCGCAGGTGGGCACTCCACTGACCCGCGGGTCCAATACCCAACCACGGGACAACACTCCTAGGCGACTGCAACGGGAGCTCCGGCTGGGCTGCACTCAGCTATAGGCCCGATCGGCCGTCACCACACGTCACTGCAGAGGAGTCACTGCAGAGGACTGCAATTATAGAGTTCATTCATTTTTTCTGTTTATTATTTTCAGATATACAAACAACAACATCAGCATCATTTCAATCAGTGATTAGTACAGTATTGATCCGTCTACATCCATATTACTCATAACATTAGATTTCCGCTCATATCTCAGTAAGATGCAACATTATATCAGTAAGGCAACAAGGGGTACTTGGGCGTTTCTCAGAATATTATAGAACAAGTACATAATCAATCTACGTACCCATCACATCATTTTCGAGTCTTCACATACATATATGGTAGGGCAGCTCACTCTCAAGACAAAAAAAAATAAGTCATGGGCCCACAGTCCTCATCCCCTTCATGTACAGTACCAGCTCCACCCCCGGTTACATATTCTCCTGTCTCTCTAACGCATAAGTATGTCTGCATCGATGCATGGTGACCATTGTGGGTGTGCAAGTAGGTAACACGTCAAGGGGGCCCATAAATCCCTGGGTCTGGAGGCAGTAGGTAGCAGTTTGGCATTTGTTGTGAGACGTTCTTGGCAGATCAACAAATCGTCGATCCAGCTCTTAAATTTGGGTGGCCGTCAGGGTCGGATTGGGATCACAATTCGGCCCGGGCACTGACGAAAAAAGTGGCCCACATTCAAGAGGCGTGGCCCATATTTAAGGGGGCGTGGCCCACATTCAAGGGGCGTGCCCTTTCATGAAACACCATTTGCACAGACAAGGAATGAAAGTGGGAGGATACTGTTCTTGCACGCGACACAGGGCCAAGGTGACAATGGCCTACATGCTGAGCAACTAAAAAAAATAGCAAGGCCCCTTTTTGTCACAAAATTATTCCAGCCCTCCAGCATGGGAGCACCTGAAAAGCAGCAAAGCCCCTGCTATTACTAACCTACTCAGCCCTTCCCAGACCTTCAGCTCAGGAGCACATGAACAGAGGTAAGGCCCCTGCAATTAGTAAATTAATCAACCCTCCAGGCCTTGGGAAAATGTCCTGGCAGGGGAGCACAAAACACAGCTTTCTGGGTCACCCAAGGTAGCCAGGTAGCCAGGGGGGAGGCTGAGGTGAAGCTGGTGCATGGGAAGTGCCTTCCCAGTGTGTTCTGGCAGTTTGAGTATTTACCATTTACTGTAGTATTACCCTTGTACCTGTGTATGGTACCCTTTTGTAACTTGCACAAGTCACTTTTCTCTTGCAACACACTGTTTGCTACCTCCCACTTTTGTTTGCTTTAGATACTTGCACAAGTGCCACCATTGCCTACGTAACGTTTGTTCTTGTGCTGGAGTGTCTGCCATTAATTGCAGTATTATACCTCTACTTGTATTTTGTACGCTTTTGTAACCTGCACACATATCTCTTTTTCCTCCTGTAATGTATCGTTTGCTCCTCTTGTATTTTGGTTGCTCACTATTGTCACTTTTGATTCATGTAACTTAACGTTTGCTTTTGTAATTTGTCCACTTATAATTTTCTCCTCATGTATTATTGCTGTTCCTAGTGTGAAGCGCTCTGACACCTTCGGGTAAAGTCCGCGCTATATAAAATCGCATTAAATAAATAAAACAAAAAAATTCCAAACATCACCAGGCCCCCACAGCAAGACCCATTCTTCCTCGCCCACTATGCCCTGAATGTGAAGGGTTGTGGGCGAGGTGTTAAGACTAACACCGTTTCTGGGCTGCATGGGTGCCAGGGGGCCGAGGTGCAAATGGCTCAAAGGCCTGAGAAACACCTGGCCCCCAGGGAGGCCGATTCTTGCAAACAATCACCCCTCCCCAGCCCAGCCTCAGCTTGATTGCTTGGCAGGGTAGGGGTGAAGGAGAGAGAGGCCACAGCTGACAATCGCTGTCTGGCCGCATAGCGAGGCTGCTTTCATTTTCTCAGTCTCTGTCTCCGTGCACTCTGTGGGCCGTTTTTTTTCTCCCCTTTCCTAGTCCACTCTCTGTGGACTGGGACAGGGGAGAAAAAAAACGGCCCACAGAGGGCACTGAGGCACCGGCCCTTCGGCCCATTCCCGAATGCCCGCCTTGCCAATCCGCCCCTGGTGGCCGTCCCCTGCCCCAGTGACATGCCACCATTCTCTTAGCCATGAGCAGCGCGAGGGCAACATATTTGCGGTGCTCTGCCCGTAGTAGCTTGACATAGCCTAGCAGGGCCATCAGTGGGGTAGCCTCCACGTTTATGTTTATCATCAATTTCAGCGCGTTGAAGACCTGCTCCCAGATGTTGTTCACCGACGGGCACTCCCACACCAGATGCAGAAAGTCTGCACCCTCAGCACGACACCTGTCACATCTGTCCAAATCTCTTAGTTTGTATTTGGGCATCCTGGCTCGGGTGTAATACAGTCTATGCAGGAACTTATAATGTATTATGCGAAGTCTGCTGCTGTCCGAGACCCGTTCAGTTTGCAAGCAACAGAACTCCCAATGATCATCCGTCAGGGCAAAACCCAGCTTCTCCCCCACCTCAGGCGGGACCTCGTAGCCGGCAATGCCCTCTGCGTGTACACTGCTCTATATATCAGGGAGACTAGGCGCTTAGCTGTTGTACTCTTTAGTATGAGTTGTAATGGTGCCAGTGCTTGTGGCTCAGCTGGGAAATCCAGGGTAATAGATCGTATCCCCTGTCTGAGTTGGATAAACAGAAAGACATCAAGTGGTGGTTGCTGTGTGCCCTGAAATATATGCTCAATGGTACGGAATTAGTCGTTAGCCGTTATGATATAAGTACCCCCAGGTGCGGATGTGGGTACGCTGTTTAAATTTGTGAAAAATGGCTTCCTGAAGAAGGGGCATGCTCAGGTGGTAAGTGAGAGGTAACAATGGAGAGCATAACATGGGGGCGTTCAACATGCGCCCTATGCGTTGCCATGCTGCAATCGTGCATGTAAGGGCGGTCGGCATCGTGTCCCTAGCACTAACAGGCTCATATATGATGCCATCTAATGGGATGGGGTGTGCGAGCCACGGTTCCGCTGCCACCTGCGGCAAATACCGTGGCTGCTCCACCCAAAACCCTGCATAATCGGCTTGTGCACTCATGTAGTATAGTTCAAAATTTTGTATTCCAAACCCTCCCTGTGAATAAGGTCTAATCAGTACATTCCATTGCATTCTCGGTTGTTTACCTCCCCATACAAGGTGCAACAGCTCCGACTTTAGCGTCTTAAAGAAAAATGCCCCTGGATAGTACGGAATATTTAAAAAGAGGTAAAGTAGTTGGGGGAGCACCACCATTTTAATTAAGGATGCCCGGCCCGCCATGGAGAGGGGCAAAGCTATCCAGCGGGTGACACATTCCGCTATGAGGGTCATGGCAGTACCATAATTCAATCGCATAAGCTCTTCTCTAACCCTAGTAACTCGTATCCCCAGATATCTCAGTTCCTCGTCACACCACTCCAAGGGATAGTCTAGCAGGAAGCAAACTGTTGCAGTCGTCAGAAGGAAAATGCTAGACTTCCCCTAATTAATTTGGATCCCCGACAGTTTCCCAAAAACTATAAATTCCCTGAGGATAGGATTCAGATTTTGCTGTGGGTCCCGGATGTAAAGGGTGATATCGTCTGCATATAGGGTTATCATTATGGTGTTGTTGCAGTTTTGCTGCTAATGGCTACATTGCAAAAGCAAAGAGCAATGGGAAAGCGGGCACCCCTGACAGTTACCCCTAGTGATTTGGAACGACTGCGATGTATGCCCATTAATAAGCACCTTAGCAACCGGCAAGCGGTATAATAATTTGATCCATGAGAGGAAGAGGGGCGGAAATCCCATTTGCAGCATCACCCCAAAGATGTAGTCCCACTCAATGGAGTCAAAAGCCTTGGTGGCGTCTAAAAAAACCGCAGCCAGGGGAAGGTCTGGTGAAACATTATTCAAGATGACAAAAAGTGTTCCTCAAATTATGAGAGGTGGCCCTCCCGGGCACGAAGCCCGACTGGTCAGGGAGGCTCAAGTTCTCCATCAGCAGGCTCAGTCGAGTTGCAATTATTTTTGCAATATTTTGGCATCGCAATTAAGTAGGGAGAGCGGCCTATAGGAGTCGCATTACCTGGGCGATTTCCCCGGTTTCAACAGTGAGATTATAAGAGCCTCCCTCATAGAGGCAGGGAGGTTGCAAACCTCCAGCGACTCCTCATACACCTCATGGAGAAGGGGGCCATTAGATCTATATATGTTTTATAGAATTCTATAGGAATTCCGTCTGTTCCCGTGGCCTTCCCCGATTGCATACTCATGATGGCCTCTCCGAACTCATCCAGTTCAAAAGGGGCACATAAGAAAGTTTTCTGTACATCGCTCAACCAGCCCAGCGCCACATCCCCCAAAAAGCTATCTATATTCAAGCCATCCGCCCGATTTGTAGTGTAGAGACGGTTGTAATGGCGCGCAAAGGCATTAAGTATGTTGGCTGTGTCCCGATAAACCGTCCCATCTAGGTCTTCAATTTCCAAGACATAATTAGTGTAGCAAGGTTTTCTCACCATGTGCGCTAGAGCCTTACCTGGCCTTTCCCCTTCTCCGTAACATCTGGCCACCCAGAATTTGCCCCGAAATCGTGTTTCCCTCTGTGCTGTGTCCATGTACTCCGTGAGTGTATCCCTAAACTTAGCTTGGGCAGAACCATTCGGGCCTGTGGCCAGTTGGTTCCGCTTCCAGCGTTTTCAGCTCTACCTCCAATTTTTGTAATGAGTTGATTATATCTTTAAGGACTCCGGACGCTTTTGATAGGCAGTACCCGCAGAGCGTGACCTTAAATCCCTCCCAAACGGTTTCAACACTGTTCAGCGAAACTTTGTTACGCACGAAAAAGTCCTGTATTTCTACACGCAGCTCTTCCTGAAATACAATGTCTAGTAATATAGGGGCATGGAGCCACCAACTGCTGCGCGGTGTGTCAAAGTCAGAGGAAGAAAGTGTAAGCAGCACCGGGGCATGGTCTGAGTATGTTCTGGCTAAGTGCCACACTCGGGTTATTGCAGGGGCCAAACCTCGGGACACCAACCAGTTGTCTAGTCTCGCACATGACGCTGCCTGTGCCGTGTAGTGCGTACCTTCTTGTGCATGTGGGTGGGCATGTCTCCAAGCATCAAGACACAATAAACGCCTATCAATCAGTTGATAGGCGTTTATTGTGTCTTGTACAATAGTGCGCGTTTTGGTGTAATGGTGTAATGATGAGGGGCGGGATGTGACCTGTCCAAGCTAGGGTGATATGTAACATTGAAATCACCACCCCAAATGACATGATTAGAGCCTACATCAACGATCCTGGCCCACATAGAGGTGTAAAAGTCCGGGTCATCTGTATTCGGCACCGTAACAACAGACCAGTGTGAGGGAGATAGACCCCAGCCGCCCCCATGCTAGGCAGTAGCAGCCCTGCGAGTCCCATGCAGCTCCCGCCAAGTGAAATGGCATCTGTTTTTTATAAGGATCGCTGTTCCCCTCGCGTACGAGGAATAAGAGGAAAAGATTCTGTGCTCCGTCCATTTACTTGCAAAGTTGTTTGGTTTGAGGCGCAAAATGAGTTACCTACTGCATAGCTATATGCCCATGTGATAACATTCAGTGCCTCAGAATCTACGTTAGCCATACTTTTGGAAATCTATCATCAGTCTGCATAGCATCCATGTAATGCAACCCAAACCACCTGCACAAACATAGAGGAATGTTGTAGTGTGCTTTTGATGCTTACCAATTACCTCACCTGTCATCCTGCCATATCCTTGGAGGTCGACATCCTGATGCAGAAGTGTCATACAAAAAACCAACCAGCCCCCCCTCCCACCCTCACCCACTAAAGCAACCCCAACTTGCCAGAAATAGTCCCCCACCCACCCTCCCCAAACCCTGCCCGAACCACAACTTAAGTAAAAACATATTTGGAGTGTCTGGTTGCGGCGGAGGCTGCTTTATTGCGAATCCTCTTCCGTACCCGTTAATGAAGACTGTTGTGATGCTGCCAGGCCTCCGTCAGAGCGATTATTGCGCTTCACGTGTTTGAGGAATTCCTCCACCTGCTGCGGCTTAGTGAAGAACCACTGCTTCCCCTGATGTGTGACCCTGAGACGCGCCGGGTACAATAGCGCATAATCAATTTGCGATTTTCGCAGTTTATTCTTGACTTCAATAAACGTACGCCTCTCCTCCTGGACTATGGGTGTAAAACCAGGGTAGATGGAGAACGTGTTATATGAAAGGGTCTGTTTATTTCTCGCTGCTCGAAGGGCCACATCGCGATCTCTGTAATTCAACAGTCTCGCTATTATGGGATGCAGAGTGCTACCAGACGGCGGACGCGGCCCAAGGGTTCAATGAACTGGCTGGAGAAGGATTCCGCTCCAATTGCAGCTATCAGCATTTTCTCGATATATTCCTCCATTTTCCCAGTGTTGGTCGACTCGGGAATGCCCAGCACTCGGATATTATTTCTTCTGCTACGCGCCTCTAAGTCCTCATTCTTCGCAGCAATTATTTTCTAAAGCTTATCCATGTGGGCAAGCTGTGCTGTATTCCTGGAGGTGTCTTCGGTGTCCGATATGTGCTGCTCCGTTTCCTTGATTCGATCCTCATGCCCCTCCAACTTATGTGTTATGGCATCCATACGCGACAACATTCTGGCCACCTTGTCCACTATAGTGGCGGACCCCTGTCTAACCTCCTGCAGGATGCTCTGCACATCTGAGGTCTGCGTGGTAGCACCTCCCTGGGCCTCATCCCTCCTATCAAGGTCTTGGTCATCCTGTATGTTCCTGATACCTCTTTTTGCCGCCTCAAAGTTCAGTTTTGATTGCCTGGTATCTGGTTTCCCGATGCCGACACCAGTGTGAGGCGCAAGTGCGTGTGTCCCCCTCTCGCGTGTACTCCAACCCTCAGCGAGGTGGTCAATCCAGGCCCACAACAGAATTCAGTTAATTCAGTACAAGTGCAGCGCAGTACAGAGGCACTCAGCCGCCCAAGCACAGCCCCTGGAGGCAATTGGGCACAATCCAACTCACACCATACCAAGGGGCTCAGCCGCCGCTGCCAGGGCAAAGTACACAGTGCCGTCAACAGTGACCGCGATCTCTTCGTAGCGCCACCTTCAACTGCGCCAGCGGCTGTATCCTCTCAGAACCTCAGCACTAGTATGCGATATTGGCCTTTCCCTTTGCTAGACATTCAGGTTTGTTGCGGGGTGGGGGTATAGCCGATTAGGTAGCACTGGGGAACCCTGCCCCAGGGGTTCCCTCTCCTCAGACAATATTACAGTCAGTTATAAGTCCCCCCCCAGCCACCACAGCAGCAGTTGCAGCAGAGTCCCTGAATGGAAGTGCCCTCTCTACCTTCCAGAAGATGGCGGCCAGCCGTCCCCTACCACAAAATGGAGCCAATCCAAATGCCTCAATTGTATTTAGTTAGTCCGCAGAGCGGGTCAGCGCGACAAACAATGCCCCCCGCCACCCGAGTCCCAGCAGGGGGCCTCCGGCTGCAACTAAAGCGGGCGCTGTTTCCCAGGGCAGCAATCAGGCAGGCCGGCAGCGCTATCAACCCTGGGAGCCCCCAGGAGTCCCAGTCAGAGACAGGCAGATCAGTCGGGGCCCAAGCGCGATAAGGCACCTTGCATTTAACGCCGCAGGCAACCGGGGTCAGCGCAATCTCTCCGGGAGATCCCCAATAGTCTTGCTCCTCGTTGTCACTGCGCGGAAGCGCACCCCCCGCCACCAAGGATCCCAGCTCCGACGCCGCTCAGGCAATCTTCCCGCCTCTCACCTTTTGGGCGTTCTAGCATCGACAGCATCGCCAGCCGCCCCGACCGCCACACATCAATCCTAGTCGCCTCCTAGTGCCGCTCAGTCTCGTCCCATCAGCCGGTATTCAGGGCAACGCCTCCGCCTCTGCCACTCGCGCCGCGGGCCGCAGCCTTGATGTCACGATCGCAGCAGCGGTCTCTCTTAGCTGCCGCTGCCGCCAAGTACCACCACTCAGCACCAGCTACGCCTCCGGTCAATTCTTCTCCGGTCCAGAACTTGAGCAGGTGCAGCCCAAAATCCACGATTTTCTCAGCGAGTCAGCAGGTCGCTTAGCCCTTCCAGATGGTAGATTTTTAAACGACTAGCAGGCCATTTAGTAGGATAAATGTGAGGATTATTACACCGGGCTGCAGGATCCTCACGGTTGTGCGGCCATCTTGCTTGTGCGCCCCCTAGCGCCCCCCGACTGCAATTATGGAGTTGCGGCAAAAGAGAATCTGCACACTGCTGCAGGATCAGCCGCCGAGGTCACTCCAGCGCCGCAGATCGCCGGATGGCACTCCAGGTGGGTGATATATCAAAGCTAAAACTTGGTGGTGCCGGAGGGACAGGATTCTAAGTCCTATCGCGCCGCCATCTTAGCCACGCCCCCCCCACAATAACTTCTTTAAACTATGTTTAGAGAGTAAGCAAAATGTGCTGGGTGTCTTTTTTTAACAGTAAAGTTGATGTTAATGTTTTTTTGTTTCCTGATGGTGTTTTTTATCCAGTTTCAAGGCTTAAATGTATGTGCATTTGCAGTTCATTAGATGATAGAAGGGTTAATGGTGTGGAGTTCTCTGTTGCTTCTCAGAAAGATGACACAATTACTCACAAATAAAGGGCTGTTGCAAAGAAAAGGGGGGTTTGAAAACACACTTAGGCCAGGTTACAGGCATACATCTGCATATACAGACAGCTGCAGTGCGGAGGCACAACCTGACACCTCTCAGCATCCTTTGGGCTGGCTATGGGGAACATACACTCTCAAAACAGTGGGGGGAATCCAACCACCAGCATCCAAACCGACGTGTGCCCTGCAATTCATTTCTTATTGTAAAACACTGATTATGGCTCTTGTCCACACTACAGAAAAATGCAGAAAAAATGGCGCTACACATGTGTAAGTCACAAAGATCAATGGATAGGGAGAGCCGGCTAGAACTTAATTTTACTGCATGTTTAACAAACATTGGCAAAACCAATAGCCTGGCCTTGGCAAGCGGTCACATTTTTTTTAAATGTCCTTTTTTTTAACAAACATGTGCAATAAGCAAAAATATACACAATATAAAATAAAACAGTGGTCCAGGCGTCCAGGCACTCCAGTCTTGGCACATTTTCAGGCATATGTTCACAGGTGATCAGGCAAATGGCGTTATTCGGTGCAAGGTAGACATTGGATTAAGTGGGCTGACCGTGCTGTTTGGATCGAACGGTAGAAACAGAATGTGCATGACACCTGCACCTAAACAGACCAGTGGATGAAGAGGGCTGACTGCAAAACTCACCCTGATATGGCTCTGTTAATGAGTGGGCTAGAATTTTAGAACCTCTGCGCAAAATCCTGTCTGCATAGGGTTTGGAATTTCAAGTTGTGCAGATTTACCACACCCTCCGTTCAATTCTGATAGGTCACACCTGCTGGAAATTAACAGGAGAAAAGAGCACACTATTTACTTGGCATGCAAGTTTTGGTGTGGAAAGCACAAAAATATGCATGTTAATTACCCAAAATTCGTGATAGGGGCAATTTATCGCACCCGATAAATACCGAACCAAAGGGAGTCATATTATATCGATAGTGATAACCTACCTCTGCAGAGCACTCATCATCAGGGGGGCTTTGGAATAAATAGATGTATCCCTTCTATAAAAAATGATTTGAAAACATGAGGCTATAGGTTCTTCTAAAGCTGTCTCCATGCCAGACCTAAAAAGTAACCCGTTCGGGTTTCCATCTTCGACTAGTATGAAATAATATTCTCATATGGGCCATACGTTCAATGAAGTGGCGGAGCGAGGTGTTAGCCTTCCTGCCTTACTGCCTCTCTCCGCCACTTCTGAAAAGCAAGGCTGCACTATATTTACAAGAATGTCGTCCAGCCTTGCGTTTCCACCTGCGATGGCGCTGAGTTTAGCAACTTAGCGCCAATGCATGCACCCTTGCACCATAGTGAAAGGGTGTCTGTGTGCAGGGGAGGATTGTTTATGTGTAGGTTGGTGTCCCTTCCTGCACATAAACAATCCTAAAATGCCATTCTGTCACTTTCATCTGCGCTGCTTCATGCAGCACACATGAAAGTGATAAAATAGCATTTTTAAAAAAGATTGTTTAAGTACAGAAAGGAACACCTTCCTGTACAAAAACAAAACATTGCAATTTGCTTTTTCCATGTATGCTGCACAAGGCAGCACACATGGGAATAGCAAAACCGAGGAGAAATAATTCATTTCTCCTTGTTTCGCCAAATTAAGACCAGGATTTACCTGGTCTTAATTTTGGCGCTGCCTCCTATGTACCCTACCCTTGTACATAGGGGGCAGCGTCAAAATGAATGGGTGTTGTGGTGGAACACCCACCGCAACACCCACTGCCCACCCCTTTCACTTTAACATAGCGTGAAAGGGGGCCTTATTTACAAGGCTGCGTGAAGGCACGTTAAGTGGCTTAATGCTGCCTTGTAAAAAAGGCGCAGCCCCTATCGCCACCACAACGCCGGTAATAGTGATGTTGTTGTGGCGATAGGGGCTTGTACATATGCCCCACTGACCATTACAACGTCTTTATGGAGCGATATTACCCCACTAAAAAAAAGCGTGCAGAAAATGTAGGTTGGTGAACACGTGGTCACTCGAAAACGACGTCATAACGTCTCCATGAAAAGATAGAAGCACTTTCAAAGATATCCAACAAGAAGCAACGAATGTCCTCACGGAGAGGGCCGGGGCGTGCCAGAGGGTGTGGTGGTCTCACGCCAACATACAACCTGCTGGAGGCTGCGGGTCCTTTCATCTTGCTGCTGTGAATAAAGGTTATTTGTTTAAGGGCACGCGACTGTGTCTAACCTCATTAAACTCATCAGAGACTGTGTTAACGGAATTACATGTGGCGAATTTGCATAGAGATTGAGCCGAAGCCGGACGAATCGCGGTGTTAGATCTGATGCTGTAAATCGAGTCGGCAGGTAATCAGCTGTCGAAGATAAGAAACAGGAACTGCATTTAATGGAACCCAGAAGAAGGGAGCGATCGGTTCCACTTTATCCCAGAGCGAGCCAGGGCCTGCCGCTGAGCTGCCTGTCCGCCTTCTGCACTGGCAGTGCAGAGGTCAGGGGTCAGAGGAGGTAAAACCCTTGATCAAGGTGTTCGTTCTTTTAAGAGTATTTCAGGGGAAAACCCACTCGTGCGGAAAACCGTTCTTTCCTTCACTGACCAAAATCAAACGTTCAATGATGAGGGTGTGATGGGGGCTGGGAGAAAAAAAACAAAGAAAAAGAGAAGGAGAGAAAAAATGAAGGAAATAGAACGAACGAGAGCAAAAAATATAGAAAACGAAATAAAAGAGTCAAAAGGAAAAGTAGAGCTAAAGAAAGCGATAGAACAATAGAATGGAAGGGAACTAAAGAAAACAAAGAAGGAAGAGGAACACAAAGAGAGGGGTAAGCAGCAAAAACAAAGGAAATGAAGGAGAGGAGCAAGGGAAAAAAGACAAACAAAGAAAGAAAGGGGACAAAAGAGAGTGAGATAGAAGGAATAAAAGAACGAAAACGGTAGTAAGAAAGCAAAGGGATCAAGTACAAAATAAAAAGAAATAAGAAAGGAAAGAAAGAGAGGTTAAGGCAGAAAGATAAAAAGAAAAACTTTCTGAATTGTAGTGTAACAATCTTACCGAGATCCAGTGGGTAAGTGTGTGATACTAAATGGGGTAGTGCAAAGAGTGAAGACATCTTTGGATGCAATTTATGCTTCAAACGTGGACCTGGCATACTTTCTCTCAAATTCATTACAGAAGATGGCAGATAAAATGTCAGGACCAATCATAATAAGGGAAGACCCCAACATGGCAATGTAAGCAGAAACAGCATGGAATAGCCAGCAACATGGCGGGACACCTTATTACAGCAAAAGAGAAGGGGCTGCTACAGGGCTTAGGACTCCCAAAAAGTTGAAGTTATAAACTCCTCTTATTACAAGACTATTCACACTACTCACATACAAGCCATATGCAGAAAACGACTTTATCTTGCTGGACAAGTGACTGTGAGCGTCCCAGAAAAAGGATAGAAACAAGGACCATTCACACTCTTGGGACGCAGGTCTGTGCCCATCACATTGCAGGACTTTGGCAAAAATGCATAAGTGATAGACCTAGAAGAAACTCGACGACCAGCTGCTTACAGATCCATCAGCAGTGCAAAATATTAGAAATAGTTTTAGGGAATACTTACGCTATAATGTGAGACAAGAGGTCTCCATAACAATGAGGTGGGATGCAAAGAAAGCACTAATTAGAGGTTGCTTCATGCAGGAGTCGGCATGGGTGAAAAGAGAAAGGCCCAACTAGTTTAACTAAAGGCCTTGGAAGAACACCATATAAATGGGAATCACAGAGTCTTTGGCAAAAGGTTGTTGAACTAAGGGGCCAAACTAGAATAATGAAAATGGACAAGGCGGAATATGCCCTCAACCGCATGCATTCTAAGGATTACAAGGGCAGAACCAAGCTGGGGCACTATTGGCTAACAAACTACGAGTCATAAGATCGTGCAATTACATTTCTGAAATTCGTAATGCAGAGGGCCAATAAAGTACTTCTAAAGAGGGAAGTGCACAACAGTAATGTCAATTCTAAAATATTGTTGGACACAAATATTGACAAAACAGATTGTGGTTACAATATTATCATAGATCATAGTGCAGAATTTCACTGACAAGAATATCGTTTTTATTCAATGTTGATTTTTTTTCAAATACAGTTGTATATAATGTCAATTTTGTATTATTTTGCAATGTTTTATGATTTTGAGTTTTTTAAGTTATTTGTATATTAATTTTAGTTTGTTCTTTTTTTAGAAGTAGTGTTATTGTTTTGGTAATATTTTTAAAGTGTTGTTTTGGAGTTCATTTACTTTTTTTAACATTATTGATGGATTTCTGGGTTTGTAGGCGGGTTTATTTTTTAACCATTTTTTCTATTCGTAAACATTTTTTATTAATCAAACTAATAATTATGTAAAATATTAAAATTGCTACTTTATTAGATTTACTCAAATTTATTTATTTTGTAATTGGTCAATTATATTATCAGGTATGTAAGTTTGTTAATTTATATATTTTGTAATTGTCAATGTTCTAATTTTAATTCTATAATTATGGCCCTCATTATGATGGCGGGGGGCCCGCCACCAACAGCCTGTCAGTGGCGGGCCCTCTGCCATCGGAATGAGGTTTTCCGCCCCCACAGATAACTATGGCGGGCGGACAGGTGGCGGTCGGAAAGACCGACCGCCGCGGCCCGACAGGCGGTCTTTCTCCGACCGCCTGTCGGACCTCCACAGAAGGCCACCATTGCGATGGTGCCAGCAAAGCACCGTCGTAGGAATTATAATAACCCTCTGCGGCGGTCAACCCACCACAAAACGGCTGGCAAACACAATCCCTGGGGCTGGGGAAAGGGAACTGGGGAGCACCTGTGGTGCACCCCTACGCTCCCTGCACCATGTGGCAGGCACCGCATGGTGGCTGCCACGTAGTGCAGGGATATGCAAGTGCCTCTTTTTTTGCATTGTGGCGGGAGCTGCTGACTGCACCCCACCGCAACGCAAATAATAGGGCCTGCGACCACCGCAGTGGCGGTCGTATCGTAATGCGGTTGGTGGGTAGGCTGCCTCGTAGGCGGCGGTCCCACTAACGCAACAATGGCAGTCGGCCGAAAGTCCGACTGCCATCGTAATGACCCCCAATGTTATTAATTGTTTAAAGTATTTGGATTGTAAGGGAGTAGGGTGGGAAATGCTTTTGACTGTAAATGTATTATATTTGTTTTCAACACTGTTCCTACTGTTGCTTAAATTAGAGTGGGAATAATAAATTTGACCCTCCAAAGTTCAATGCTTTCCCTTTGTAGCTTAGGTTGGAGTGGAACTATATCCTTTTAAAGTGGAATCGTTTTCTTAATGTTTTTAGGTTGAAGAGGAAGAAGTAAGTTTTATTTGACAAAATGTTTTTTTAGGTGAATTTGAATTGTTAATTTTGTTTTGTTTATGTTTTTGGTTTGCTTTTTATTTCAATGGAATATAACTGGGTTTTGTATATTTAATTACATTTTTATGTTGGTTAATTTAGATGTAGCATTTAAAGTAGTGTTCCCTTTTTGTTTGAGGTATATTTATTGTTGATAAATTGTAGTTTCTTTGTATTATTTTTTTATTTTGCTTATGTTTTTAATCGTTGTTCTGTAGTTGTTGAGTTTTTTTAGAGATTTATTTTGCAGTGTAGTTTTATTGTAATTTAATAAATTTTATTTTATTTAGTACGTTTTGTGAGTAATATTAATTTTAGTAATGTGTTTGTAAAATTTAATTTAATAAATTAGTTATATTGATTAATATTTTTTCAATATTTTATTCGAAATGTATACATGTTGTGTAATTATTCTTGTTTAGATTTTATTAGTATTTGCTTTAATTTTTGTATAAAAAATAATGTTATTTAGTCATGTATTGTTTATTGTAATTTAATATATTTACTAACATTTACATTTAAGTGTATCTTTTTTTAAATATGTTACTTTTTTGTTGCTATGTATAGATAATGTAATTGTTTAAAAAAGTGTTATATTTTAAAGCTAGTAGGTACTGCCTACTTTCTGTATCCTTGCCCATATTATAGGAGGGACGTTAAAGAGCAACTGGAACAGCCTATAACTAGGAAAGGCACTGGGCCCAGACAAGTACATGACCAGTTTTAATAAAGCATTTACCTCACAACTGCTGGTAACCCTCTTGGAATTGTTTAACACCTTTAAGTGAAAACACATTTTTAATACGTGTTGAACTCTCCTATTCTTGATTTGTTTCCTTCCCTGTTCCCTGTTGCACAACAATAGTGTGCAGGCAAGATTATTACCTACATTTTGGAAGGGGTTCCCTTCTTCATCTAAGTTGACTTGGTCTAGTTTTATGACCGGCTACGGCTATTTAAACATGGACGCTGCCCATCAATATTTTAATGTCTGTTAAGCTGTCCTTGCCAGGGATTTTTCGATGCTTTACTTTAGGATAGTGTATGTTAGGAATGAATACTGGAGATGGATTGTTTTTCTAAACTGTTAATTAACTGTTAATCCGCACATCGAACATGCGCTAATGGCGCACTAAATGCACACCAAAGGCAAGGCTGTCTGCGTCCATCCTTGCCTAGACTGGGCCCAGTGGCAGGAACCCTAGCTCTCCAGAATTTGAGTTTTTTAAGTTATTTGTATATTAATTTTAGTTTGTTCTGTTTTTAGAAGTAGTGTTATTGTTTTGGTAATATTTTTAAAGTGTTGTTTTGGAGTTCATTTACTTTTTTTAACATTATTGATGGATTTCTGGGTTTGTAGGCGGGTTTATTTTTTAACCATTTTTTCTATTCGTAAACATTTTTTATTAATCAAACTAATAATTATGTAAAATATTAAAATTGCTACTTTATTAAATTTACTCAAATTTATTTATTTTGTAATTGGTCAATTATATTATCAGGTATGTAAGTTTGTTAATTTATATATTTTGTAATTGTCAATGTTCTAATTTTAATTCTATAATTATGGCCCTCATTATGATGGCGGGGGGCCCGCCACCAAAGCCTGTCAGTGGCGGGCCCTCTGCCATCGGAATGAGGTTTTCCGCCCCCACAGATAACTATGGCGGGCGGACAGGTGGCGGTCGGAAAGACCGACCGCCGCGGCCCGACAGGCGGTCTTTCTCCGACCGCCTGTCGGACCTCCACAGAAGGCCACCATTGTGATGGTGCCAGCAAAGCACCGTCGTAGGAATTATAATAACCCTCTGCGGCGGTCAACCCACCACAAAACGGCTGGCAAACACAATCCCTGGGGCTGGGGAAAGGGAACTGGGGAGCACCTGTGGTGCACCCCTACGCTCCCTGCACCATGTGGCAGGCACCGCATGGTGCCTGCCACGTAGTGCAGGGATATGCAAGTGCCTCTTTTTTTGCATTGTGGCGGGAGCTGCTGACTGCACCCCACCGCAACGCAAATAATAGGGCCTGCGACCACCGCAGTGGCGGTCGTATCGTAATGCGGTTGGTGGGTAGGCTGCCTCGTAGGCGGCGGTCCCACTAACGCAACAATGGCAGTCGGCCGAAAGTCCGACTGCCATCGTAATGACCCCCAATGTTATTAATTGTTTAAAGTATTTGGATTGTAAGGGAGTAGGGTGGGAAATGCTTTTGACTGTAAATGTATTATATTTGTTTTCAACACTGTTCCTACTGTTGCTTAAATTAGAGTGGGAATAATAAATTTGACCCTCCAAAGTTCAATGCTTTCCCTTTGTAGCTTAGGTTGGAGTGGAACTATATCCTTTTAAAGTGGAATCGTTTTCTTAATGTTTTTAGGTTGAAGAGGAAGAAGTAAGTTTTATTTGACAAAATGTTTTTTTAGGTGAATTTGAATTGTTAATTTTGTTTTGTTTATGTTTTTGGTTTGCTTTTTATTTCAATGGAATATAACTGGGTTTTGTATATTTAATTACATTTTTATGTTGGTTAATTTAGATGTAGCATTTAAAGTAGTGTTCCCTTTTTGTTTGAGGTATATTTATTGTTGATAAATTGTAGTTTCTTTGTATTATTTTTTTATTTTGCTTATGTTTTTAATCGTTGTTCTGTAGTTGTTGAGTTTTTTTAGAGATTTATTTTGCAGTGTAGTTTTATTGTAATTTAATAAATTTTATTTTATTTAGTACGTTTTGTGAGTAATATTAATTTTAGTAATGTGTTTGTAAAATTTAATTTAATAAATTAGTTATATTGATTAATATTTTTTCAATATTTTATTCGAAATGTATACATGTTGTGTAATTATTCTTGTTTAGATTTTATTAGTATTTGCTTTAATTTTTGTATAAAAAATAATGTTATTTAGTCATGTATTGTTTATTGTAATTTAATATATTTACTAACATTTACATTTAAGTGTATCTTTTTTTAAATATGTTACTTTTTTGTTGCTATGTATAGATAACGTAATTGTTTAAAAAAGTGTTATATTTTAAAGCTAGTAGGTACTGCCTACTTTCTGTATCCTTGCCCATATTATAGGAGGGACGTTAAAGAGCAACTGGAACAGCCTATAACTAGGAAAGGCACTGGGCCCAGACAAGTACATGACCAGTTTTAATAAAGCATTTACCTCACAACTGCTGGTAACCCTCTTGGAATTGTTTAACACCTTTAAGTGAAAACACATTTTTAATACGTGTTGAACTCTCCTATTCTTGATTTGTTTCCTTCCCTGTTCCCTGTTGCACAACAATAGTGTGCAGGCAAGATTATTACCTACATTTTGGAAGGGGTTCCCTTCTTCATCTAAGTTGACTTGGTCTAGTTTTATGACCGGCTACGGCTATTTAAACATGGACGCTGCCCATCAATATTTTAATGTCTGTTAAGCTGTCCTTGCCAGGGATTTTTCGATGCTTTACTTTAGGATAGTGTATGTTAGGAATGAATACTGGAGATGGATTGTTTTTCTAAACTGTTAATTAACTGTTAATCCGCACATCGAACATGCGCTAATGGCGCACTAAATGCACACCAAAGGCAAGGCTGTCTGCGTCCATCCTTGCCTAGACTGGGCCCAGTGGCAGGAACCCTAGCTCTCCAGAATTTGAGTTTTTTAAGTTATTTGTATATTAATTTTAGTTTGTTCTGTTTTTAGAAGTAGTGTTATTGTTTTGGTAATATTTTTAAAGTGTTGTTTTGGAGTTCATTTACTTTTTTTAACATTATTGATGGATTTCTGGGTTTGTAGGCGGGTTTATTTTTTAACCATTTTTTCTATTCGTAAACATTTTTTATTAATCAAACTAATAATTATGTAAAATATTAAAATTGCTACTTTATTAAATTTACTCAAATTTATTTATTTTGTAATTGGTCAATTATATTATCAGGTATGTAAGTTTGTTAATTTATATATTTTGTAATTGTCAATGTTCTAATTTTAATTCTATAATTATGGCCCTCATTATGATGGCGGGGGGCCCGCCACCAAAGCCTGTCAGTGGCGGGCCCTCTGCCATCGGAATGAGGTTTTCCGCCCCCACAGATAACTATGGCGGGCGGACAGGTGGCGGTCGGAAAGACCGACCGCCGCGGCCCGACAGGCGGTCTTTCTCCGACCGCCTGTCGGACCTCCACAGAAGGCCACCATTGTGATGGTGCCAGCAAAGCACCGTCGTAGGAATTATAATAACCCTCTGCGGCGGTCAACCCACCACAAAACGGCTGGCAAACACAATCCCTGGGGCTGGGGAAAGGGAACTGGGGAGCACCTGTGGTGCACCCCTACGCTCCCTGCACCATGTGGCAGGCACCGCATGGTGCCTGCCACGTAGTGCAGGGATATGCAAGTGCCTCTTTTTTTGCATTGTGGCGGGAGCTGCTGACTGCACCCCACCGCAACGCAAATAATAGGGCCTGCGACCACCGCAGTGGCGGTCGTATCGTAATGCGGTTGGTGGGTAGGCTGCCTCGTAGGCGGCGGTCCCACTAACGCAACAATGGCAGTCGGCCGAAAGTCCGACTGCCATCGTAATGACCCCCAATGTTATTAATTGTTTAAAGTATTTGGATTGTAAGGGAGTAGGGTGGGAAATGCTTTTGACTGTAAATGTATTATATTTGTTTTCAACACTGTTCCTACTGTTGCTTAAATTAGAGTGGGAATAATAAATTTGACCCTCCAAAGTTCAATGCTTTCCCTTTGTAGCTTAGGTTGGAGTGGAACTATATCCTTTTAAAGTGGAATCGTTTTCTTAATGTTTTTAGGTTGAAGAGGAAGAAGTAAGTTTTATTTGACAAAATGTTTTTTTAGGTGAATTTGAATTGTTAATTTTGTTTTGTTTATGTTTTTGGTTTGCTTTTTATTTCAATGGAATATAACTGGGTTTTGTATATTTAATTACATTTTTATGTTGGTTAATTTAGATGTAGCATTTAAAGTAGTGTTCCCTTTTTGTTTGAGGTATATTTATTGTTGATAAATTGTAGTTTCTTTGTATTATTTTTTTATTTTGCTTATGTTTTTAATCGTTGTTCTGTAGTTGTTGAGTTTTTTTAGAGATTTATTTTGCAGTGTAGTTTTATTGTAATTTAATAAATTTTATTTTATTTAGTACGTTTTGTGAGTAATATTAATTTTAGTAATGTGTTTGTAAAATTTAATTTAATAAATTAGTTATATTGATTAATATTTTTTCAATATTTTATTCGAAATGTATACATGTTGTGTAATTATTCTTGTTTAGATTTTATTAGTATTTGCTTTAATTTTTGTATAAAAAATAATGTTATTTAGTCATGTATTGTTTATTGTAATTTAATATATTTACTAACATTTACATTTAAGTGTATCTTTTTTTAAATATGTTACTTTTTTGTTGCTATGTATAGATAACGTAATTGTTTAAAAAAGTGTTATATTTTAAAGCTAGTAGGTACTGCCTACTTTCTGTATCCTTGCCCATATTATAGGAGGGACGTTAAAGAGCAACTGGAACAGCCTATAACTAGGAAAGGCACTGGGCCCAGACAAGTACATGACCAGTTTTAATAAAGCATTTACCTCACAACTGCTGGTAACCCTCTTGGAATTGTTTAACACCTTTAAGTGAAAACACATTTTTAATACGTGTTGAACTCTCCTATTCTTGATTTGTTTCCTTCCCTGTTCCCTGTTGCACAACAATAGTGTGCAGGCAAGATTATTACCTACATTTTGGAAGGGGTTCCCTTCTTCATCTAAGTTGACTTGGTCTAGTTTTATGACCGGCTACGGCTATTTAAACATGGACGCTGCCCATCAATATTTTAATGTCTGTTAAGCTGTCCTTGCCAGGGATTTTTCGATGCTTTACTTTAGGATAGTGTATGTTAGGAATGAATACTGGAGATGGATTGTTTTTCTAAACTGTTAATTAACTGTTAATCCGCACATCGAACATGCGCTAATGGCGCACTAAATGCACACCAAAGGCAAGGCTGTCTGCGTCCATCCTTGCCTAGACTGGGCCCAGTGGCAGGAACCCTAGCTCTCCAGAATTTGAGTTTTTTAAGTTATTTGTATATTAATTTTAGTTTGTTCTGTTTTTAGAAGTAGTGTTATTGTTTTGGTAATATTTTTAAAGTGTTGTTTTGGAGTTCATTTACTTTTTTTAACATTATTGATGGATTTCTGGGTTTGTAGGCGGGTTTATTTTTTAACCATTTTTTCTATTCGTAAACATTTTTTATTAATCAAACTAATAATTATGTAAAATATTAAAATTGCTACTTTATTAAATTTACTCAAATTTATTTATTTTGTAATTGGTCAATTATATTATCAGGTATGTAAGTTTGTTAATTTATATATTTTGTAATTGTCAATGTTCTAATTTTAATTCTATAATTATGGCCCTCATTATGATGGCGGGGGGCCCGCCACCAAAGCCTGTCAGTGGCGGGCCCTCTGCCATCGGAATGAGGTTTTCCGCCCCCACAGATAACTATGGCGGGCGGACAGGTGGCGGTCGGAAAGACCGACCGCCGCGGCCCGACAGGCGGTCTTTCTCCGACCGCCTGTCGGACCTCCACAGAAGGCCACCATTGTGATGGTGCCAGCAAAGCACCGTCGTAGGAATTATAATAACCCTCTGCGGCGGTCAACCCACCACAAAACGGCTGGCAAACACAATCCCTGGGGCTGGGGAAAGGGAACTGGGGAGCACCTGTGGTGCACCCCTACGCTCCCTGCACCATGTGGCAGGCACCGCATGGTGCCTGCCACGTAGTGCAGGGATATGCAAGTGCCTCTTTTTTTGCATTGTGGCGGGAGCTGCTGACTGCACCCCACCGCAACGCAAATAATAGGGCCTGCGACCACCGCAGTGGCGGTCGTATCGTAATGCGGTTGGTGGGTAGGCTGCCTCGTAGGCGGCGGTCCCACTAACGCAACAATGGCAGTCGGCCGAAAGTCCGACTGCCATCGTAATGACCCCCAATGTTATTAATTGTTTAAAGTATTTGGATTGTAAGGGAGTAGGGTGGGAAATGCTTTTGACTGTAAATGTATTCTATTTGTTTTCAACACTGTTCCTACTGTTGCTTAAATTAGAGTGGGAATAATAAATTTGACCCTCCAAAGTTCAATGCTTTCCCTTTGTAGCTTAGGTTGGAGTGGAACTATATCCTTTTAAAGTGGAATCGTTTTCTTAATGTTTTTAGGTTGAAGAGGAAGAAGTAAGTTTTATTTGACAAAATGTTTTTTTAGGTGAATTTGAATTGTTAATTTTGTTTTGTTTATGTTTTTGGTTTGCTTTTTATTTCAATGGAATATAACTGGGTTTTGTATATTTAATTACATTTTTATGTTGGTTAATTTAGATGTAGCATTTAAAGTAGTGTTCCCTTTTTGTTTGAGGTATATTTATTGTTGATAAATTGTAGTTTCTTTGTATTATTTTTTTATTTTGCTTATGTTTTTAATCGTTGTTCTGTAGTTGTTGAGTTTTTTTAGAGATTTATTTTGCAGTGTAGTTTTATTGTAATTTAATAAATTTTATTTTATTTAGTACGTTTTGTGAGTAATATTAATTTTAGTAATGTGTTTGTAAAATTTAATTTAATAAATTAGTTATATTGATTAATATTTTTTCAATATTTTATTCGAAATGTATACATGTTGTGTAATTATTCTTGTTTAGATTTTATTAGTATTTGCTTTAATTTTTGTATAAAATAATTAATGTTATTTAGTCATGTATTGTTTATTGTAATTTAATATATTTACTAACATTTACATTTAAGTGTATCTTTTTTTAAATATGTTACTTTTTTGTTGCTATGTATAGATAACGTAATTGTTTAAAAAAGTGTTATATTTTAAAGCTAGTAGGTACTGCCTACTTTCTGTATCCTTGCCCATATTATAGGAGGGACGTTAAAGAGCAACTGGAACAGCCTATAACTAGGAAAGGCACTGGGCCCAGACAAGTACATGACCAGTTTTAATAAAGCATTTACCTCACAACTGCTGGTAACCCTCTTGGAATTGTTTAACACCTTTAAGTGAAAACACATTTTTAATACGTGTTGAACTCTCCTATTCTTGATTTGTTTCCTTCCCTGTTCCCTGTTGCACAACAATAGTGTGCAGGCAAGATTATTACCTACATTTTGGAAGGGGTTCCCTTCTTCATCTAAGTTGACTTGGTCTAGTTTTATGACCGGCTACGGCTATTTAAACATGGACGCTGCCCATCAATATTTTAATGTCTGTTAAGCTGTCCTTGCCAGGGATTTTTCGATGCTTTACTTTAGGATAGTGTATGTTAGGAATGAATACTGGAGATGGATTGTTTTTCTAAACTGTTAATTAACTGTTAATCCGCACATCGAACATGCGCTAATGGCGCACTAAATGCACACCAAAGGCAAGGCTGTCTGCGTCCATCCTTGCCTAGACTGGGCCCAGTGGCAGGAACCCTAGCTCTCCAGAATTTGAGTTTTTTAAGTTATTTGTATATTAATTTTAGTTTGTTCTGTTTTTAGAAGTAGTGTTATTGTTTTGGTAATATTTTTAAAGTGTTGTTTTGGAGTTCATTTACTTTTTTTAACATTATTGATGGATTTCTGGGTTTGTAGGCGGGTTTATTTTTTAACCATTTTTTCTATTCGTAAACATTTTTTATTAATCAAACTAATAATTATGTAAAATATTAAAATTGCTACTTTATTAAATTTACTCAAATTTATTTATTTTGTAATTGGTCAATTATATTATCAGGTATGTAAGTTTGTTAATTTATATATTTTGTAATTGTCAATGTTCTAATTTTAATTCTATAATTATGGCCCTCATTATGATGGCGGGGGGCCCGCCACCAAAGCCTGTCAGTGGCGGGCCCTCTGCCATCGGAATGAGGTTTTCCGCCCCCACAGATAACTATGGCGGGCGGACAGGTGGCGGTCGGAAAGACCGACCGCCGCGGCCCGACAGGCGGTCTTTCTCCGACCGCCTGTCGGACCTCCACAGAAGGCCACCATTGTGATGGTGCCAGCAAAGCACCGTCGTAGGAATTATAATAACCCTCTGCGGCGGTCAACCCACCACAAAACGGCTGGCAAACACAATCCCTGGGGCTGGGGAAAGGGAACTGGGGAGCACCTGTGGTGCACCCCTACGCTCCCTGCACCATGTGGCAGGCACCGCATGGTGCCTGCCACGTAGTGCAGGGATATGCAAGTGCCTCTTTTTTTGCATTGTGGCGGGAGCTGCTGACTGCACCCCACCGCAACGCAAATAATAGGGCCTGCGACCACCGCAGTGGCGGTCGTATCGTAATGCGGTTGGTGGGTAGGCTGCCTCGTAGGCGGCGGTCCCACTAACGCAACAATGGCAGTCGGCCGAAAGTCCGACTGCCATCGTAATGACCCCCAATGTTATTAATTGTTTAAAGTATTTGGATTGTAAGGGAGTAGGGTGGGAAATGCTTTTGACTGTAAATGTATTATATTTGTTTTCAACACTGTTCCTACTGTTGCTTAAATTAGAGTGGGAATAATAAATCTGACCCTCCAAAGTTCAATGCTTTCCCTTTGTAGCTTAGGTTGGAGTGGAACTATATCCTTTTAAAGTGGAATCGTTTTCTTAATGTTTTTAGGTTGAAGAGGAAGAAGTAAGTTTTATTTGACAAAATGTTTTTTTAGGTGAATTTGAATTGTTAATTTTGTTTTGTTTATGTTTTTGGTTTGCTTTTTATTTCAATGGAATATAACTGGGTTTTGTATATTTAATTACATTTTTATGTTGGTTAATTTAGATGTAGCATTTAAAGTAGTGTTCCCTTTTTGTTTGAGGTATATTTATTGTTGATAAATTGTAGTTTCTTTGTATTATTTTTTTATTTTGCTTATGTTTTTAATCGTTGTTCTGTAGTTGTTGAGTTTTTTTAGAGATTTATTTTGCAGTGTAGTTTTATTGTAATTTAATAAATTTTATTTTATTTAGTACGTTTTGTGAGTAATATTAATTTTAGTAATGTGTTTGTAAAATTTAATTTAATAAATTAGTTATATTGATTAATATTTTTTCAATATTTTATTCGAAATGTATACATGTTGTGTAATTATTCTTGTTTAGATTTTATTAGTATTTGCTTTAATTTTTGTATAAAATAATTAATGTTATTTAGTCATGTATTGTTTATTGTAATTTAATATATTTACTAACATTTACATTTAAGTGTATCTTTTTTTAAATATGTTACTTTTTTGTTGCTATGTATAGATAACGTAATTGTTTAAAAAAGTGTTATATTTTAAAGCTAGAAGGTACTGCCTACTTTCTGTATCCTTGCCCATATTATAGGAGGGACGTTAAAGAGCAACTGGAACAGCCTATAACTAGGAAAGGCACTGGGCCCAGACAAGTACATGACCAGTTTTAATAAAGCATTTACCTCACAACTGCTGGTAACCCTCTTGGAATTGTTTAACACCTTTAAGTGAAAACACATTTTTAATACGTGTTGAACTCTCCTATTCTTGATTTGTTTCCTTCCCTGTTCCCTGTTGCACAACAATAGTGTGCAGGCAAGATTATTACCTACATTTTGGAAGGGGTTCCCTTCTTCATCTAAGTTGACTTGGTCTAGTTTTATGACCGGCTACGGCTATTTAAACATGGACGCTGCCCATCAATATTTTAATGTCTGTTAAGCTGTCCTTGCCAGGGATTTTTCGATGCTTTACTTTAGGATAGTGTATGTTAGGAATGAATACTGGAGATGGATTGTTTTTCTAAACTGTTAATTAACTGTTAATCCGCACATCGAACATGCGCTAATGGCGCACTAAATGCACACCAAAGGCAAGGCTGTCTGCGTCCATCCTTGCCTAGACTGGGCCCAGTGGCAGGAACCCTAGCTCTCCAGAATTTGAGGTATGGTGGCATTTTATTCTAGTCTTACAATGAGCCTCGCCCATACCTTTGGTATTCCCATGCACCGCCATGGGAAAGTCAAAGGCAGTGCCTGCACGACATGGACTGCTCACAGGGGGAGATGGGCACAACATGTGCCCCCCCTGCATACACCCCATGGGCCAGTGGCAACAGGGCCCCCTTAGTTTTCTCTCTGCCACAGTTTTCATGGAGGAGGAACCGCCATAAAAACCGTGGTGAGAGGAAACTTGTAATATACTTGGGGGGGCGGGGGGGTCATGGTGGTCCCACTATGCATATTGTGGCTTCACGACTGCCGTTACACCGCCAGGGATCTCTGATCCCTGGTAGTTGCTGCAGTGCAATGGCGGTCCAACTGTCCAACTTGCTATGGGGTGGTCAGACTGCCGGTGATTGGACCGCTATTGCAGCGACACCGTAAGACTCATATTCAGGCCCTAAGTGTAAAGATAATAGTACTATTATATGAAATTGTTTACTTTTAAATGCCAGATCCCTGGCCGAACACCACTCTGAAATTCTTGAACTGACTTTGCAATACATACTTAACTGTGTTTTCTAACAGAAACAAAAGCTCTTCACCAGCAATCTCATTTGCTGGGCTGCCAGTCTATCGGATACAATTTTTGAATAGACATAAAAGACATGTTGAGGTTTAAAAGTATGCATTTATAAAGACAAACTACTTATCTCACATAGTGATACCCCTAATCTCTCTTGTACTGAAATTCTCAGCATATCCATCAGAATTAACCCTCATGTTTCCTTCACATTTGGTTTAGTCGACTTAGTCCAATTTGATTCCTTCATTTTTCAACTTGCAACATCTTGGCTATTAAATTATAACACACTTCCCCACCTGAGGTATTTTAATTTACATCTGGAAGATCTCTTAGATAAAGATGAGTATAATGTTCATCATCCTCACTCAGGTCTTAATCTTGAAATTCTGGATATGGGTCCTACATACCGAGCAGGGAACACTTTAGATGCCGTGGTGAGTATGCCAACATGGCTACGGCTAAGGAAATGTATCCCACTCCCTTGGTCAGACCATCACTTGATTTGTTTCAGAGCTATGGGAATGCTGTTAAACCTATCAAAGTTGATAAGAGATCAATATCTTCTAGGCCTTGGAAAAACCTAAATAAGGCGTCATGCACATTGGAACCCTGACTTGGTGAATAATGATCCCGCCCATAAAACTTACCAAATTAACAACGGGGGGAGTGTTTCTTTGGACAAAGTTATCCCTACGAAAATGGTTAGGCCCAAGAGGGAAAGGCCTTCTGCCCCTTGGCATAACACTCAGGTACCGTCCTTGAGGAGGACTTCTAAAAATCTGTAATGAAAATGGAGGAAGAACTATTCAATGGAAGACAAATCCCAATATAAAATATTACAAAAAATCTCAGGTCAGCAAAAGCCATGTTCGCCCAGGACCAAATCCTAATATCACAAAACCCCACAAGAGAAATGTTCAAATTATATAAACATGTGGCCTGCCCAGAGGTTGTGAGTAAAGACATTGAACAGTTACAAAATCTTTTTGACAGCTTATCTAGCTTTTTTTTTTCTAGCTTTTTGTAGAGAAAATCAATAAATTGGTTGATTCTCTGTCCCATATTTCAACAAATGGGCGTGGCTTGAGCGCCGATGGGAGAGGCGGCGTGAGCTGGGAGTTCTGTGCCCGATCCCTCAAAACATCCTGCTAAAACCGAACCAGGTTGCAAAAATTACCGCTTCCAATATCGGAGAGGTGGGGGGAGAGGACCCGACCGACCTCGGAGCACCCGGAGTCCCCTGCGGCCCCAGGCGCGAGCTGCGAGACTAGAGCGGCTCCGTGAGAAGTGACAAGATGGCTCGGAGAGGCGCGAGTAAAACATACCGCGACTCGGGAACCTCCTGTACATTCAGCGCTGGGGTATAATAAATGCGCAAGGCCCTGGGGAACCCACCCTGCTGCGATTGTGGAGGAGAAGGCAGGCAAATCGAACCGAGCGCCTTAACACCCGGAGTGTCTTACAGCCTGAAAGAGAAAGCTAAAATGGCGGACGGAGGGCTGTCCTACGCCTGGGACGCGACCTGGTGAAGACACGGACCAGGGACCCTGCCATCAGCAGATTGCGCAGGGAAGCGAACACAGCGGAGCTGACTCTACGAGCGTTAGCAAGGAGGTGGAGAACCGATAAGCGGAGGAGCACCTGGAGGTCGGCCAGCACAGCGCTGAGATCGCAGACCTGGAAAGGGGACAACCAAGTCGCCCAGGATCCCTGAGGGTTTGGCGGCGGAGGAAAGACGAGCGGAGCCCAACGAGCTGACAGGGGAGATGAACCGCCAGCAGCAGTGCCCGATAGCAGAGCCCGGTAAGTGTGGTGCAGTGTGCCTAGTCCCTGTACTGCGGAGGTGGGAGCGGGAGACAGGAACACAACACTGCATGGGCGAGGGCTGGGTGTGAGGACGACCGCGACAGGCTGAGGGAGCGGATTCAGGAAAAACACGAGGAAGGGAAACTGAGGGGCCTAAAAACAGATCCCGCATACAATTCGACTGAGGGAGATAGGTGGACACCCCAGGGCCTGTGAGATACGTGCAGAGCAAGTTACAGCGCCTAGTGGAGGACAGAGAATCTGGAGGCATGAAGAAAGGGCCCGGGGGCATGATGTGAAGAGCGAGCGCTGAGGAGGACCGAACAGGGAGTGCTACCATCTGGGTTGAGAGAAAGCCTGAGGGGCGGACACTGAGCTGTAAACAGATGCACGGCTAGGCGGATGAAGCAATAGAGCCCGTGATACTGGGAGAAAGAAGAAACAGGAGATAACTAGTGGTAGGGGCCTTGCGGGCATTGACTGCAGGACCTCCATGCGGCAGTGGTGAGATACCTGGGAGATAAAGCAGCAAGGATTGGAAGCCGTGTGACACCCACGGATGGAACTTTAAGAGATCTTGCACACATGACCAGGGTTATCAATATTAACCAGGTGGTCAGGCTAGGCAGCGGGAATCAGTGGCCCCTTGCACAACGCAGCATAGCTATACAGAATAGAGTGACAACCGCTTGTGGGATATGAAACCGAAAAACAGAAAAGAAGAGGCCACGGGGCAGGACGAACCTCGTGGAGTAGAGCGAGGGTCCGAGGAAGCGATGTCGGACATAGGGCTCCGTCAATATCTCGATAAGATCCTGGAAGCCATAGCGGCAACGAAAGAAGCCCTACAACAGGACATTGCAAAGGTTGCAACTGGACTGGGGCTCCTGCGGGCAGACCACTCGAAGCTGGTGGATAGAGGGAAAGTGAACGAAATGGCCCTTCAAGACCTGACGCCGGCCCAGGCGGCTATGCAACTCAAACTAGGGAATGCTCTGGAACCGATAGCGACATTGGAAAAGAGGGCAGAAGATTCCGAAAGTAGAAATCGACGCAACAACATACGTGTGGTGGGCCTACCCGAAAAAACAGAAGGAGCCGATATGATTGCTTACTTGGAGAACTGGCTCAAATCAGAGGTTGCCCCGGAAGGACTGTCTTCCTACTTTACGCTTGAGAGAGCGCATAGGGTCCCAGCTCGGCCGCCGCTGCCTGGCCGTCCACCTAGACCGGTGGTGGCCAAGTTACTCCACTACAAAGATAGAGATATGCTGATTCAAAGAGCACGTATAGCAGGGCCCTTCACAGTCGGAAATAGTAAAGTCACAATATTCCCAGATTACACGCAAGAGATTCAGAGACGCAGGGCTTCTTATCTGGCAGTTAAGAAGGAACTCAGAGAGGAAGGGATCCAGTATTCATTGATCTTCCCGGCAAAGTTAAGAGTTATTGTGGATGGCACGACGCAGTTCCTTTTTACACCTGAGGAAGCATGGACATGGCTTGAAACGTACAGAGCGGGCACAGATCGTAAAGGCCGACAACAATCCGAACCACCTACAACATCCCAGATGCGTAAATCCCAACGGATACGGATAATGAAACAAGAACCTGTGGAAACAGCAGTTAACTCAAATAGCTGCGGACAGACAGGGGGCATTGACGGCGACAGCAGAAATAACTGGATCGCAGAGGACTGAATCGGCGGTGGGAACGGAGTCCGAAGAAGATAAGTTGAGATCGGACACTAAATTCTCAGAAACGGATAACAACAGGGGTCCAACAGTTACGCCCAGAACAGCGGAAGGCATGCTGGATGAATGACCTACCCGAGCGAACGCTGGCAGCTGACAAGCCAACTTGGACTTGTTAAACATGTAATTGTGCCTGGGGGTGGCAGGGGGTAGGGCAAATGCGGCGAGCTGCCATAGGGGATCAAGGGCGGCGGGGCGTGAGCCGAGTGCCCCGGCTGTCGGAACCAAGTTACCCCTCAATTGCCCTTAAGGCAACCTGTAGTGGCTACTACAGGACATAGTTGTGAGAATTGTTGTAAAGTTTGGATGTGGGCTGATAGCTTGATATTAGGTCCTGTTCTGGGGGGGAGGGATGAGGGAGTTGAATGGGGTGTTCATGCATGGGGAAGGAACGGTGGTGTGGGCGAACATAACACGAGAGGTATGAAGCTGGGAAGTAACCACAATGGGAGCATTACCTGAATTGTGATGTATCACATGGAACGTAAGGGGTTTGAACACAATGACAAGGCGCCACAAGGTTCATGCGTATCTAGTGAGGAGGGGGATCCATATAGCCCTACTACAAGAGACACATCTCACCAGAGCAGAGGGTCAGGCGCTGCAGCGTAGGTGGTGGGGACAAGTTTTTAGCACAGCATACTCGGCATTCGCTAGGGGAGTGCTAATCGGGGTGAGAGCGGGTGTCCCTTTCCAGGCCACAAGCCGCGTCTTAGATCCAGAGGGTAGATATGTAGCGGTGGAGAGAAGGCTGTACGTTAGAGACATCGTACTATGTAGTGTGTATGCCCCGAATGTCGACCAGGTACACTTTTTGGACCAACTATCGGGCGCATTGGCGCACTATTTGACTGGTCCTGCAATAGTGGGGGGGCGATTTTAATGCAATAACGGACATAGAACTGGACAGGTCACATCCTCCACTAGCCAACTCCCCAGTTAGGAGATTAGCCAAAAGCAGATTAGACTGGCAGGACAGATGGGGGTTAATAGATACATGGCGCAAACAACATCCCAGAGACAGATTATTCATTCTTTCGTCAATACATGAGCTTCATGTCAAGATAGACGCAATTCTGTGCTCTCACTTGATTGCTCATGTGGCTGCACATTCTGAATACCTCACAAGAACTGTATCTGATCACAACCCCGCAGTTGCTGTCGATTAATTGGCTGCGTGCCCAGTCAACCATCCCTACGTGGTGGCTCCGCCCCGAAACACTGGAAGACCAAGTCTTTCGTACAGAAGTACAAGAGGGCATCGAACATTACTTTGAAGAAAACCAGGGAACGGCTTCTACCAGAGAGGTCGAATGGGACGCCTTTAAAGTCGACATAAGGGGGCTCTGCATCAGTAAATATTCAGGAGCCAGGAAAGTGGTGCTTACTGATGTGACGAAAGCAGAGGATAAACTGAGGGAAATAGAAAGGCGACGGCCAGAACAGCCGACGCTGCAAGACCAGCTACTAGATGCTAAAGAAAAGGTAGCGGTTAAAGTTGAGCAGTTGAGAAGCTTTGACCATAAGGGTTATATGGCGAGAGTACATACAGAAGAATAAAGTGGGAACGCTGTTGGCACGCCTAGCAAACCCAGTGCCGAAGGGTGGCCCGATCACAAGAATAGAAACTGACACAGGGGTTATGGTTTATTCACAAGCAGAGATGCTTTCTCGGTTTTCGAGTTACTATGAATCTCTGTATAAGAGTACGTTAGAGGCAGAGGACATGGACATAGAGGATTATCTGGCAGAGACACTGCTCCCACAGTTAGAAGAAGAGCAGGCAAAACTACTAGGACAGGACATAACACTAGCTGAAATCGCGGTGCAGTTAAACACATGGCCCGGAATAAAACTCCGGGAGTAGATGGTTTACCCGTAGAATTCTACGCACAATATATAGACATTTTGGCACCCCGCTTATTGGAGGTCTACACAGAGGCCGGGGAGCTAGGCTACCTGCCACTGTCAATGCGAGAGGCGCTGATTATCCCTCTACTAAAACCAGAGCGGGCAGATGCGGATGTGACCTCTTACAGGCCATTGTCCATGCTGACAGTAGACTATAAGATTCTAAGTCGGATATTGGCGACCCGACTCCTGCCATACATGACTACGCTGGTGCACGCAGACCAGGCGGGGTTCATTCCAACTAGGAACACTGCTTCGAACATAAGAAGATTATTACGGGTTATCGGTGAGGGCCAACATGACTCGCGCTCACCAGCGGTCCTCTCTGTAGACATAGAGAAAGCGTTTGACAGCTTGGAATGGGCATTCCTACACAAGACGCTGGAACGGTTCGGACTGGGTGAACGATTTGGAAACTGGACGAGAGTGTTGTATTCCTCGGCGACGGCCAGGGTACGACTAGGGGAGGTAATATCCACCCAATATCCTGTTCTGAGGGGGACGAGGCAGGGATGCTCATTATCTCCACTGCTATTTGCAGTGGCGATAGAGCCCCTTGCGGTCCGAGCACGATCAGGACAAAGTTACCAGGGGTTGAGGTTCAATGGCATACCGCAGTATATCTCTTTATACGCGGATGACTTGCTCCTCTTCTTGGAGAACACTGTGGAGGCATTGCGAGGAGCAACATCTTTGCTCTCACGATATGGGGAGCTATCGGGCCTTAGGGTAAATTGGCGTAAAACATAACTCTTCCCGATCCGGCCTTGTTTGAATCCACCGGGGTTAGTAGGAGGGATCACATGGGAACCGACGTGCCTTACCTATCAAGGGGTTCGGATCTATCATGACAACGTAGACCTGCTGGAGGGGAATGTAGGGCGCTGTATAAAGGCTCTGCAGGGGTGTATGGCGTTCTGGTCAACACTTCCTCTATCGGTAGGGGGACGAGTGGCTTTGCTCAAAATGTTGGCTTTGCCCAGATTGCTTTACTATTTCCGTACCATACCTATTTGGATACCACCACGCATATTTAAAGAACTAAGGTCTCTGACCATAAGCTTTCTGTGGGGTAACGGGAGAAGGCGGGTAGCACTGACTACTTTGATGAGACCTGAGCCGGAGGGCGGAATGGCAGTTCCCGATTTTGAGCTCTACTATTTGGCGGCACAGCTGCAGGTTCTACCACAAGTTATAGCAATGGAATTCAGGGGCCCTGACAGTGGACGAGGAAGAGCGATACAACGTCATGTGCTCTCTTATATGGTCCTACAACAGAAACTTGACCTGAGGGACCTAACGATGGAAGAGAAGACGCTGAGATTATGTTGGAATAGGAGCCAACTTAAAGCCGGGGTAGTCCATCCATATGCACCAGAGATTCCGCTGGGAATGCTGACGGCACTCCCACATGGAGGGGATTGGACTTCCCTATTGGAATGAGAACAATTGGGAATCCAAATGGTGGGGGACTTGTATACGGACGGGGAGCTGATGCCCTTTCAGGTGCTACAAGAAATGTATTGTCTCCCCGAAGGGGGCTTCCTGATTCACGCAGCAGTGACAGCGGTGATTCGGAAGCACTGGAGGGGTGGGCAGGCGGAACCAGAGACTGCAATGGCCTGCCAGTATGTCATAATGGAAGAAGGAACCATTAAAGCGGTCACATGCCTCCAATATAGGATGTTGCATGAGGGATTACGACCGTTAATAGATCTGAAATCAAAGTGGGAAGCGAGTAAAGGCCGCCCAATACCCGATGCGACATGGGGCCACATTCTTAAAAGAGCATGGAAGGGGAGTAGGAATGCGCGGTTCCAGCAGGTACAATTCTTTATCCTACATCGAGCTTGCTTGACCCCGGGAAAGATTAGGAAATATTTCCAATTCCAGGATGCAGCATGCCCTAGATGCTTAGAGAGAGATGTGGAACTGGAGCACATGCTTTGGCACTGCCCTAATATGGGGAGTTATTGGGCAGATGTAGGGGAACTTTTGAACGCAGTCACAGATAGACAACTAGACTACGATATGGCAACTTGCTTGCTGCACTGGTTCCCGCATACAGCTAAAACAAAAATAACTAGCAAGTTTATTGACCTAGGACTATTGTTAGCCAAGCGAGAAATAACGTGGTATTGGAAATTGAGGGAAGGACCATCAAGCAAGCGCTGGCGCACAGAGTTCTGTAAGTGGGCGAGTAGCAAGAGTGTCGTCAGGTTCCAACACGCTAAACGAGTGGAAAATGATAAGGCATTGGAGATGGCAAGAGCTTGGGAAGCACTGGTCCAGGTTCTGCTGGAACCACAATCGGAAGAGGTAGATGATTAAGTAATAATCGTGCATGTGATCATCAAAGAGTGAACAATGATGTGAATAACTTTCTGTATAACTGATACCGTGATGAGAAATGAGAATCTGAACGTGCCCACACCATCAAACGTAAGGGGGGAGGGACTTAAGTGGCGAGTTGGGAGTTAAACAGGGGACATATATGGAAGGATGTGGATGATGTGATAAATGTGTTACACTGTATGATGGAATAAAAATGCAATAAAATATGTTTAAAAAAAAATGTCATTGTGTAAGGTATTGTGGTCTTCTTTTACCCTTTGCAACTCATCACGCACAACATATCTGCTGTCTCTAATGTCTTAATTGTCCCCACTAGATGTATGCTCTGTGCAGCAACTATTTAAAATCTTAGTGTTTCTGTTGTTCTTTATCTGACTGATCTCTGTATTTACTCTCTCCTAGCCCTCTGGGTTCCTAAAGACTGGAAGAGGGTTTTGATTACTCACATTCTAAAGAAACCCTCTTCGGATCCCAAAGTCAAGGCCAACTATAGTCCCATTTAACTTCTTCCACTATTTGCAAAACTCACTGAAATCCTAGTCCGTAAACAGTTGGTGATCTTTTTACTAAGATGTAACGCTGTGTTTGCATCACAAAAGTCACGCAAAATGGCACAAAATCTTTTTTCTCCTATTTACTTTCCAGCGTAAAACCAGTTTCACATTAGAAAATAACTTGAAAGTAATGCAAAGCAGCACATAGCGCTGCTTTGCATTACTTAGCACCAAGGGGGCGTACCATGGGTGGTGCATGGGCAATCCCATGCAACCACCCATGGTTTCTGATGCTAAACCCAATTAACTAAATAAAGTAGACAGGGTTTAGCGTCAGAAAATAGTGACCATTTCAAATAGGAGCTATGAAGGAGAATTGCGTTCTTTCTCCTTTCTTTTCCGACTATGTACGTATGCTGCACTGTACAGCACACATACAAAGTGGGGAAAGATTTCAAGTTAGTCTAAGCATAGTATTTTGTACTGGAAAGATTCTCTTTCAGTACAAAACCTATACTAGACTCATGGAGACACCCTTGCACTATAGTGCAAAGGTGCAAGGGTGTCTCCATGGGGCACTGCAGCATTTTTCTGCACTGGTGCTAGAGAGAAAGGAGGAGAGTGCCATAAATCCTGTAAATATCGTGCTATTCTCCTGACTGCGTTCAGTGAGAATCTAGAAAATCTGCCAGTTGTCTTATCTTGAAAAGTACTTATCACACTAAGGGGGATATTCTCAAGAACCTGTGATAATTATCGCAAAATTAGCTTAACGTGGTATTCTCAACACGGCGGTACCATTCGATAGTCTCACAATAATGCTTCAAAAAACCGCATTAAAATTCATGAGACGCTGAAAAAATGTGAAACACAAATGTGAAAATAGTAGCGATGAGGCCAATCATGATGCAAAAATCAGCGATAACCAGCAACAGGCCTGCAATTCCCACGCGTCATGCGGGAAAATGCACCATAAAAGCAGAACAAAAAAAAGGGAGAAAAAAATAAACTGCCTAGCACCATGGATGCACCTGGATTGAGTGCAGAGGCCAACGTGAACCCCACAATTCCCACAGAACACCATCAAGGAACCCCTGGGTCGGGGAAGGCCAAGGAGAAGAGGAAGACGGGGTTCAGTCCGCAGACAAACCGGATATCAGTTATAGAGGAGATAGAACACGAACAACAACTGTTCGTCACCTCCACTGTGTCATTGGCAACACAAACGGAAACATGTCAGTCCATCGTGAACAACTGCAATGCAGTCGGAGTGTCGAGGAGGTCAAGAGTCGCTGGCATGATGTGAAAAGCCAAACCAAGCGGAAACCCTCCGCCAACAGGAAGGCAGCCATGGCGACTGGAGGTGGGAGTCCTAACCCACAGGAGGAGCTGAAGGAAATGGTGGCCACAGTCATCAATGTGGAGACGGGGCAAGGAGTTGGGAATACGGACACAGTTCGACATGACCTGAAGCTACATCAACAGTGTGAGTAACGACTAGGGACTGGGAGGACGGGGGAGATGGGTACAATGGCACACATGCGCAATCATGTGCAGCACACTGCACACCCACAATGACCCTGGATGATGTCCCTGATCTCCGTGGCACACTGCATCACACATACAAACACTAAGTAAGCCCCCGTCCATCATGTGCCCAAAGTGGTCCTACCCCACACATCAACAATCCCACAACCAACACATGCACATGTGAGAAACCCAGGTAAGATGCGTCTCTGTGAGCCACACTGACAATGCAAGTTACACTACATGATGATCAGCATGGCTGCAGTGCAATCATCATGGCAGTGTGCACACCACAACACTGAGGTGGCTGAGTGTGGACCCCATCCAGAAAGGAGCAGGTCACACTCTGACACATCCACGTGCACAAACAACACATCTGCAGACAAACAATGTACAAGAGTACAAAAACCGTGCAAGAGCACAAATGACCCAATTCAGCAACATCTGAGCACCGTAAAAGCACATAGGTCAAAAGCACACTGCCTCAAAGGGATAAGGGTCAGCAAAATCACTGCTTCAGGGGCCAATTTCCCCCCCAATGCAGCACACACACATAGCAATAACAACACACCCACATTGACGAAAATGTTGTACAAAGTGCAACACTTACACTGCAGAACTGAAGACACAACTGGGTCCGCTTGTGCATAGAAACTGGCCAATCACACCTGACATAGCAGGAAACTATGAGATGAAAATGTACGTGTACAACCTCACATCCGTCATGTAGTCCAAATGTCCACTGTCGCATATCAAATAGTCCGCTCCTAACAGTTACAAAGTACATGGTCATTCAGTCTTTATGTAAACGTGAACAATGCAATAACATACATGTCAAAATGCATCGCCTCTTCACATTGCAGAGGGATAAACTACACTTCCAGCAGAGCAGACCAGACAACTTATCAGTGATGCTGAAAAGGACCTCCACACCTTCAACACTGACGCCCTACAACCGTTAATGGACATCTTAGGCAATCCACCTCCTGGAACAGGGCAGCCCAGCTGCATCGAGGAGACCCCACCCCCTGCACAGACCACACAGCTGCCAGCACCCACCACCACTGCTGGCTCCAAGTACCCCACCAAAACACACATTGCATTCCAAGGCCAGGTGTCAGACTGCCAGAAGGAGGTGGCCGAACAGGTACGAGTGGGGTTCAACCTCATGGAACCCGAACTAGATCACATATGTGGTTGTCAAGTCCTATCAGGGACCACTTACACTCCCCACCGGAGACCCACACTGTGACAGAGACACATGCAGTAGCACAATTCCAGTACTGAATCACGCACACAGCCGGGGATAATCATTAACACCCCCATGCTGGACTTGCGACGCCGGCCTAGTCTACTCATCTTACGTACTGAGTGGGAGACGGCAAAAGCTATATGTCCAAGGTCTTACCCGCTGCCTGAGGTGACATGTTTCCATCCGCTGTACACAGCGCAATTTAATGTTGTGGTGCCCGGGCCCTCATGCATACATTATGACCACAAGGACACACTCAGATAGTTTGTGGAACTGGCTACGGGCACGTGCGCCTGGCACCTTTATTGCCAAGGTCACGTGTACAGTAACGCCTGTGCTGGATGTGTGTGGGGTGAGTGTAAGCCATCCCTCATGGAGTGGTTGGTGCTGGCAACAACTTAAACTGTGACCACAATTAAAAGCGGAAACAGAAAACTCCAGCATAACAGAAAAAACTGTGAAGCAACATGGTAGTGGTCGGAGCAAGTACAGAGGTCCCCCAATATACAATCAGAAGGGTCTGTAAGCTGCAGTGCATTGAGGTTGGGGCACCTGAGCTAAGCGTGCTCATGTGAACAAATTATCTAGCATTGTGTCCTTTCGGGGTGTGTTACACCTGCATCATCTTCCTCATCATCGTTCCAGGTCTTCAACACTGCCGAAGGTGACATTGCTGCGTGAGCTGTCCACAGCACAAAACTCAATCAGAAATGGTCCATGAGTAGTGGCACACTGAGTCAGTGGCACCTGAAGAGCTGAGCAGGGTATCAAGCTAATGCTGGCACCCACGACAGGTGTGAGCAACTCTGATAGTTTGGCAGTAAGACTCTTCCGACTCTGGCAGTTGTTGTTTGGAGGTGGTCCTGGTGGTGGTGGTGTGTGCCTCCTGCGGTGATGCGATGTCCGGGCAGGGCAGGACTCAAATTGATGTGTGAGCCCAGGTGGACGCAGTTGAGGCCGGAGGCAGCGGACAGCGCAGGGCCACAGAGACATGGTGTTGAAGACCCCCAGTCCATCGACCCAGAGGCCATCCAATATTCAATCCGACAGGGTCCATGACTTGAGCTGCACAGAGTTAGTGGCCCTGGATTCACTGCGGCCGGCACAGGCACACCGCCACGGGACGGTGACTTGCGGTGCATTGAGGTAGGGTCACGCGAACTGAGCGGGTCCTCGTCGAAGGTGAATGTAGCAGAGCGTTGCGGGGGACAATGGGAAGGTGTCCTCCATGGTATGATACAGATGGCAGAAGCCAGCAGGAAGCAGCAGGAATTCTACAGCCTCGTTATTACCACCAGGTCAGTATCACCTACCTGATGATGAAGACAACCCCCAGTCCATAGACTCAGACACCAACAAACTTCAACCAGAGAGTGTCCATGAATGTCAGGGAACAGACTTTGTGACACCAGAGCTGAAAGGGGATGCAGTCTGCGATGAGGCCTGTACAATGATATAAACTCTGCCATGAATAAATCAAATGCAAAAACAACAGTTGATGGACAAAATGCAGAACAATGTCATACATTCACCCCAGTACAGAGATCTGGGCCTAAATCCATCGTTTTTTTGCTCACCATGCCATTCCAGTTTGAACCCTGCCATATACAAAGCAGTCTTGACCCTGTGCCTCATGGCAACAGTCCAGCCCAAACTGCCAAGCCAGGTCCTCCCTGGATTGGAAACAAGCATCCTAGGACCGGTTTCAGGGTTTCCCCCCTCTTCAGCCAGGATAGCTTGATTCCAGTGGCATGGAGAGCACAGGACTCACGACTGAGCATACCCGATCCACTCGGGGTGACAAATACAAAAACAACAGTTGGACAGAATGCAGAACAATGTCATACATTAACCCCAGTACAGAGATCTGGGCCTAAATCCATCGTTTTTTTGCTCACCATGCAATTCCAGTTTGAAACCAGCCATATGCAAATCAGTCTTGACCCTGTGCCACATGGGAACAGTCCAGCCCTAACTGCCAAGCCAGGTCCTCCCTGGACTGGAAACAAGCGGTACAAGGATGCTTGTTTACGGTCCAGGGAAGACATGGCTTGGCAGTTCGGGCTGGACTGTTCCCATGAGGCACAGGGTCAGACTGATTTGCATATGGACATGTCTGAACTGGGGTGGTGTGGAGTGCAAAAAAATGATGGATTTAGGCCCAGATCTCTGTACTGGGGTGAATGTATGACATTGTTCTGCATTCTGTCCATCAACTGTGATTTTTGCATTTGTCACCCCGAGTGGGATGGGTATGCTCAGACGTGAGTCCCATGCTCTTCACACCACTGGATTCAAGCAAGCCGGGCTGAATACGGCTGGAATGCCAGAAACCGGTCCTCGGAAGCTTGTTTCCGGTCCAGGGAAGGCATAGCTTGGCTTGGCAGTTCGGACTGGAATGTTCCTATGAGGCACAGGGTCAGACTGATTTGCATATGGCCATGTCTGAACTGGGATGGTGTGGAGTGCAAAAAAAACGATGGATTTAGGCCCAGATCTCTGTACTGGGTTGAATGTATGACATTGTTCTGCATTCTGTCCATCAACTGTGGTTTTTGCATCTGTCAACCCGAGTGGGATGGGTATGCTCAGATGTAAGTCCCACACCACTGAATTCAAGCAAGCCGGGCTGAAGACGGCTGGAATGCCAGAAACTGGTACTTGGAAGCTTGTTTCCGGTCCAGGGAAGGCATGGCTTGGCTTGGCAGTTCGGGCTGGACTGTTCCCATGAGGCACAGGGTCAGACTGATTTGAATATGGCCATGTCTGAACTGGGGTGGTGTGGAGTACCAAAAGCGATGGATTTAGGCCCAGATCTCTGTACTGGGGTGAATGTATGACATTGTTCTGCATTCTGTCCATCAACTGTGGTTTTTATATTTATAATATGACGCATCATGTCGCGAGGAGCAAGGGACCCCCCTTGCTCACTTTGCCACTGGATTCAAGCTAGCCTGGCTGATGACGGCTTATTAGCCCGAAGCCCGTCCCAGGATGCTTTTTTCAGGTCCAGTGAAGACATGGCTTGGCAGTTCGAACTGGACTGTTCCCATAAGGCACAGGGTAAGACTGATTTGCATATGGCAATGTCTGAACTGGGGTGGCGGAGTGAGCTAAAGGATGATGAAGGATTAAACCCAGATCAGTTGACTGGAGGTGAGTGTTTGCATTGTTCAACTCTCCGTCCATCGTCCCCGTTGGTATTGCTTTGTTCACCCTAAGTTGGCAGGGTATGCCCAGACGTGGGTCCCTTGCTCACTTTGCCACTGGATTCAAGCTAGCCTGGCTGATGACGGCTGATTAGCCAGAATCCAGTCCCAGGATGCTTGTTTTCGGTCCAGGGAAGATATGGCTTGGCATTTCGGACTGGACTGTTCCCATGAGGTACAGGGTCAGACTGATTTGCATATGACCATGTCTTAAATGGGGTGGCAGAGTGAGCTAAAGAATGATGATGGATTAAGCCCAGATCAGTTTACTGGGGATGAGTGCTTGCATTGTTCAACACTCCGTCCATCATCCCCTTTGGTATTGCTTTGTTCATCCTAAATTGGCAGGGTATGCCCAGACGTGGGTCCTCCCTCACTTTGCTACTGGATTCAAGCTAGCCTGGCTGATTAGCCAGAACTCGGTCCCAGGATGCTTGCTTTCGGTCCAGGGAAAACATGGCTTGGCAGGTCAGGCTGGACCGTTCCCATGGGGCACAGGGTCAGACTGATTTGCATATGGCCATGTCTGACCTGGGGTGGCGGAGTGAGCTAAAGAATGATGATGGATTAAACCCAGATCAGTTGACTGGGGGTGAGTGCTTGCATTGTTCAACACTCCGTCTATTGTCCCCTTTTGTATTGCTTTGTTCACCCTAAGTTGGCAGGGTATGCCCAGACGTGGGTCCCTTGCTCACTTTGCCTCTGGATTCAAGCTAGCCTGGCTGATAATGGCTGATTAGCCAGAAACCAGAGAGGAGCTGGCAGTTGGGGGTGTAGAGGCTGAGTCGGCTGTTGAGGTACGCTGGTCCGGTGTCGTGGAGTGCTTTGTGTGCGTGGGTGAGGAGCTTGATGGTAATCTTCTTGTTGATGGGGAGCCAGTGCAGGTCTTTCAGGTAGGGGGGGTGATGTGGCTGCGGCGGGGGATGTCGAGGATCAGGCGTGCGGAGGCATTCTGGATGTATTGGAGTCGTTTCAGGAGTTTGGCCGGGGCTCCTGCGTAGAGTGCGCTGCTGTAGTCCAGTCTGCTGCTGACGAGGGCCTGGGTGACCATCCTTCTAGTTTTGGTGGGGATACACTTGAAGATCTTGCGAAGGGTGTTGAAGCAGGAGGAGGAGACAGCGTTGACCTGCTTTGTCATGGAGAGTGTTGAGTCGAGGATGATCCCCAGGTTTCGTGCGTGGTTGGTGGGTGTGGGGGTTGCCCAGAGCTATGTGCTTTTAATTCACACCCCTACACTGGCCTGGTGTACATTGGGCCAGCCCACTCTGCTCACGCTTACAGTGGGGGACGTAACAAGCTACATTTCAGCGATCTTCCCCACTGACTGGGGTGACATGGTTGCGGCCACTGTCCACTACACTCCAAACACCAGCAGTGTATGTCGATATGGATATGTCTGTGGTATGCATACTGCAGTCTGGCAAGCACTTCCACGCCACACTTGGCATTGTGTACCTTCTCATTCATGGGTCGCTTGCCTCCTTCGCACATGCCTGGTCCCCAACTCTTCCCACATTCTGCTATTGTGTTGCTGAGTTGCCATGCCGCTGATGGCTCATGTACATGGCTTGCCCAGGTAACCACAGTAAGTTATGCTGTTGTGTCTGGTGGTTGGGCAAGTTGTTTGGCATGTTGTATGTGAGTTTGTAACATGTGCATTCCCAGAGTTGTGAGCTGCAAGATTGTGGAGTTGGGGTGTGTGGTGTGTTCATTTGGTACTTACCAACGAACAGAGCATTTCTGTAGGTGCCATCCTGGAAGCGCCGGTTGATGATGGACTGTCGGAAGATGTAGGATTCATGCACACTGCCTGGGTATTTGGCGACGACATTGGTGAGGAGTCCCCGGTGGTCCACTATTGCCTGTACATTGATGGAATGTGTGTGCTTTCTGTTGCGGTAATTGTGTGCAGTGCAGGCACGGGCACAAATAGGACATGTGTGCAGTCGATTTCCCCCAACACATGCGAGAACCCAGCTATGAGTTAGAAGCCTTGCTTGGTCTCCAGCTATTCCTGTGCAGTGTGGGGGAAGTAAAGGTACTGGGGTACCAAGCTGATGATGGCATCCAGACAGTTGTTAGGAACTTCGATAGGGCTGGTTGTGGGACTCCTCCGACTCTGCCAGTTGTAGGTTGGAAGGTACCTGAGGCCAACAGATGCAGCACAGCCAGCAGCTTTATCTGCGGAGGGATGTTGGTTGTCCACTGTGTTGGTACCGTCAGCCTGTGGGCAATGATGTTCAGGATGCAGAGTGTAGTTGTCCTTTCGAGCCTGTAGTGGTCAATGACATCCTCTGGTGTTAGGTCTGTGAGGCTGGTGCATTTTCTGAAGGTCCGTTTTCTTTGTCTGCGCTGCCTCTGTGGTGGTCTGGGGGGTGGCGGGCGTGGGGGTGGTGGCGGTGGGTGTTGTGGCCCTCTTGGGGCTCCGAGCTGCATGATCAGTAGCTCCATGGCATCTGCTGTTCTTCTGGGTTGGCTCTGGGCTAGGCACTCTTTTCTGGTTCAGGTTGTCATCCGACTTTACACCAGGTAAGAGAAGGTGTTAGATTCCTGCTGCTAATGAGCCTCATTGTATGTTTTGTGATCTTATTGCCGATCTGGCTGGTAGTTGAGAATGCTGCAGAGTGGTGTTGTCGCTGCTTTTTGCACGGGAACGCCTACTCTGCATCTCATTAGCGATAGTTACCGGTGTCATCTGTGGTGATGTTTTTTGCGGCTGCTATCGCAGGTAAACTGGTACTATTGGCTGTTAGCACCAGCTTGTGAATGGGGCGATAAATTTATCGCCACTTTGCCTGCGATAAAGTGCCGATAACTCAGCGATAAATCCTTGAGAATATGCCTCTTAGTTCAATCTTGGTTTTGGAATGGTTTTTCAACTGAAACTTTGCTGGTGAAGGCTAGTCAGGATCTTAGAAAAAGCAGGGATGAAGTAGGGGTGGGTGCTCTGATTTTATTCGATCTATCAGCGGCTTTTTTCAGCATTCCCCCCCTCCTTCTCCAGAGGTTATAATCTGTGGAGATTGGGGTAAGGTACTCACTTGGTTTACCTCATTTTTATCTGATTGGACACAAGCAGTTGCTTTGAGAGACAGATACCACTAGAGTACTACTTGGTTCAATATTGAGCCTGCCCCTCTTTAACCTCTATGTCCCCACTTGCAAACTGATCAAATCTTTCGGCATTATTTGTTCATCTTATGCTAATGACGCCCAACTAGTGATTAGATTAAAGAAAGATTCACATGAGACTACTAAGAATTTTAGGAACTGCCTCATAGAGATCTCTAACTGAATGATGGGCACCTCTGACTTAGGTGGTGGTCTTCGGCCCTGCTTCATCTTGAACCCAAGAGCAGTGTCCCAATTCTTTTGGCCCATTACCTACAGCATTGGTTCAGGCTCGAAACTCAGGGGCATATTATCAAGAAGGGCGTTAAAATTATCGCCGCTTTAGCGGCTGGAAACTGTTGCTAAAGAGGCGATAATGGGCTTGATAATATGCCCTTGAGAATTCCCATAGAAGCCCATGTTCATACCATAACATGGGCTTCTATGGGAATTCATAAGGGCATATTATCAAGCCCATCATCGCCGCTTTAGCTGCAGTTTCCTGCCACTAAAACGGCTGTAATTTTAACGCCTTTTCTTGATAATATGCCCCTAAGAGATTTGGAAATGGCCTGACTTGTTCTTTAAAGATCATATTTTTCCACGTGCAAAACAGGGTTATGTTCATGATATGATATGTTCAAGATATGAGGAAAATCCTCCTGTTCATCCCATCCTCAGCAGGAAAGGATATGGTGCAGGCATTAATCTTGTTCAGTATGAATTATTGCAACTCTACCTTTGTAAGCCTTCAAAAGTATCTTCTGCACAAACTCCGACTGCTTCAGAATTGAGCAGCACGACTGGCGCTGGGTCTGAAAAGAGCCTCTCCCATATCCAAGGAACTGGGGAACCTTCCTTGGCTCTCTGTTCTGATCAGGTGTCTGTTTAAAGCATTGCCTGTGTCACAAAATTCTTTATAACCAGGACCAGCACTCTTACTTAGACTCTTTATTTACTTGGTATTTACCAGCACACAATTTTAAGATCTCAGCTAGCTTATCAGGTGGTCATTCCCAATTTTTGTAAGGCTAGAATTGGGTGGGGGAGGGCTGTCTGTCTGTAGTGGGGACAAAAACGTTGAATGCTTTCCCACTCGATCTCTGTTCCAACCAGAATCTTTTTTTCTTCAGCACAAAATCTTAAGACCCTATTATTTTCCAGTAACATCCTAATTTGCTAATTCTTTTGTTACAACTATTAAGAATATTCTCCCCCTTTCTGGAGACCGACTAAGATATGGAGCTTTCCAGCTAGCTACCTGAAGCTTATTATACTACTTTCCCTTAAGCGCCAGGACACTTCGTTCCCATAGTAGCTATTTAGACTTTCATAATGATCCAATCAATCACCCTATCAGGTACCACCTAGCATACAGCCTGCCGCTAAGTCTCTCCTACTGAAACCAGCGAAAGATCCAGGTGCTTACTCCGCCTACAGGATAATGTCTTTATTGCATGTCGAATATAAATTATTTACAATGATCTTTGCATCTACAGTGGATAGAATAATACCAAAACTGGTTCACCCATATCCAGCAGGATCCATGAGAGAAAGGCAAACTGGTGACAATACCAAAAAAGTACTGCAACATTGCTGAGAAACAGTAGAAACCAATGGTTCTGCTGTTCTTGGACTCAGAAAAAGCATTCAATGTGGTGGACTGGGCGTTCATGAAGGTGGTCCTACTAAAAATGTGACTTTGTGATGAATTGATGAAAGGGATGCCAGCAGGTAATGAATCACAGAGTACAAAAGTGAGGGTAAATGGATTTTTGTTGAAACCAATTAAAATATGCCTTCACCCCTTTTGTGCTTTACCTCAAACCACTGGCACAAAAAATCAAGGCTAACTTGAACCTAACAGGAATCTCTTTAGGGATTGATACATTTAAATTCATATTATTGGCAGACATTATCTTATTGTTCTGCTAGAACCTCAGAAAACCTACTATGAGAACAAGTGCAACTGCAGAGTCTAGCAAGATTTAAAATAAACTTGACAAAGTCTGAGGCGTTGTAGCACAGCTGGACAGGAAAACACTTGAGAAGAGGAAAGTTTTTATGACCTTTATGAGGTCCATGTTTCAGACACAAAACCTGACCTTCGAGATAACAGTGAATCTGGAAGACATACTAAGAAGATTTTGCAATGTCTTTTGTAGGTCAACTTCGGTGATGCTACAGAATCGGCGTTTGGGTAGGACGGATAGCAGGAGTCAAAATAATAGAGGTCCCTAAAATATTTTATATACACCAGGTGCTCCTATTATGTCTAAGGAAATGCCAATCTTATTCGACTGCAGGAGTTGAAAGATAAATACATGTGGGGGAATGGAAAACCAAGAACAAAGAGGATTAAAGCTCACCTCAACCAGGGCAAGGGGCAAAGGGGTCCCTAATGTTGCCGCCCACTACGAGGCGGCCCCATTGAGGATCTTAGCTGAATGGATGACAGAGCATATGGAAAAGCGATGAGGGTTTTCTTTGAAGGCAACTGAAGAACTTTGAAGATCTCAAGCAGGAATATGTACTGACAGAAGAGGAACGCCTCAGGTACACACAAGGTATATGGAGCAGAACAGGGGGGCAACCAGAAATCTCACGCACTGAGAAGTACATTCATGAACAGGGCAACAAAAGTGACATCCTATTTGTAGACTGTACAAGATCTTGAAGTCAAGCTATGTGGCAATGTTTCGAATAGCTTAGGAGAAGGTGCTAAGAGAGCAGCTAGATGAGGAACAGTGGCAACCACAAACCATGATCATCATGTAAAAGGTAGAGAAGTAGCACTGATAAAATTTCAGGTATTAGATCCTGCATGGTCAGAATAGCACTGGAGGTGGTGTGGGAACAGGGCTCTCATCTTCACAAGCTTTTGGTAGGAGGTAGTGAAGACTCCTCCTGGAAGCCACATAGTGAAATGCCAAGAAGTGGACTTGCTAGGATGTCAACTGAAAGGAATGTATCTTGGACATTCAAGAAAGGATAAACTTATTGCACATAAACACTTAGCAGCAAACCAAGAACTACTAGTGATGTGGGGCAACGCAACGTTCCCAAATATAAGAACATGGTGGGTTGGGATTTGGTTCCCATTGGGAATGTAAAAACTACCAAATTGGTAATCTCAAATTAGCAAATGCAAAGCACCCGCAAAATGTAAATTGTGCACAAGTGAAGCGCACAAATGCTCCAGGGGCATGTGTGTACAACATGGCATTTTGAAAAATGCATTTTTGTGCATTTTTCAAAATTTGCATATGGTTACCATCAACTTTAAGCTGATGGTATTTAGCGTTTCCTAAATGCACACTTTGCATTTAGGAAAGGCTTCTTACATGTGCATTAGGGATTCGCAAATTGTGATTCCCTATTTGCATTCACAATTTAGGTAATCGAAAAAATTGCACTTACATCATTGCAAATCCAAAAGCCTTTCATACTAAGTAAAGACCAGTTTGCATTCGCAAACGGACAACGTTTGCGATGTGCACCATTTGCAAATGCAAAATGCTTTCATGCATCTAGCCCAAAATGTTTATGAAAACTTGGATGTTACTGAGAGATACTTAGCTAGGGCATTCAAGAACTGAGCTGTCTGAAAAGATTGATAATACTACGCATCACAGAGGGTGTCCTGGATGAGCTCTGGAAAAAGCTGGAATGGAAGTGGTTGAAATGGCCTAATGGCTGGAACTGGTGACTTTGGAACTGCGACACCAAATTAGAATCCTAGCCTCGGCCCAACATCCTGTGATTCTGTACGGCAAGATTAAACCATCTAATCTTGCTGTGGCTAACAAATGTGTAGAACCATCTGGTTCTCTTGTTAGGTACTGTAATGCCCTCAGGCCAAGTTTGCTTTATATAAAACTGCAAAACAAAAACAAAAAAGTGGGAGAGAAAGACTTTTACATAAGGGAGGATGACGGGAAGAGTAGGAGGGGCTCTGACATAACATGGGGGTAGGGGTTGACAATTTATTTTATCTTCCTTTCTATTGCATGTGATTAGAATGCATGAGCTAAAAAATTCCTCTTCAAGCATTATGAAACTTTAAAACCTATAAAAATGAGCAAAATCAAAAGGGGACAAAGAAAGCTTGGAAGTATTACATCAAAAGTGAAAATGTCTTAATAAGTTAGAGAAAGAGAGGAAGGAAATATTGAAAAAGAGCAAAATAAAGAAAAATGTAGTAAATTAGCAAAGCTAAGTAAAAGACTGATTGCAAAGAATAACACAGAGGGTAAGGAAATCAGAATGTGACAGAAAGACAGAGAGAGATAGAGAAAGGAGAGAGAATAAGAAATAACAAAGAAAAGAAGGAATGAAAGAATTGAAAGGAAAGGTGAGCTAGAGAAAAGGAGAAATAAAGACTGAAAGTAGGAAAAAAGAAAGAAGGAGGAATCAACGCACAAAGGAGGGGGAGAGCGGGAAAATACATGCATTTTAATGGAGTGCTGAAAGGAAAAGAATAAAGTAGTTCTCTGAATGTAAAAAATTGAAGGATACAAGTCATCCCATCGAAGGGATGGTAAGACATTATGCTCCGGAGGAGATACGAACACAAGAGGAGGAAATAAAGCCAATGAATAAGAAACAGGCATATTTAACTGACAAGAAAGCCAGCCAATGTTAAGTAAAGAGCTGACTCAGAGCCCACTTTAAGTACTGATATTTTCTACGGTGTGCTTCTGGCAACAGACTGCTAGGCGAGGCCTAAAAGAGCAAAATCTGGAAGAAAATAGTATTAGAATAAGAATAATAGGAAAGAACAAAACATAGAATGAAGCAATAGGAAAAGAGACAGGTTAAGGAAAATAGAATGAGACAGGTGCAAATCAAGAAGGAAAGATTGATACAAAATAGGATGTAGAAATGCAAGTGCAAATACAGTTAGGTGTTAATGGCTCTCTTCCCCACAATCTACTGCAATTTGCATTGTTGCAGGGCTCGGTTAAATCTTCTTTACAGAGAGAATATACTTTTGCACTTGGACTATGGTTTCCATACTTCACTCAAGTTGCGCTCCCATATATGCCTCCCTTCTGCATACCTGGGTGCAAAGACAGACAGCAGACTGGCATGTGTCCTTGGTGCTGACCCTGGGGCACAGGGAGAGTCCAATGCAGGTCCAGGAGGGTCGGATCCATGCTTAAATGTCAGGGTAACTCACATACGTTAGTAGTAATACAGGATACTTGTCATTCTCTTATTGTGCAGTTTCATATTCCCTTACATTTTTGCTCTACTGCAAGCTTTTCAGTTTCAACATATATAAAGTCCCTTCTTCTAGGTCTCCAAACTCACATTGGTGTCATCAACAACACTTTCATCTTTTTAGTTACTGCAGGAGAAACCACCAGCCTTAGAATGGAAACAGGGCTCACAAAACTAATGACAGTATTTGCATGGGATGCTGGCTGATGGAGGTGTTTAGTGGGGTACACAGTCAAAATATCGAGTATTAAATATCGACCTACCAAAATATCATGTTCGAAATTTCGAAGGTGCAGAATATCGATGTCAAGAATATCGTTGGACAGAATATCGACCTTAAGGTAAGTAATATCGAAATTCTTTATATCGATGTAAGTAATATCGAAGTTAGTAATATCGATAGCATATATATCGATGTTACTAATTTCGATGACACTAATATCGATATTTGTATTATTTTTTTGTTTTTTATTATGTATGTGTTATATGTTTTACTTAAGTATTTAAAATAATTAATATTATATGTGTATTAATTTTATATATTAATACATTTATTTATAAGCAAATTATATGTTTTAGTACCGGAGCGGGTTGTGGATTTATAGGAGAATAGGGTGGGAAGTAATTTAATTATGTTAAATTGATTATTAATTAGTAGGATTTATTAATAAATTGTAATTAATTGGTAATTTTTTTTATTAATTGGAAAATAATTTTAATTAATTGATTAATTGATAAATATGTTCTGTAGCGGGTTATGGGTTTATAGGGAAATAGGGTGGGAAGTAATATAATTAGGTTAAATTAATTAACAATTAGTAGTTATTATTAATTCATTTGAAATACTTGGTAATTACATTTAATTATTTGGTAATTTATTTTAATTCATTGATTAATTGATAAATAGTTCTGTAGCGGGTTGTAGGTTTATAGGGGAATAGGGTGGGAAGTAATATAATTATGTTAAATTAATAATTAATTAGTAGTTATTATTAAATCATTTTAAATAATTGGTAAATAAATTTAATTAATTGGTATTTCATTTTAATTAATTGATTAATTGATATATATGTTCCGTAGCGGGTTGTGGGTTTATAGGGGAATAGGGTGGGAAGTTATTTAATCATGTTTAATTAATTATTAATTAGTAGAAATTATAAATTAATTTTAATTAATTGGTAATTAATTTGAATTGATTGGTAAATAATTGTAATTAATTCATAAATAGATAAGTGTGTTCTGTTGCGGGTAGTGGGTTTATAGGGGAATATGGTGGGAAGTAATTTAAATGTAATTAAGTAATAATGTTTTTAAATTAATTGTTTTGTTAATATTATAATTGTTAATTAATTAATAATTGGTAATTAAATATTATAAAATTGTATTTTTTAATATTTATTTTTGGTTAAATATATTTAGCTAATCATGTTTTTTATAATTATGTATAGGTATTGTATATGGTTTATATTTATTTAATAGTTTATATTTTTATTATTTGAAAAAAGCTTTTATTTATAAGTATGTTATTTTAACCCCTACGCTATCCAACACGTTCCCAACTGTTGCACTCTCTGGAGTTGGAATAGTAATTGTTACCCCTACGCTATCCAACACGTTCCCTACTGTTGCACTCTCTGGAGTGGGAATAGTAATTTTTACTCCTACGCTATCCAACGCTTTCCCTACTGTTGCACTCTCTGGAGTGGGAATAGTAATTGTTACCCCTACGCTATCCAACACTATCCCTACTGTTGCACTCTCTGGAGTGGGAATAGTAATTTTTACTCCTTCGCTATCCAACGCTTTCCCTACTGTTGCACGCTCTGGAGTGGGAATAGTAATTTTTATTCCTAAGCTATCCAACGCTTTCCCTACTGTTGCACTCTCTGGAGTGGGAATAGTAATTTTTACTCCTACGCTATCTAACGCTTTCCCAACTGTTGGACTCTCTGGAGTGGGAATAGTAATTTTTACTCCTACGCCATCCAACGCTTTCCCTACTGTTGCACTCTCTGGAGTGGGAATAGTAATTTTTACTCCTACGCTATCCAACGCTTTCCCAACTGATGCACTCTCTGGAGTGGGAATAGAAATGTTTACTCCTACGCTATCCAACGCTTTCCCTACTGTTGCACTCTCTGGAGTGGGAATAGTAATTTTTACTCCTACGCTATCCAACGCTTTCCCTACTGTTGCACTCTGTGGAGTGGAAATAGTAATTTTTACTCTTACGCTATCCAATGCTTTCCCTACTGCTGCACTCTTTGGAGTGGGAATAGTAATTTTTACTCCTACGCTATCCAACGCTTTCCCTACTGTTGCACTCTGTGGAATGGGAATAGTAATTTTTACTCTTACGCTATCCAACGCTTTCCCTACTGTTGCACTCTCTGGAGTGGGAATAGTTATTTATACTCCTACGCTATCCAACACTTTCCCTACTGTTGCACTCTCTGGAGTGGGAATAGTAATTTTTACCCTTACGCTATCCAACGTTTTATATAATTAATTTTAAAAATATTAAAAGTATATTTAATTTTTATATTTTTTACATTTTATTTATGTTATTGTTTTATGTTTGTAAATGTATTTGTAATTTTGATTATATTTTATTAATTTATAAATCAGTAAAATAATTATTACAGTTTATTGTTCCGTACATATATATTATATATTTACTGTATATATTTAATTAATGTATTACTATTATATATGTATTATTTATTAATTTTAAACATTATTAGATACTTTTAACTATGTAGATTTTATTTATTAGTGTTATTTACTTTATTTTACATTTATATTTTAAAAGAAAAAAAATGATATTTTTAACATCGATATTTTTAACATCTATATTATTTTTTCGATATTTTTGTACTTACCATGTTGTAGATAGGATGTCGATATTCTTGCCCTCGATATTTTTGACTCGATATTCCTGTAGGTCAATATTTTGTAGGTCGATATTTTGTCAGTGATCCGTTTAGTGGAAAGCCGGACATTGTCTCCAATTTGATAGATAGGAGCTGGTCTATGATGTTGATCTGCCTGTCTTTTATGATATGCGTTGTCGTTGATGAGATGTTGATAAACCTTACTTCCTTCGTATGTTTAAACGGATATGTGGCAGAGGGTGCCAGGGTGGGAGAGAGGCAAGCAGGGAAGGTGCATGGATGAATGAATGCCATAAGAGAAGTAACAAGCATTTACAATGCCAATGGTCTCGGCATTATTTAAGGTAGAGCTATTGGCATTGCTCATGACATTTTTTTTCGTTTTCTTTTGAAACATAAATAAATGGCATTGTCATTTACAATGGCAATAGGTGAGCATTAGACAGTAGTAGAGATTATTCCCGGACACAGAGCCACGCACACACACACAGACAGAGCCACGCACACACACACAGACAGACAGCTCTGTTTGTGTGTGCGTGGCTCTGTCTGTGTGTGTGTGTGCGCGTGGCTCTGTCTGTGTGTGTGTGTGCGTGTGGCTCTGTTTGTGTGTGTGTGTGCGTGGCTCTGTCTGTGTGTGTGCTTGGCTCTGTCTGTGTGTGTGTGTGCGCGGCTCTGTCTGTGTATGTGTGTGTGAGCGGCTCTGTGTCCGCGAATACTCTCTACTACTCTATTTTTTTTAAAGTCTGATTTATTGAAGAAAATATAGAGACTCGCTACTTCTCTCTAATGTTCACCTATTGCCATTGTAAATGACAATACCATTTATTTATGTTTTTTAAAAAAAAAATGAAAAAAAAATGTCATGAGCAATGCCAATAGTTCTACCTTTAATAATGTCGAGACCATTGCTTTGTAAATGCTTGTTGTGTTTGACACACGTCTGTGCAGATCTGTGTCCTGCTCCAAGTGTACAGTAAATCACATTTAAAGCGGGCCCAGGGCTGCGAGGCGGGGAGGCATTAGGCCGGAGTCATCTGCCCTGCAGGCTCGGACTACACAGAGCCTGGGAACGGAGCAGCAAGCGGGACTCCACGCCGGATAACATCTGAGCGTCTCGGGCCGAGGCAGCCCGTCTGCGGCTCCCGGAGGCCCTGGAAGTGTCCGGCAGTTACAGTGGTGCCAGTGGGTTGGGCCCTGGGAGGAGGCCGTCTGGAGGCCGGGGGCGGGCAGGGGAACAAGTCCACAGGGACCGGGGATCGTGTCCCCGTCCAGCCGATGGCGCGGGTTACCAAAGTCTCACCAAACACACACCTACATACATTCCCCAAGCCTCACAAACACCCCACATCTACATACGCTCAAACACACACGCTCACTCACAAACTCGCACACAAACACGCAAACACACCAGCAATACTTTCACACCGAAAGAGGCACTCAATTGCCACACACAATCCAAAGAAACAATGTTGCACACCCAGGTGCATGCTCTATAATTCGGTGGTCGCACGCCAAACTGGACAGAAAGTACACAACACAAGACACACACAGAGCACACGCATGCACATAACACAGCCGCAGATAAAAGAAAATGCACTGCAGGCACATGCATCCTCACACAGACACACATGCGCACAGATACAAGCCTACCACGCACCAAACAAGGCCACACACGTGCACTCATGCGCACACGTACACTAAATTACCTCACGTCCACCACCACCACCACTGCTTCCACACACACACACACACACACACGAAAAACCAATAACCTCAGGTTTTTTTTTCCTATTCTGACCTCAGTGAGGGATGGGAGGAGAAAAGTCCACTCCCGAAAGCGGTCCCTCATGGAAGGAAAGTGCCCCAGGCTCTGTTGATATCGAACCTGTCCGCCCAGGTCAAGGGGCATGGGGTGGGCGTCGTGCTTCCGGTTGGGTCAGGCTGACCCCTTGTGCGGGGGCAGCTCCAACCAGAGTGAGTTGATCGGCAGGTCCACGCTATTTTTCCGATCCTTTGGAAAAGCGTCCATGTCTTTTCATATCTGACTGAGTTCCCAAAAAACTGACATTTAATATATATCACTCTGAAGGACTGGAAAATCCGAATTATAACGTCTTACCCGGAACTGCGTGAACCTATCGTTTTATCTCTCACGCTAACACACTGGAAAACCTGACTCTTAGCAGGGTCTGACTCTTAACACCTCAATTTGAACCACTAAAGTATCCCTTGTTTTACATCTGCCACCAAAAACCCGAGAAAGTTGCCATTGACGCATTAAAACTCTGAAAATCTGTACTTTAATATCTCACGTGACCTCTGGCGAAGCTGACATTCTATTTTAATTGTGAAACGCTGGGAAAGGTGACGTTTAGCTTCTCAAATCGAGCACCGTAAACGCTGACGTTTTGCATCCCCCTGCGGAACGTCGTGAAGGCCCGCGTGCTCTGGCATATGTCAGCCGCTGGAAAAGCAAGCATTAGTTTGACATCTCTCGGAGGAGACATACTGCGAATGCTGGCCTTCCCTGCTACATCTAGCGCTGGTCAAGTGAAAAGTATGGGCCCCGCTGCAGGGTACCCAGCCTGCCCCGTGCCCGCAGAGGCTGCGATCATTCGATTTCAATAAAGATGTGTTTAATGCTCCCCTTGTGACAGAGTACTCTGAGCGCACGTCGCATTGCTTTACTTTGAAAATGGCTGTTCATTAAAAGATGCATAGAACACATTCAGTAATCGCAGCGTGCAAGCCAGTGTAACCCAGTTATCTGCAGCGCTTAGAAACTGTGGAGAAGCGGGCTATACAATATGTTTTAACGCATCCAAACTCCTTGGGCCGGGGAATTAGGGGGTTGACGGCTGGGTCCCTCTGCGCCAGAATAAACTGCAGGAGCCTAAATTACGCCCCTGGCCAGAGGTCACTCCGGGTCGAGGGTGGAATAGGAGCCGCAGAAAACGGTCATCACGATGTCAGGGCACTTTGTACTCCTTATAAGACACAGAAACAGACGCGTGAGGGGCCCCGGGGAGCCATAATGCAGAACAAGCAAGAGCTGGAACCGGGGCAGGGCCTGTAACTTAGGAGAAGCAGGAGATAAACAGAGCGAGTGTGGGGCTGATCCCCCCTGACCTCCAAAACTGGGGTTCTCAGACAGTGTGCATTATATGCTTTTGGGGGTTTTGCCATTAAAGTGGCTGATATGATGGTGTACACTGCCTCTAAAATATTATAAGTAAAATTGAAATGTGTGCTTCTTTCCCTGAGTGGGGGACCCACCACCGGGCCAGCGCTTAGCCTCTCGAGCCCCCCGTGCCTTCCCGGACGTGTAATGTTATCGAGAGAGAAACACTGCACAAGTTCAAGCTCTCATTAATCTGGTCTCGCTCATGGCATGTGGTCCAGGATAGGACACTGTCAACGGTTTGTCGAATTGAGCTCCTCGCCGACCCAAGGATAGGGCAGAGACAGCGCTATGTGGAACATTGTACCTATCATGTGCCAGGATAGGGCAAAGAGGCTGCACAGGCGGTGCTATGTGGAACGCAGCTCCTATCGCATGCCAGGATAGGGCACAGAGGCTGCACAGACGGCGCTATGTAGAACGTAGCACCTCGCCGGGCCAAGGATAGGACAAAGACAGCGCTATGTGGAACACTGCTCTTATCCTGTGCCAAGATAAAGCACAGGGCTGCACAGGTGGTGCTATGTGGAACATGGCTCATCGGGCGAGAGCGGGACGAAGGAGAGCTGCGGGCGGAGGGAAGGGGGGGCGAGCCCCGGTACCCTGCAGCTCGCCTCATCCGAGCACTGCTCCGTCTTGTCAATCTTCATCTGTTTTTAAACAGTCCCCCGCTGACTGACGGCCGCGAGATTAAGGAGAAACAACCCACACGCGCGTGCAAGAGTGCAAAGAGAGTGTTTCATCAGGACTATTGCTACTATTTTTGATGAGGGGCGAGGACTCAGCGACTTCTTGCGACGGCGGTCGGGGGCGAAATGGCTTAAGAAAAGCGCCGCCATTTTCGGATTCGGGGGCGTCAGGGGTGGCCTTAGGCATGTGCAGGGATACCAAACCCCAGGGGCCACCACGCCAAAATATATCCTTAATATAATAATCCTCTGAGGATGGATAGATATTTGAGTGGCAGCCGCTGGCAGGGATTTGGCGGTCTCCGGCTCTGTTCCACTTCCAAACACCGTAACCCCCCCTCTTCACTGGCCTCCGTGCTCCGCCCCGCCCGGACCCCCTCTTCCGGGGCCTCCTACCTACGCTCCCTGCCTAGGGCCGCCATGAGCCTAGAGCCGCCCCTGGGGGCGTGTTTTTTGCATTCTGAGTGACAGATGACGTCACAGGTAGAAAGCACGCAAAAAACAAGCCCCCGAATCCAAAAAAGATGGGGCTTCAACCGAGTGACGCCCCTCTCCTCCAATGGCTGGCCTCCATTTAGGAAGCCAGCCAATGGAGAAGAGGGGCGGGTTCAAGCCCCCCTAACTAAAAAACATAAAATCTTCGGACTCCGCCCACTGCTACGCAGTGCGACGGTCCTCGACTTAAAAAGGGGATGTTCCCAGGGAAGTGTGTAGTGAGTTGTTATAGGTGACCTCTGCCAGAGAGATCCATCTGCTCAAATCCATTTGATGATCCATTAGAAAACATCTAAGATATTGTTCTATAGATTGATTTTGTCTCACTTTCTGTCCATCGGTTTGTGAATGGTAAGATGCAGAAGGAGAGCATTTCTCACCAGCTTTTTTTTATTAATTATTTTCAAAAGTTGGCCGTAAACTGTGAGCCTCAATATGTGATGATAATATTGTATTGGTCTCTCATCTTCTCCACGAGCTGCACTGATTCATAATCTTTAAACACATTACATTTAAAGCTTTATGATATATGTTCAAGGCCAAAGATGGACTGGAATCTCGTTATATTCAGGACCTGGTAGTGCCCTATCAGCCCACTAGAGCTCTGAGATCTCTGAATCAAGCTTTGTTTAATGTGCTCAGATTCCTCCTCGCCCATATGAATATTCCTTCTCTTATTTAGGCACAAAATAATGGAACTCCCTTCCAGAACACCTGAGAACTTGTATGTCACTGCTGGCTTTTCGTAAGGGTTTGAAGGCGTGGCTTTTTTAATTTGCCACTTTTACATTCTCCACCTTACTGCTTCTACGCTGGGAAACTCCTGGGGGTTAATACATTGGAAGGGAAAATGTGAACGAATGCCTTTCACAAAGCAGTGTTATTCCAAGACATTAACGTTTATCAAAACCCTAAGATTTATAACTGTGAATGACATGAAGGAGAAACCACTGGAATTTTGCGGACCAAAATATTGTTCCAAGGATGCAATTTAAATTTCTAATGCTAGACCGACCGGGTAACAATCCAGCTACATGAGAGATGAGACCTTTCATAATATGTTTGTAAGTCACGTGTTGATAGATCAATAGAGCAATGACTATACATGTATAACTTTGAATAACAAAATGTAAAAATCAATAAGGCCAGTTGTAGTTACAGAGTCATTTACTATCAGTGCTGTCTTTGAATTCCTCTTTAAAACCTTGATAGGAATAAGCAGCCGCTGCTTCCTCGCTCCATAATGCCTCCAATGGAAGTTGTTTGAAATGGCTGACGTTGGTAATCAAATCTTTATTTCCTTGTTGAAGTGTTAGAAGGCCTTTGTGGGCTTGCTTAGCTTTTCTTTGCAAAAATACTCTTGGGAAGTCCTTGAGAAATTGCTCAGAATAATTAAACCAGCAAATCTGATTTAAAATGAGTTGCAGTGCCAACGTTAAAGTGTCACATGTTAAAAATGATAGCAGGTTGGAACTGCACATGCTGGTTTCCCCAAGTCAATGGTGGCTCCATTCACACCTCGATCCCTGAAGTGACCCGCCTGATTTCTCTTGGTTGGAGGGCCGCCCTGCGGCCCACTCGGTGGTGGACCAAACTGGCACAACAGACCCCCTTAAGGCATGGCACATATTTGAAAGAGGTTGCTTCTGATGGAGCGAGGTGGAGAAACAACATTTTGTATACCCCTCGTAAAGCCACTTTCTCATAAGAGTAATATGAACTAATCGTGTGATTTTGGAAAACTAATCAACTTAGAATAGAAGGCACACACAAGTACATGTGGGAAACTAATTTGCTCGTGTTGCACTTTATAATTAACTAACTAAAGTAACGTTGTCATGTTTTACATTAATGCAAAGGTTATAATTAACAAAAAAGCGGCATAAACGTGCTTTCTGTTTGTGTATTGGTGGCAAGAACATGAAGACAGGTGAGCATATCACGCATATGTGTTGCTTATTTGCTAGGTAACAACAAACATGGAAATCTTAGTATAGGGGGGAGGTAAAGAGATGGGCTATAATTCAATAATTAACATTTGTTTGTGTTTGTTTCTATGATAGTTCCCATTCTGGCCCGTGAGGCCTATCTAAAAAATGGAGGTTTTCGATAACTACGACAGGGAAAGATATTGTGCATGTGCGGCCAGAGCCAAGACTGAATGTGAGCTGCCTGTGCCGGAGCGAGAATGGTTCAAGGACAGCATGCCCTGAAAGTCCAGATGACTGCCAACAAACATGGACATCTGTATTGTGAATTGTGAGAAGTATACTGAATATTGCAATTTGAGGACGTGACTGAGCCGAACATTCTAAAAACAAACAACCCTTTAATTTCCGCTGATGCTGCGTAAACCAAATAATAGAACGATGAGGTGATGCTCATCCACCCTCGAATTGGACCAATCAAAATTGGAAATGACACTGATAGATACTTTGCAGATAGATTAAGTTAGTGAAAAGGGTATAAAAGAACATGACTGGACTTAAGAAAAAACTCTCTCTTTCGATTTCTTCCTGAGATGCTGTCGGAATGCTGTTTTCCTGAGGCGTAGGAACTTATGAACTTTATTTTTCCCTTTTGAATACGTACAGAGTCTTTAGTTGAGGCTAATAGCTAGAGTGTAGGGAAAATGGACTTTGGGTACTATCCTGTTCTTTCCTAATATTCATGTCTTATAATAATGTGTTTTTCTTTCAGAATTTTACAATTAAATGAATATAAATGTTTAAGCAAAATTCTTTTCTTTCCTAAGTATATTTCTGAATTAAATAAATAAAACAAAGTGAAGAAATGTCAGATATGTTAAAATCTTCTTAAAATAAAAATGAGGTAAATGGAGAATTTATCTGGTCTTGTATTTTCCTCAGCCTAATTTTTACTAGAAGATCCGTCGACAAAACAATGGTGGTGTGTCTGACTAAATTGTATTTTTGATCAAACCATGGTAAAAACAATTTAAACTGCAGGTGTAAATAGTATGAATATTTAGTTTTTATTCAGACACTCCGCTATGATCCAGTAGCTCTCCTTTAAATCTCACCAATCCATGAAATAGGATGGAAGTGTTTATGAGCGATTCACAGTGTTATGGGCCCCACTGACGAATAAATGTGTGATTCAGTATTTCAGTGAAAGGTGATGAAGTTTTAGAAATTATTTCCGGAGTAGCGTTGCATCAGTAATGAACTTGGTAGCAGAGCATTGGTTACTATAGAATTAGCTAGGATTATGTATAAAGTGATGTATAAGGGTTTTGATGTACAGAGTTATGACTAACATCTGTTAAGTTTGTATTACATTATATGTTGCCATTAAAAGGTTTCCGGATAGTGTGGGAAGCTAGTCACTCTGTCTGCAGGCAGAGGAAGTGTGGAAAGTGAAGTCGCACATCGCATAGTTTGTTTAAAAAAATAATATCGTCGTATACTATAGTGGTATCGTCGCATATCACAAGTTTAGGGACTTTACGTGTGAAAGGATAAATGCATAGCGAGGACAGTCTATAAAATCTTGGCTTTCAAGTACAGGGAACATGGTGTATCCTGATTTAAAACTTACTACTGAGAGAGTAATAGTGCTTAACCCAAGCTTGAGCCTTGAGAAAAGGGTAAGGTAGAGGAAGTGGTGCTACTTTATTGACGAGTCTAAAATTCGGTGGTAGAGAAGAGGTAAGCGCTGTCTACTGGAAATACAGAATACTTGTGCGGTTGAGAAAACTATCACTTTGTTTTAGCGAAACAGACAAATGGAGTTGTTTTATGTAGAGTTACTAACAGATTCAGTTGTATAAAGTTGTAAATACGGCTTCTCAGCAAATCTTGTAAAGGAGAGGGTACGTCGGCGTTGCAGAAGCCAGAGAACTGCTGACGTCAAAAGTGTCGCGCAGGGATTGGTCCTCGTGACCAAGGCAGAATAAGGGCTGATTGGTTCATCAGTAAAAGCAGCGAGACTATTGGTTGAGCACTAAGACGACGTATCTTGTTCTAATTGGTGCGCTAGTGTAAACCGTGCTGTGATAGGCTGGTGTTACGGAACAGCAACAGAAGAGTGTGTAAACTTTTGAAAAGACAGGGAAATTGAAAAATGGATTATTATTACGGAGAAGAAAAGGAGAAACCTTCATGGTTTAAGAGATTGAAAAATGTGTTCAAAAAGGACAAGGCGATAGTAACAAGAGAGGGAAAATTACTTCCTCCGCCGAAAACACTGCTTCCTATATGATGACGAAATGTGGCTATCATACATGCATTTGTTTAGAAAATTGGGCTAGATATACCAGGAATGATGGTGTGTTAGCATTTCCAGAACTTGGATCTTTTAATTTGGCAGTTTTACGGAATTTGAGAGAAAAGATGATGAAACTTGAGCCAAGACCCAGACCGACTCAATTTGAAGCGCTAGTTGAGTGGGAAGATGCGATGCATTAGCTAGAGCGAGAAAGGTCAGAAAATCATAGAGGACCAAGAGGTAGAATGCGTGGATTATGGGGAGAAACACATGAAAGTAGAATGCGAAGATGAGGAAATGCTGATATGTGTGACGGAATGTTTCCGGTTATATTAACAGACGAATTTGAAGGGCGGAAATGCACAGAGAAAAGGAATAATGTGGAAACAGGAAGGAAAAATTATGGTGATGGTGAACCAGAGGATGCAGTGCTGGAGGAAATACTAAATAGAAGACCACCACCATATCAGTCGGGTTCTATATGGACCACTCCTAGTGCTCCGCCTGTAGAGGATAGATTTGCTGCAACCCCAAAACAATTTTTAAATTTTAGAGACCTTCCAGAAAGGATAGAAATGAGATATGATTCAAACGTCCCAGTGACAGAAACAAGACTTGCTGGTACCCCTAAGGAAAATAATGAAATAAGAAGTGTAACTAGAGTAGAGAGACAAATTGAAGAACATCCAAATACTTCAGAATATATACGGTCTACGAATGAATTAACAGAAAAGATACAGGAACTTACTAAAAATATAGAAGCTGTAACAGTCCCAGTAACGATAGGACCTGTAATGCCGGTGTTTGAGAATCAGAGAATAAAATAACCAAGTTTGACAATCCCTTTAAATCAGAGGTTGCAAAAGGTAAGGGAAAAGATTTATCCATATTTGTCAGAAATGAGGCGAATGAGTAATGTTAATCCACCTGATTTAACTTTTAATCAGAGTTTACCATATACGTTTTCAACTGGATCAGACTCTGATTCTGCTAAACCTGAAAAGAGTATAGAAAAAACAGATTTGACCCAAACATTTGCAGGACCAACGGAACAGGAATTGAGCGATTGGCTCAAAACTTTGAAAGTAAAAGAACATAAAGTGTTAGATGAAGCAAGATTAAAAGTCAATATGGAAGAATTCATTATTGGAACAATTGGGACAAACAGACTAAAAACGTATCAAGACGATGAACTAATGTTCATGCGCAAAAGTATTACATGGAAAGCATAATCTATACATGATCAATTAGAAGGATTAGCCAGTGAATTTGAGGTGGAATTCGCAAAGAATAAAACATTTCAAAAATCCCTTAGAGTAGACTTTTCAGAAAAGGACATTGAAAACATGAATACTGCAGGGAGACTAACTCAGATAAAATAACTAATAGTTTTGTTAAGAAGATGGGGAGATGTGAATAAATGGAGGGTAAAATGGTCAAAGAAGAAAGAGGAAGCCAGTGATAAATCCACATTAGCATTCCCTGTGAGAGAAAAAGAGACAGTAGTAAATGAATTTCCTATGAGAGAAATACCGGGAGGAGGATATGTACATGTTCCTCGGAGTAGACAGGACATATTATCATTTACTAATGATTTTCCCAGATTGAGAGAAAAACCAGTAGAATGGTACCGACAGGTAGATCGATTCGTAAAAGTTTCAAAGGTACTATGGGAAGATTTAGACGGATTATTTGACATAGTAGTACCAGCAGATCTATGGTCTGAATGCAAAATAACAGTGGATTGGCCAATGACAGAATATCCACGAGATAAAGTGACAGGTGCTCCTGGACCTGAAGTGATGAGGAAATCCGAACAAGTTATAGTATTTTTGAAAAACAAATTTCCACCAAAAGAAACAGATTGGGTAAAAATTGGTAGGACTTTGCAAGAACCAAAAGAATCTGTACATGCATTTTATGAGAGGCTGTTATTAGTGTTCAAACAATATAGTGGATATGTAGAACTAAATGAAAAGGATATGAGTCATTTTGTGTATCGATTTGTGTTTGGATTAAGACCAGAAATAGGAGACATGATAAAGCATAATTTAATGGGATGGCAGTCAAGTTCAGTCGACGAGGTATTGAGACATGCAAAATATTGTAGTGATGACATTGAGGTTAAACAGAGAAAGCTAAAATAGAAAGCCATGTGGGCATAAGTAACAGTAGCAGAACACCAAGTAACTCAATTAAAAAGTAAAAATACTGATGGCAATCAAGGAAAAATGAAAGGAAATTTTACAAAAACTAAGTTAGTTGGGAACATAGAGGAGCTTAAGAAAAAGTTCCCTTGTCACAATTGCAGCAGAATAGGGCATTGGAGAAAAGAGTGTAAGTATCCACCAAGAGTTAATCCCGAAAATACATAATTGTATCCACAGGTGCAGAATGAGGTGATTTAACAGCCACTGCCACAGCAGCAGATAGTTACTCAGCAAAGTCAGGTGCCACAACCATCCCTGCCACACAGTGTAAATCTGCAAAGATACAATGCCGAGACAGGATTCAGCGGAGGCGAACAGGTAAACCGATCGCCCAGAGTGAATGTGAGTCTTCAATACTGGTTACAAGAGGATGGCGGGAGTGAGTCGGATGAAAGCTTCTGACGGTGCCTGAGAGAGGGAGAAGAGTGTGTGCTTTGAGCCACTCTCGAGGTAGATCAGTCTGGTCAGTTTGTGAATGGAAAGGTAAATGATGTAAAAGTAACTTTCCTAGTGGATACTGGTGCTACCCGTTCTACTGTTAGATCAGTGGAAATTCAAAATCTTCCTCTCTCGGGTGAGAAAATCCAGGTTGTAGGTGTAGCCAATAGACAAATTCAGACCTCCTTAACAAAACCAGTTGAAGTGGAAATTGGAAATTTCAAGGACATGCATCGATTTGTAGTGTGTGACAGTAATCCTGTTGTTCTGTTAGGCCGAGACATTCTATGTAAAATGAACTGTGCCATATACTGTTCACCGGATGGCATAGAGCTCCAAACCCCAGACGAATATAGTTTATATAAAATGACCATGTTAATGATTGAGGTAGAGAGAAATGAATTGTTTCCTGTGTATGACCGAGAAAAGATACCTGCTGAATTGAAAAAGGTAGTGAAAGAGCAAGTATGGGATTTTACGGGAGAAGACATTGGATTAATGAAAGATGCAGACCCTGTAAAAGTTTCAATAAAAGAAGGAGTGAGTTACCCAAACATTCCTCAATATAAAATGACAGCAGAAATAATTGAAGGAATAATTCCAGTAATAAACAAAATTATTGAACAAGGCATTTTGAGAGAGATAGAAAGCAGTCCTTGTAATTCATCGATAATGGGACTGAAAAAGCCTAATGGAACATTTAGGATTGTACAGGATCTTAGGAAAATTAATAAGATCGTTGTCCCATGTTGTCCAATTGTACCAAATCCAGCAGTGATTTTATATCAAATCCCACAAGATGCAGAATGGTACACTGTGATTGATCTGTGTAATGCGTTCTTTATTGTTCCATTAGATCCTGAAAGTCAACCAATTTTTGCATTCCGGTTCGGAGATCGAATTCTGGCATGTGCCGAATTCCTCAGGGGTATACTGAAAGTACTTCCATTTTTAATCAATTGTTGAAGAAGTCATTAGAAAGTTTGAATATCCCTGGAGAGTCAGTATTGGTCCAATATATTGATGATCTATTGGTGGCACCAAGGACAAAAGATGCATGTGTATCAGATACTATTGCATTGCTAAACCATTTGGCAGAAGAGGGACACAAAGTGTCTCCTTCAAAATTACAATTTTGTCAGAAAGATGTACAATACTTAGGTCATAAAATTGCTAAAGGAATCAGACAAGTCACTGCAGAAAGAATTAAAATGATACAAGGAATGCAACCACCAAAAACCCAAAGACAGGTAAGAATGTTCCTGGGAATGGTAGGTTACTGCAGACAATGGATTAGTGGATTCTCACTGATAGCCAAACCATTACAGAGACTAACTAGAGCAGATATCAGAGACCCTATAATACTGAACAAAACTGAGATGGAGGCATTAGAGCAGCTAAAAACAAGCTTATGTGAATCCCCAGCTTTGGGAATGCCTGACTATGAAAAAGAATTTGAACTGTATTGCAGTGAACGAGAAGGATGTGCATTGTCAGTACTTATTCAGAGACATGGAAAACTGAGAAAACCAATTGCGTACTTCTCAGCTGTTTTAGATCCTGTTGCAAAGGCTTTGCCAGGTTGTCTGAAAGCAGTAGTAGCTACAAGCGTAAGTCTAGAACAGAGTGAAGGAATAGTGATGGGATTTCCTGTGAGGGTGTATGTACCTCAATCTGTGGAGATTCTCCTCACTAGAACAAAAACACAGTACTTCACTAACAATAGAATGACCAAGTATGAAAAAACAATTCTGGGAGCAGATAATGTGACAATCTCAAGATGCGTCAACATAAATCCATTGACATTGTTACCTGATATAATGGAAACTGAAGTAAGAAATGAAGTTGATCACAAATATTTAGATGTTCTTGAGTACTGTACCAAACCAAGACCTGACATCATAGATGAGCCATTGCCTGAATTAGATTATGTGATGTTCGTTGATGGTTCGTGTTTGGGAACAGATGAAGGTGTTTTGAGTGCTGCATATGCCGTGTGCACAGTGGTGGATGTATTAGAAGCATCTTGTCTGAAAGGAATTCGTTCTGCTCAAATAGCAGAATGTATTGCTTTGATTTGAGCATGTGAACTGGGAAAGGAAATCAAGGTTACCATAGTGACTGACAGTCAGTATGGGTTTGGGGTTGTTCATGACTATGGACAACTGTGGTCCCAAAGAGGTTATTTAACTTCAGCAGGATCCCCCATCAGAAACGCTGAGTTTGTGAAGATGTTAATTGATGCTATTCAGTTGCCTGATAAGATTGCAGTGGTTAAATGTGCTTCACACAAAAAGGGTGATGACTTTATCACACAGGGTAACAGGTATGTAGACTCCATTGCAAAATATTGTGCCAGAAATCTTGCATCCATAAATCGGGACAGAAAAGAAGAACATGTTTCAAGTCCTTTAATGCTAACCACAGTAGTTGAAACTTGGCAGGTAGTAAGACAAATGCAGGAAGAAGCTAGTGAGGAAGAGAAAAACATCTGGCTAAAAGCAGGATGCAGACAGAGGGAAGAAGATTAAATCTGGGTATACAAAGATGAAAGACCAGTAATGCCTGATAGCATGATCTCAAATATGGCCCGTATGTACCATGGTCAAGCTCATGTTGGAAGAGATGCTATGTTGCGCCTACTCAGACATACATGGTATAATTCTAAGTTTAGGATGATTGCTGAAAGTCTGTGCCAGAGGTGCCTTGTGTGTCAGCAATTTAATCCAAACATAAAAACAATTGTAAGCTTGGGAACCATAGGACGGGAGGGAGGTCCATTCACCCGAATGCTGTTGGATTTCATTGAGCTGCCACATTGTAATATGCTCAGATATGTTTTAGTGATTATTTGTCAGTTATCTCGGTGGGTAGAGGCCTTCCCCACCAGGAGAAACGATGGATTGACTGTTGCAAAATTGATTTTACGTGAAATTATCCCAAGGTATGGATTGAAACTGATAGAGGTACCCATTTTCAAAACGAATTACTACAGATGATCTGTGAAGCACTGGACATTCGTCAGAAACTACATTGTGCTTACAGACCTGAGGCTTCAGGGGTAGTTGAACAAGTAAATGGGACAATATTTAACTGAATTGCAAAAATTTGGTTGGCGACAGGACTAAAGTGGCCGGATGCATTGGCACTAGTTTTGATGACATTAAGGAGTATACCTGACAGAAAAACTGGATTAAGTCCACATGAGATTTTGATGAGCAGAGTGATAAGACAAGCATTTGTACGAGTTGATAAACTGTTAACTATTAATGATGACATCATACTGGATTACTGCAAAAATCTGTCTGACGTGGTAACTTCTGTGTTCAATCAGGTGGGAACTGAGTCAAACACGAAAGAAAAACATCCAGCTCATGATCTAGTCCCTGGAGATTGGGTTTGGATAAAGGTACACCGAAGAAGAAACCGTCTAGTGCCTCGCTGGCAGAGACCAAGACAGGTTATTCTGGTCAGCACAACTGCAGTTAAATGTGCTGGAGTAAAGAGATGGGTGCATGCCAGTCACACAATCCATGTGCCTGAACCTGAGAATCTGCACGAGGAGGGTGAAAGCATAACTGATTCTGATTCTGAAGGAGAACCAGAGAAAAATCCAGATATTGAAGCTCGACAAGAACGTCGACATCTGGAAGTATCGGATGCTAGTTCCGCATCTGAAGGAGAAGGAGAAATTGTTGAAGTACCAAATTCTGAAGATCGACCTATAAGTCGAGATTTGGTAGAACTGACACCAGAAAGGACTTTGAGCAATGTGGAGATAAAACTAGTGATCAAGAAAATACTGAAGAACAGTCTGAAAACTCTGAAAGCAGGAACCAAAATCCTGACACTGGAAAAGAGGAAATAGCTCACGACAAGGATGAGATTCAGAGTACCAGCTATGGAGATGTTCCTAACAGAGTGAAAGAACTGTCTAAAGAAAAAACTGATTGTGAAGGAGAAAAGGACATTATAAAGTTTGTCATAAATGAAACTGTCGAAGATACTGAAAGTGAAAGCAGATGACACACCAGTGAGAAAGAGCTCAATAAAAAGAGATTGGAGAGTGGAATATAATACCACGGAACCAAAAACAAAAAGAGTTTGTAAAGGAGATAATTGGCCTAGAGGAAATGATGGACTGAAATTCAACCTGGTTAACAAAACAAGAAAACCAGAAGATCAAGTACATGAAATAACCAGTCAGAAAGAATTGTTAGGAAAAAGAATAGAGGTTGTTCAAAGGCCAAAAAGAGTGAGAAGACCAAACCAAAAATACAAGTCACCTGAATGGACCTATATGTTTTTACCTCCTATTGAGGAAGTAAACAGCAGGCAAGAGAATCTCAATTGCCCAAGTCAATTGAAAGCAAGTGAGAAAAACTGAGACCCAAGAGAAAAGGAAAGGTATTTGATTGTAAAGTACAAGGTAAAGGAGAGACCTAAAATATAGGTATAAGAAAAGACGCTGAAAGTGAAAAGTGAAAGTCTATAAAGACAAAAATCCAGGTAGATTAAACTGTGAAAGTCGCTGTGTAAAAAAACCCAAAAAGAAATGGCTACTAATGTTCACAAAACGAAATGTTCTATTTTTTGAAAATGGTGTAGAATGAGTTTAATATGTTTTGGATTATTAATGTTAATATGGTTAATTTTAGCTATTAACATTCCTTTCCATGACAATCTAGTGAAATTAAAACCAAATGTGAGTTTAAGTGGACAGAATGTTGAATCAAAGTCTGATAAACCACTTGTGTATAAACCAGAAATTCATCAAGATAGATCTATAAGTGATTACACGAAAAATACTTTTTCAAGGTTGTGATCTGAGTATGTTAGGACAATGGATGCTAGTGATTGTTATGTTTGTGTGAAATTACCAGCTTCAGTCTCAGAAGGGGTGACCTATCACCATCTTCCACTTACATATGTTGTCACGTGTAGCGTAAATGCAAGTTTGTTTTATCCAAACTCTGATGATATATTTGCCAAATTGAAAGTCATAAATGCAATGAACAAAGTCAAGCCTGCAAAGGTGATGGGAGAATTTTTCTTAGAAATTGATGAATTGAGTCATGAGTATGCATTCAAAAATAATTTGACTTGTAAAATGAGAAATGAAGAAAAAGCATTCTTAGACATGGTTGAAGAGAGAAGAATTGCTTATAAACGTAGTGAGAAATTGAAGCTTGCTAAATCCAAATATTGGGATTTTGAGGATGAAAATCTTGATGATAGAAATGTGAATGTGGCCATAAATATAGACACTCCTTTATTAGGGAAATTTTGTATTAGAAGAGACAACACTGTGTATGTGTAATGGCTGGATTTTCTGAGTAGGTGGGATCAGCCCCCAGGGGCCCCTCCAACCCAGCCAGAACGTACTCACCTTCCCTCCTCAGGACCACCTATCCAGGCACCTGGTACCTACCTGAGGATGGGGAACTCGCAATATACAAGCTCATATTATTAAGAACACCACTAAATCTATAGGGATACTAAGAGTACTCACTGATTACTAGGGATATCCATACCCTACACCACACTTATTTACATCAGTTGGTCTCGCGGCCACCCTGACCCAGACCGTTCTACCCTAGGGCAGATATGACACACAATCCGGTGCGTCTACACATGGGCCTGCAGAACCCAATGCTCCCTTTTCCAAACTGTTCGCAATCCTGCGAAACTACACACTAGTTCGACCTCCTAGTGTTCTCACTAATTCAAGCCACAATCCAGTGGGTATACACACTGGTAATCCTCCCCAGTGCTCTCATTAACGCCGCATATCAACGACGACCACATTCCTATGAACACCTATACATATATATATATATATATTGGGAAGTCTCTTCACTAAGGGTCTGCTACTACAATAATATTATGGGATGGTGTACTAACTTAGTCCCTTGGTTGCAAGTCTCCTCTCTCCCTCACTATTACTTACCTGATCAGGGGTAGCATCTGTTCAAACAGTAATACTTACCAGGAGTGATTACCCTCACTGTATGGGGATAAAGATATACACACTATGTGACTGAGTTATTTCTTGATTTAAGCGCTCCTACCCCCCTTTTTGATCCATCAGTGGCTCAACAGCAACTGGCTTGAAGCCAGGATAACTTTATCATAAAAGAACTCATGCACACTAATTCACTAATTAATGGGGTCATTTATTATTAGTACAATATAAACCTTTACACAGATCTGACAAAGACTATAGGTAGAACACACCGCTTGAAAGAGAAGGATTAAACATAACAGGAACACTCCGCTGAAAGGGAAAAGATTAGATATAAAGTGTAAGTGTAACTAATGTGATGAAAACAATATCACCTGATTAGTGTGAAGTCTTGTTCTAGCTGTCATCTGGGTTCCTCTCTCATCTGTGCCTTGGCTCATCTCAGACTCTCTCTCTCTCCTGCACTCTTGGGTACACCTCTGCGCTGATCGCTCTGTCTCTGGACTCCTCTCCCCCACACGGACTGTCTCCACCTTCTATCTTCAATCTTAATGGTTCCTGCCGCTCTGATCACCGTTCATTCCACTAGCTTATTCACTCTGTCTCTGCGCCAATGTCCAATTAACTCCATCTGCTCCCATAGGTTAGTCCACGATCTCTCCTCCGTCTCTTCTAAAAGGCATTACTTCAGACTCCAGCTATTCACACCTCCTCCTGATAAGCAACTGCTTCTGACTGCTTCCTTCAGTTCCAGCTCACTATTCAACTCAGCTCTTCTCCAGCTTGAACCCGCTCTGCTTGACTCCCTCTGCTCGACTCTCTGGCTGACTGACTCTCTGCTTGACTGACTGACTCCGCCTCTGCACTTCACTGATATAGAATGCTGTTTCCTCATGGAAAGTTCCAGCCAGCAGCTTCCTCCCACCAATCCCATGCACCAGGCTCCTTGCGCTAGACGCTCCCACAGTGACCAGTCTGCTTGTTTCGTCTAGAGACCTGAGCCCGGGAACAATTCCTGATTAGATTCAGCTCTGGCCGGTTCTCTCCGGTCCGCTTAGGGCGAACAACAGTTATAACTATAAACTTTGCCTTTGCCCTGAAAAGCCTCTCAGCTTCATCAAGATGGAGTCCCTCTAGCTCTAGGCCTGTAGGCCTGAAAGGGGTGAAATGCTCCTTAGCTCTGTCAGAATACCTACATAAACCATACCAATGTGTCTAATATGTCAAAGCCAATAGGCAATAGACAGGTTAAAGTCAAGAATAAAGGCATATTAAGCAGCTATCCTCTTCTAGATCTGGAAAAAGGGCTTAAAAGGGCCAACACAGGCTAAGAATACCTATACTAGATGCGAGCAAGACTAATGATCTATATCACTGCTAAACAAAGCCAAAAACTCTGCCATTACAGTATGATAATTATTTTTTGGGTGCAAGTCAATGTAAAGACACCTACGAATAATAGGGGGATAGGGATTTAAAGGTGGTAAAGATCCAACTTTTCCTGGCATATACTTTATATGTGGGAACAAAGCTTATTATAAGTTACCGGACCACTGGTAAGGGACATGTTATGTAGGTCTGGTTTTTCCTAACATTTTTCATGTAGATAGAGGTACAAATGGGACACATGAGATAGGTAAACCTTTAAGTCGCAGAAAAAGAGAAAGTGTAATAGAAAAAATATGTGATATTTTTGGAGCACTGATACCAGCAGTGGAAATATATTTTATTGCAAACAGAATTAGAAAATTATCAACAATAGTAGATCGTTTGTCAACAGATACTGCAGGGGGATTTCTAATGGTGAAGACTGAATTGGTTGCTATGAGAGCTATGGTGATGCAAAATCGTCTTGCTCGTGATATAATTTTGGCAAAAGAAGGAGGAGTTTGTGGAATTTTGAAGGTACAACACTGTTGTACCTACATTCCAGACAAAAGTCAAAACACTGAAAAGTATATTACAAACATTACAGAATTGAATAAGGAAATTGAACCACTGGAGGTTGATGGTGTTCTTGAACGGCTTGGTAAAAGTTTTTCAGCAATTAAACATTGGTTTCATGAAATAGGTAGTTCCATTATAGGTAAGATATTAATTCCAGGAACAGTAATAATATTAGGGATTTTAATATTAAGATTGTGTTAGAAAGAGAAGAAATATCAGAAGATCTATAAAGAAAGCAATCCAAGAAAGACGAGAAAGAGAAAGAGAAAACTGTGATGTAGAAATGGAAGAATTTCAAGAAAAAGTCCATAAAGATACCAGAAAAGTAGAAGATACTAAAGTATAAATTGAACTAATCAGAAGAGCATGAAACATGTTTTGATAAAAATTTGCTACATTTTGGGAGATATTTGGTGATAAATCACCAAAGGAGGGAGTTGATGGAGCGAGGTGGAGAAACAAAATGTTGTATACCCCTCGTAAAGTCACTTTCTCATAACAGTAATATGAACTTATCGTGTGATTTTGGAAAACTAATCAACTTAGATTAGAATGCACACACAAGTACATGTGGGAAACTAATTTGCTCGTGTTGCACTTTATAATTAACTAACTAAAGTAATGTTGTCACGTTTTACATTAATGCAAAGGCTATAATTTACAAAAAAGCGGCATAAACGTGCTTTCTGTTTGTGTATTGGTGGCAAGAACATGAAGACAGGTGAGCATATCACACATATGAGTTGCTTATTTGCTAGGTAACAACTAACAGGGAAACCTTAGTATAGGGGGGAGGTAAACAGAAGGGCTATAATTCAATAATTAACATTTGTTTGTGTTTGTTTCTGTGATAGTTCCCAATCTGGCCCATGAGGCCTATCTAAAAAATTGAGGTTTTCGATAACTACAACAGTGAAAGATATTGCGCATGTGCGGCCAGAGCCAAGACTGAATGTTAGGTGCCTGTGCCTGAGCGAGAATGGTTCAAGGACAGCATGCCCTGAAAGTCCAGATGACTGCCAACAAACATGGACATCTGTATTGTGAATTGTGAGAACTATACTGAATATTGCAATTTGAGGACGTGACTGAGCCGGACATTCTAAAAACAAAAGACCCTTTAATTTCTGCTGATGCTGCGTAAACCAAATAACAGAACGATGAGGTGATGCTCATCCACCCTCGAATTGGACCAATCAAAATTGGAAATGACACTGATAGATACTTTGCAGATAGATTAAGTTAGTGAAAAGGGTATGAAAGAACATGACTGGACTTAAGAAAAAACTCTCTCTTTCGATTTCTTCCTGAGATGCTGTCGGAATGCTGTTTTCCTGAGGCGTAAGAACTTATGAACTTTATTTTTCCCTTTTGAATATGTACGGAGTCTTTAGTTGAGGCTAATAGCAAGAGTGTAGGGAAAATGGACTTTGGGAACTATCCTGTTCTTTGCTAATATTCATGTCCTATAATAATGTGTTTTTCTTTCAGAATTTAACAATTAAATGAATATAAATGTTTAAGCAAAATTCTTTTCTTTCTTAAGTATATTTCTGATTAAATAAATAAAGCAAAGTGAATAAATGTCAGATATGTTAAAATCTTCTTAAAATAAAAATTTGATAAATGGAGAATTAATCTGGTCTTGTATTTTCCTCAGCCTAATTTTTACTAGTAGATCCGTCGACAAACAATGATGGTGGTGTGTCTGACTAAATTGTATTTTTGATAAAACCATGGTAAAAACAATTTAAACTGCAGGTGTAAATAGTATAAATATTTAGTTTTAATTCAGACACTCCGCTATGATCCAGTAGCTCTCCTTTGAATCTCGCTGATCCATGAAATAGGATGGAAGTGTTTATGAGCGATTCACAGTGTCATGGGCCCCACTGATGAATAAATGCGTGATTCAGTATTTCAGGGAAAGGTGATGAAGTTTTAAAAATTATTTCCGGAGTAGCGCTGCATCACTTCCCTGGAGGGGTTTGGCTGCTGGTATGGCATTGGGATCACACTGCAGTGGGATGTTTGGAGGGGCACCCATATGTCCTCCTTTCAAGAGCTCCAACAGACGTAGGGGCAGATTACAAGCCCCTTGCACCTCTTTTACGCTGTCGTGACGCAGCGGCATTACAAAAGAGGCGCCATGGTGCGGGGTATTTACAATGTGACGCATCTGGGAGATGCGTCACGTTGTAAAGCCCTACGCCAGAAGTAGGCGTTCCGGCACGGGGGGGGGGGCGTTCCGGTGCAGGAACGCCTCCTAAAAGTAGCTGAGTGAAATCTACAACATTTCACTCAGTCACTTTTAAGCCCATGCTGCGTCAAAACCCTGCGCCTGCTTGAAGCAGGCGTAAGGATTGATGCAGCATTGTACATATAGGGCACCCCAGAAACTTGCTGGAGCTGCGTCGCGCTTGCGACGCAACTCCAGCAATGCGCCGCCTTTACGGCACAGATGCGTCATGCATCTGTCCGTTTTTGCCCCATGGTGCGCCGCATTGTATATGCGGCGCATCCATGGTGGCGGAGCCCTGACGCACAATAACTGGTGCATCCCTGCTGATATGCAGGGATGCGCCAGTTATTGTAAATCTGCCCCGTACTTCCTGCAGAGCAAGCAATTCCATAAATACCTACAGTTGCAGCATGCACTGCGAGTACATACTCCTTTGGATGCCGCGATCCCATAGTTTGGCCTGTGGAGGCGAAGGTTAAGTTGGGGGCCTTGGGTAGGGGAGGGGTCCCAAATATTCCGAACATTGATCATTAATGCCACTGATACTTTGATGGTGCTAGGGACATGTTGGGAGGTTTGGCTAGGCCTGCTGGGTGACTCGGACTGACGTGATGCGTTGATGGCCCCTAGGGTACTCACCATATCCTCGCAATTACAACTGGTGCAAACATACTATTTATACAATGCCTATCTTTCCCCAGACAGGCTGCACAGGGCCGGACTGCTTCCTGCTCCATCATGTTTCCGCTGTTCCCATGCTCCTGCTTACTTTTTTCACATGGTGTGGGTCTGTCCAATTATCACCCGCTACTGGGAAAGGGTAGTATCTGATCTCACTGCTGTTTTAAACGTTGATATAGAACACTCCCCTCTGTAAATCCTCTTAAGAGTAATTGAAGGTGCCAGAAGGATCCGTGCCAACCAAGCGTTCTTGGGGACAGCACTATTGGTACCAAACATGATATTGCCACCCATTGGAAGAACTCCAGGCCAAGGATTAGTGCGCTTAGCAGGAGAAACCTATCTATGAAGCGTGGGGATGCCTGGCCGAACATGCAAAAGTATTGGGAAGATGGTACGGGATGATGGGGATGGATCCAAAGTGAAAAGGGGTATGTGCTTACTGTAACTCAAAGATATGGGATGAAGCCTCTTATTGCCATTGTAATCCCTAAATGCATGCCTCAAATTGCAGATATGTGTTAGTTCACTGTGACGTGTTGTATCCGCTTTGTATACAATTTTTTTTTAAATGTGTTTAGAAAAAAAAGGAATTATAGCAGGGTGGCCACTCTTGAGGTGTGTCTTCGGGAAAAAAAGGCTCACTCGAAAACATATAAGGTGCTGATAAAATATTTAGAGTCCATTCAAAAAGCTTGTTTCTATGAGTGGGAAGAGAGGCACTTTCTCCATCGGTTCCGCCGTGCGGTGCCTGCAATGTTGTGTATTGAAATGCACAACATGGCCATTTGACATTGCGGCAGGTGCTGCAGCCAGTAGAACCCACCGCAATGTTAAATCTCCAGATGCTACCGCTGCAGTGGCAGTCGCATCATTATCAGGGGTGCGGGACTGCCGCATGGCAGGCGGGTAGTGCTGTTACCGCTAGGATGGCAGGCGGACTGAAGTCCGCCGCAATCCTAATGACCCCCTAAGGGCGTATCCTCTTGCAGAGTCAATGTTAGTTGATGAATCAGCAATAACAAAATTGCTTGCTCTTGTCGAGGGGATTCCACATCATTCTGAGTCTTGGAAATGGCATGAGCCATGATTACTTGTTGGGGATTGTTAGCAGACTCCATGATACGGGAGGAAGGAGCAACCAGGCAGACTGTCCGGCTTTGTTTGTAGGATGAATTTCCCCAAGGGATATAGCTGAAAGTCTCTGCCATCCACCTTTTCCAATCAATCAATCAGGATTTGTATAGCACGGCTACTTCACCCGTGAGGGTCTCGAGACGCTGTAAGTGGCTGCTGCGGGATGCCAATCGAGTTACCAAGTAGTTGTAACTCAGTTAGGAAACAAACAACGAAATTCATCACACATGCATCAATATGTTTCCAGCTTTCCTCTTGCCCAGCACAGGAGGACTTTAAACAGCCTGGGCCCTACCAGGATGTAGCCTAGAGCCGACAGATGCTGAGAAGTGGAGAGCTTATAACAAGAGGTTGTTTGGGTGTGCGTTGAGGGTTATGGCATTCAACAAACCACTTTGCAAATTTTTCATTTTATAATATTTCAGTGTTTGACCTCTCCTGTTCCTGAGGAGAACCCCCAAAAAAGTAGGGTTCTGAAACGTGTCGACCCACCCCAGCTATCTGCAATCACCATCATTCTACTGACTGACGCAGTGTACAAAAAAAGCCAATTTGCCTGGTGTCATTGTTTTATCAGCTAGCTGTGTATGGCAGGCTGTTAGAAAGTGAATACGCAAATAATTTGTGCCATTATTCCTTTTTCGAGTGTACGACTGGTCTACCTTTTTGTTTGTTAGTTTTTGTAATGTGTTGTTCTCTTTTGGCCATTTATGTGCTGAATAACATATGTGTTGTAATTATTTTTTGAATTGTGTTGAATGTCACTAAAAATGTATTGCCTTTCTGTATGATATGACTTAAATGGTCAATGTATTAAACAATTGAATGAAAAATAGAAAGGTGAAATAAACACACCCAACCACTTTTGTTGTCAAAGTGGTTTGTTGAATGCAATAACTCTCAACGCACGCCCAAACAACCTCTTGTTATAAACTATTATTGTGGCACAGTTTGGGTGTTAGGACAGGCGGCCCAACCCCCGCACTATTAAAAAAAGAAGTGGAGAGCAGCGCTCAGGACATGATGTGGAGGTAGGACTCCTTTGGATGAATAACAGCTAACGATCTCAAGTGCAGGTACGGAGAGAGGGAGGGTGTGGAATCTTGAGGCGAAGGAATTGCTACATAGCAAAGGGGGCGCCAAAGAGCCAAGGGTCAAAAGGAGCGGAGGGAAATGGGAACCAGGCAGGGAGCAAATAACAGAGTTTTGGGATACAAGGCCGTGGAGGATTGGGTTGACACCGAAACATTGAAGCAACTAGGAATATTGGATGGCACCCACCCAGTTCCTGTGAGCATCTTATGTACTAACTCTGCCATACATGCCCTGGGCGTTCTGCCCCTGACTCAGAAGTGTAATTACACTGTCTCTTATCCTAGTTTCCATCTTCATAACTTCAAGAGACATCATGGCTGTGCTCTTTTGACTCCATTAGGCTCTAAACCCTGGAAATTGGTCACAACGTACTGCCTTCTACGCTCTTATTTCACATTGTTCCTTCCTATACATGACAATTTCATGGCTCAAAGCTACTGCTCTTGGTGGCTGCACACCTGCAACGTCACCTCTGTGCATGCAAACTCACACTTCTTTTAATCAAGCGCACTGGCATCCGATCAGTTACAGGGCCGGCTCCTCTGTTAGAGTGGAGGAGTGTCATGTAATGTGGTTATATATGCCCAAAGGAGGACTCTGGAGGCACTACTGAGAATTGTAGGGGTTTATTAATATGCAACACACATAGGAGAGCGCCGGGCGTGTGTCAGCTCCGATCTCCGAAAATCGCGCCACTCGCGCTTACGCAGTAACGCCCAAGATGGCCGCCATGCGCGCTTCGTCATGACGTAGCGCGCAAGAACTAGAACGCAAACACTACATATATCCCCTTTTTATACCAACAGAAAACTTACAGTCTGGGGATATCAGGAAGCTCTCAGTTTCCCTCAAGTTCAAAGTCTCGGAACCGGGTGGGTCTCACCACCACTCTTCCTGCCCTGGTGCGCCTTATCGGGGTGGATGGTTCTCCCCGACGGTTGTTCTCTGCAGGGTCCACCACTCTATCCTCTGGGGTGCCTGTTCTTTCTCTCCCCCGGTTCACACTCTCCTCTTCCGGCTGTTCCACTGCTACTGGGCTCTTGTTGTCTTTACTCTCGTCATAGTTATCACAGGATCCTGGGATCTCTACTTCCCCAGGAGATGTTTCCTCGACCCCCCTTGACTCGCACTCTTGTCGTGTATTCACATTGTCTTCGTGGGACCATTGCAGAATTTTATTGCACTTTGACATGCGGTCTTGGGTCCATACATTTCCGTCGCTGAGCAAAGCTGCTCTATCATATACCTCTTTTACTTGCAGGGGTGGGGGTGTATTTGCTATCTCCTTTCCTTTTTAGTATTGCTAGTTTGACTCTCACCCACTCCCCTCTCTCCAGGGCTGTTTCTGTCACATTCCTACTGCGATTGTAATGTTCTGTATAAATCCTCTGGGCCTTCTCAAGATTGTGCTGCACCACCGCCGGAGACCACTTGCTGGTTACAGTCTTTTCTTTCCACGCTACGTTGTCCTTAGTGAAGGGGTGTCGTCCCCTCAGAATCTGGAATGGGCTGTACCCCGTGCTCGTGGGTGGATGCGATAGGCCCACAGCATGCTTTGGACTTCCTTTTCCCAATCTTTGCCCATCGTGATAGCAGCTTGTATGGAGCCCATTATAACTGTTAAATCTCTCCACTTGGCCGTTGCTGGCGGGGTGATATATGGAGGTATGCTTGAGCTTGATGCCGTTCCTCTCAGCAAACTCGACCCATTTGTCCGAATTGAACTGTGGCCCATTATCACTGAGAATGGATCTGGGAATGCCTTCTCTTAGGAAAACGGATGTGAGAAATCGGAGTACAGTATCCGTGTCCATTTCCTCTTGAATGTGTACTTCGGGCCACTTAGAGTACCTATCCACCAGAACGCACAAGTATTTGGGTGTGCCTTGGTTGTCCAATACTGGGCCTAGGATGTCTACTGACACTTCCTCCCACGGGTTACTCGGGTTGGCAATCTTCCCTAATGCTGGCCTCAGCGGTGTCAGAGTTTTGTCTGCCCTTTGACACTGGTCTCAATCTCTCACATTTCTTTCCACCTGGAGGTCTACTCCAGGCCACCAGTACATCTGCTTCGTCCTCATCTTTGTCTTCACGATTCCCAGATGGCCTTCATGCAGTATCGCCAGTAGGCGGGGTATCAGCATTGTCGGTGGATATACCCTGTCACCTCTGTACACAAACATGCCGTCATCTCCCACAGACAATTCCTCTCGGACTTCATAAAATTTCCTGAGGTCCTTCCGTAGCTGTCTCTTTTCGGGCCATCCATGTACTATACACTCCTTGACCTCTGCTATTTCTTGATCTGCCTCATACGCCTCCATCCATTCCTGTTTGCTTATCACTCGTTCAGGGTCGTCCATCAAGGTTACCATCTCCTCACTTTCTCCTGCTTCGCTGGGAGCTCCTTCCATGGCCGACGCTCTACTGAGGTAGTCGGCTATCTGGTTCCTAGTTCCCGGTATATGTTCCACATCATATCGTTAGTCAAGAAGTTTCAAGGTCATTTTGGTGATGCGCGGTGTCGCGCTCGCATGTCCGCTTGAGGTTAGTACCTTGACCAAGGGCTTGTGGTCGGTTTTAAGTTTGAACCTTGTGCCCCATAGGAATTGGCAAAACTTCCCCATGGCCCACACTACCGCCAGCATCTCTTTCTCGATTACACTGAACTTTTGTTCTGTGGCCGATAAGGACCGAGATGCGAAGCTGAGAGTCTCCATTGCCCCGTCCTTCTTCTCTTGCCTTAGGACTGCCCCCAGCCCTTTTTCGCTGGCATCCGTTGTTAATACCGATCGCCCTTGGGGGTCGTACCCTTGTAGCGGAACTGCTTGGCTAATGTCATTTTTCAGGGTGTCGAATTCTTTCTGCGTCTCCTACGTCCCTGTGAACACCGTTTTGTCTCTTATGAGCTGCCTCAGGTGGTACGTCTTGGTGGCAAAGTGTTGTATGAATTTGATGTAGTACTCCGCCATTCCTAAAAAGGATCTCACTTCTTCTTTGTTGGAGGGAGCAGGGGCGTCACAGATGGCTTTCACATTCGCACGTTTGGGAGTGATACCATGTTCTCCAATCACGTGCCCTAAATAGGTGACGGACGTCATCCCAAACCGGCACTTCTCCCATTCAGCTGTTAGCCCATTGGTCTCAAGAACCCGAAGCACCATGTCCAGTTTCTTGTCATGATCTTTCAGTTCCTTTCCCATCACCAGGATGTCATCTTGGAAGTATTGTACTCCCTCTATGTCTTGGAACAGGCGGTGCATCAGTTTCTGGAAGACGGCCGCTGCTGAAGCGAGACCAAAGGGCATGCGACGGAACTGGTAACATCCAAAGGGTGTTATGAATGACGTCAGTCTCCGGCTTGCGGGGTGAAGGTCCACTTCTTGTTTCCTCTGCTGGAAGTTATATTGATCAATGGACGTACATACCGCTGGACGATAGTGATTATTCAGATCTTCTATCGCATGCCTGAATAAGTCATCATCTGCATTTGGTCGGGGCGTGGGCACCAGATTTTGAAATACCCATATACCTTCGGGCCTAAGTTGTGCAAGAGTAGCCTTTTCTTCCTTCTGCTGGGGAATGCTTCACCGTTCTCATCTTCTAATGCTTCCAAATAATTCATGAAGTACTCTCTCCAGTCCTCCCACTTCATCTGAGGCTCTCCCGGCCCGGGTAAGAACGGGATCGGCGTCGTGAGTGATGACGCTTGCGCGCTCATTTCTGCACGTCTCTCTGGTTCCTCCATTTGGCTTCTCGGACTGCCCGGCGCAGTCGCCCCTTCCCCACATCCTTGGTTCTCTTGGGGTCCTTCTGCGCCCCCTTCTCTACTCCTCGCCAATTCTGCCAGGGCCTCTGTGGGTGTGGTTGAGCGGTTCCGTGGGTACGCCACCTAGCGCTAGTTTCCCCGCTTCTGCTCACTGCCACTATGGGCCTGCCATGTGTCACTCCTTTCTTCTGGTGTGCATGCACTCTGGTGTTGGTGCCTCTGTGCCCCTGCGCTGATCTCCTACGCTTTTTCCCCACCTCTGCCACGCTCTCCTGCCTTGTGTTTACCCTTCCTGTACCTTCTTGCTCTTGTTGCTGTTCTCCGTGGTGCTTGCTAGCTTGTCCTTGATCCTCCTGCTGGTCAGGTCCTTGTCCCTCCTTTTTTTTTGTGAGCCTTCACCTCAAGAGGGCATCCCACCCTCGTCACCACAGTAATGTGGTTATATATGCCCAAATGAGGACTCTGGAGGCAGTACTGAGGATTGTAGGGGTTTATTAATATGCAACAAACATAGGAGAGCGCCGGGCATGTGGCAGCTCCGATCTCCGAAAATCGCGACACTCGCGCATGCACAGTAGCGCCCAAGATGGCCGCCACACGCGCTACATCGTGACGTAGCGCGCAAGAACTAGAACGCAAACACTACATGTCACCCCACTTAAATGCCCCACAAAGCACCCCCAGATGAATAATAAAATGGTAATTCATTACCATTTTATTTTTTCATCATCTCCTCCTGAACCAAGCGTCGGAATGTGGCGTGGCCTGCTGAGTGACAGCAGGGAGGAGTGGTAGGCAGAGGGCTACCTTTGCACTGTTTAAAGTGTGCATGTATCTTTGGCCGGCCGTCTTGGGACCACCAGCCAGACATGCACACTTTAAACCACTCAACACAGCTGAAGTGCTGGCCTCCAGTGCTCTGTGGAGCACCAAGCAAGGCTGCTCCCTCCAATCAGGGCGCTGCTCACATGCTGCATGTGAGCATCAACAGGATTGGGCAAGGGAGTTTGCTGGTGCCCGCAGATCCACACTCGAAAAAGGAGAGGACCAGGGCACAGGACGTGTAAGGTTGGTGTCTTTTATTTTTTATTTTATTTGCCTGCGTGCCTCCATACCCCTTTCTGTAGATCCCAGCCACCACTGGATCACGAGCGATATAGCCCCTCCTATTATTATTAATAATAATAATAATAAAAATAACAATAAAGTGTTACAATTTGTATTTACTATTGTTGTTAGGTGTCAATTTTACCCTATGCAATGGTAGTCTTTGATGAAAACAGAGTCGCTCATAATAGAACACGGTGTTCTTCATCTGGTTCTGAAATGTAGGCACAAATCTCACCCGGCAGCTGTTCGTTCCTGGCCGTCCATGAAGTCTGCAGCAGAAGGAAGAGTTGAGAAGCAGAAGGGCATTAATCTCCTGCCACTGCTGTTAATGGCGCAGTGAGCTCACTTTGCCCCTGGGCTGGAGCCGCTACCTTCGGTGCAGGAGACAGGAGCATAGCAGCAGTCAGCAGCTCAGATGAGGGGAGAGGTGCAGAGCAGGCAGCATGCCTTCCAGTATCCTGAGGTCGGGTGGGGCCTAGGTAGTCTGTCCAGTCCCCTACTGTTGTGACACTGTATACTCTACTCAGTCTCCAGCTATGTAGTTGCTTCCAATCTACAATAACTCCATTGAATCTGTCTCCGCAACTTCCATTTTTGTTACAGATTCTGCCCCGACATCTCTACTGAGATGTGATTCTGTGCATTTAACACCTCTTACATGAAGACCTCCCTTGCACGACTCTAGAACCTCTTCTCATCTTCCTCTTCTGGAACTGCCCTTACCCTGATTTATCAAAAACCTCTCCTACTGGGTTTATGTCCTGGGTATTTGAATGTCTCTGTCAGACTTCGCTCCTCCAGGCAGTACAGACTGAACTCCGCGCTTTTCTCATCATAGGATTTCTGATGCACACTTTGCAGTTTCTAGGAAGCTCTCCTCGGGATTGTCCACAGTGTGTTCACATACCTCTTCTTGCGCTTGGTCACCAGATTCTTTGTCGATCACAGCTTTGGACTTACACATTCTGGCCACCTAGGCTCTGTTTCAGCACTTGTGCACATTATATTCTGAAACCCGCAATAATGTCCAATAACCAAGGATTTGTTGATGACCCCTTGCATTTGTGACATTTGTGGTACAATACCTTCAATCTGACTCCCACCTTTATCAGGGAAGGACTGGAAGTGATCTCTTTACCCACCCTCTATGTTGTTAATCTCTTCCACTTGCAGCTCTTCACTTGTACTCCTCCCCCTACATGGGGAGGATCCTGTTGCAACCTGGAATCCCTGTACCATGTCTTTCTTTAAACCTTTGACGTATTCGGCCTGATGAACCGCATATTATCTCGATCCTACCAAAATCACCTCCATAACCAGAAACTTGGTGCCTTATGAGCTTTACTTAAAGTTGAAAACATATTAACATATTGTTCAATTGACACCATCCCTTCTCCAAATAAAAAAATTAAAAAATTGTAAATTGATACTTGTATAGCGCACTACTCACCCACAAGGGTCTCAAGGCGCTTGTACGAGTACCGCTGTGGAACCCATCCTGGCTTTTCCTGTGAGGCGTCCACTCCTGGGCACCCCCAAGGTGGAGACCAGGCATCTTTAGCGTTGTGGGGGCCGTTGTGGAGATTAAGCAAGCTATTGCCCAGAGTTGCAGAGTGGGACTCCATGATTGGAATAGGCACTGAGGCGAGAATGATCAGGTCCGTGGAATTTTAAACCCAAGACCCACCGAGGCGGGGGAATTGAACCCTGGTCCCGGGCTAGACCTCTGCATCAGGGTCTGCAGCTCTACCATTGAGCCACAGGTAACATATTTGTAAACCTTTATCTTGGAATTGATGCACAAGAGAACTGCTGATATTCTTTTTGAAATTAAAGACACAATGCAGCTTCCAATAAACAAATTGCCCTCTAGGTCTAGCTTCTTGATAGTGACACATCAATTTGGACCATGTTAAACTGAGCTTCCAGTGCCATATTGAGGATCCCTGCAAGAGGCCTTAGTATATCCAATAATTTGTCTTCACAAGGAAAAGTTCTCAATTCCAGATCGAAATTAGGAATACAGCAAACCCTATCCACATCAGGTTTCAAGCACTCCGCCATCATAATATATTTTTGCACCACAAGCAATGGTTTAAGTAGCTACTGTGTGAAATATTCACATGACTTATAGGCTACGAGTCTGTACTACGTGGATGGCGTGTTATATCTGGATTATGCATTTTATTCCATTTTGGATCCGTATTTATACCTTTTACAAGTTTCACCATTTCCTCCGTTGAGAATTCATTTCACTGTTTTCCACTAGCATCTAAATCCCACAGAAGCTCTTTAAACTCAGAACCTTCTTCATACAGGTTCTCTATTTCCTACAACTCATCTTCATTACCGTGAAGCAAGTCGAGATCCTCTGGTGTGTCTCAAAAACCTCACTTTGATGCGCCTCATTGAGCTCCCTGCCCTTACAAAGTGCCAAGACCAACTTCTTCTTTCACTTGATGTCAATAGTCTGTATTTTTTATCTTTCTTTAAATGTTTTGTCTTTTTTTCTCTCGTTCTGTAAGAGCACCAACCTCTTGTTCTAAGGCTTTGCCATTATTTTCTTTCCTAGATTCTCGAGATTGCGCTTCTGGATCTATGAATTACTGATATTCTGAACTTTCTTTAAAACCTAACCCATTCCAGTAATAGAAGTATATCTCGAGTTCTTCCTTTCATCTTAATCAAAATATCATATCTCCTTTCCAATTATGACTCCCTGCAGTCCACACTGCTCTGAGCCTTCTCCCCAATGAGTAGGATTCCTACTCGCTGGTTTTGACATGCTGGTACGTTGAAGACACCTGTGCCACTGTTCCAATTACTATTTGTCATAGGTTTTTACTCGTTCCAAAGATGGCTGCTTATTCCTACAATAAACGCAGGAATGTGTCTTTATCCCGCAGCATCCCCCCAACTGCCTAATTTGTAAAAAAAAAACAGTACATGCCAGGCCTCTCTTCAGTAGGCCCCTGCAGCTTGCACCACACATGCTCCTTTCATGCTGCCAATTATGGTAACAACACAACAACTAACCATTACACTCCTACAAGAATATTGCAGGGTCCCAAAGCTATAAAAATGGATTGGACGGCGTCATTTATCATGTATATTGAATTAATAATCAATTATTGTTCTGATCATCTCTAAATTAGCCAGACAGCGCCACCTTGTGGCAAATGGTCACAAGAGCCAGTGTTGGCAATTAAGTGCCGGTGCCGAGCACCTGAAACCACGGGCCCGAATTAAGCAAGCACTGATCATCCACCCCCCCCCGCCACCCCTGCCAACACAACTGCTGGTGCTGGCTTTCCACTCCTGTGCTTTAGGCCCAGTTTAATTGCGGTAGCTAATGGATTCATTTTACAAACCCTTGCGAGCCCCACATCAAAAGTAAATAACTTCTTGCAAGTGGAGGTTAAAGCATGTGCTAGAACTCTCCCTGTACCTGATTTTTAATGTTGTATTACTTTAAAGTTGTTGTGAGGCGTCGCAATAGAAGAAGTAATGCATAATGCTAGTCTGCGTGCCTTCAATAAAATCTAGACTCCCTTGTCATTCCCAGTCATATGTACACTTGAAGATTCTAGCTTGTCAGTGTGAGCGGTGTTGCATGCATTCTCCTGTTTCTGCAATAAACAGGACATTATAGCCCCATTACGAGTCTAGCAGTGGAGGTCTCCAGACCACTCTATTATGACTCAGGCAGTAGGACCACCACAGCCCAGCTGCAGCCGCCAGGGAACCTCTATTCCCTGCCTGTGTTGAGGCAGTCAGAAGGGTGCAATATGCTTAGCAGGACCACTGCGGACCTGCCAAGCATATTACGAGTTGCCTCTCCGCCATCTGTGTCATGGAAGTTCCTCCTCCATAAACAATGTGGCAGAGAGGAATAAAAAGGGGGCCCTGCAGGCCTCCCTGTGCCTCCTCCTCATGAGGATGCACACAGGGTGGGGGCACAACATGTTCCCGCCTGTGTGCATGTGCCCCTGTTCCTGCATGGCATGGACTTTTCAGTCCATGCCTTTATTTATTTTGTTTATTTGAAAAGTTTTATATAGCGCTGCTAGACCCGGAGGTATCAGAGCACTTTTTACATGAGTTACAGCGAGTTACAGGTTACATAGTTACATCAATTAAATCAAAGAGTCACAGGGGGATGAGGAGAGCGAGGGAGGGAATACACAACAGGAAAAAAGAGGAAAACAATGTCAGCTGTCCAGCTGGGTAGATGACGGCCAAGGGGGTGAAACCAGGGCCAGACTCATCTTTAGCCGAATATGACAGCTCCACCGGGCATCGGCCAAGGTTGCTTGTGTATCTAGGTGAGTACAAACAGTTTTGACGCCTAAGGGACGTCGTCAAAGGTCCAACAGAAGTTCAGAGGAACGTTATTTATTAGTTATATATAGTGCTGGCTAGACACGTAGGTATCAGAGCACTTTATATTAGGCTACACAATGTTACAGAGAATGAAATCAAATACACATTACGTCAAAAATTAAGCAACAAATTGGGAGAGGAAAGAAAGGTGAGACAAATAGAGAGCAGGGGAAGGGGGGAGTGTGAAGGGGGAGGATGAACGAAAAGACGCAGGAGAGACAAAAGGAAGTCTGCCCAAAGACTGACTGGGTAGGTGACGTCCGAGGAGGGAATCCACAGCCCATCACTCAAATAGCAAAACAGGTAGCTCTATTGGGCATCAGTCAGATTGCTAGGTCTCAATTGATGAGGGAGTTACCAGAAGAAAGTCTGGTGGATAGACAGGGTGGGAACTATGAGCAAGGATGGGTGAGGGCAAAGGCCAATAGCTGGAAAGAGGAGAAGAGTATAGAGTTGGGGTAGGGGGTATGGGGTATGGTGAAGAGGAGAAGGGAGAAAAGTCCAGTAGAGAGATGCAGGAGAGTTTGCCCAAAGTACGGCTGGGTAGGTGATGTTCAAGGAGGGAAATCCATAGCCCATCTCCCCTTTAGCTCGTGAGGTAGGTCCACCGGGCGTCAGTCAAAATGTCTAGGTCTCAGCCGTCGATGGAAAGATCTCTGAATCAAGTGTCATGGAGGGTGACCATGAGCTGGGTCGCGTGAGGGCTGATCCAGAACAGGACAATGACCAATGATTTTAGATCAGGAGAGATACTTGACCCTGTGGTACGTCCCACCAGCTCAGTTTGGGAGTGCCCCGGTACCTCAGAAGTCCCCTGCGGCAGTAGTCAGGACTGGCCCCAGTCGCCATCTTGGTGACAGGCACTGCAGCAAACTCCACCTCCGCCTGAGATGCAAGCATTGTGAAAGGCAGAGAGGAGGCGGGAGCCTTCAAAAAAAAAGGGGAAGGGAAGTTGGCAGAGCCTCACGGGAGCAACAACCGGTTGGCAGATGCTGATGATGAGAACGTGAAGACACAGGCCAGTACCAGCCTGTAAAATCCTCCCCCGGGTGTTGCTCCCGTGAGGCTCTGCCAACTTCCCTGCCCCTTTTTTTTTTTTTTTTTTTTTTGAAGGCTTCACCCTCTGAGAAAGGTCTAGTGAGGTGTGGGATCAGCACATGGGGTTCTCGCACACATACTATCTGTTTTATCTTTTTATCTTCAAAATGGTGACTTTATTTAGTACATGTAGATAGAAGGTTGTACAACACCCTCTGTTGAATAGATTAAGGTATAGCAAGACGCGTCCTTGATTCCATACTGCATCAGGGCAGGCCATTGTTTGTTTAAGATATATTGAGTGGGGGGCGGCCTGTATAAACCCTTGTTCTTCTCTTCCCCCTGAGGCTCCTTGTAGTTGAGAGAGAGGAGGGGGGCCAAGAAATCATGGTAGCCTTTCCAGCAGGAGACGTGGACCAAGGTTCAGCAGGTCGTTGGGCCAGGAATCCGAAGGTGTAATAGGTACTCACTATGAACGGTGAAGGTTCAGCTGAGCGTTGGGTGCTCATCACAGCACCGATGGCACAGGCACAGGATTCTATGGCATGGGGCATCTACCAGCTCCTCAGTCACAGCGACGGTGTGCAACCTAGCCTGGATTTGGAATGTTGTATTGTTGTTTATTACGTTATTTTATTTATTTTTGGTATTGGAGCCCCACTGCTGGGGGTTTGAGCAGACTTCAGTCTTTCCATCCCGCGTAGGATCAAGTAAAGCACTGGCGATGGCTGAGCTGCAGGCTAAATAACGCAATTTGAGATTTCATTGTCATCCCACGTCCCTCCCAGACGCGATTTTAGGATCAGGCATGAGAAGAGAGGCCTATAATGGCAGCCCTGCCTTGCACAAAAAAAACCAAAGTCAGAGTAGTGGCAAAATTGAGCAACGGCGATGGCTTGCAGGAACTGTTTTTTTGGTGTTCCCTTTGCGGGCCCAATTTTAGGGGCACAGCCGTGGGAACGCCTAAATCCAGCATGTCAGACAGGAGGAAGCTCCTAATCTGGCAGGTGGTCTGACCATGGCTTTGGCAGTGCGGTGGCGGGACAGACCTAACACCACACCGCCAAAGTCGTAATCAGGTCCTATAACTCTACTTGTGGCTTATTGGTTATATTCAACTTAAAAGAGTATGCACATTTTCCCTTTTGTGCTCTCACTTCCCAACCACTAGTCACCAAGTCACTCAGAATGCCCTGAATCAATCTCATTCTTTATATTCATTAATCTTCAATTAAACCAATAATTATGGCTGACTCCTTCATAAAAAATGTCATTTATTACAATAATTAAAATACATATCATTCTACCCACAATGTACAAATTGATCAAATAAAGTGCACCACAGCACAATAAGGTCAAAGAGTAGTCATGTTCAGAGTCTAAACAGTGAAAACTAGAATTTCATTAAACAGTGAAAACTAGAATTTCCTCTATGTAACAATGGGAAGATTTGCATATTTTTTAATTGATCTTTCTACCCGGTCCCTTTTAGCTTCAAAAGAGTGACTCTCTGCATTTTTTTAGACTCATTGGTTACAATGAGGCCTCCAGAGTCCACAACAGGGCACAATACTCCAAAGGAGGCCTACAGAGCTGAGCACAGTACTCCATATGTGGCAATGACATATGCACACAGTATGTCAGGCAGGAAGACCATGTATTGTGCCTCATGATTCATCTGACGTCCACATGTTCATTCACAGATGCCTTCTGCATCCCATCGCATCCCAGCCCATCCCCCTTTGATCCCATCCCACGCATCTGTCCCGTTCTATCCCATCTCCTGCCGCCACTGTGCTGCTCTTCTGTAATTATCAATTAAAACATGGTGGTGGAAGCATGTATATAAAGTGGTTAACTTTGGAACAAAGAGATCTGAACTGTACTGCTTGATCCTGGGTGATGCACAAGTTATCCTCGGCACTTTCACCTCCTTATTTGCTTAAAATTAGGAAAATCTATAATACGGATAAAAGTGGATATGAGGTGCAATTGGTGGGTGTTTGCATACTACTGTGAATTTACATCTTTTGATATCCATTTTTTCATCTGTTCATTATTAAAATGGCAGTAGGCCTAGAAGTACTGCAACAGGGAGCGCCTCGAGCCGCTACAGGTTCTCCTCTCTACAACAATGCGGCAGTGCCTATTTTCCAAGACATTATATAATAAACAACAAAGGAGTGACTGTGATACAAAGAATACATTAAATGTGATGGTTGTGAAGTTTGTTAAAAAACAAACAAACTCCGCTATGTGCCGCACGCGTTATCAATGCTCACACGCGTGTAGAGCACACAGCGGGGTAGTCTCAAAGTCCCAGATTATGCCCAGAAGACTATTCCCAACTAGGAGAAGAGTCTGGGGGCTTGTTGGTCACACGGTCATGGGTGGGGGGAGGAGACCCTACTTCTTAGAAGGACCCTCACTCACCACTAGTTGGTGACATGCTTCATCATCGGGTCCCCGCTGGGGTGACCTAATGTCTCCCCAGCGTGCTACGACGCCTGGTTACAGCGGAGCAGGATGTGGTGAGTGCAACAGTGCCCAAATTATGAAGTGACTAGCTGTGATTGTGCAAATGTGTCAAAAAATTAAAAAATGCAAGGGTTGTGCCTTTAAACATTTTTTAATAATGGCCACCCCGCATTAGTTAAAAACAAAGTGAGCGGACTCCCCAGGTTCTTAATTAAGGAACCGGAATCCTACTTCAAAGGCATGAATTTGGTCGACATGTTTCAGCTGTTAATAGCGTTTCGCTCAGCTTTCTTCAGGACCTATATCAAAGTCCTCCAGTGGTGTGCGCGCGCTAAGGCGCACCCTCCCGAGAGGCTCTAAGTGTGAAAAAATATATATACAGTGAAAGTACACGGAAAACACCACACTACACACTTGGTAGGGAAAGGGAACAGACAAGACCACAACATATAGACATTTTCCAAGACAGTCAGTGGTTAACGGTTAGTATCCATGGTGTGTAGATAATGGGTCATGCTCAGAAGCCGCTGGCCGCTCCAAGACCTAGAGAAGGGGCCTCACATTGGTAGGTCAAAGGTGTGGAATATTGGTTGCAGTCAGAGGGTACCATTCCGTGAGGGGTAGTCTATGCTGTGGTTAAAGGGGGCTTTGATATACATGATCAGAAGCGTCCAGAACACTGGGCTTGCAATGGAGGCACCCCCTAATGGCCGAGCTTTGCAGGCCGCTCGGGCACTCCCCAGTCATGGGAGTACAGGGCTCATCTGCATTCTCTACTGACAGTTCCCTTGCCCCGCCCACTTCACAGTTGAGTAATGTGTGGATTATGCACATCACTAACTTCAGGCCCGTAGTTGACAGCCAGTTTTAAATAAATACTAGTTTACAGCATTTTAAATATCATTATATTTATTATTTGTTATTTAATGTTTCAGTGGCATTATCTTTTGATGACGCTCTCAAAAATGGGACGAGTTAGACTCATGGGGCGTAGACATAAAACCCTTAGGTCAATATGTGCTAAAGTGTCTTCTCATAACTACAGAGTAATAAAAACCTTGATAAATCAGGCCCTTGGTCAGTGGTTAATTTCCCCAAAAAAATTAAGTGTTGGGCCCAAGCACTTTAAAAGAGTTTGCTGCACCTACTGCCTGGCACGACCAATCGCTCCTGCCGCTACTGACGAATGCCAGTGCCAGCATCAATCAATCAATCAATCAATCATCGCATTTATATAGCGCGCTACTCACCCAGAGGGTCTCAAGGCGCTGGGGGAGGGGGGTCCGCTACTGCTCGAACAGCCAGGTCTTGAGTTGCTTCCTGAAGGCGAGGTGGTCCTGGGTCAGGCGGAGGTGGGTGGGGAGGGAGTTCCATGTCTTGGCGGCGAGGTAGGAGAAGGACCGTCCCCCTGTGGTCGCTCTTCGGATGCGGGGGACGGCGACGAGGGCGTGGCTGGTCGATCGAAGCTGGCGTTTGGGAGCGTAGAAGTTGAGGGGGCTGTTGAGGTATCCTGGGCCTTGGTTGTGTAGGGCTTTGTGTGCGTGGGTGAGGAGACAGAAGGTGATTCTCTTGTTGACCGGGAGCCAGTGCAGGTCTCTCAGGTGTTCGGAGATGTGGCTGCGACGGGGGATGTCCAGGATGAGTCGTGCTAAGGCGTTCTGGATCCGCTGGAGTCTCTTCTGGAGTTTGGCGGTGGTTCCGGCGTAGAGGGAGTTGCCGTAGTCCAGACGGCTGGTGACGAGGGCCTGGGTGACCGTCTTCCTGGTCTCGGTGGGGATCCACCGGAAGATCTTACGTAGCATGCGCAGTATGTTGAAGCACGACGAGGAGACGGCGTTGACTTGTCTGGTCATGGAGAGGGAGGAGTCCAGGATGAAGCCCAGGTTGCGCGCGTGGTCTGTTAGTTTGGGTGCGCTGCCTAGGGCGGGGGGCCACCAGGAGTCGTCCCAAGCGGCGGGTGAGGATCCCAGGATGAGGACTTTCGTCTTGTCCGAGTTCAGTTTCAGGCGGCTGTTCTTCATCCATTCGGCTACCTCTTTCATCCCTTCGTGAAGGTTGGCTCTTGCGGTGGCGGGGTCGTTGGTGAGGGAGAGGATCAACTGGGTGTCGTCGGCGTAGGAGATGATGTTGAGGTTGTGCTGGCGTGCGATGTCTGCGAGGGGGCTCATGTAGACGTTGAAGAGGGTTGGACTGAGCGAGGAGCCTTGAGGGATGCCGCAGATGACTTCGGTGGCTTTACCCATGTGCTAGATTTATTATTTTTAAATAAATGCTACTCCGATGAAATCTAGTGAATAATAGACTCGTGGTGTAATGTCACAAAAATGTGCTGGTGTTTGGAAATAAGTGCCGGTGTCGCACACAGGCAAACGCCGGCTCAAATTAAGCACTGCCCTTGGTCCCTTTTTTCTGTAAAGAAAACAAACCAGTTGTAGTGTCAAAATATTTTCAGGGCTAAGAATGAACAATATACATGTCGTATGGATGTTTCCTGTTTTTTGGGCAAAACCCCCCCCCCCCAAGCCAACGACTGGGGGCTATTACGCTACCTTACCTAAATGATGAATTGGTGCCTGACTGCAGAAATGAACAGCTACAATTAAGTGACCTGTCACCTTTAACAAAGCCGCAGGTGCTCCAAAGCATCCATATGAAGCATTGCCAGCAGTTTTAGATCCGTTGGAGCTGGATTTATTTGTTTAAATCTGCGAAGTAAGTTGCTGCTTGGAAAATATGTAAGCATGCTGGTATGGCTCTGGAGTTACATTTTTCTAGTGGCCCTGTCTATAGGTCTTCTCCGCTGTGAAATATTCTCAAGTGAACTCCCGCAGAATTTACACCTGCTCATCCTTGGCTCCGCATCTGTTGTGGCAGCGCGCTGATACAGCTTATAAATACAGACATATGGAGCCCATTAACACAATATTTTTTGCGCATTTTCCTCTCGAAGTTGAGAGCAACTGTCTCCCTCCGAGCCTCTGCTACTCATTTGCAAAGAGGAACCAGATAATGCAGTTTTGTTTAGTGGGTTGCATGCCAATTTATGCAGCAGGGTGCTCTATGTTGTGGTATGTTACATTGTGTTGTGTTACATATTGTGTTGTGTTTACTTTGCTTTGTGGTGTGCAAATATGTTGTACTTTGTGTGGCTAGGATATTGTGGTGTAGGTGGTGCATGTTATGGTAAAGTTGTGATATTTCATTACATTTTGTATACAGTACTTTTGCCTAAGCGCCTACCTTATGACAGTAGTTGTACGAAACAGTAAGGAATGACAGTGTACAAATAAGCATGACCAAACCAATAGATCTGGGTTTTCTGTGCTAACTCATGCAACATTTGCACTTTAGCGTGAGACAAACATGAGAGGGTAAGCATAAGAGAACAGAAAGGACTCTAGTGTTAAAGTAGTCCCTCATTCAGTTCAATTCAAGCTCTGGAGTATAGGCAGAAGGATACAACCAAACACATATCTTTCACTGAGATACGAATACTGCACTGGACTGGGCCAAGACACGATTGCTAAAGTCTCAAGCCATTGGCTGAGAGAGATTGGTGGAAGAAAGCCATTGGCAGAAATGTGCAGACCCAAAGACCACTCGATATTGTAAGCAGCAGGTCTATTGGACAGCTGCACTGGCAAACCCCAGGCTGAAGAACTATGCACAACATAAATTGAAGGCATGTGCAAAAAGAGAGAGAGAGAGAAGGTAAAACCCTTGTTGGCCCGAAGAGGGAGTTAAAATAGAATTATCCCAGATTGAAGAATGCAGGTATTTTTAGGCCGTTCAGAGAGAAAAACGCGAGGAAGGATAAGGCGGAGGATCAGAGATGAATGAAAGTTGAGAGGAAGAGCAGAGGGAAAATATTACCAATAACTTTTTTTTGAAAGTACGTTATACCAGACTTGGGCTGCTTTTAAGTGCTATATATTACAGGTATTATTAATACTCAATTTAATGGAACTAGATTTTCAGAGTTCCGAGGGAAGCTATGCCTTTCGGCATGGCCAGGTTTGAACTTGCGGCTCACAGATCACTAAATGCTCTAGCAGAAAACATTCAGTTCACTGAGTTCAATGTAGTTGAGTCATTCAAGTAGCAAAGAGAGCTGGGCAATAGAAAGCTAGAATGAAAGTTGACAGGACAGGGCGGGTCAAGTTTAGTTTGTAGGTCATACCTAAGACAGTGCATGCGCTGTCTCTTCGAGACAATTAGTAAGTGGCTTTTAAAAGTGCCACCAGAGGCTTTTGCTGGCCTATAGCTTGAGTTCATGGGCTCCTGCATGAGCACAGCTGCCATCTGTGTTTTTATTGCTGTAATCAGGCTCCTCTGCTTGCACTACCCCCCTCCCTTTTCCCCCTCCCTCCTGGTCAGCTTCATTTGTGTCTTCTAGCTGTGAATCATGCTCCTCTGCCCACACTCCCCCTCCCTTCTCCCCCTCCTCCCCCTCCTCTTCGTCAGTTTCATTTGTGTCTTCTATCACTGTGAATGCTCCTGCTTCCACCAGGCACACACACCATCAGTCGTCAGTGAATGCTTTCACCAGGCACACACACCACCAGCCGTCAGTGCACATTTCCACCAGGCACACACACCACCAGCCGTCAGTGGACTCTTCCACCAGGCACACACACCACCAGCCGTCAGTGCATGCTTCCACCAGGCACACACACCACCAGCCATCAGTGCATGCATCCACCAGGCACACACACCACCAGTCGCCAGTGCATGCTTTCACCAGGCACACGCACCACCAGCCGTCAGTGCACGCTTTCACCAGGCACAGAGACAACCAGCCATCAGTGCACGCTTCCACCAGACACACACACCACCAGCCATCAGTGCACGCTTTCACCGGGCACACACACCACCAGCCTTCAGTGCACGCTTCCACCAGGCACAAACACCACCAGCCATCAGTGCATGCTTCCACCAGGCACACACACCACCAGCCGTCAGTGCATGACTCCACCAGGCACACACACCAACAGCCGTCAGTGCATGCTTTAACCAGGCACACACCACCAGCCGTAGTGCAAGCTTCCACCATTCACACACACCACCAGCCGTCAGTGCACGCTTCCGCCAGGCACACACACCACCAGCCATCAGTGCACGCTTCCACCGGGCCCACACACCACCAGCCATCAGTGCACGCTTCCACTGGGCACACACACCACCAGACGTCAGTGCACACTTTCACCGGTCACACAAACCACCAGCTGTCGGCGCACGCTTTCACTGGGCACACACACCACCAGTCATCAGTGCACGCTTCCACCAGTCACACACACCACCAGCCATCAGAGCACACTTTCACCAGGCACGCACACTACCAGCTGTCACAAACTACCAGCCGTCGGTGCATGCTTTCACAGGGCACACACACCACCAGCCATCAATGCACGCTTTAACCAGGCACACACACACCACCAGCCGTCTGTGCACGCTTTCACCAGGCACACACACCACCAGCCGTCAGTGCACGCTTCCACCAGGCACACACACCACCAGCCGTCAGTGCATGCTTCCACCAGGCACACGCACTACCAGCCGTCAGTGCATCCTTCACACAGGCACACACACCACCAGCCATCAGTGCACGCTTTCACCGGGTACACACACCACCAGCCGTCAGTGCCCACTTTCACCAGGCACAAACACCACCAGCCGTAAGCGCACGCTTTCACCAGGCACACACACCACCAGCCGTCAGTGCAGCAGGCAGGCTCTTCTCAGAGTTTCTAGGTAAATATGTGTTCGATGCCTGTTCGATAATAATAATCAAAACATGACTGGGAAGTTCCTATTCTTTTGAAGGACAAAATTGTACATATAATAGGAAGTTGCCCACAAAAACACTGTCGGATATCAAAATTATTTTATTTTCAACTATTTAGAAGGATAAAAAAGACATTCTTTTGTTCAAGCAGAGTTATAAGCATCAGACACATTATTTAATATATACAAATCAATGTTGCCATATTGGCCCAGCACTAGAAAACAGTAACCATAATTTACACAGACCATTCATACTCACAGACATACACACAATACGTCACCACACTATAAATAGGAAGAAAAAACACTATAGACACATTAAAGACTAGCAAACAGGGGAAAGCGCCGCCGCGCGTTTCGGAAAGAGTGCCAAGTTTTGGAATTCCTTCATCAGGGCGCAGGTAAGTAGCTGTTACAGTTCCATATTAACTTGGCTGGGCAACAGACTAGAAGACCGAAGTGTTTCTGTAACAAAAGCCCAGGCGTTACTTCAAAGGGCTGGAAGAAGAAATCTCAATAGACTCGAAGAGGAAAATACAAGGAGAGGGGTACTCCAGAATGTCCGGAAGTGCATAAATAGATTCAGGAAGCACATAAATAGATTCCGAGGCAGCAGACCGTATGTGTAAAGGCTAGTTTTAGAAAGGAGCAATACTCAATTTCGTAGTAATCAAAGCGCGTCTCATATGGGACGTCAGACAGTGTGTCACTCCAGAAGAGCTTTGCTTCGAATGATGAAGGATGAAGCGCTCGGGCACATTCCCAGAGAAAACGCGAGGAGTTTCTCACGACGGTCTGCTGCCTGCTTCCTCCGAGAGAGAGAGAGTGCAGCAGGCAGGCTCTTCTCAGAGTTTCTAGGTAAATATGTGTTCGATGCCTGTTCGATGCCTGGGGGGGAGTGGGTCGAGTTTCCTTAAACCATGCTGAGTATGCAGGTGCAGTGGATGAACACCTGTGTGAGTGAGTCATGCTGCATGGGGCTCACTTACTCCACACTTGTAAATTGCGTCTGCATCAGGCTTTTTCTCATTTGCAAAGTTCGGTGCCTGCGCACAGCTAGGCAGCCCCCACACCCCCGGGAATGATTGCTTCCTACAACCAGAATGGAAACAACATTCAGAGCAATGAAAACAAGTTCATTTGATGCAAAGAACTTAACAATAACCATGTCCAGCTATTGTAGATCTGGCAACTTAAGCAAAACAACAGCAAAAAACAAACAAGAAATGGCATAGCCAATAGGTCTCGCTTTTTGGACCCTATAAGTATTTAGTTATGCAGCAGAACATCCGTGGTACAACAACACCAACTGTTGCATGGCTAAACACTTATAAGGTCCCAAATGCGAGACCTATTGGCTATGCCAATGCTTTTTTTTAGTAATAGTAAGACATTTACATGGCTCAGAAGAAGAACGTTATGAAAGATTATCGGAAGCAATTAGATGAACAAGGAGGAGGCGCTGTATTGAAAGACATTGTCAGAAGAGGGTGCTTGGAGTTAGCCCCAAGTAATTTTGAGAGATGCTCACATTTAGAGATAGAAGAAAAGGAAGAAAGGATGGCCACTAGGAGGCATTAGTTATCGCTATAGAAAGAAAAGTTGTGTTTTTGGAAGTGAAGGAGTGATTAGTCAGTGGCTACTAGTGAGAGGGTGGGCCCACAACAGTGGGTGGTTATATGTAATGTTATATCATATTTTATATATTGTGTGCTGATACATGTTGTTTTGTTGTGTTGTACGTGTTTCATTTCGGTTTATTGTGTTATCTTGTGTTTCACAGTAATACTTTATTGTGTGTTTTCTTACATATTATGTGCATACCTGTATTGTGTTGTATCATGAAATTTGTACCATTTGGGGCGCTAAAGCGCTTGTCTGGAAGGTAGCGTGCAATACTGGGCAGGTGTACGGTTGGAGGAGTGTTGTCTTTGCTTTGAGACTATGTGGGGAGAGTTTCAATGTTGTGGATGATGATCGCTGAGGTTATGGGTTGCAGCGCTCAGCTGATTGATGAGGAAATGTGAGAGATAGACCTGCATTTTCATAATATGGGCTATCCGTGCAGCTGTCATTAGCTCTTCAAGTCTCTTTATTCTGTTTGTAATTTACCTTTTATCATCTTGATCCAACTTCATATGCTGACTGTGGCAGGAGGGCGTCTACTCTGTGATCTTATGCATCCACAAGGACCACAAGAGGTAACATGTCAAAAAAGAGAGAGGGCGATCAGCGATCTGCCAGGACAGACTGCGTTACAGTCCCCCTTAATATGAGTGCCACTGTGAGATGTCTATTGAAGAGTTTTGCCAGGATGGACTGTGTTATTATTAGCCTTTTTGTCATTATAGAATGTCAGTGCTCAGAGTGTGACAATTTGGGGCTTAAAGGTTGGCTATGCTAAAGTCCTCCGATGACCAGCAATTTCTGGCAGATCTCTTCAGTCTCAGCAGGCCTGTACTGTTAGGACTGAGAGGTTATTATGTAAGCGAGCGCATATAGCCTTTATCTGTGCCATTTAGTTCCACAGGTCCTGTCATACATTATATGCCTGTCCCACCACATGAGAAGGTAACCTTGGTAGAGTAAAAGAACCCGTAGGTTCAGAGTTACCAATATAGGCGTAATGTGCCCCGGTAACTGATCAGGTCGACATGTTTCACGCCTTAGTCGGTCCAAAGGATCCCTGGCGTTTCTTCAGGACCAAAATAAGAGCGGTGATGGTGTAGTGCACGATAATGAATAGGGTACCGCTCGCAGCAGTGTGTAGTTTGCTGCCTTGCCTTAGGATATTGAGGATTTCTGACCGGGACGGCGAGGACCAGCAGCCTCAGAATAACATGCAGCTGGGTCCTCTTCCCGCCCTCCTCCTGCCGTCATAAAACTGCTCGCGGCCCCCGCTCCGCGGGGGCCGCTTGCAGCAGTGTGTAGTTTGCTGCCTTGCCTTGGGACATTGAGGATTTCTGACTGGGACTGCAAGGACCAGCAGCCTCAGAATAACACACAGCTGGGTCCTCTTCCCGCCCTCCTCCTACCTATTGTATTTAATCACGCCTATTCCCCGCCCGTTGTAGCCCGGAGGAGACTGGACCGGGCCACCCCTCTTTCATCTGGCCTGTTTCACATTGCAGTTGTCCCGGCGCCCTGTAAGTACCTGTTTGAATTACTACCAGTGCCAGAAAAATGTCGGGGCGTGAAAGTAGGAGCATGGCAGTGACTTCGGGTGGATACCTAGTAGGGATGCTGGATAATTTCATTATTAGAGCTAATTCAGTTATTGATCACGAAATAATCCTGATGAAGCGTCGCCTTTCCCAAGATCTTGCTAGAGCGAAAAGATCCTCCTTGGGTCATTTTGCAAATGCTCGCACACCAGAGCCTACACCGCGATTAGCTATTGCTGAAGTTCCTGTGATTGTGCATAGCCCAGAGATTACCCAGGACCAGGGGCATACATCTCTAGCTGGTGATTCCCAGCCATCACCAGCAATAGAGACTACCGCAGTGTCAATAACGGACAGCACTCTGGAAAGGCCTAACAATCTGCAGTTATGGGGGAGACGAGAGGGGCGATACCTATAAGGAAGCGAGGGGCTACTGCTGCCGCTGGTGGCAGGAAGTCCAAGCTTGCAAAGCGTACCATTAACGGTGAGACTACTACCCCGTGCCAGGTCCCAGAGGTTTCGAATGTTGTGGTCAAAAATGATACACCATCCTTAATTGCAAATATTCTAGGAGCGGCAAATTCCATCACCACAACAGCCGCAACGGAGGATCCATTTCTTTTAAGACTGGGCGCTCTTCTAAGGTCATTACTCCAACCTTTCGAAACTAGACTCTCACAGAGCGAGCTACGGTTGTCCAATATTGAAAAAGTAACATCGGCGACTGTGGACTGTTTAAAGTCTAATAAAGTGACTCTGGGTAATGCACAATCTAACAAAGGTCAGGGGGGATACCATCACAAAATTCTGTATTAGTAGCCGAGTTGCCTTCTGTTAATGTGGCCAGTACAAAGCAGGTAATACCAGTGGCTTCCCTTGATAATGTACCAGTGGCTTCCCTTGATAATGTACCGACGGTGGTTAATAGTGAAAAGCCAAAGGAAGATCGTCAAGATCAATATGATAGAGGCTCTTCTAAGGAAATTAGAATTGACTTGCCCCCAGAATCGAGCCTGTACCTTGTGGTCCTAACAGGGGTCCCAGAATTAAGTGATGTTAGCAGGGAATCCTTTATCTCATTAAAAAATAAAGTCTCTGATTGGCTTAATAATAATAGACCGCTCCCGGGTCACATCAGCAGTGAAATTTTGATGGTTCGTAGGGTGTCCTGGGTGGGGCACAGGCCAAAGACTACAAAGGGCGATTGTGTGCTGGTAAATTTTCGGGACCCATGGATCGTGGCGCACATTTGTGAGTGGATGCACCACAATCTTGGGTCAGCTATCCAACCTTTCCCACTGTCATACTTTTACCCTCCGTCCCATACATTAGATATGGAACGTGATTGGACTCTAGTAGAGCCTCGAGGAGCGGGCAAGGTAGACAGGGGTAGGTTTGTACAACCTTACGCACCCAGTTACATTCATACCCAAAATAGATACAGTTGCCTGGACATGGTAGACTGACTGCAGCATAACCGGGCGGGTTCTATGGGGATCACCCAAAGTATGAGCTATGCACTTCATGGTGGAGCTGTGGAGGTTGGCAGCAGTCAGTCAACCCGGGAATTTCGAGATACACACCCGCCTATAGTAGGCACTATTACAGGCAGTAGCGATCAATCATCTAGTAGAACTGTGACAGGTCATATATTGGATCCCTTGACGACAAGCTTGTATGCAGAAGACCTAATGGGGAGTGGTGATACCAGGGGCAGGGATTGCAACCCAGGCTCCTTAACAATATTGTCCTGGAATGTCGCAGGACTACCCAATAAAATAGCTTGCCCAGAGTGGGGAGCCTATGTAGAGAAGAGCCTATGTAGACAAGAATGACATCTGTCTCTTTCAAGAGACCTGGGCTCAAGAGGAACAACTTTGTGAAGGCTATGCTGCATTCCATGTTCCCGCCCGTTGTGGGGGGAAGGGGTGACCGTCAGGAGGTCTCACCACCTTGGTTGGTTCGCATCAGGGTTGCACAGCTAAAACTTTGATCACTTACTCGGAAGATGTCCAGTGTGTAGTTCTTGTATGGTCAAATGCTTTCAAGCTTGCCCTTGTTAATGTTTATTTGCAACCTGTAAGTGTAGCCAGTGAATCAAGAACTATTGAGGAGCTGTCGCATTTTTTGCATACCCTTTCTAGTGATATCCATCTCCTGGTAGGGGGTGACCTGAACTGCCACTTCGAGCCCCTACCGGGGATGAAGGATGGCGTCCTATTGGCGGAGGATGAACACTGGGCAATACCACTGAGTCAGTCTCCATCACCAAAGTTATGGTCTCCCCTAGCAATCCAGATCACGGCCCTAAGTTTAAATCATTCTATTAGGGCCTGTAATGGTCGCACGCCCTCTGACACTCCAGCTAAGTGCACATTTAATAAAACTGGACAGGAGTCACGTCTCGACTATATTATGGTCGAGTCGCGGTTGTGGTCTAAGGTCATCAACTTCAATGTAAATACAAGAGTCGAGAGCGATCATAATGCTCTAACTTTTGGAGCTGGTTTTTCCCGGCCCTAGTAAGAATAGCACGACAAACATGGGGGATCCGGGCGATAGGATCACACTATCAAATGATAGACGCAGAGTTATGTGGGACAAAATAGTGGCAAACCCGGAAGAACTCTGCAAAGTATACAAACAAATTGTTCCTTTGTTTGTGGAGGTTGATGCCCTAAACACTCAACCTCCGCCTCCCGATTATGATGTCAAAATGCAGGCTCTCCACATGGATCTAGTATCCAATCTAGTAGAGGTATTCAATCCTCGGGTGGCTAGTAGGAGAAAAAGGGCTCCTGCAAGCTCATGGTATAATGCAGCATGCAGAAAGGCCAAGACTGAGTTAGTTCAGGCCCTAAAGCTAAGTAGTAATAAACTCCAAATCCAAGCGAGGAGACTACAGTATAAAAAGGTAACTAAGCATGCAAAGCAAGAATGGGATCAAGAAAAGTGGACCAGTCTAACCGTCGCTCTTGAAACAAGGGACGCACGGAGATTCTGGTCGATAGTCAGTACAGGTTGCGGGGAACCGAAATCGGCTATTGAACCAACTATAGATGCCAAAGTCTGGGAAGAACACTTTCAGGCCTTGCTGTGGGAAAAGTCTTAGGCCTTGATAAACTCCCGGGAGACCTCTTAAGACACGAGCCGAAGATTTGGGGCCCGTATTTACAAATACTTTTCAACGCAGTCCTGAGGGGCATGGCGGTTCCCTGCACTTGGCTGGGGGCAGAAATTGTCCCTATAATTAAGAAGGGCTCTCCTCTGCTCCCAGCCAACTACAGGCCAATCAGCCTCATTGATGTCCCGCAAAAAAAATTTGCGCGACTCCTTCTAGATCGTCTCCAGGACTGGATCGAGGAGCACGCAATCCTTAGCCCGTACCAAGCAGGGTTCAGGAAGAACACCTCCACCATGGACCAAATTTTACACCTAGCTTTACCATTCTGGAAAACGGTGAGGATAGAGGGTGGCAGCCTCTATGTGGTGTTTGTGGACCTTCGCTCTGCTTTTGACTTAGTTCCCCGGAGGAAACTATGGTCCGTGCTCTTTGAACTGGGTATACTGGCCCAAATTCTAACTATTCTGATGAGGTTACACGAGGCAAATATCGCGCAGGTCAGGTCAGATGTGGGAAGAATGGGGCGCTGTCATCTAGATTCCCCGTTGACAGGGGGGTAAGGCAGGGGTGTGTATTGGCTCCTCCCTGTTCTGCCTCTATGTAAACGGGGTAATCGCTCATCTAGATGAAGTACACCACAATTACGCCCCGAAGTTGGCAGGCAGTAGGGTGCCCGCGATCATGTTCGCAGACAACACCCTCCTGCTGTCTAAGTCTCCCACGGGGATACAGCGCATACTGGATTTCTACTAAATTTCTTTGAAAAATGATCATATTTTATGTATTAGTTGTCTATAAACATCTAAAAATGTCTATACTTATTATAGCAATTAGCCTGGCCTGGGTATAGAAAGGGGCAACAAGATCCCAAGAGAGAAACCAGATAGACAACATAATTACCGGTTTTTCATTGTAACACTGGAACAAGTAGTACGCAAGGTAGTTGTTTTCATTGTGGAGTGCTTTTGGGCCAATATCAGCGTTATGCTGATTTTTGGAAGCAGAACATGGTTTCACAAGTATTTTGCTGCCAAACTACACTAGTTTGAAGAGGTATTACACAGTAATGCAGTGCTTACACCATGGGAGTGTGGGTGTACTGCAGGGGCGTCGTGAACCCCCTCAAACCCGCCGTCCCCTTTAGCAGCTAAAGCAAGGTTGGAGTTCGTGATGGGCCTCTTTTGTCTGTAATTTGGCTGACAAAAGGCTCTTATTAATGTGAGAGCGTGGGTGGTTGGTTGGTTGAGTGAATGAAAGTACAAATGGATAGGTGTGTGAGTGAAAGGGTGGATGGCAGAGTGGAACGGTGGATAGATGGATGAATTAAAGATTGAAAGGATAGATGTAAGGATGGATGAGTGAAAAAATTAATGGATGAGTGAAAGGGTTGGATAGATAAAAGTGTGAATGAATGAATAAATGAATGAAAGGAAGGGTGGGTGGATGGATTGATGGACTTCATCCAAGATGGTGCCCCTGCAGTAACTTAACTGCGGAGCTTCACCGCACCAGGAAGTAAATGAGCAGTTACCGGGGGAGCGGCAACCCCAAATCAGCAGTACCGGGTGCGGAAAGTGTGTGGATCCACCCGGAGGCATCCACTGAATTCTACAGCGCCTCCCGCGGCCGTGCCGAGTGCTTGTGGACGGAGGGCAGCCGGCCAACCGGTTGCTTTACAAAATGGCACCAAAGTGTAGGCTAATTGCGGTGCAAAAATAAGAAGCTGCGCTGGGGCACAGGTGCTCAAGGTTGCCGGCAATGCTCTTGGAGGAAACGCGGGGCTGCCCGGGAGAGCCCTTTGAATTCGGTGGTGTCTAACGCAACTGCACCGTGTGCTCATGATCAGGGTGTGGCCGGCTGCCTGTTTCAACAAATGGCACCGAGGTGAAGTCAGCGGGGCAACACCAGTCAGCAGGGCTACTTCGCTGCAAGGCTGCCCTGTGCCGTCGGCACAGAATGCGGAAGGAATAAGGAGCAGCCCAGGTGCATGTACAGCTCCCCACAATAACTAACATGAAAACGTTTGGATTCACAGACGAAGAGTTTGCCACCTTAGTCGGTACATCAATCCCGGTCAGTAACACAAGTTTGAATGTAAGGGGCAATGATGAAGGTAAGAAACTACTAGAACTTAAAAAGAAACTCATGGAAGCCCATGGTGAGTTCATGTTATCTTACCTCAAAACAGGCATCATCCCTAATGGGCTAAGAGTACGTAATATACCGGGTCTCTACGTGCATCATAGACCATTTTTAGAAAGATGGAGCTTTATAGCCAATAGGTGTTCCCGCGATCTTATGATACTCATCGTCGGAACATCAAAAGAATTAGCGCAAGACATTAAGAAAGAAATAGACGAACTAGAAGAAAAACTCAAACAACTGACTGAAGTTGATGAAGCGATAAAAAAGATAGAAGAATACAACAAAGAATTAGAATCTTTTAGCAACTATCTTAATAAACGGAAAACTGACAAACTCAACAAAGACAAAAGATTTTACACAGAGGAAGTAGCTTATCCCTACTTAAATAAAGATTTTTACCAACAAAACCATTACACTGACGAATCTAGGAATGTTCAACAGAGGGTAAACAACTTCACTGATTCCTCTGTTTCTGAAGGGGAAGGTTCCAATAGTACCTATTACGAATCCGATGGGGGGTTTAACTCTTATACAAACTCAAGATCCCAAAGACGCCCTTTTTTATCCAACAGGGGGCCTCGACGAGGTCGCCCCAGGGTAAGATTTCAGAGCCAGGGACAGACCAGAGGGCACTTCCAAATGAACCAACATCTACATCAGGCCCAACACCCACAACATCAGCAGCAACAACATCAACAACAAGAACCCCAATTCATCAGGGAGACCCGAAACAGACAATATTGGGGGCAAGGAATGTAATTCCCATTTTCAACCTGTCCTCAATAGAATTAGATAAACACAGTGAAGCCCTGTTATCTAAAGGCCTCTCTTTTGTACCACATTCATATGTTAACACCTTTGAGCTTTATAAGGATGTGGTAGCATTCTTTAGAAAAATTAGATTGCGCACGTTTTTTCAGGACAAAGAGGACAATGTATATGATTTAACGAAACAGAGACAGAATGAAATATCACTACCCTCTACTTTTACCCCTGGTTTGGACCAATTAGGTCCAGAAGTAGCAGCCTTCGAACTGGTAGTTATCAAGAAATTAGAAAGGTCTTTACAATTTATTCCTAAACCAGTGTACAATCTGAACAAAAGTGAATCATTGGCTTTAAAAGGGCTATCTGAGAACAAAAAATTGATTGTTAAGGGAGCTGACAAGGGTGGAGGCATCGTGATCATAAATTCGACTGATTATGAACATAATATGATCACTATGTTAGATGACAACTCCACCTACTTGAAAATCAATTCCAACCCTGTCAACACCATCATTAGAAAGATTAGCACTCTGACCAATGAGGCCCTTTCGATTGGCGATATTGACATTAAAGATTATGAATTTTTGAACAACAACAGAAGTAAAACTGCTTGTATTTATGGTCTCCCCAAAATACATAAAAATCCAGATAACCCACCGTACAGACCCATTGTGTCTACCATTGGTACTCCCACAGAACCTTTATCAAAATTTGTAGATCACTTCTTGAGACCCCATGTACCTAAGATCAAATCATACGTCAAAGATACTTGTCATATGATTAATATAGTGGAGAACCTTGAATTTAGATCTAATAGAGATATATTGGTCACCATGGATATTGAATCTCTATATAGCAACATCCCCTTGGATTAGGCTATTAGAGCTACAGATTGGTTTATAGATAAACACGACATAGTCTGCCCCAAGAAATTTCTCATTGATTGTTTATTCATTGTTTTAACTGAGAATGTGTTTGAATTTGGAGAGGATCTATACCGTCAGCTTAGGGGAGTCAGTATGGGGGCATCAGTTGCCCCTTCGGTAGCCAATATCTATATGGCCCGTTTCGAGGAGAAATTCATAGATAATGAAGTGGCACCTTTCTTCGAATCAATTTCCCATTGGTCCAGATACATAGACGACATCTTTTTTATCTGGACCAATGGGAAAGGCTCCCTTTTGGAGTTCCTCGAATGGATAAACTTAACTGACGATAACCTTAAATTCACAGCGCAGTACAGTGAAAACCAAGTTGAGTTTTTGGACTTATTAGTTCGAGTAAATAACAACAAGTTGTAGGTGGATTTATTTGTTAAACCAACAGCACGTAACACATTATTACATTTTAACAGTTTCCACCCTAGATGCCAACGTGAGAGTATCCCTTTTTCCTCGTTTTTAAGAGTCCGTAGGAACTGTACGAATTTAGCCGACTACGACAAACAGGCAGCAATCATGCGTAAGAAGTTTTTGGATCGTGGGTATCCACACAGACTCATTAGAAATTCTTACAAACGGGCAAGATATTTTGATCGTGATGTCCTACTTGCCCCTAAGGAACGACCAGCGAAGGACCAACTGGTATGTGTGACTACCCATTCTACAATGAATGAACGCATTAGGCAGATCATTAATGCCCATTGGCATATCCTCAACTGCAACCCTACCTCTAACTCTGTACTACCTAAACCCCTCTTTGCCCATAGGAGGAACAGAAATTTAAAAGATAGGATTGTCCACTCCAGGTTTAACAATAAACAGCCGAATGCCAACCAGACACAACGATCTTTAGTGAGCAACCTCCCTGTGCGGGGAACAGTTCCCTGTTCCTCTTGCAAGTCATGTAAAAACATCTTAAATGGTGAGGATTTCACCCACAATGGTTTTTCAGTGAAGGCAAAAGAATTATGGAACTGCAAAACCACCAATGTGGTCTATTTTATGATCTGCCCATGTGGCGTAGGCTACGTTGGGGAAACCTGCAGATCCATTCAAACACGCCTCACTGAACACAGATCAGCTATTAAGACTAGAAAACTAATTGCCCCCCTGGTTAAACATTTTATAGAGAAAGACCATAAAATAGATGATTTTCACTGGCGCATACTGGAGAAAATAAAGACAACAGATAGTAAAGGTGGGTGCGCCACTAGGAAGGAAAGAGAGGTCTACTGGATTTTCGTTTTGGACACATTTAAGAGGGGACTTAACAACGAAATTCCTTGGGAGAATGCTATATTTTAGCTTCCCCCGAAAAACACCCGCCCCCCTTTTTAAATTTTGTCTGGACCAAAGATAGAACAATAAAAGTTAGATTCACAGAGACCTATAGGGATTTTTTTCGGTCTAAAAATTACCTTTAACCACATTGTGGTGTGTAATTACAATATAAATACCCATTTGGACTCACAGCAAAGATCCAAAACAATCTTATTGCACCGTTATTATCGACTTTATTGGCATGCGCAGTTGCCATTATCGGTTTTTGTCTGAATGCATTTGCATTTTCATTGTAAACTAGCAATATTTTCCCTGGATTGCCCATTCTACAATGATTATGAGAGTTAAGATCTTAAGATATTTCCGATATTTTCATAATACCTTCTTTTGCCATCGAGGCAACAGTCTGTAGGGTAGATTTATATCAATCCCTTGATCCATCACGTTACTATACAACTGGATATACAACTACATCCGCACTAGCTTTTGATATCTCTCTTACTTTTACCTCAATAGCAATTCTTATTGAGAATGTGCAGTCTTTTACATCTAGATTACCGCACATAAATATTGCTAGACATTCGTCTTATATTGTTGTATGAAGATATTTGTAAACACCAGCATTACACCTTCGGTTGCAATTTCGTATTGGGAATGATTCCCCTTTAAATCAAGGCGGGACCACAGCGATCACATGTTATTACTAAAGACGGACTGTCTGGTTCGTATATAAAGGGACGGTTCGCGCATGCGGGGTTAGATATCTTTTCTAACGGCTGCGGGATGCCAGCAGCCATCTTTCGCGGCTCCCGCAGGTTGCAATACGCATGACGGATTTCTGTCTTCTCGGTAAGATCGTTATTTGGAATATTATTTGTACACCCTAATACATTCATCACTTTTTTTGTCTCCAGAACCAGCTTTATATTAACATTATGACTGGTTTATTGTTAATTATCCCCTCTCCAATCTAGTGGTTTTATCGGCGTGGTGACATATCTTCCCACAGCCATACACATACTGGCGGATACTGGCATCTTTCTATTGACGGAACCGAAGAGTTCATAGCACACTCTTCCTTTTTGGTAAGGTGATACGGCTGATTTACAAATTCGGACCGATTTTAATAACCTCCATGATATCCTGTCATTTACTCTGATGATCCTCTATTTTTCATTTGTTACATATAGTTTTAATCTACAAGGCTAAAATTCTAGTCTTCAAGAAGAGAATATCATCTACGGCTTCAAGATGCCAACAGATGTAGCCGCCTTGTGACAACAGGAATATACAAAATATCTACCTAATCGGTAAGAACAACGTGTTACATTTATAACTATTACGCGTAGTTCACCTTAGCTTGACAGCTGCGTTAACGAAGAAAATGAAGAATTTATTGCCCCCTTTGGAATAGTGCAGCTATCTTTATGAGGAGGCACCTACACCGCTTTACTTTAGTAGCCGGATTTAGGTCGATTATCAGGCACGTTCTTTTTTCCAACTTATTTTATTTTTTAATTATTGCTAAATTTTGCCTTCTAGATTTGTATTCCACTTTGCTCGCCACATCAGATGAGATTCGATCCTGTGGATATAAGATTCAATAACGACACCCCTAGAAACGATCTATAAGAACAAGTGTCAATAACGAGTTTGAGGTAATCTATGGCTAATCGATCTTTGTATTCTACCAATAACAATCATTACAGATGGCGCTTTTCCAGTTAAAGCTACTAGCGGTAAGGGGTTTGGATAATCATCCCATCTTCGTTAGGCAATCATTGGATAAGTTTAATGCCACACGCCAATATGATTTATCTTTGTGAAATTGCGTCTCTTTTAGATATTTTTCACATATAAATGGGATATTGGGATATCACGTTTCTTTTTGACATCTTATGGATAAAATAGGTATAATGTGTCTTATATCGTTATATGTTACAAATTAGTAGAGAGAGTATGTCATGTCATACCACAGAGTAATATATAGAATGTTGCATATCGAAATCAAACGATGGTCATCTCAATGTACCCCATTTTTTAACAATAACCATCTTGCCGTTATGGCAATGAGGAAACAGCTATAACTAGGTACATCTCTTGGAGATGTAACTCAGAATCCTTTGAGAAGATAGTGATTTTGACACATTTAAATTACTTTGTGCTACACCATTTTCTACGAATAATATAATCTATTCCTAGTGAGCCTCTCTATGAACTTCTGCAGTATCAAGCCTCGTTGGCACTGGCTCCTTATATCTCCTCTTACTTTTATACCTTATTTCAGATTTTATTAAACTGGATAGAAAACATATACAGAGAGACAAGATATGATTTTTGTGATATCGTCTTTTTGACCTGCATGTAGGTAAGTGTTGCCTAGTTAACACTATGAATATTGCTACGGTTAACATCCCTTTAGACCTTTTCGAATGATTTATGTACCGTATTGACGACAAATACAGGCATATTTGTAGATGTATCAGTTACACCAATGGACAATACAAAGAAAATATTTGGAAACTAATTTATGAGTTTACCATTTGCCTCCTATCTAATCAGATGATGTGGAATCTTAAAACTGTGAATAAATATTGCCATTAGAGGTACATCCTGAGGTTCATAATCAGAACAGTAAACCTTTATCCATTGTGAGATTGTTTTATCAAGTCGATCATTAAGAAGTGAATATTCCTATAGTCCTATCCATCTCTTTTCTTTATAGGTGAAGTGAAGTGAAAAAGGCTTTATTTCGATACGTAAATATCTTAAAAGCAATACATTACAAACATGCAATTTCAAGCATTAAGAAAAAGAGACTTACAGTTGTAATTTCATAAACCAGTCAGATAAAAAATACAATAAATAATTAAAAATAGTATTAAATTGAAATGGAAAGCCTTTTTGTTCTAATTATCCAAGCCCATTTTAGGAATTTGGAGACAGCACAAACTGTAGAAGGGGAAGTATCAGTTAGTAAAATGCGGAGGGCCACCAAATGTTGTCTGGTGCCAAGGAGCCTGCACAGAGGTGCCAGCCATTGCTTCCTTGGGGCACGGTACTCGGGGCATTCGAACAGAAGGTGTGCCTCTGACTCGACCCTTGTAGGACACGCCGCACAAAAAGCAGAGGGCTGAGCCGTTGTTGATCTCAACCTGGACACCAGGTCGGCCAGGAGTAAAGTGCCCACTCGGAATTTAAAATAGAGGGCCCTATCCATGGAGATGGAGATTAAATCCAGGTAGGGCTCGAATGCTACAGCGTCTTTAATTTGTAAAAATGCAGTGGTTGAGTTGCAGTGGCGGGGGTAGCAAATGAGTTTGTTGGTTACCCAGTCCCAATATATCTTCTTCAGGGTGACTTTTGGTGGGGCAGAACGGGTAACCCAACCATTTTCCAAACCCAACTCCACCAGGAGACTCTTGATGTCTCTTAACCATTTTATGCGATGCCATCCGTCCATTGCAAGTACTTCGGACAGACCAGCTGCATAGGAGGCTAATTCCGGTACCCTCCATAAACGGCCCCAGAGGAGCAGTGGCCGCAATCGTGCCTGGTCCATGATTGAGTTGCAGCCCGTGTCGATGAGCACTGGGATAGTAGGTGTGCTGGTTGGGAGTAGCAAAAGGTCTTTCAAAAATTTGTTTTCTGCTTTCCCCAGTGCTTCTAAATTATTAGAGCCCCACAACTCCGCCCCATACAAAGCCGCTGGAACCCCCCTGGCTTTGTAAATGTCTATTGCTGGGGAGATGCAATGTTTGGGGGAAGAACGGTGTTCCCTGAGTATAGCTCCCGCCACCCTTTTGTGATTAAGTAACATCTTATTGATGTGTGGGGTCCAGCTCATAGTGTTGCTAAGGCGAATCCCCAAGTAATCAAACTCGAGGACCCTTTCGAGTGCAACAGAATTAAGGACCGGTGAAGGACCAGGGTTTTTTGGGGGATTCATAGATAGAAATTTGGTCTTATCCACATTAATTATGAGGCCCCTGAGGGAGCAGAACTCCTGGAAACGAGTGAGGAGCTTTTGGAGACCCTGCGGTGTTTTGGCGAAGAGCAAGGTGTCATCGGCAAAGAGCAAAGTTGGTATCCGGGTGCCCGCCAGGGACGGGGCGTCTGCTGGCTCCTTGAGCAGATGTTCAACCACACCATTGACATATAATGAGAATAGTGTGGGGGCCAGCACACAGCCCTGGCGGACACCCCTTTGCACTGGGATTCTGTTGGTTTTCTCTCCATCCTTACCCCACCGCACCTGTGCATAGTTATCTGAGTGGAGTTTGACAAGAAGCGACAGGATGTAGGCGGGTAATCCCAACCCCTGCAGGACCCTCCAAAGCTCCTCCCTTGGTACTAGGTCAAAGGCAGTCTTCAAGTCTATAAAGGCCAAATAAAGACTGCCCTTGCCCAGCACCACCACCTTCCAGTACAGGAGGGTCAGCCTAAAAGCTTGTTCTATCGTACCCGTGCCTGTACGAAAGCCCGCCTGGAAGTCTGACAATATCTTGTGTTCCTCAACCCATTGTAGGATCCTCCCCAGGATAGCCTTCCCTGCCACCTTTTGAGAAGAGTCAATCAGGCTGATTGGCCTGTAGTTGGCGGGGCTGTCCCGACATCCCTTCTTGTAAATCGGGACAACCTCCGCCCCCTTCCAGGAATCAGGTACTGATGCACCCCTCATAATTGCATTTAGTAAAGTGGCAACCAATTTGCCCCATACCTTGGGATCGCCACGGAGCAAATCACCGGGTAACCCATCAGGCCCCGCAGCTTTTAGTGGGACTACGGACTTGATTACTGCTTCTACCTCGCTCTCAGTGAAGTCAACCGTATTGCTAACCATTAGGTCATTCGCCTGGGAAAAGGAATCGCTAAGAGCCCCTAAAGGTTGAGAATAAAGAGCCTCAAAATGAGTATACCAGAGCTGGGCGGGGATGTTACAAGTTATAAGCAACCCATCTGGCCTATTCTTGTTCTTAATCATACTCCAGAAGCTCCTTGCGTCCTTACCCCTGCTTGCGATCAGAAGATCATCCCAAAACTTTTCCTCCCATTCGCTTTTGGCCGCCTTTATGGTCAGGGAATATTCTTTCCTGGCTGATCTAACAGCAGTTGGGGACTTAGCTTTAACTGCCTCTATCAGGGCCCTTTTCTTGTGCCTGCATTTTGCTGTATACCAGCCCTGTTTGTTCCCGGAGTCTTTCCTGTTGGACGTGGTCCGGGCACCACTGGGTAAAACAAAGAGTTTGCCCAGCGCACCAGTTAGGGCACAAAAAACCTGCGTGGCCTCCTCCGGTGCACTATGCAATAGACTCAGCTTGCTCTGGGCCTCGACCAACAGGACCCCTATAGTAGAGAGTTTCTCGGTGGACAGGGCGATTTTGGACCATTTTAACCGTCTCTCACAGTTAGATACCGTGAATGTCTGGATATTTGGTGCCGGCAGTGAACGTTTGAGCCTGTCCTTGTCCCCAAGCCACCCTGCGGTTAGATCAAGTGACATCAGGTTGTGGTCACTGTCAATACTTTCAATGATCCTCATGTCACGCAGGGTGCTCCACAGGCATACATCGAGAAGAATATAATCAATTCTCGATGTATGATTGGGCCTATTGTATGTGTGTGCGCCCTGCACATCCGATTTTGACCTCCCGTTTACCGCCCTTAGGTCGAATTCCAAATTAAGTGCATTGATCTGGAGTGCCACTTGGGTCCATTTCTTGATGGGGGGTAGGGCCAGGGCCGGGATCCCACTTTTCGCATCCTCCTCCTCCACGCCCAGCACATCATCAAGACCAAGGGGCTCGAACGTGCAATTAAAGTCACCTGTCACCATGGTGTTCAAGTGCCTAGGCCGTTTTCTTAGAAGGTCCTCCAAAAGTGCTATGGTGGCCGATTGAACCCCCCCCCCCCCTGGTGCCTCTGGCATAGACGTTGTAAATGTCTAGCTGGATACGACCCCGGGAATCCTTAAGCATGATATTGAGTATATCAGGGGAGTTTGTAGAGTGCTCCTCCACCCTGCAGTCCAGGGAAACTGCAACCCAGATGAGGAGACCCCCTGAAGGGCGCCCCCTCCCTATCAGGGGCTTGACTGCAGGGATAAAATGTGATGAATATCCCACCTTGTGACGGGCCTCCCTGTCCCATGTCTCTTGGAATATACAGATGGAGTAGCCCTCCACGAGGGCACTTCATTCTGGCAACTCCATCTTCCTATCAATTCCCGCGATGTTCCAGCTGAAAATCCTAAGAACTGGATCCGTCACAGCTGGAGCGGCGCCGGGAATAGGGTCATTATCACCCGCCACAGGTTCCTGTATCACTAGGGTACTAACCCCATCTTGCTCAGCTTGGCCCTGGCTTCTCTCATGCGTGGGTGTGGGGGTTTTACTGCACATAAAGGGAGTATCAGAGACAGCCGCCAGACTGCTCAGATCGAGGTCTCCCGCAGCAGTGTCATCTACCACCAACTTCTCAGAATTTGGTTCGGTTCAATATCCCAAAGGGTTCCGCCCGGTTGATTGCCAGTCTGGCTGAGGATAGGACAGAGGTTTGGTAGGGAAGTCAAAGTAGTTTATGTTGGTATTCCACCCAAAAGCAAAATCTCGACCATTCTTAAGTGGAGTTGTTCTTGGGTAGAAGAATGTTAGATCCACTATTCTGATTCCCTGCCCATCAAGATTGGGATTGGAGTCGCAGATGGATTGTGCTACTCTACTGTCTCTAAAGTTTACCACCACACAATCACCTTCCACTTTCTTGTGCCCATAGCCCACCCAGTTCACCCTTCTTGCTCCTATGATATGGCCATCTAGGCCCCTTGCTAAGGGTTTGTTGGAATTGAGCCAGTACATAGTTTTATTAATCAGTGCCTGGGGGGTTTCGTTGGTGTCGGCCTTTAGTGTGGGTACGTTAATCAGGACGGCAACATAAGGGTGGCAACCTGGCGGCAAATTGACTGGGGGAGGTTTCAACGCAGATTTGGACCGAGTGGCCTTATGATTAGCCTTAGGGGTTGGAATTTGCGGTCGCGTTGGGGCATTGCTAGTATGTGAGGTAGTCACAGACTGGGCGTTCGGGATGTTTTTGCTTGTTCCCTTAGTTGATGCTTGATTTTTCCCCCCCGGGGGCTCTGCCCCACCCGATGGTTTTGAGTGCTTGGAAGTACTTGGAGCAGCTTTCGCTGCTTGACCAGTGCTACCCGCAGAGGAAGAAGCCCTCCCTGGCTCCACTAGTACAATATTAGGTGGGTCCGAAGATATTACATTGGGCGTGGATGTCATGTCGAGAGGAGCATGCTGTGGCACCTGGGTGGAACCATTAGAGGGGGTCCCTCCCTTCACCTCCTCCCCTATCCTAAAGTGTAGTTTAATCAATGCTTTCAGCGAAAAAAAGCTGTCGAGGGTCGATTGTTCGAGCCTGTCAAGCCTTTCTCCCATCCCTGCCACTTTATCAACAATCGGGGCCAAAAGAGATTTCAGCAGCCCCTCCATCTGGACAAAAGTAACCGGGGAACAGGGAGGCACAGGCTGGGGGGCTATGAAGGGTATAGCACTAGCAGTATCAGCATTGGAGTCAGCCCCCTTAAAAACAAAAGGGGCATTGGATTGATGCTTGGAGGATGAGCGCTTTGGACCCCTTTTCCGCAGAGTCCTGTAACGTTTCATGAAATTCGTTTTGGACGTGCTGGCAGTCCTTTTCCTTTTTGTTTCCCCTGAGGTCAGAGTCTTAGGGTCCGGTATTGGGTTGTCTGGGGGCCCAAGGTCTGTTGCTGGTGCTGAAAGAGCAACTGCACTTGTTTGTGTTGGAAGCATTACCTCGGAATCAGCAACCTCGGAGTGGGGAATAGATAGAGCAGCCAAGTTTTCCAGCCTGTCTATATTAGCCCTTAGTGAAACAAGTCGAGGTTCCTCGTGTATGCAAGGTGGGGTTGACAATTGGGCCGAGGAGCTCATGGGGGATTCGGCTCGAGCTATGGAGCCCAGGGATGATCTCTTCGACGGATTTAAGTCCATCGAAAGCCGCCGCTCCGTCATGACTATCTCCTTCTCAATGACGGCAGCAACCCGGGTTATGAATTTGTCCATAGTGCCTATTGCACCAGTTGAGCACCCTCCACTTACTCCCCTTAAGTTCTTTCCTGAACGGGTTGTCATGGATCCAGGAGGCAGGGGTAGGGCGTATACTCACGCTACGGGTAGAGAAAACACAGGTCCAAACCGGGTAGCAGATCACAGGGGGGTGGCCCAGCCCAGCCTTTGACAGCCCCTGACGGCCACAGACGGCCCGCCCTCTGCCCGGGCTCAGCCCGGCGCTTCCCGCGCGCGTCCCGCGGGGCGGGAGGTGTTCCTTGCGCTTTGTAGCGCCTCCGGGCGCCAAACTGACGTCACCGCTGGAGCGCCGGACCCCGGGGCAGCTGGGAGGTGTAGTTACCCGCTGTCGCCCGGTCCGGCGTGGAAGGAGCTGCCACCGTTGCCCTCACGGCACCAAAGAGGAGTCTCTGCTGCCCAGGACAGGTAAAAGGAACTGGCCGTTGCCCTCACGGCGTTGTTTCCGATGTTCGGCGTCCACCAGGCACCCTCGGTGCTCCTTGCGCTTTGTAGCGCCTCCGGGCGCCAAACTGACGTCACCGCTGGAGCGCCGGACCCCGGGGCAGCTGGGAGGTGTAGTTACCCGCTGTCGCCCGGTCCGGCGTGGAAGGAGCTGCCGCCGTTGCCCTCACGGCACCGAAGAGGAGTCTCTGCTGCCCAGGACAGGTAAAAGGAACTGGCCGTTGCCCTCACGGCGTTGTTTCCGATGTTCGGCGTCCACCAGGCACCCTCGGTGCTCCTTGCGCTTTGTAGCGCCTCCGGGCGCTAAACTGACGTCACCGCTGGAGCGCCGGACCCCGGGGCAGCTGGGAGGTGTAGTTACCCGCTGTCGCCCGGTCCGGCATGGAAGGAGCTGCCGCCGTTGCCCTCACGGCACCGAAGAGGAGTCTCTGCTGCCCAGGACAGGTAAAAGGAACTGGCCGTTGCCCTCACGGCGTTGTTTCCGATGTTCGATGTCTTTATAGGACAATTGCAGCTCCTTGCTCTATAGGATAAATTTATATTTTAATATTACAACTGCTCAAATATAGTAATTCTAGTTTGTACCTTGTTTAGCTACATGTCATTAGCTTTACAAGTAGGGAATCAATGTCATTAAGGAGGCCTTGTTCATGTGAACTAATCATTTGTTTTTAAGTATTGTATATTGGAATGCCACTTTACTTTTAAGTGAATAATTATATGCTTTTAACTTTAAATTACCTATGTTTTTCAGATTTTATTTGTGGCTCCTGATGAAGGCGTTCCCCATAACGCCGAAACGCGCGTCGAACAATATTGATTGCCACTGTTAGAATACTTATTATATGATTTTTATGCACTGTATGAAGATTGTATGTTTGATTGTTATGAAAATCATTTGAATTTTTGTTTTTGTATTAATTATTTTTAACATGTATATGAGTATATTTATTAAATGATATATAACTTTTTGTAAACGTATTTTTGGTTTTTGTGGTTCCTTTATGCATTTTCTCCCTAATTATTTTGTCAATATTATGCCATGTTTTTTACACTGTGTATTGCCTTGTATTAAGAATTAATATTCCGAACAGGGGGTCCTTGTTATCTACATTGCAGCTCCCCACAATGCCCACCGCAGCTGTGCCGAGTCCGCACGGATGGTATGAGGCCGGATGGCGGTAAGGCAAGACGGCGACAAGGGGAGGTAGCGGCACTGTGTCGCAGGGAGGAGCTGCTTTAGGTGAGTTTGCTGGCGGCAGTGCAATAAAGCGTCCCTCGTCCCACCGCCCCCACATCCTTGCAATAGCCTATATCGCTATGGGTGATTACAGCGGCAGACAGCGCCTGACAGGGGTAAATGAAGCAAGCCCACCCCCTGGGAGAAGTGCGGCCTAGATGGCATCAGCCGATATAAGCGAGGTGGCAGGGAAGGACAGCAGAAGTTGCTCGGGTTGTCCTGACACCCAGGCCGCGCCTGATATTGAAGTTTCCAAGGACACGGCCTCCCTGCATAGCTCTCAGCGGCGTAATGAATAAGAGACCCGGCTGCTCCCAACGGGAGGGCTATTGGGGCCATAGAGGCCCAGCGACCAAGAAGCAAGCTGGAAGTCCACTAGGGAGCCGAGGCACTTAGGTGGGGGGAAAAGGAGTGGGACATTAACGCAGCAAGGTGAGCGCCCCCCTTGAGGCCGTGCTACCCCATCAGCTGGAGGAGGACACTAGAGTGGTCACAAAAGACCAAGAGATCACTGCAACCAGATTGCCCGGCCTAGCTCCTCACCACAGCTTCAGAGAATGCAGGGCTTGGTCGGCTTGCACCACAAGACTATAATGACTCACGATCCCAAAGATGGCGCCCCCTTCCCTGATATATGTTTATTGAATGCACTAGCAACGGATCTAACTGTAATGTAACTGCAATTGATTTAACGCTGTAATACGCCTTAATCGTCATGTGAAGCACTCTGATACCTACAGGTCTAGCCTGGACTTCCTCATCTCCTCGCTGTGTCTCCTATCCCCTCCCCACCTCTTCCCTCCTTCATTTTTTGCTTGCCTCCCCTATTCCTTCCCTCTCTCTCCTGAATCTCTTTCCCCCTACCTGCTTTGTTTATCCTCGTGCCTATGGTCTGCTCAATCTTCCTCCCCGTCGCCCTTTTACATTATCACCTTACCCTTCTACACGCCATGAACAAATGGATGTACCTTCTGTAATAATGTGTAATTTGTCAATCAATCAATCAATCAATCAGAGTACTTGTAGAGCGTGCTACTTACCCGTGAGGGTCCCAAGACGCTGAAGGGAGGGGGAGGAGGGGTGCTACTACAGCTCGAAGAGCCAGGTCTTGAGGAGTCTTCTGAAGGTGAGTAGGTCTTGAGTCTGCCGTATGTGGGTAGGGAGGGTGTTCCAGGTCTTGGCGGCGAGGTAGGAGAAGGATCTGCCGCCGGAGGTCATTTGTTGGATGCGAGGGACAGCGGCGAGGGCGAGGCTGGCGGAGATGAGCTGGGGGGTGGGGGTGTGGAAGCTGAGTCTGCTGTTCAGGTAGGCTGGTCCGGCGTTGTAGAGTGCTTTGTGTGCGTGGGTGAGGAGCTTGAAGGTGATCCTCTTGTCGGGGGGAGCCAGTGTAGGTCTCTCAGGTGGGGGGTGATATGGCTGCGGTGGGGGACGTTGACGATCAGTCAGGTGGAGGCATTTTGGATGCGTTGTAGTCGTCGTAGGTGTTTGGTTGGGATTTCTACGTAGAGTGCATTTCCGTAGTCCAGGCTGCTGCTGACGCTAACACTTACTGTCTCTGCTACAAATACCCTGAGTAATCTGAGTAACGTGTGCGACATTCACCCACATTCACACCTGCTGCTGACGAGGGCCTGTGTCACAGTTCTTCTTGTTTCGTCGGGATCCACTTGTAGATCCTGCGGAGCATACGGAGGGTATTGTAGCAGGAGGAGGAGACGGTGTTGACCTGCTTAGACATGGAGAGGGAGGAGTAGAGGATGAATCCTAGATTGCGTGCATGGTTGGTGGATGTTGGTGTTGTTCCCAGTGTGGTCGGCCACCAGGAGTCGCCCCAGGCTGAGGGGGTGGATCCGAGGATGAGGACCTCCGTCTTGTCCAAATGCCGCTTCAGACGGCTGCTCCTCATCCAGTCGACAATGGCCTTCATCCCCTCGTGGAGGTTGGTTTTGGGGGTGTGTGGGTCCTTGGTGAGGAAGAGGATGAGCTGGGTGTCATCAGCGTAGGAGATGATGTAGAGGTCGTGATGGCGGGATAAGCCCTGGAGGACGCCGCAGGTGATGTCGGTGGTTTCAGATCGGAAGGGTGGGAGGCGGACGCTCTGGGTTCTGCTGATGAGGAAGGACGTGGTCCGGTCAAGGGCCTTCTCTTGGATTCCGGCTTCTAGGGGGTGTGTCTTTAGAGTGCAATGGAAGACCATGTCGAAAGCGGCTGACAAGTCTAGGAGGATGAGGGCTGATGTTTCGCTGTTGTCTAGTTGGGGCCTGATGTCGTCTGTGTCGGCGATGAGGGTTATCTCGGTGCTGAGGTTTCGTCTGAATCCGGACTGGGACGGGTCAAAGATGTTGTCTTCCAGGTGGCGGGTCAGTTGCATGTTGACGATTTTCTCGATGACCTTTTCTGGGAATGGGAGCAGGGAGATGGGCCGAAAGTTCTTGAGTTCCTTGGGGTCTGCTTTGGGCTTCTTGAGAAGGGCGTTGTAACCTATGCAACCCTACCAGCCCAACTCCCTATTATGTCCCCCTCTAGTATGACCTTGTCCAAAGAACTCCTACGCCCCTTGTTGGGGATGGATCCAGCATTCTTGCCCTGGAGTCTCAGAGAACCTTCTGAGAGAGTCCACAGTGACAAGGGAGTCTCACATTGTGGAGGTCTGGGGTCGATCCCCTTAACACTGGAAACCGGCTCATACCCTGCCGATAGTCGGACACTGTGTTCACGCTGGGTTTTCTACCCCCTCCCCCTCTTCCTCCCTCCTTCATTCTTCTAAGTGTGCCTACCAAAGCACTCCTCTCCCCTTGTTGGGGAGGGATCCAGCATCTATGCTCTGGAGTTTCAGCGACCCCGCTGAGAGAGACCACTGTGACAAGGGAATCACACAAAATGGATGTCTCTTAACCATTTTATGCGATGCCATCCGTCCATTGCAAGTACTTCGGACAGACCAGCTGCATAGGAGGCTAATTCCGGTACCCTCCATAAACGGCCCCAGAGGAGCAGTGGCCGCAATCGTGCCTGGTCCATGATTGAGTTGCAGCCCGCGTCGATGAGCACTGGGATAGTAGGTGTGCTGGTTGGGAGTAGCAAAAGGTCTTTCAAAAATGTGTTTTCTGCTTTCCCCAGTGCTTCTAAATTATTAGAGCCCCACAACTCCGCCCCATACAAAGCCGCTGGAACCCCTCTGGCTTTGTAAATGTCTATTGCTGGGGAGATGCAATGTTTGGGGGAAGAACGGTGTTCCCTGAGTATAGCTCCCGCCACCCTTTTGTGATTAAGTAACATCTTATTGATGTGTGGGGTCCAGCTCATAGTGTTGCTAAGGCGAATCCCCAAGTAATCAAACTCGAGGACCCTTTCGAGTGCAACAGAATTAAGGACCGGTGGAGGACCAGGGTTTTTTGGGGGATTCATAGATAGAAATTTGGTCTTACCCACATTAATTATGAGGCCCCTGAGGGAGCAGAACTCCTGGAAACGAGTGAGGAGCTTTTGGAGACCCTGCGGTGTTTTGGCGAAGAGCAAGGTGTCATCGGCAAAGAGCAAAGTTGGTATCCGGGTGCCCGCCAGGGACGGGGCGTCTGCTGGCTCCTTGAGCAGATGTTCAACCACACCATTGACATATAATGAGAATAGTGTGGGGGCCAGCACACAGCCCTGGCGGACACCCCTTTGCACTGGGATTCTGTTGGTTTTCTCTCCATCCTTACCCCACCGCACCTGTGCATAGTTACCTGAGTGGAGTTTGACAAGAAGCGACAGGATGTAGGCGGGTAATCCCAACCCCTTCAGGACCCTCCAAAGCTCCTCCCTTTGTACTAGGTCAAAGGCAGTCTTCAGGTCTATAAAGGCCAAATAAAGACTGCCCTTGCCCAGCACCACCACCTTCCAGTACAGGAGGGTCAGCCTAAAAGCTTGTTCTATCGTACCCGTGCCTGTACGAAAGCCCGCCTGGAAGTCTGACAATATCTTGTGTTCCTCAACCCATTGTAGGATCCTCCCCAGGATAGCCTTCCCTGCCACCTTTTGAGAAGAGTCAATCAGGCTGATTGGCCTGTAGTTGGCGGGGCTGTCCCGACATCCCTTCTTGTAAATCGGGACAACCTCCGCCCCCTTCCAGGAATCAGGTACTGATGCACCCCTCATAATTGCATTTAGTAAAGTGGCAACCAATTTGCCCCATACCTTGGGATCGCCACGGAGCAAATCACCGGGTAACCCATCAGGCCCCGCAGCTTTTAGTGGGACTACGGACTTGATTACTGCTTCTACCTCGCTCTCAGTGAAGTCAACCGTATTGCTAACCATTAGGTCATTCGCCTGGGAAAAGGAATCGCTAAGAGCCCCTAAAGGTTGAGAATAAAGAGCCTCAAAATGAGTATACCAGAGCTGGGTGGGGATGTTACAAGTTATAAGTAACCCATCTGGCCTATTCTTGTTCTTAATCATACTCCAGAAGCTCCTTGCGTCCTTACCCCTGCTTGCGATCAGAAGATCATCCCAAACCTTTTCCTCCCATTCGCTTTTGGCCGCCTTTATGGTCAGGGAATATTCTTTCCTGGCTGATCTAACAGCAGTTGGGGACTTAGCTTTAACTGCCTCTATCAGGGCCCTTTTCTTGTGCCTGCATTTTGCTGTATACCAGCCCTGTTTGTTCCCGGAGTCTTTCCTGTTGGACGTGGTCCGGGCACCACTGGGTAAAACAAAGAGTTTGCCCAGCGCACCAGTTAGGGCACAAAACACCTGCGTGGCCTCCTCCGGTGCACTACGCAATAGACTCAGCTTGCTCTGGGCCTCGACCAACAGGACCCCTATAGTAGAGAGTTTCTCGGTGGACAGGGCGATTTTGGACCATTTTAACCGTCTCTCACAGTTAGATACCGTGAATGTCTGGATATTTGGTGCCGGCAGTGAACGTTTGAGCCTGTCCTTGTCCCCAAGCCACCCTGCGGTTAGATCAAGTGACATCAGGTTGTGGTCACTGTCAATACTTTCAATGATCCTCATGTCGCGCAGGGTGCTCCACAGGCATACATCGAGAAGAATATAATCAATTCTCGATGTATGATTGGGCCTATTGTATGTGTGTGCGCCCTGCACATCCGATTTTGACCTCCCGTTTACCGCCCTTAGGTCGAATTCCAAATTAAGTGCATTGATCTGGAATGCCACTTGGGTCCATTTCTTGATGGGGGGTAGGGCCAGGGCCGGGATCCCTCTTTTCGCATCCTCCTCCTCCACGCCCAGCACATCATCAAGACCAAGGGGCTCGAACGTGCAATTAAAGTCACCTGTCACCATGGTGTTCAAGTGCCTAGGCCGTTTTCTTAGAAGGTCCTCCAAAAGTGCTATGGTGGCCGATTGAACCCCCCCCCCCTGGTGCCTCTGGCATAGACGTTGTAAATGTCTAGCTGGATACGACCCCGGGAATCCTTAAGCATGATATTGAGTATATCAGGGGAGTTTGTAGAGTGCTCCTCCACCCTGCAGTCCAGGGAAACTGCAACCCAGATGAGGAGACCCCCTGAAGGGCGCCCCCTCCCTATCAGGGGCTTGACTGCAGGGATAAAATGTGATGAATATCCCACCTTGTGACGGGCCTCCCTGGCCCATGTCTCTTGGAATATACAGATGGAGTAGCCCTCCACGAGGGCACTCCATTCTGGCAACTCCATCTTCCTATCAATTCCCGCGATGTTCCAGCTGAAAATCCTAAGAACTGGATCCGTCACAGCTGGAGCGGCGCCGGGAATAGGGTCATTATCACCCGCCACAGGTTCCTGTATCACTAGGGTACTAACCCCATCTTGCTCAGCTTGGCCCTGGCTTCTCTCATGCGTGGGTGTGGGGGTTTTACTGCACATAAAGGGAGTATCAGAGACAGCCGCCAGACTGCTCAGATCGAGGTCTCCCGCAGCAGTGTCATCTACCACCAACTTCTCAGAATTTGGTTCGGTTCAATATCCCAAAGGGTTCCGCCCGGTTGATTGCCAGGCTGGCTGAGGATAGGACAGAGGTTTGGTAGGGAAGTCAAAGTAGTTTATGTTGGTATTCCACCCAAAAGCAAAATCTCGACCATTCTTAAGTGGAGTTGTTCTTGGGTAGAAGAATGTTAGATCCACTATTCTGATTCCCTGCCCATCAAGATTGGGATTGGAGTCGCAGATGGATTGTGCTACTCTACTGTCTCTAAAGTTTACCACCACACAATCACCTTCCACTTTCTTGTGCCCATAGCCCACCCAGTTCACCCTTCTTGCTCCTATGATATGGCCATCTAGGCCCCTTGCTAAGGGTTTGTTGGAATTGAGCCAGTACATAGTTTTATTAATCAGTGCCTGGGGGGTTTCGTTGGTGTCGGCCTTTAGTGTGGGTACGTTAATCAGGACGGCAACATAAGGGTGGCAACCTGGCGGCAAATTGACTGGGGGAGGTTTCACCGCAGATTTGGACCGAGTGGCCTTATGATTAGCCTTAGGGGTTGGAATTTGCGGTCGCGTTGGGGCATTGCTAGTATGTGAGGTAGTCACAGACTGGGCGTTCGGGATGTTTTTGCTTGTTCCCTTAGTTGATGCTTGATTTTTCCCCCCCGGGGACTCTGCCCCACCCGATGGTTTTGAGTGCTTGGAAGTACTTGGAGCAGCTTTCGCTGCTTGACCAGTGCTACCCGCAGAGGAAGAAGCCCTCCCTGGCTCCACTAGTACAATATTAGGTGGGTCCGAAGATATTACATTGGGCGTGGATGTCATGTCGAGAGGAGCATGCTGTGGCACCTGGGTGGAACCATTAGAGGGGGTCCCTCCCTTCACCTCCTCCCCTATCCTAAAGTGTAGTTTAATCAATGCTTTCAGCGAAAAAAAGCTGTCGAGGGTCGATTGTTCGAGCCTGTCAAGCCTTTCTCCCATCCCTGCCACTTTATCAACAATCGGGCCCAAAAGAGATTTCAGCAGCCCCTCCATCTGGACAAAAGTAACCGGGGAACAGGGAGGCACAGGCTGGGGGGCTATGAAGGGTATAGCACTAGCAGTATCAGCATTGGAGTCAGCCCCCTTAAAAACAAAAGGGGCATTGGATTGATGCTTGGAGGATGAGCGCTTTGGACCCCTTTTCCGCAGAGTCCTGTAACGTTTCATGAAAATTCGTTTTGGACGTGCTGGCAGTCCTTTTCCTTTTTGTTTCCCCTGAGGTCAGAGTCTTAGGGTCCGGTATTGGGTTGTCTGAGGGCCCAAGGTCTGTTGCTGGTGCTGAAAGAGCAACTGCACTTGTTTGTGTTGGAAGCATTACCTCGGAATCAGCAACCTCGGAGTGGGGAATAGATAGAGCAGCCAAGTTTTCCAGCCTGTCTATATTAGCCCTTAGTGAAACAAGTCGAGGTTCCTCGTGTATGCAAGGTGGGGTTGACAATTGGGCCGAGGAGCTCATGGGGGATTCGGCTCGAGCTATGGAGCCCAGGGATGATCTCTTCGACGGATTTAAGTCCATCGAAAGCCGCCGCTCCGTCATGACTATCTCCTTCTCAATGACGGCAGCAACCCGGGTTATGAATTTGTCCATAGTGCCTATTGCACCAGTTGAGCACCCTCCACTTACTCCCCTTAAGTTCTTTCCTGAACGGGTTGTCATGGATCCAGGAGGCAGGGGTAGGGCGTATACTCACGCTACGGGTAGAGAAAACACAGGTCCAAACCGGGTAGCAGATCACAGGGGGGTGGCCCAGCCCAGCCTTTGACAGCCCCTGACGGGCACAGACGGCCCGCCCTCTGCCCGGGCTCAGCCCGGCGCTTCCCGCGCGCGTCCCGCGGGGCGGGAGGTGTTCCTTGCGCTTTGTAGCGCCTCCGGGCGCCAAACTGACGTCACCGCTGGAGCGCCGGACCCCGGGGCAGCTGGGAGGTGTAGTTACCCGCTGTCGCCCGGTCCGGCGTGGAAGGAGCTGCCACCGTTGCCCTCACGGCACCAAAGAGGAGTCTCTGCTGCCCAGGACAGGTAAAAGGAACTGGCCGTTGCCCTCACGGCGTTGTTTCCGATGTTCGGCGTCCACCAGGCACCCTCGGTGCTCCTTGCGCTTTGTAGCGCCTCCGGGCGCCAAACTGACGTCACCGCTGGAGCGCCGGACCCCGGGGCAGCTGGGAGGTGTAGTTACCCGCTGTCGCCCGGTCCGGCGTGGAAGGAGCTGCCGCCGTTGCCCTCACGGCACCGAAGAGGAGTCTCTGCTGCCCAGGACAGGTAAAAGGAACTGGCCGTTGCCCTCACGGCGTTGTTTCCGATGTTCGGCGTCCACCAGGCACCCTCGGTGCTCCTTGCGCTTTGTAGCGCCTCCGGGCGCTAAACTGACGTCACCGCTGGAGCGCCGGACCCCGGGGCAGCTGGGAGGTGTAGTTACCCGCTGTCGCCCGGTCCGGCATGGAAGGAGCTGCCGCCGTTGCCCTCACGGCACCGAAGAGGAGTCTCTGCTGCCCAGGACAGGTAAAAGGAACTGGCCGTTGCCCTCACGGCGTTGTTTCCGATGTTCGATGTCTTTATAGGACAATTGCAGCTCCTTGCTCTATAGGATAAATTTATATTTTACTATTACAACTGCTCAAATATAGTAATTCTAGTTTGTACCTTGTTTAGCTACATGTCATTAGCTTTACAAGTAGGGAATCAATGTCATTAAGGAGGCCTTGTTCATGTGAACTAATCATTTGTTTTTAAGTATTGTATATTGGAATGCCACTTTACTTTTAAGTGAATAATTATATGCTTTTAACTTTAAATTACCTATGTTTTTCAGATTTTATTTGTGGCTCCTGATGAAGGCGTTCCCCATAACGCCGAAACGCGCGTCGAACAATATTGATTGCCACTGTTAGAATACTTATTATATGATTTTTATGCACTGTATGAAGATTGTATGTTTGATTGTTATGAAAATCATTTGAATTTTTGTTTTTGTATTAATTATTTTTAACATGTATATGAGTATATTTATTAAATGATATATAACTTTTTGTAAACGTATTTTTGGTTTTTGTGGTTCCTTTATGCATTTTCTCGCTAATTATTTTGTCAATATTATGCCATGTTTTTTACACTGTGTATTGCCTTGTATTAAGAATTAATATTCCGAACAGGGGGTCCTTGTTATCTACATTGCAGCTCCCCACAATGCCCACCGCAGCTGTGCCGAGTCCGCACGGATGGTATGAGGCCGGATGGCGGTAAGGCAAGACGGCGACAAGGGGAGGTAGCGGCACTGTGTCGCAGGGAGGAGCTGCTTTAGGTGAGTTTGCTGGCGGCAGTGCAATAAAGCGTCCCTCGTCCCACCGCCCCCACATCCTTGCAATAGCCTATATCGCTATGGGTGATTACAGCGGCAGACAGCGCCTGACAGGGGTAAATGAAGCAAGCCCACCCCCTGGGAGAAGTGCGGCCTAGATGGCATCAGCCGATATAAGCGAGGTGGCAGGGAAGGACAGCAGAAGTTGCTCGGGTTGTCCTGACACCCAGGCCGCGCCTGATATTGAAGTTTCCAAGGACACGGCCTCCCTGCATAGCTCTCAGCGGCGTAATGAATAAGAGACCCGGCTGCTCCCAACGGGAGGGCTATTGGGGCCATAGAGGCCCAGCGACCAAGAAGCAAGCTGGAAGTCCACTAGGGAGCCGAGGCACTTAGGTGGGGGGAAAAGGAGTGGGACATTAACGCAGCAAGGTGAGCGCCCCCCTTGAGGCCGTGCTACCCCATCAGCTGGAGGAGGACACTAGAGTGGTCACAAAAGACCAAGAGATCACTGCAACCAGATTGCCCGGCCTAGCTCCTCACCACAGCTTCAGAGAATGCAGGGCTTGGTCGGCTTGCACCACAAGACTATAATGACTCACGATCCCAAAGATGGCGCCCCCTTCCCTGATATATGTTTATTGAATGCACTAGCAACGGATCTAACTGTAATGTAACTGCAATTGATTTAACGCTGTAATACGCCTTAATCGTCATGTGAAGCACTCTGATACCTACAGGTCTAGCCTGGACTTCCTCATCTCCTCGCTGTGTCTCCTATCCCCTCCCCACCTCTTCCCTCCTTCATTTTTTGCTTGCCTCCCCTATTCCTTCCCTCTCTCTCCTGAATCTCTTTCCCCCTACCTGCTTTGTTTATCCTCGTGCCTATGGTCTGCTCAATCTTCCTCCCCGTCGCCCTTTTACATTATCACCTTACCCTTCTACACGCCATGAACAAATGGATGTACCTTCTGTAATAATGTGTAATTTGTCAATCAATCAATCAATCAATCAGAGTACTTGTAGAGCGTGCTACTTACCCGTGAGGGTCCCAAGACGCTGAAGGGAGGGGGAGGAGGGGTGCTACTACAGCTCGAAGAGCCAGGTCTTGAGGAGTCTTCTGAAGGTGAGTAGGTCTTGAGTCTGCCGTATGTGGGTAGGGAGGGTGTTCCAGGTCTTGGCGGCGAGGTAGGAGAAGGATCTGCCACCGGAGGTCATTTGTTGGATGCGAGGGACAGCGGCGAGGGCGAGGCTGGCGGAGATGAGCTGGGGGGTGGGGGTGTGGAAGCTGAGTCTGCTGTTCAGGTAGGCTGGTCCGGCGTTGTAGAGTGCTTTGTGTGCGTGGGTGAGGAGCTTGAAGGTGATCCTCTTGTCGGGGGGAGCCAGTGTAGGTCTCTCAGGTGGGGGGTGATATGGCTGCGGTGGGGGACGTTGACGATCAGTCAGGTGGAGGCATTTTGGATGCGTTGTAGTCGTCGTAGGTGTTTGGTTGGGATTTCTACGTAGAGTGCATTTCCGTAGTCCAGGCTGCTGCTGACGCTAACACTTACTGTCTCTGCTACAAATACCCTGAGTAATCTGAGTAACGTGTGCGACATTCACCCACATTCACACCTGCTGCTGACGAGGGCCTGTGTCACAGTTCTTCTTGTTTCGTCGGGATCCACTTGTAGATCCTGCGGAGCATACGGAGGGTATTGTAGCAGGAGGAGGAGACGGTGTTGACCTGCTTAGACATGGAGAGGGAGGAGTAGAGGATGAATCCTAGATTGCGTGCATGGTTGGTGGATGTTGGTGTTGTTCCCAGTGTGGTCGGCCACCAGGAGTCGCCCCAGGCTGAGGGGGTGGATCCGAGGATGAGGACCTCCGTCTTGTCCAAATGCCGCTTCAGACGGCTGCTCCTCATCCAGTCGACAATGGCCTTCATCCCCTCGTGGAGGTTGGTTTTGGGGGTGTGTGGGTCCTTGGTGAGGAAGAGGATGAGCTGGGTGTCATCAGCGTAGGAGATGATGTAGAGGTCGTGATGGCGGGATAAGCCCTGGAGGACGCCGCAGGTGATGTCGGTGGTTTCAGATCGGAAGGGTGGGAGGCGGACGCTCTGGGTTCTGCTGATGAGGAAGGACGTGGTCCGGTCAAGGGCCTTCTCTTGGATTCCGGCTTCTAGGGGGTGTGTCTTTAGAGTGCAATGGAAGACCATGTCGAAAGCGGCTGACAAGTCTAGGAGGATGAGGGCTGATGTTTCGCTGTTGTCTAGTTGGGGCCTGATGTCGTCTGTGTCGGCGATGAGGGTTATCTCGGTGCTGAGGTTTCGTCTGAATCCGGACTGGGACGGGTCAAAGATGTTGTCTTCCAGGTGGCGGGTCAGTTGCATGTTGACGATTTTCTCGATGACCTTTTCTGGGAATGGGAGCAGGGAGATGGGCCGAAAGTTCTTGAGTTCCTTGGGGTCTGCTTTGGGCTTCTTGAGAAGGGCGTTGTAACCTATGCAACCCTACCAGCCCAACTCCCTATTATGTCCCCCTCTAGTATGACCTTGTCCAAAGAACTCCTACGCCCCTTGTTGGGGATGGATCCAGCATTCTTGCCCTGGAGTCTCAGAGAACCTTCTGAGAGAGTCCACAGTGACAAGGGAGTCTCACATTGTGGAGGTCTGGGGTCGATCCCCTTAACACTGGAAACCGGCTCATACCCTGCCGATAGTCGGACACTGTGTTCACGCTGGGTTTTCTACCCTCTCCCCCTCTTCCTCCCTCCTTCATTCTTCTAAGTGTGCCTACCAAAGCACTCCTCTCCCCTTGTTGGGGAGGGATCCAGCATCTATGCTCTGGAGTTTCAGCGACCCCGCTGAGAGAGACCACTGTGACAAGGGAATCACACAAAATGGATGTCTCTTAACCATTTTATGCGATGCCATCCGTCCATTGCAAGTACTTCGGACAGACCAGCTGCATAGGAGGCTAATTCCGGTACCCTCCATAAACGGCCCCAGAGGAGCAGTGGCCGCAATCGTGCCTGGTCCATGATTGAGTTGCAGCCCGCGTCGATGAGCACTGGGATAGTAGGTGTGCTGGTTGGGAGTAGCAAAAGGTCTTTCAAAAATGTGTTTTCTGCTTTCCCCAGTGCTTCTAAATTATTAGAGCCCCACAACTCCGCCCCATACAAAGCCGCTGGAACCCCTCTGGCTTTGTAAATGTCTATTGCTGGGGAGATGCAATGTTTGGGGGAAGAACGGTGTTCCCTGAGTATAGCTCCCGCCACCCTTTTGTGATTAAGTAACATCTTATTGATGTGTGGGGTCCAGCTCATAGTGTTGCTAAGGCGAATCCCCAAGTAATCAAACTCGAGGACCCTTTCGAGTGCAACAGAATTAAGGACCGGTGGAGGACCAGGGTTTTTTGGGGGATTCATAGATAGAAATTTGGTCTTACCCACATTAATTATGAGGCCCCTGAGGGAGCAGAACTCCTGGAAACGAGTGAGGAGCTTTTGGAGACCCTGCGGTGTTTTGGCGAAGAGCAAGGTGTCATCGGCAAAGAGCAAAGTTGGTATCCGGGTGCCCGCCAGGGACGGGGCGTCTGCTGGCTCCTTGAGCAGATGTTCAACCACACCATCACTGACTCAGTGGACGTATTCCAAAGAACCATGTCCCACATACTGAGTTGGATGAGCTGCAATCATCTGAAGCTCAACCCGGGCAAGACCGAGCTGGTCCTGCCCGGACAGAGCCCACTAAGCTGGAACCCTAACTTCTGGCCCACTAACATGGGAGCCCCCCCTACTAAATCCTCCGCGGTCAAAAGCCTAGGCATTTTTATCAGCGAGGATCTCTCGCTAAAAAGACAGGTTGGAGCGGTGGTATCTTCCAGCATTTTTCAATTGAAGAAAATAAGAAAAATTGCTCACTTTTTCTCTTCAGCAGCCCTCACACAGATTGTCCTCTCCTTGGTTCTGTCCAGGCTGGACTTCTCTAACAGTCTTTACCTCGGCCTCCAAATTGGTGAGCTTAAACGCCTCCAGCTTGTTCAGAACCAAGCTGCCAGGCTGCTGCTGAATATACCCAGGAGGCAATCCATCAGACCTGGCCTCAAGCAACTACACTGGCTGCCTGTTGAGCAACGTGTGGCCTTTAAGGCTGGGTGTATTCTGTTCCGTTCTCTGAACGACTCTGGCCCTTCTTTTATCAGAGATCTTTTTAAAAAATATTGCCCCTCCCGTCACCTTCGATCCACCTACAAATCACTTTTGACTGTGCCTCCTTTCAAGAGGAAACGCCACGGAGGCGGCTGCTTCGACCATCAAGCTGCTGTACTCTGGAATTCTCTTCCTCTCCATATAAAGCAGATTGATAACATACTTAGCTTTAGGCAATCTCTGAAGACCTGGTTGTTTTCTCAAGCTTACTACTGATAGCACTGCTTGTCCTTTGACTGTCCTGTTTGGCTCCTTCTACAGCGCCATGAAGCCTCCGGGCGAACGAGCGCTTAACAAATTCCAACTAACATTGTAACATTGTAATGAGAATAGTATGGGGGCCAGCACACAGCCCTGGCGGACACCCCTTTGCACTGGGATTCTGTTGGTTTTCTCTCCATCCTTACCCCACCGCACCTGTGCATAGTTACCTGAGTGGAGTTTGACAAGAAGCGACAGGATGTAGGCGGGTAATCCCAACCCCTTCAGGACCCTCCAAAGCTCCTCCCTTTGTACTAGGTCAAAGGCAGTCTTCAGGTCTATAAAGGCCAAATAAAGACTGCCCTTGCCCAGCACCACCACCTTCCAGTACAGGAGGGTCAGCCTAAAAGCTTGTTCTATCGTACCCGTGCCTGTACGAAAGCCCGCCTGGAAGTCTGACAATATCTTGTGTTCCTCAACCCATTGTAGGATCCTCCCCAGGATAGCCTTCCCTGCCACCTTTTGAGAAGAGTCAATCAGGCTGATTGGCCTGTAGTTGGCGGGGCTGTCCCGACATCCCTTCTTGTAAATCGGGACAACCTCCGCCCCCTTCCAGGAATCAGGTACTGATGCACCCCTCATAATTGCATTTAGTAAAGTGGCAACCAATTTGCCCCATACCTTGGGATCGCCATGGAGCAAATCACCGGGTAACCCATCAGGCCCCGCAGCTTTTAGTGGGACTACGGACTTGATTACTGCTTCTACCTCGCTCTCAGTGAAGTCCACCGTATTGCTAACCATTAGGTCATTCGCCTGGGAAAAGGAATCGCTAAGAGCCCCTAAAGGTTGAGAATAAAGAGCCTCAAAATGAGTATACCAGAGCTGGGTGGGGATGTTACAAGTTATAAGCAACCCATCTGGCCTATTCTTGTTCTTAATCATACTCCAGAAGCTCCTTGCGTCCTTACCCCTGCTTGCGATCAGAAGATCATCCCAAACCTTTTCCTCCCATTCGCTTTTGGCCGCCTTTATGGTCAGGGAATATTCTTTCCTGGCTGATCTAACAGCAGTTGGGGACTTAGCTTTAACTGCCTCTATCAGGGCCCTTTTCTTGTGCCTGCATTTTGCTGTATACCAGCCCTGTTTGTTCCCGGAGTCTTTCCTGTTGGACGTGGTCCGGGCACCACTGGGTAAAACAAAGAGTTTGCCCAGCGCACCAGTTAGGGCACAAAACACCTGCGTGGCCTCCTCCGGTGCACTACGCAATAGACTCAGCTTGCTCTGGGCCTCGACCAACAGGACCCCTATAGTAGAGAGTTTCTCGGTGGACAGGGCGATTTTGGACCATTTTAACCGTCTCTCACAGTTAGATACCGTGAATGTCTGGATATTTGGTGCCGGCAGTGAACGTTTGAGCCTGTCCTTGTCCCCAAGCCACCCTGCGGTTAGATCAAGTGACATCAGGTTGTGGTCACTGTCAATACTTTCAATGATCCTCATGTCGCGCAGGGTGCTCCACAGGCATACATCGAGAAGAATATAATCAATTCTCGATGTATGATTGGGCCTATTGTATGTGTGTGCGCCCTGCACATCCGATTTTGACCTCCCGTTTACCGCCCTTAGGTCGAATTCCAAATTAAGTGCATTGATCTGGAGTGCCACTTGGGTCCATTTCTTGATGGGGGGTAGGGCCAGGGCCGGGATCCCTCTTTTCGCATCCTCCTCCTCCACGCCCAGCACATCATCAAGACCAAGGGGCTCGAACGTGCAATTAAAGTCACCTGTCACCATGGTGTTCAAGTGCCTAGGCCGTTTTCTTAGAAGGTCCTCCAAAAGTGCTATGGTGGCCGATTGAACCCCCCCCCCCCTGGTGCCTCTGGCATAGACGTTGTAAATGTCTAGCTGGATACGACCCCGGGAATCCTTAAGCATGATATTGAGTATATCAGGGGAGTTTGTAGAGTGCTCCTCCACCCTGCAGTCCAGGGAAACTGCAACCCAGATGAGGAGACCCCCTGAAGGGCGCCCCCTCCCTATCAGGGGCTTGACTGCAGGGATAAAATGTGATGAATATCCCACCTTGTGACGGGCCTCCCTGGCCCATGTCTCTTGGAATATACAGATGGAGTAGCCCTCCACGAGGGCACTCCATTCTGGCAACTCCATCTTCCTATCAATTCCCGCGATGTTCCAGCTGAAAATCCTAAGAACTGGATCCGTCACAGCTGGAGCGGCGCCGGGAATAGGGTCATTATCACCCGCCACAGGTTCCTGTATCACTAGGGTACTAACCCCATCTTGCTCAGCTTGGCCCTGGCTTCTCTCATGCGTGGGTGTGGGGGTTTTACTGCACATAAAGGGAGTATCAGAGACAGCCGCCAGACTGCTCAGATCGAGGTCTCCCGCAGCAGTGTCATCTACCACCAACTTCTCAGAATTTGGTTCGGTTCAATATCCCAAAGGGTTCCGCCCGGTTGATTGCCAGGCTGGCTGAGGATAGGACAGAGGTTTGGTAGGGAAGTCAAAGTAGTTTATGTTGGTATTCCACCCAAAAGCAAAATCTCGACCATTCTTAAGTGGAGTTGTTCTTGGGTAGAAGAATGTTAGATCCACTATTCTGATTCCCTGCCCATCAAGATTGGGATTGGAGTCGCAGATGGATTGTGCTACTCTACTGTCTCTAAAGTTTACCACCACACAATCACCTTCCACTTTCTTGTGCCCATAGCCCACCCAGTTCACCCTTCTTGCTCCTATGATATGGCCATCTAGGCCCCTTGCTAAGGGTTTGTTGGAATTGAGCCAGTACATAGTTTTATTAATCAGTGCCTGGGGGGTTTCGTTGGTGTCGGCCTTTAGTGTGGGTACGTTAATCAGGACGGCAACATAAGGGTGGCAACCTGGCGGCAAATTGACTGGGGGAGGTTTCAACGCAGATTTGGACCGAGTGGCCTTATGATTAGCCTTAGGGGTTGGAATTTGCGGTCGCGTTGGGGCATTGCTAGTATGTGAGGTAGTCACAGACTGGGCGTTCTGGATGTTTTTGCTTGTTCCCTTAGTTGATGCTTGATTTTTCCCCCCCGGGGACTCTGCCCCACCCGATGGTTTTGAGTGCTTGGAAGTACTTGGAGCAGCTTTCGCTGCTTGACCAGTGCTACCCGCAGAGGAAGAAGCCCTCCCTGGCTCCACTAGTACAATATTAGGTGGGTCCGAAGATATTACATTGGGCGTGGATGTCATGTCGAGAGGAGCATGCTGTGGCACCTGGGTGGAACCATTAGAGGGGGTCCCTCCCTTCACCTCCTCCCCTATCCTAAAGTGTAGTTTAATCAATGCTTTCAGCGAAAAAAAGCTGTCGAGGGTCGATTGTTCGAGCCTGTCAAGCCTTTCTCCCAACACCTTCCACTTTATCAACAATCGGGGCCAAAAGAGATTTCAGCAGCCCCTCCATCTGGACAAAAGTAACCGGGGAACAGGGAGGCACAGGCTGGGGGGCTATGAAGGGAATAGCACTAGCAGTATCAGCATTGGAGTCAGCCCCCTTAAAAACAAAAGGGGCATTGGATTGATGCTTGGAGGATGAGCGCTTTGGACCCCTTTTCCGCAGAGTCCTGTAACGTTTCATGAAATTCGTTTTGGACGTGCTGGCAGTCCTTTTCCTTTTTGTTTCCCCTGAGGTCAGAGTCTTAGGGTCCGGTATTGGGTTGTCTGGGGGCCCAAGGTCTGTTGCTGGTGCTGAAAGAGCAACTGCACTTGTTTGTGTTGGAAGCATTACCTCGGAATCAGCAACCTCGGAGTGGGGAATAGATAGAGCAGCCAAGTTTTCCAGCCTGTCTATACTAGCCCTTAGTGAAACAAGTCGAGGTTCCTCGTGTATGCAAGGTGGGGTTGACAATTGGGCCGAGGAGCTCATGGGGGATTCGGCTCGAGCTATGGAGCCCAGGGATGATCTCTTCGACGGATTTAAGTCCATCGAAAGCCGCCGCTCCGTCATGACTATCTCCTTCTCAATGACGGCAGCAACCCGGGTTATGAATTTGTCCATAGTGCCTATTGCACCAGTTGAGCACCCTCCACTTACTCCCCTTAAGTTCTTTCCTGAACGGGTTGTCATGGATCCAGGAGGCAGGGGTAGGGCGTATACTCACGCTACGGGTAGAGAAAACACAGGTCCAAACCGGGTAGCAGATCACAGGGGGGTGGCCCAGCCCAGCCTTTGACAGCCCCTGACGGCCACAGACGGCCCGCCCTCTGCCCGGGCTCAGCCCGGCGCTTCCCGCGCGCGTCCCGCGGGGCGGGAGGTGTTCCTTGCGCTTTGTAGCGCCTCCGGGCGCCAAACTGACGTCACCGCTGGAGCGCCGGACCCCGGGGCAGCTGGGAGGTGTAGTTACCCGCTGTCGCCCGGTCCGGCGTGGAAGGAGCTGCCGCCGTTGCCCTCACGGCACCAAAGAGGAGTCTCTGCTGCCCAGGACAGGTAAAAGGAACTGGCCGTTGCCCTCACGGCGTTGTTTCCGATGTTCGGCGTCCACCAGGCACCCTCGGTGCTCCTTGCGCTTTGTAGCGCCTCCGGGCGCCAAACTGACGTCACCGCTGGAGCGCCGGACCCCGGGGCAGCTGGGAGGTGTAGTTACCCGCTGTCGCCCGGTCCGGCGTGGAAGGAGCTGCCGCCGTTGCCCTCACGGCACCGAAGAGGAGTCTCTGCTGCCCAGGACAGGTAAAAGGAACTGGCCGTTGCCCTCACGGCGTTGTTTCCGATGTTCGGCGTCCACCAGGCACCCTCGGTGCTCCTTGCGCTTTGTAGCGCCTCCGGGCGCCAAACTGACGTCACCGCTGGAGCGCCGGACCCCGGGGCAGCTGGGAGGTGTAGTTACCCGCTGTCGCCCGGTCCGGCGTGGAAGGAGCTGCCGCCGTTGCCCTCACGGCACCGAAGAGGAGTCTCTGCTGCCCAGGACAGGTAAAAGGAACTGGCCGTTGCCCTCACGGCGTTGTTTCCGATGTTCGATGTCTTTATAGGACAATTGCAGCTCCTTGCTCTATAGGATAAATTTATATTTTACTATTACAACTGCTCAAATATAGTAATTCTAGTTTGTACCTTGTTTAGCTACATGTCATTAGCTTTACAAGTAGGGAATCAATGTCATTAAGGAGGCCTTGTTCATGTGAACTAATCATTTGTTTTTAAGTATTGTATATTGGAATGCCACTTTACTTTTAAGTGAATAATTATATGCTTTTAACTTTAAATTACCTATGTTTTTCAGATTTTATTTGTGGCTCCTGGTGAAGGCGTTCCCCATAACGCCGAAACGCGCGTCGAACAATATTGATTGCCACTGTTAGAATACTTATTATATGATTTTTATGCACTGTATGAAGATTGTATGTTTGATTGTTATGAAAATCATTTGAATTTTTGTTTTTGTATTAATTATTTTTAACATGTATATGAGTATATTTATTAAATGATATATAACTTTTTGTAAACGTATTTTTGGTTTTTGTGGTTCCTTTATGCATTTTCTCCCTAATTATTTTGTCAATATTATGCCATGTTTTTTACACTGTGTATTGCCTTGTATTAAGAATTAATATTCCGAACAGGGGGTCCTTGTTATCTACATTGCAGCTCCCCACAATGCCCACCGCAGCTGTGCCGAGTCCGCACGGATGGTATGAGGCCGGATGGCGGTACGGCAAGACGGCGACAAGGGGAGGTAGCGGCACTGTGTCGCAGGGAGGAGCTGCTTTAGGTGAGTTTGCTGGCGGCAGTGCAATAAAGCGTCCCTCGTCCCACCGCCCCCACATCCTTGCAATAGCCTATATCGCTATGGGTGATTACAGCGGCAGACAGCGCCTGACAGGGGTAAATGAAGCAAGCCCACCCCCTGGGAGAAGTGCGGCCTAGATGGCATCAGCCGATATAAGCGAGGTGGCAGGGAAGGACAGCAGAAGTTGCTCGGGTTGTCCTGACACCCAGGCCGCGCCTGATATTGAAGTTTCCAAGGACACGGCCTCCCTGCATAGCTCTCAGCGGCGTAATGAATAAGAGACCCGGCTGCTCCCAACGGGAGGGCTATTGGGGCCATAGAGGCCCAGCGACCAAGAAGCAAGCTGGAAGTCCACTACGGAGCCGAGGCACTTAGGTGGGGGGAAAAGGAGTGGGACATTAACGCAGCAAGGTGAGCGCCCCCCTTGAGGCCGTGCTACCCCATCAGCTGGAGGAGGACACTAGAGTGGTCACAAAAGACCAAGAGATCACTGCAACCAGATTGCCCAGCCTAGCTCCTCACCACAGCTTCAGAGAATGCAGGGCTTGGTCGGCTTGCACCACAAGACTATAATGACTCACAATCCCAAAGATGGCGCACCCTTCCCTGATATATGTTTATTGAATGCACTAGCAACGGATCTAACTGTAATGTAACTGCAATTGATTTAACGCTGTAATACGCCTTAATCGTCGTGTGAAGCACTCTGATACCTACAGGTCTAGCCTGGACTTCCTCATCTCCTCGCTGTGTCTCCTATCCCCTCCCCACCTCTTCCCTCCTTCATTTTTTGCTTGCCTCCCCTATTCCTTCCCTCTCTCTCCTGAATCTCTTTCCCCCTACCTGCTTTGTTTATCCTCGTGCCTATGGTCTGCTCAATCTTCCTCCCCGTCGCCCTTTTACATTATCACCTTACCCTTCTACACGCCATGAACAAATGGATGTACCTTCTGTAATAATGTGTAATTTGTCAATCAATCAATCAATCAATCAGAGTACTTGTAGAGCGTGCTACTTACCCGTGAGGGTCCCAAGACGCTGAAGGGAGGGGGAGGAGGGGTGCTACTACAGCTCGAAGAGCCAGGTCTTGAGGAGTCTTCTGAAGGTGAGTAGGTCTTGAGTCTGCCGTATGTGGGTAGGGAGGGTGTTACAGGTCTTGGCGGCGAGGTAGGAGAAGGATCTGCCGCCGGAGGTCATTTGTTGGATGCGAGGGACAGCGGCGAGGGCGAGGCTGGCGGAGATGAGCTGGGGGGTGGGGGTGTGGAAGCTGAGTCTGCTGTTCAGGTAGGCTGGTCCGGCGTTGTAGAGTGCTTTGTGTGCGTGGGTGAGGAGCTTGAAGGTGATCCTCTTGTCGCGGGGAGCCAGTGTAGGTCTCTCAGGTGGGGGGTGATATGGCTGCGGTGGGGGACGTTGTCAGTCAGGTGGAGGCATTTTGGATGCGTTGTAGTCGTCGTAGGTGTTTGGTTGGGATTTCTACGTAGAGTGCATTTCCGTAGTCCAGGCTGCTGCTGACGCTTACACTTACTGTCTCTGCTACAAATACCCTGAGTAATCTGAGTAACGTGTGCGACATTCACCCACATTCACACCTGCTGCTGACGAGGGCCTGTGTCACAGTTCTTCTTGTTTCGTCGGGATCCACTTGTAGATCCTGCGGAGCATACGGAGGGTATTGTAGCAGGAGGAGGAGACGGTGTTGACCTGCTTAGACATGGAATGGGAGGAGTAGAGGATGAATCCTAGATTGCGTGCATGGTTGGTGGATGTTGGTGTTGTTCCCAGTGTGGTCGGCCACCAGGAGTCGCCCCAGGCTGAGGGGGTGGATCCGAGGATGAGGACCTCCGTCTTGTCCAAATGCCGCTTCAGACGGCTGCTCCTCATCCAGTCGACAATGGCCTTCATCCCCTCGTGGAGGTTGGTTTTGGGGGTGTGTGGGTCCTTGGTGAGGAAGAGGATGAGCTGGGTGTCATCGGCGTAGGAGATGATGTTGAGGTCGTGATGGCGGGATAAGCCCTGGAGGACGCCGCAGGTGATGTCGGTGGTTTCAGATCGGAAGGGTGGGAGGCGGACGCTCTGGGTTCTGCCGATGAGGAAGGACGTGGTCCGGTCAAGGGCCTTCTCTTGGATTCCGGCTTCTAGGGGGTGTGTCTTTAGAGTGCAATGGAAGACCATGTCGAAAGCGGCTGACAAGTCTAGGAGGATGAGGGCTGATGTTTCGCTGTTGTCTAGTTGGGGCCTGATGTCGTCTGTGTCGGCGATGAGGGTTATCTCGGTGCTGAGGTTTCGTCTGAATCCGGACTGGGACGGGTCAAAGATGTTGTCTTCCAGGTGGCGGGTCAGTTGCATGTTGACGATTTTCTCGATGACCTTTTCTGGGAATGGGAGCAGGGAGATGGGCCGAAAGTTCTTGAGTTCCTTGGGGTCTGCTTTGGGCTTCTTGAGAAGGGCGTTGTAACCTATGCAACCCTACCAGCCCAACTCCCTATTATGTCCCCCTCTAGTATGACCTTGTCCAAAGAACTCCTACGCCCCTTGTTGGGGATGGATCCAGCATTCTTGCCCTGGAGTCTCAGAGAACCTTCTGAGAGAGTCCACAGTGACAAGGGAGTCTCACATTGTGGAGGTCTGGGGTCGATCCCCTTAACACTGGAAACCGGCTCATACCCTGCCGATAGTCGGACACTGTGTTCACGCTGGGTTTTCTACCCCCTCCCCCTCTTCCTCCCTCCTTCATTCTTCTAAGTGTGCCTACCAAAGCACTCCTCTCCCCTTGTTGGGGAGGGATCCAGCATCTATGCTCTGGAGTTTCAGCGACCCCGCTGAGAGAGACCACTGTGACAAGGGAATCACACAAAATGGAAGACTGGGAATGATCCCTTTACCGCGGGGGAGCCGTCTCCCACCCAGCCGGACATCAGACACAGTTACTTCCTTGTCGCCTCGCCCAAGGATGGATGAGTGAAAGGATAGATGATGGGAAGCTGTTAACGCCCAACTTTATAAGCTACAGCAGATGGAGTTCTGGATTAACCTTTCTGTCTGCCGTTTGGCAGACAAAGGGGAGTGAGTAAAAGGATAGATGTGTGAGTGAAAGGATGGATGGATGGGTGAGTTAAAGGCTGGTTGATGGGTAGATGGATAAATGAATGACTTAAACGATGCCTGAAAAGTTGGATAAGTGAAAGAATGGATGCATTAGTGAAAGGGTGGATGGATGGATGATAGACTGGATGGATAAGTAAAAGAATGGGTGGATTAGTGAAAGGGAGGATGGATGAAGGAATCATGGCCAAGTAAAAGGACAGATGGATAAGTAAGAGAGGCTGGAGGGATCAATGGATGGCATGAGTGAAAGGGAGGATGGACTGATGGATGGAGTGAAAGGATGGATGAATGGAGCAAAAGGGTGGATGGATGAGCAAAAGGATAGATGGAAGAGTGAAAGAATGGATGGATGAGTGAAAGGGTGGATGAATAAAAGGGTGGATGGATGATTGAATGGGAGGTGGATGAAAGGAAGTAAGGGCGGATGGATGAGTGAAAGGGAGGGTGGATGGATGGATGCGTGAAAAAATGGATGGATGAGTACAAGGAATGGTAGATGGATGGATGAGTGAAAGGGTAAATGGATGGATGGATGAGTAGTTGGGTGGATGAATGAGTGAAAGGATGGATGATTGGATGGCTGAGTCAAAGGGTGGATGGATGGGTGAGTGAGAGGGAGGACAAATGGATGGAGTGCAAGGATGGATGGATGGTTGGATGGGTGAGTAAATTGGTGAATGGATAGATGGATGAGTGAAAGAGTGAATAGATGGATAGATAATTGGATGGATGGAAAAGCTTGGCGATGGATGCATAGGTTTGGATATAGATGGGTGGACGGACTGGATGGTTAACACCTTCGCTGCGGCGGCAATTCCGTCGCAGCGCAAGGGGGAGGGGGGGCCGCACTGCGCTCCCATGCTCGTGACGGAACCGCTCCGTCACGAGCCTCGGGCGCGCTGTGCTTGTGACGGAGCGGTTCTGTCACAGCCCCACCCGCTTAATGGAACGTCCAGCGCAGGCGCGAAATCAGCGCAGAGCAGGCGCGCCGAGCGGGCCGTGACGGAACCGCTCCGTCACCAGCATAGCGCGACTGAGGCTGGTGACGGAGCGGTTCCGTTCCTAGCATGGAAAAGGTTAAAGACTGAATGATAGATGAAAGGTTGGATGGATGACATACTGTAGAGGTGAAATTGTGGATTTCAGCAGGTTGATGGAATGATGAAGAAATAGATGCTTCGATGGAAGAGATAAGAGAGCTTTTCTGTGAAGTGTTGTGATGGCTTGCTTTCTTTGCTTGTTGCCACAACAGCTTTGGTGCAAAGTGGGGGTATTATAATTATTGTTATGGCTACTCACTTGGTGTGCTGCCTCTGAATGGACACCATCCTGAAGCAAAAAAACACACAAGACGAATGGTAAAGCAAATTTGGCATATGTTTCACAATTCACCCTGCCATGAGAAATGGATCATAAAGGTGCTTGCTTTAAGTGAAAGAGGTGTGCCTCTGGTTAGACATAAGTTATTTGTTGAGGCTTCTCTCAGTATACCCATAGGTCAGGTGTGAGATACCTGAGCTATCCTTCAGGTGAGCATGCTCTTTTCTCCAAAGGACAAAAGCCAGAACCCATCATTTCTGCTAGATTTCTTCTAACATTTGCCACCAGCCCTGATTTTTGTGCCTGAGGCACCCACTAAATATAATGAAAAGCTATACATGCAAGTTAAGATGAAATCGTACATTCTCTGTTTTTACTGGGAAGTTAAGTTTTGATGAATTACCCTCCAGTGTACTTGTAGATGTGTTGGAATGTGATAACTAGGCCTTTCATCCCTGTAGCTGTATCCCCAGCCATTTTGAGTAGGACACCATAGCCCTGATTACAGGGACCGGGTGGTAGTAACCAACCTATACCGTGGAATTGCCCATGGCATGGGGAATTACGTTGAGGACTCTGATTTACCTGGCAGTATTTAGCATGGCATCTCCTCCTTTTCCGTAGGATTTAACGGACACAGATACCACTTGCTTTCAGCAGGTAAAGTGTGCATGGTAATGTGGTAAAGTGGAAAGTGTCTAAGGAATTTTTTGAGGCTGTTTGGAGGGAGACAGCGAAGCGGGTGAAAGTAGAAGTGGAGAATGTTGGCTGGCCGGGGGAGTATGTAGTACTCCCACCCTGCCTTGTCTGAGTTGTGGAAAGGGGTCATATAAAGAGTTCCAGCTACAATGCATCCTTTTCCTACAGTAATTTCAGCTGCTGGATCAGGTTTGTCTTTCCTGCATCCAGTAAATCTGGCTACAGGATCACTGGATCTTTTATAATTGTTTGAAATAGATTTCCATTCAAAATTCCACTCTGCGCAGTTCCTAATCAGGACCCATGCTTTTTTATGTGCATCTTGTATGTAGGCTGAGTAGGCAGTGTAGTGCAAAACCATGAGGTATGAAAAGCGATGGAAGACAAACAAAGCCTCCTCTACCAGTAAATGGCATTTGGATGACTTTGGTGGTTGAAGTGTTGGCGCATGTCAGCCTAAAGTGCGTTTAGGAAGAGAAGAAAACAACGCCATATCTTAGTAGGGATGGCACAGTTTGCCATATTTTAGAAGGTGTGTTGCTGTTCTACTCTCCTTTGCTTTAAACGCACTACACTTCGGTTGCTGTGCTGTGTTCCGTGGATAGTAAATCTGCTTGTTAATCTGTTCGCACATTTTGTGGTACCCTTTCTTACACTGTGTGTAATGGAACTTTAAAATAATTACTTGCATATTCATAAGGCTTTCAGTCGCAGGCTGGAACCTCTTAGCACTACAAGTACACGTCACTACAATACCATGCCAAACAAGGATTCAGCTGTGTGACTGTCTGGTCACACATACAGACATCTCAGTGACCCCATTAACCATTTCAGCTTTCATAGCTTAAAAGAATGCCTTTCCCACTGATTATTTTGACATTTATTTCTCATTTATGTATGTGCTTTAGATTTTGAATACTTCGTTAATTTTTTTTATCTAAAACTTTGCCCACAAGGGGCTTTGCGCGCCTGTCACCTGCAAAGCAGCGAGGTGTAGTTATTAGGGCGTGTTTCTCTGAATTAAGAAACAGGACTGGGCCCTGACCGAGCCACGTTCCTCGCTCGGTCCATTCACCCAGACATTCTTCTACTTCTCGAGACCCTCACTTGGGTCCTTCGCAGAAAAGCGCTCTTCTTGGCATCTGTGGAAGGCCTTCCGCAGCCAGGCATTCGTGCAGCGCAGTGACAGCTGGGGCACTTGGCGGGGAACCATTTTTAATTACAGAAAGACAAAACGTGGGGGCGCGGAATCATAATGGCGACGGAGCGACGTACACAGTCTTGGCACCCAGGCCCGTGATGAGGAACGTGCAGCGTGCGAGGGCACGCAGAAACACTGCGCCACCCGCGCGAGCAGGGCGGTGCACTGTGGGAATCCAGGGCTCCAAGAGCAAGTGTGCCAGGAAAGCTTGTCAGCGAAACTCTTCCCGTGTGGGGGGCCTGTGCTGTGCTGTACTTGAGCCGCGTTATTGCTTAGTTCTGACCACCTTCACCCTTACCCAAACAAAACAGCATTGTCGCCTCACATAACAAATTAGGGGACTTTCAAAGTCACAATTTTTTTGGGGGTGTGCAAATATATATATTGCGAACTCGACCCGAAGGTATTGGAGCGCTTTACACGAGCACCATTTACTAACACAAGGACACCTTCATTTTTGGTAGGTAGTGGGAGATTAAGTGATTTGCCCAGAATCACAGGATGTTGAGCTGACGCCGAGGCTGGAACCAGTTCCAAAGTCGGCAGCTCTGGCGGTTAGGCCACATCCTTATAAAATGAAGCGCTGTTTTTCAAGCTAACTTTGGTCAGGTTAGCCTCACCCTCCTAATCTTATTATTGTGATAAGAAATACACAGCAAAGCCATACTCAGCATGCAATGTCTATTGCAAAAGGAGGTTTGGCAGCAGCAGAGAACACACTTCACCAAAAACCTGCGAAGATAAAATGAGAAACTACTTTTACTGCGTTTTCCTGAATTATGTCAACATGGAGCCTTGCAAACACAATGAAAATATTCATCATTCAAAGTTTGAAATACATTACAGGTTCTTTGATAAAGCAGCTATATCTGCTCTGCCTTTGCCCTAGTTTTTCAATAACCATGCGATCAAGTAAGGAAATCTCAGTGAGTTTAGCTCAAGTGGTTGAGAACTTGCCAAAAATCTCCAAACTACAAAAGCTCACCACCCACATGTGAATTGGAATTTCCAACAATCATTTAAGATAGAGTTGGTACATTTACTCTGAGATATCTTACGTTCAAATGGTTCTAGAATTGGGTCAGTCATCCACCGGCCAATGAGATGTGGCCCAAAGACATACAGTAGAAGAGACAAACTAAGCATGTCTCGAATTCAAAGAAGGGTGATATAGGTATCCACACAATCCACAGGTGAGGGTGCACTGCAGGCCCAAAAGATTTCGGGGGGGCTAATTTTTCCAACCATAGTCAGAGTGGCTTCAAGAAGGGGTTAAAACACAACAAAAGCCTCATTAACAAGTAAATGGTCTTTTAACAACCAGTGAAGTACTCAGGTGCGGCTGCAATTAGACGGCCGCCAATCCGCGAAGCTGTCTCAGCCCGGGCTGACACACACAAGGGGGGGGCAAAGCCCAGTGAGCCCAATGGGTGTTGGGGGCCTGGTCTTAACTTATGCTTCAGAGCTCCTTCAGAACTGAAGACAGATACAAGGAATAGCCTCTTTATGGTCAGTTCCTATTCAGGTCACGTAGGCACTCGCAAGGAGTCACACGAATCACAGGTTTCCAATGGTGACAAACAACATTTCCAGCCTCAATTTGGACCACTTCTTTCTCTTGTAGCTTCATAGAGGATGCCGACATTTATGTATTTGAGATTGCTTTGAATAACAATGCAAACTTCTGGAGGTAGCCGTAGATCGATATGGGTCAAATACATCAGTAAGGCAATCAGTTCAAGAACAATAAAATTTGACTTCAAGGATCAATATAACCAAGCATGCTGATAACACGATCCACACGCCTTACAGAGCAGACAGAGGAGTCTAAGACTAGACTGAAGGTTTGAGTTGCTTTTATGCATCTAACCAGCAAGTCAGGTAATGAAAGCATGCTGAATGGAAAGCTTACGAGGGCATCAGTAGATCTGGCTAGATAGGTGAGTTTAAACCACCTCCTGAATCTGAGAAAATAATTTTAATATGAAGTGGAAGTGAGTTCCGTAGATATACACCTTTATCTTGTCGCAGAATGTGTGGATCGACAGCATGTTGTGTTCATAGATCTTAATCTTAGAAACACATTCTACTCTCTCTAAGGAGGATCTCTCCTGCTCCAGACAGCTCACATGGACAACAGGGTCACATCTACAAAAGCCTCACAGAGGGCACAATTCAAACACCACAGGTACTGTTAACTCTTTAAACTCACACTACATACAACTCACTTGTTGTACCCCAAATCAAGCATGCAGGTGGTGGAGAAGGACTTCAGTGATGGGGAATTGTCTGGATTTTGCAGGAGGGAGCAGTAGATAGTTTCTGGGAATACAAGCAAAATGTTTGGTGTCCCTGCACTCAAGATTAAGCTTACACTAACAGTCAGTCTCACTACAACCATCACAAAATGGTATTTCAGAGCCACTCTGCTCTCCACCAAGCTCTGCCGCCGATTTGGCTTTGTTCAGGTGGGGATGACCCATCTTTTCTACAACATATCAAAGTCAGGCTGTTTCTCTAGTTGTTCAAATCTGGCAACCTTTGGGAAAGTTTGACATTAGGTACCCCTTCGGCTTTATAAAACTCTTAACGCCCTCCAATGAGGAGACAATGTAGATCACCAAAACGGGACAAAACCGTCTCTAATAATTGAACATTTGTAGACAAGCCTTGTTCAAAGTGAGACCACCTTCAGAGTATGGCAGGGGAATTGTGCCACCATTTCAGTTAAGAGCAGGCAGGGGTAGGCATTACTACACCTGATTTGTCTTTTGTACCACATTTGCTGCTCTTGCTTGACTTATCTGAGGACCCATAAACGCAGCAACATGTACAGAAATTAACAGTATTCTAAGAACTTTGTTCATATTCTGTTATTGTCTCCTCTTTCATGTGCCCCTGTGCTGCAAAGGGAAAGCTTTTTAAGGGCCAAGAGTGGGCCAACTAGTTAATATCTGTGATGTCATCTGGGCATCTAAGAGCGTACAATGTCACTCTGCATTCCTTGGTACAGCAGAAAATCAAAGTCCAAGGATGTGTGTGTTGTATACACTGATGTGTCTCAGTGTACATTACAGTGGTTGTGGAGTACAGTTTTTGATCTGTCTAGAGGCAAATTTTGCTTCCTATCAGAGCTCATTTAATTTGAAAAAACAATAGAGGTAGGGTCTTTGCCTCTTCCCCTTTGTTCATCCTTTGATGATTGGGTAGTAGCCGTATTAGCAGGTCCATGAAATATACCATTGCTCATACTTAATAGCAACATTGAGAACACTGACCATATGTCAAATACAATAGGGAGGGGCTTTCAGAGTTGTAACCCCAGACAAATACACCAGGGAGGGTTTTACATTCTGAACTCTGACAAATGCAAGGCAAAGGAGGTTTATATTGTGAACTCTGTGACAAATACCATATGAATGGCTTTATATTGTTGAACACAGAGTAACCTTCTTAAATAGATCTCCAGTTCACTGTGAACTAAAGAAGTCTAGTTTTCCCTTTGTATATTTGTAATTTTATTTTTAGTATTTATTTTACTGTCAAGTAGGTATCAATTCTTACATTCTCAAATACCCTGCAGCGAAGGTTACCCATGCCCCCAGAATATACAAGCCCTCTGTGCTGCTGTGGTGTGCTCCCTGTCTCTCCCCCAGCAGTATTCACATTGCATATTATTTTGATCACTGCCAGACTTCCCTCAAAGAGGGCTACCCATCCACCACAGTGGATATATGATGTTACAACGCGTACTTTTAGCACGCATACCATTACAACGGATTTATTACAACGCAAGTCATTTTACAACGAATATCTTTACAACGCAAAACACTACAACGCACATACTATTACAACGCATACCATTACAACGTAAGTATAGGTAAGTATATAATAATAATAAATAATTTTAAAATATAATGTAAATATTTATTAATGTATTATTTAATTTAATTATTTGTTATTTATTAAATAAATAAAATTATTAATTAAATTAATTTTAATTTTATTATTTGTAAAAATAGGTTAAAAATACCCTGTACCCCAAAACCCAAACCCAACCCTAAAACCTAAAAATACCCCAGTACCCCAAAACCCAAACCCAGCCCTAAAACCTAAAAATACCCCTGTACCCCAAAACCCAAACCCAGCCCTAAAACCTAAAAATACCCCTGTACCCCAAAACCCAAACCCAGCCCTAAAACCTAAAAATACCCCTGTACCCCAAAACCCAAACCCAGCCCTAAAACCTAAAAATACCCCTGTACCCCAAAACCCAAACCCAACCCTAAAACCTAAAAATACCCCTGTACCCCAAAACCCAAACCCAGCCCTAAAACCAAAAAATACCCCTGTACCCCAAAACCCAAACCCAACCCTAAAACCTAAAAATACCCCTGTACCCCAAAACCCAAACCCAACCCTAAAACCTAAAAATACCCCTGTACCCCAAAACCCAAACCCAACCCTAAAACCTAAAAATACCCCTGTACCCCAAAACCCAAACCCAACCCCAAAACCTAAAAATACCCCTGTACCTCAAAACCCAAACCCAGCCCTAAAACCTAAAAATACCCCTGTACCCCAAAACCCAAACCCAACCCTAAAACCTAAAAATACCCCTGTACCCCAAAACCCAATGTTTATAAAAAAAGATAAACTTACCAATAATTAAACTTACGATGTAATGGTATGCGTTGTAATAGTATGTGCGTTGTAGTGTAATGCGATGTAATGGTATGCGTTGTAAAATGACATGCGTTGTAATAGTATCCGTTGTAATGGTATGCGTTGTAAAAAATCCGTGGTAACAGTTACATACCACCACAGTGGGTGATGGCAGCAGTGTGTGGGGTCGATGCTGCACTATGCTAGTTTATCTAGTGCATATGTACGGCACTCTGGTGCATGTGCAAGAATGTGCTCTTCGGCACATGTGCGATATAGTGATCCTGACTAGTGGCCGACCAGCCGCTGCTATCAACCTTAATGTACCCCAGACGCGTCCTGCACACGGATGTGCACTATGTGTGCACATAGACAGTGTTTTGGATTGGCTTCTGGGATGGTGCACGGGGCCGAGCATCAACATCTACTAAAGAGTGCTGTGGAGCTGCTCACGTGAGGCTACGGGCAGAATCCTGGAGGAGAGGGTAAGAATCTGCAAGCACCGCAGGGCCCTGGGGTGTTGGAGACTTTTGTCAAAAGTGCTTGACGACAAACCCAAACACAACTGGTTGAGCAGGTGATGGAGGGTGGTGGGGGGTCAGTGATATATCCTGGGGGCTGCGATCACTGGGCATGGATTCTCAAATATAAATAAATGGCCAGACTGGGTCATTAATGACCAACCCAAGCTTTGTGCAGCATCATTAGGGAAAGCAGACCAAGGCTCACAAACAGAGAAGGACTCTACTGGGGAACAATTGCCACAGCATTGTTTCAGGAGTAGGACTCATCTCCTGTTATATATAGTTACAGTGGAAAAGCAAGGCCTCCTAAAAACCAAGAGCTCTCTCGCACCTCTCAGACTAGCAGTCACAGCTACCGGAAGCACTCTTACAGCCCCCACAGAGCGCTAGGGAGACACTACCAGAAGCGTCCTTGCACCTCTCACATTGTAGCAGTCTCAACCTGTGGAGAGCGCACACGCGCTCCCGAGTAGAGTAGCATGCTACCAGATGCACTCTCACACCCCAAACATACTACGAGTCACTTACTACCAGAAGCACTCTCGCAACACTCACAAAGCACTGACAGGACTCAAACAGACACGCCAGCAGTCTCACACTATTGACAGCACTCTCACACCCTTCACAGACTAGCAGTCACACTTTACCAATAGCACTCACAGCCCTTACAAACCAGCAGTAAAACGAATAGGGCTGTCTTTTATGTGAAAGTACCTCTTAGTTGATTGGTGAGTTGGTGTGCGGTGCTGTGGGTGAGTGGGTGAATGCAAGAATGAGTCAATGGTGGATGAATACATTTAAGAGTAAAAAGACCAGTGAGTGCGTACATGATGAGAGACGGTGAGTGTGGACGGAGGGATGTGTCACTGAATGGATGAAAGTTTCCAGCCGCTTCCAGTGGTAACTCGGACGTATTGGCTGTGCCAATTCTTGTTGTTTTTCTATTTTCATAACATTGAGGTTCAATTGCAAGAAAAAATGTCAGGTGTGATTTGTGGCCGGGTGAGTCTCGGCAAGGCCTCTGCCTCAGTTTTCAGTCTGCTGATCGGGCAGGCCCAGAGTGGGTGAAAAGCAGAAAGAAGCGGGAAGCATGCGCGGGAAGGAGCCGGGAAAACGCCCCGGAGCTGCAAGCAGCTGAGGTGTCAGGGAGAGATTTAATGACGGCGCCTCGGGTTCACCTGAACAGATGATGAAGACTGGGGGAAAAGCGCAGAAATGGGAAAAGGAGGGATCATTTCTCAGAGTGGCAGCGCCGCTTCCAGACATACAGCAAACGAACGGGGGGGAAGGGGAGGGGGGGGGGGGGCAGTGCACGGAGAGGGGAGCACAGGGGGCTCTGGTGCTGGAGTCGGGACCACAGCGGGCTCTGGTGCAGGGGCCAGGGGCGGAACCCAGGTCCTTGCGGTGCAGGGGGGCAGAGGGGGTCCTAACGCGTCAAGGGACCACCAATAGGTTGGAGGCCAATGAATATCTGTGGATATGGAAGACTCAGGGGCCCCTCTTCACATTGTGCAGGAGACCCTTCATTTTGCATTACGCCACTGGGAGGAGCAGAAAACACATGGGCCTCCTGTACGGGGACAAATAAAGCAGGGGTTGCTGTATAGGAGTGGTTAACTCAAGGGGTTCAGTATAGGTGCAGGGGTTCTGTAAAGGAACACAGCACACAGAGGGAACTCAGTACAATAGGGGAGAATATAGGCACATCAGACCTGAAAAAAGTCCAGAGACCTAGGAGGACCTACTGTGCAAAATTAGAGAACAGAAAGGGGCTTCTGTACAGAAGCAGTTAGCAACAAGCCTTGGCAAAGTCAATAGGTCTCGCCTGTAGAAGAGCCATCAGCGTTGTCAATATGTTTAAGCAATGTTGTACACCAGAGTGGTTGCTTTTCAGTGGGATAGAGCAGAGTGGAGTGGCGTAGAGAGTGTTGCGTGGAGTCGAGTGTTGTAGAGTAGAGTGGCATAGAGTGCAGTAGAGTGTTGTAGAGTTGAGTGGCACTGAGTGCAGTGGCATAAAGTGTCATAAAGTTTAGTGGCATACAGTGTCAGAGTGGAATGGCATGCAGTAGAGTGGAGTAGTGTGTCTAGAACAGGGTGGCATAGATAAGAGCGACATAGAGGGAGTTGCATAGAGCTTTGTAGTGTGGAGTGGTGTCATAGTAGTATGGCATAGAGTGGAGTAGAGTGGTGTAGAATGGAGTGGCATAGAGTGAAGTAGAGTGGCAGTAGAGGAGAGTTTAATGGAGTAGAGCATCATAGAGTGGAGTATCATGGAGTGTGGTGTTGTGTAGTGGAGTATAGTATAGTGTCCTAGAGAGAGGTGGCTTAAATTACAGTGGTGTAGAATAGATTAGCATAAAGTGCAGTTGCGTAGAGTGCATTGGATATGAGAAAAGTAGTGTAGAGCGCATTGGCATAGTGTTCAGTGATGTAGAGTGCAGTGGCATAAAGTACCAAGGTGCAGAATAGTGCAGGGTAGAGTGTTGAGGTGTAGCGGAGAGTAGCGTAAAGTAGTGTAGAGTGCAGTGGCGTAGAGTACAGTAATGTAGAGTTTAGTAGAGTGGCGTATACTGGAGTGGTGCATGGGAACATAATGCAGGGGCATAGAGTGGTGCAGAGTAGAATGGTGTGGAGACCAGTGACGTAGAGTATAGTAGTGCAGGGTAGAATAAAGTGGCATAGAGTGCAGTGACATAGAGTGCAATGATGTAGAGTGACGTAGAGTGCAGTGGCAATGCTGTAGTATATAGTGGCGTAAAGTGCAGTGGTGCAAAGTAGTTGACGTTGGTGCAGTGGTGTAGGGTGCATTGCATTTGAGTAAAGTGGTGTAGAGTGCAGTGTTTTAGAATACAGTGGCACAGCGTAGACTACAGAGGCGTAGAGTGATGCAGTAAAGATTGCAGTGGCATAAAGTGGAGTAGGGTGGCGTACAGTGCAGTGGTATAGAGTGCAGTGGCATAGAGTATATTCTTTTAGAGTTGAGTGGAGTGGTGCAGGGTAGATTATTGTGGTGCAGGGTAGAATGCAGTGGCATAGAGTGCAGTGGCATAGAGTAGAGTGGTGCAGCATTGATTGCAGTGGCATCAAGTGGAGTAGAATGGCGTAGAGTGCAGTGGCATAGAGTGCAGTGGCACAGAGTAGATTGTTACAGAGTCGAGTGAAGAAGTGTAGAATGGTTGGAGCAGGGCAGAGTAGAGTGGTGTAGGGTAGAATGCAGTAGTATAGAGTAGTGATGTAGAGTGCATTGGCATAGAGTGCAGTGTTGCAGAGTGAAGTGGCATGGAGTAGCACAGAGTGGAGTAGAGTGACATAAAGTGCAGTATATTGTTTTAGAGTAGAGTGAAGTGGCATAGAGTGGAGTGGTGCAGGGAAGAGTGGAGTGGTACAGAGTAGTGTTGTAGAGTACATAGGCATGGAGTGCAATGTTGCAGAGTGGAGTGGCGCAGGGTGGAGAAGAGCAGAGTGGCCTAAACAGGAGTGGTCTAGAGTGCAGTGTTGAAGAGTGTAGTGCTGCATAGTACAGTAGAGAGACGCAGAGTGAAGTGGCGTATAGTACATTGTCATAGAGTGCAGTGGTGCACAATAGATTAGAGTGGCACAGAGATTCTTCACTTGGACTGCATTGTCTTACAGAGCAGTAGAGCGGTGCAGCGTAGTGCAGTGCATAGACTAAAGTGGTGCACAGTAGAGTGGCATAGATGTTAGTGGCAGAGAGTGCAGCGCTGCAGAATAGAATGCCCTAGAGTGCAGTGGTGTAGAGTAGAGGGTGTAGAGTGCATTGGTATAGCGCGCAGTGGCATAGAGTGGTGCAGCATACAGTTGAGCATATTGGCATACAGTGCAATGGTGAAGAGTAGCTTGGCATAGAGTGCAGTGACACAGAGTGTATTGGTTTTGAGTACAGTGGTGTAGAGGGCATTGGTGTAGAGTGCAGTCACATAGAGTGCAGTGCTGTAGAATAGAATGGCGTAGAGAGGAGTGGCGTAGAGTGGAGTGGCGCAGACTGGAATAGAGTGATGTACACTGCAGTGACATAGAACAGATTATTTCAGAGTAGTGGGAAGTGGCATACAGTGCAATGGTATAAAATAGAGTGTTGTAGAGCACAGTGGTGTATAGTGGAACAATGCAGAATAGTGTGGCATATAATTCAGTGGTGGAGAGATCAATGTTGCAGAGTAGAATGACGTAGAGTGAAGTGGCATAGAGTGGAGTGGTGCTAAGTACAGTGGTGCTGGGTAGAGTGCAGAGGCATAGAGTGGAGTGATGCAGAGTAGAGTGGCGTAGAATGCATTGGCATAGAGTAGAGTGAGCCAGAGTAGAGTGCAGTAGCGTAGATTGGCATAGAATTCAGTGGCATAGAGTGCATTGGTTTTGACTAAAGTGGTGCAGAGAGCATTGGTGTAGAGTGCAGTGGCATAGAGTGCAGTGCTGTAGAATAGATAGGCATAGTGTGGAGTGGCACAGAGTGGTATAGAGTTACGTAGACTGGAGTGGCATAGAGCAGATTGTTTCAGAGTAGAGTGAAGTGGTATACAGAGTGGTGGTATAAAGTAGAGTGTTGTAGAGTGCAGTGGTGCAGAGTAGATTAGAGTGTCTAGAGTGGACCGGCATAGAGTACAGTAGCGTAGAGTGGAGAGATGCAGGGTAGAGTGGCATAGAGTTCAGTGGTGGAGAGAGCAGTGTTACAGAGCAGAGTGATGTAGAGTGAAGTGGCATAGAATGGAGTGGTGCAGAGTGGAGTAGAGTGGTGCTGGGTAGAGGGCAGTGGCATAGAGTAGAGTGCAGTAGGGTAGAGTGGCATAGAGTTGAGTGGTGCAGAGTAGGGTGCAGTGGCATAGAGCGCAGCCATGCAGAGTAGAGTGTCAAAGTGTAGTGGCGTAGAGTTTTGTGGTATTGAGTGCTGTTGTGTAGAGTGCAGTCGCATAGAATACACTGGAGTATAGACCAGTGGCGAAGAGAGCAGTGGGATAAAGTGCACTGTCATAGAGTGCAGTGTCTTTAGAGTATACTGAGGCATAGTGGTGTAGAGTGGTGCAGAGTGCAGTGACGCAGAGCGCAATGGTGTGGAGTGATATAGTGTGCAGTGTAGTTGAGTGCAGTGGCATAATGTAGAATGTTGTAAAGTGGAGCAAAGTGAAGTTGTGCAAAGTAGTTTCCATAAGCGCAGTGGCATAGGGTGCATTGGTTTTGAGTAAAGTAGTGTAAAGGGAATTGGTGTAGAGTGCAGTGGTTTAGAGTAGAGTGGCTTAGGATAGACTGCAGTGGCGCAACATGGTACAGTGTAGAGTGTAGTGACATAGAATGTAGTGGCACAGAGTGGCACGAGTGTAGTAGCATCGAGTGCAGTGATGGAGAGTGCAGTTGCACAGAGTAGATTGTTTCAGAGCAGAGTGAAGTGGCATAGAGTGGAGTGGTACACAGTAGAGTGGAGTGGTATAGGGTAGTGGCATAGAGTGCATTGGTATAGAGTGCAGTGTTGCAAAGTGGAGTGGCGTAGAGTAAAGCGGAGTCGTACAGAGTAGATTGGGCCTAGACTGTAGTGGTGTTGAGTGCAGTGGCGAAGAGTGCATTGGTGCATAGTAGAGTGGGGTAGAGTGCACTGGCATAGAGTAGAGTGGTGCACAGTAAAGTAGAGAGGCATAGAGTGAAGTGACATAAAGTGCAGTGTCAGAGTGCAGTTGTGTACAGTAGATTGGTGCAGAGTGTTGCAGAGTAGAGTGCACTGGCATAGAGTAAAGTGGTACAGAGTAGAGTCGCATAGAGTAGAACGATGGATTAAACCCAGATCTGTGCAACTGGGGCTGAATGTTTGCATTGTTCAGCATTCTGTCCATCATTTGTTTCTTTTATTTTTGTTGCAGTAAGTGAGAAGGGTATGCCCAGACTTGGGTCCCGTGCTCACTGCGCCACTTGATTTAAGCTAGTCTAGCTGATGAGAAGTGATGCCCCAAAACAGGTCCCAGGATGCTTGTTCCCAGTCCAGAGAGGACCGGACTTGGCAGTTCAGGCTGGACTGTTCCCATGAGGAACAGGGTCAAGACTGATTTGCATATGGTTGGGTCCAAACTGGGGTGATGTGGTGAGCAAAAGAACAATGGATTAAACCCAGATCTTTGGGACATTGTTCAGCCTTCCGTCCATCATTTGTTTTTTTTTATAGAATAGAGTGGCATAGAGTTCAGTGGCATAGAGATCAACGGCAGAGTGTGAAATGCTGCAGAGGAGAGTGTCGTAGGGTGCAGTGGTGTAGAGTAGAGTGACGCACAGTGCAGTGATTCAGAATACATTGGCATAGAGTGCAGTGGTGTAGAGTGTATTGGTTTTGAGTAAAGTGGTGTAGTGTGCATTGGGGTAGAGTGAAGTGACATAGAGTGCAGCATTGTAGAATGGAGTAGTGCAGTATGGAGTGGCATAGAGTGGAGTGGTGCAGAGTGGACTCAAGTGGCGTAGATTGCAGTGGCATAGAGTAGAATGTTTTAGAGTAGAGTGAAGTGGCTTAGAGTGCAGTGGTATAGAGTAGAGTGACATAGAGTGCAGTGGTGCAGAGTAGATTAGAGCGGTCTAGAGCAGATTGGCATAGAGTGTAGTGGTGTATAGTGGTGTGGTGCTGAGTAGAGTGGTATAGAGTTTAGTGACGTAGAGTGCAGTGGCAGAGTAGAGTATCATAAAGTAGAGTGGCAGAGAGAGCAGTGTTGCAGAATATACTGTTGTAGAGTGCAGTGGTGTATAGAAGAGTGGTGTGGAGTGCACTGGCACAGAATGCAGTGGCACAGAGTTTAGTGGCATAGAGGGCAGTGACGTAGAGTACAGTGGTGCAGCGAAGAATAGGGTGGCTTAGAGTGCAGTGAGAGAGTACAATGGCATAGTGTGCAGTGGTGTAGATTAAAGTGGTGTAGAGTGCCGTGGTGCAGGGTAGATTGGCATAGAGTGCATTGGTTTTAAGGTAAGTTATGTGGAGTATATTGGCATAGAACACAGTGGTGTAGAGTGGTGCAGAGTAGAATGGAGTGGAGCTGAGTTCATTGGTGTTATGTGCAGTGGTATAGAGTAGATTGTTTCAGTGTAGAATGCAGTGGTGCAGAGTAGATTGTGGTGTAGAGGGGATTGGCATAGAGTGCACTGGTGTACAGTGTATTGGCACAGAGTACAGTGCATGGGCGAACAGTGCAGTGGCATAGAGTGCAGTGTTGCAGACTAGGGTGGCATAGAGCGGAGTGGCGTGGAGTGTGTAGAGTGCAGTGGTGCAAAGTAGAGTAGTGTGGGGGCAGAGTGCATTGGCATAGAGTAGAGTGGCGTGGTGTAGATAAGAGTGCAGTGATGCAGCGTGGAGTGAAGAGGCGTAGTGTGGAGTGCTGCTGAGCAGAGTGCAATGGCGTGGAATGGTGCAGAGTACAGTGGAGTGGGGAAACATAGAGTATGAATGGTATGGTAGCGTACTACCATTACAGACAACACATCTTCAATGGAAAGTAATCTTACGATTACACTCACATATAGTTTACTGATATAAGTATAAAGTGCACAAATGATAATGTGTGGAAATGTTATCATCCAATGTATTGATTTGATCTTCAGCACAGTTTATTTATAGACATTTAAATTTTTTGTGTGCTAGAAAAAAATATAACATTCTCGCTCAAGCAGACCCATATGAACCTGCATGATTGTCACATAAATCCTCTCACTTTGAAGTCAGAGAAAGAAAAATAAACCCCAACCTCCCTGGAAGAGACAGCCTGACATTTGACCTCCGTCTTTGAATGCACAGCAGATGTGACAAGATAAGAACAAGATTTAAAGGCCTGTTTACAGAAAATCAGTTTGTGAAAGAATACAGTAAATTAGGTTTGGGCAATGGGGGTACACACATTTGAGCTAGACAGCCTAAAGCAAATAAATCCAGCCAATAGAAAGCCAGAATATGTGAGTTACAAACCACAAGGTCAATGTTAAGCAATGGGCGAAATGCATTCCTATGTCAACTTTCTGAATGTCCCCAAGATGTCTTTAGCAAACTGGACAGCTGTGCTGGCTGGTGGGCTGCAACATAAAAAGGCCTTAGGTACAGGAGGAAAAAGTAGAGATTGCCTTTTTTACAGAAGCACAGATTAGAGACTGGCTTCTACCACAAGCACTGGGTCTTCTGTAATACAGTGAAGAACTCACAGGGGCCCATAGCAGAAAGGAATAGAGCTGAGCTTTTATACAGGAGACGAGAACACAAAATGGCTTCTGCAAAAGATCTGAGAACAAAGAGGGTCATCTTTAGAAGTGCAGACTGTACATAGGGGTTCAGTACCGCAGCAGAGATTAGAAGGGGGTCATCAGGACAGGAGTAGAGCTTAGAGAAGGGCTTCTGTATATGAAACCATAACAAAGAGGGGCTTCTTACAGCAACATAGTGAGCTTGGCACTGGGTGACATTACTAGCGCACACATACACACATACACGCCTACGATACACACTAAGCATGGCACATGCATATGTGATTGTGCACACACTGACACAGGATGTCCTAAATTTAGAAGAAAAATGAAGCCCATTATTGGTGTTAATTCTCTTACAATCATGTATCTCAACCATAAGTCAACCTCCATCCATAGGAGAGCGCTCCACATTTGGTCTCAAGTAAATGACACAGTAGTTTTATTTGTGGGGTTCAGGAAGTGCTACAACCCATAACATGCAACCTATGAGCATTAGTGGGGGTGCTTCCAATGGTGAAGACACGTGTCTATGGCAAAAGACAGATCAGACATATTAATGATAGGAGAGTGTAATGGTGGGTTTCATGGACATCATTGTTGGTGATTTGTCCTCATGTGTCTCCAAAGATGGGAAAGCCCTCAAGTGAAATACCAAATGGGGCTCGAATGTAAGTGATTGACCAACTGGTATACAAAGACGTTGCAAGAGAAGACCAGGAGCCGGTTATGAGCTACGGCTTTAGCCTGATGAAACTGGGCAGGTCTTTAAATCCAAGAGGCGTATTCTTTGGACTTTTCTGAACTTTAGTACATTTGTTTCCCTTCTCAAGGTGCGTTCCAGAATGTGGAACAAGGTGCAAGGAGGGAACTACGACCACATCTTTCAGCCTTGGAGGTTAGATGGCCAGTAGATTTGCCGTAGCATATCTTAGGTTTCGTGGGCAGTGGTAGAAAAAGTAAGATAACCGACGTTGGCTGTGGAGGGATTTGTCATTGAAATACAGGACCTTCAGTTGTGATCTCTCATTGGAAGTCAACGTAGAGATCCATGGCGACAGTGATGTGATCATTACAAATCAAACCACAGATAGGACGAAGGGCAATGGATTTGGACCCTGGGTAAATTGCCAATTGTTTTTAAGAGGAGCCCAAAAGGATGCTATTGCAGTAGTCATGGTGAGAAGGTACCTTGTGAGAAAGTGGCTCTATATATACTGCACCAAAGTAAGGTACAGTGTGTATAGAGTCCCCTGTCCCCAGAGGTTTGGCAGAGGCTAAAGTTAGATTTAACCTTACTCTCTAAAGTGGTAGCTTGGTCGAGCAGTAAGGCAGTATCAGAGGACAGTGTAAAGCATTTGTTGTACACACTCAGTCAGCAAAGGGTCTCACACACTCAAGAACTGAACTCTAGGCCAATTGTTTTGTATCAAAAGATATAGTTGTTTTATTTTAGAACCAACAAGGTATCAAAAAATACTTTCTCAGAATAGATTACTTTAGTTAAATACTTTTCAAATAGGCAATAGACTTTTTGAAAGCAATAGTTACAGTTTGTTGCAATAGGCAAAACAATTTCAAACACAATGCAACATTGCGCTCAATGGGAATTTTTAGTTAAATGCAATTAGTTACTTTGTAGGTTACTTTTCTAACCACAGGACTGGATCCTAGATTCAGTCCTGGGACATGTACTGTAAACAATTAAGTAAAAGCGTTTTGGTTACAGTAGTGATTTTTAAGGGATATTATTGTATATTAAAAGTTGCCACCTAGAAACTTTTCTAACTGAAATTACCAATGTTATCCTATGGAAGGAAATTCGATTTGCAGGTAAAGTATGTTCACGTTACTTTTGTAATCCAGTACTGGACTCATAGGTTCAGAACTGGGACATCTATCTAAAACAGGTAAGTAATTACGTTGTGGTAGTTGGTACGATTTTTAAAGAATATTTGCGGTTTGCAAAAATCGACACTTTGGAATAATTTCACAGAAAAGCAGTCAATGGTCCTATTGAAGAAAATGCATGTTACTGGGAAGTACGGTTAAAATTACTTTTGTAATCCAGTACTGGACTCCTAGGTTCAGCACTGGGACATCTATCTAAAACAGGCAAGTAATTACGTTTTGGTCGTTGGTACGATTTTTAAAGAATATTTGTGGGTTGCAAAAATCGACCCTTTGTAATAATTTCACAGCAAAGCAGTCAATGGTCCTATGGAAGAAAATTCAGGTTACTGGTAAGTAAGGTAAAAATTACTTTTCAGGGTTGGTGCTGGGCTAAAAGATGCAGCACTGAGGTCTCTCCTGATAACAGGTGAGTAAATCGGAATTCGTTGTTCGGCTAATTTTAGATGAATATTTGGGTGTTTCAAAACTCCACACTTAGAAGAATTTTGCAGAGAAACCAGTCAACGTTACCTTATGGAAGGAAAGTGAGTTATCGGGTTTTAGGTAAGTACTTGACTGGCAGAGTTAAGGTTCTAGGCATAGACTCAGGGGTCCCCTAGTATCATGTAGGTACAGTTGGTACACCCTCAGCGGCACAGGGGCAGCAGGGTGCAGAGGTAGTTAGGCCCAATGTTATCCAATGAGAGGCAGGGGGCCTTTTGTTGGTGGCTGCTGGCAAGCAGGCCACGAGGCTGTGGGAGCTGGGTTCCTGGTCACTTGCTCAGGGCAAATGGGGAAGTAGGTTAGGACCAAGGTAGCACTGGCAGGGGTATTCGGGCGGCTGGGTGCAGGGCGCTCAATGTTATTCAATGGAGATCTTGGAAAGTGGAAAAAGGCTGCAGGCTCGGGGACGGAGATTCTTCGGGAGCGACCAACACTTCGAGAGGTAAGTTGGGTTCTTGGAGGATAGGTAGGCACCCAGGAGTTGGGCACAGGGGGCCATGGGGCGCCGGGTGCAGGGATGTCTTTTGACGTTGTGAAATCTTAACCTCAGCTGGTCGCGGTTGGAGGGGTCCCTGGTCGTGAGGCTGCAGGAGTCGTCTGGTTCGTCGAGGAGGGTCTTTGGGAACTGGACTTCGGGTCCCAGTTGCCGGGGGGACGTCTTCGTGTCCTTGGGCCGGGCTCGGCGGGTGCAGAGTGTGCTGGATTTGCGGTTCCTGGCTGGCACCAGGGATATTGCTGTTGGAGCAGAACCACTGCTAATGGGAGTCCCAGTCTTTCAGAGGGTCAGGGCAGGCAGGTCCTCCAGTGTTTTCAAGGTTGCTGCTCGCAAGAGTCACCGGGATTTAGCCGGAGCAGGTTCAAGGATCGACAGGACTGTAGGGCTGGGGCCAAGTCAGTTGGTATCGTCCTTTTGTTAGCAGCTGCACGGCTGGTCTTCTTCTTCTTGATCTTCTTTCTTGTTTTCGAATCGGGATCTGATGAAGGAAGGTTCAGGGTGCCGCTAAATACTAAATTTAGGGGGGTTACAGGTAGGGTGAGGACAGGGACCAATGGGTCCCTGTCCTGGGGTGGGTACACTCCCTATCCTGCTCCTCTCCTGTGGGAGGGGGGCAGGAACCTAGCTGTGAGCGGGTAGGGCTTCCCATCCTCAAGATGGCGGTAGCCCGGGTCGTGCTTCACCTCGCCTCTCCCACCTGAGGGGTGGGGTTGGCACAGGCTGGCTCACCCCCTTTCCTGACGTAGGGTTTCCCGCCAGTCTTCCCACCAGAGTGGGGGTCAGAACTGATGGGGGCCAGTTGCTGAGTACAGCAAGTGGCCTGGAGAAGCTCACAAAGGCGGCATGCCTTTGAAGCTTCCTCCTGCCCATCCTGGGGGAGGAGACCTAGCACCTTGCCCAGGAATGTGCATTGTTGCAGGGCCAGGAGAGCGGGGGGCTCTCCACCCAGGCGTCCAGCAACATGTCTGCTGTGTGGCAGCCTAGGCAGCCTCTCAGACAAGACGTGGACTGTAGGTTAGGTTTCAGGGGGCATCTCTAAGATGCCCTCTGTAGAGCATTTTACATTAAATCCCACACTGGCATCAGTGTGGGTTTAATGTGCTGAGAAGTTTGGTATCAAACTTGTCAGTCTACAGTGTAGCCATTATGGTGCTATGGATTTCGTAATGACAACCTCCCAGCACCATATACTCTTAATGGCATCACTGCACGTACAGTGCCCAGGAATGGCCCGGGTACTGTAGGGGCATAGGGCTCATGCACCTTTGCCCACACCACTGCCATAGGGCACCCAGCTAGAGGGGTGACTGATGTATGCCAGGGCAGTGGGTTTGTGGGCATGGCACACAGGGATGCGTGCCATGTCAACTCTTTGTTTAGTTCTGCACCAGGACACTCTGCCTTCAAAGGCAGGGTGTGTGAGTCAGGGTGCAGGGCCCCTAAGGGTGGCACAATAAGTGCTACAGCCCTTAGGGGTCTTCTCTGGTCACAATGCCCTGGTTACCTAGGGTACCATTTACCAGAGGCTGACATATGGCCAGAGATGCCAATTGGGTTTTAGTTTCAACACAGTTTTTAGGGAAGGAACACAGGCCCTGGGCACCTGATTGGCAGGAGCCCAGGGCACACTCAGTCAAAGCACATCAGCAATTCAGCAAAAAGTGGGGGCATACCATGCAAGAAAGATGGCACTTTCTTACACACCTCAATAATCTTTTGAAGAAATAGAAGTAGGGGATTATGCCAAGCGGAGACACTTACAGTAGAAGATTCTCTTGGTGATAGCATTCATCTGAGGAATACAGGGGAGGCTTCTAAATAAACGAATCCTTGTTGCTTCAAATCGAGCCTTGTTTCTGACCAGGAAAGAAATAGAGGGTCCACCGGCACTGCAAGCACGACAAATTAGACACAGATAGTTTTGCGCTTTGTTGCTTTCTGTGTAGGGCCTTTTTGAGGAAATTGGGTACTTTAATGTGGATATATGTATCATCTGCATGTAGGCGATGCCCCAGTTCACAGGTATACCTTGAGTGGGACCAAGTAAATGTTGAAGATGCAAGGTGAGACAGGATACCTTTTGAGGACTCATGGGGCGTCACCCAGTTTGACTTGATGACTGTGATTGGAAAGGTAAGATGAGAACCATTTAAGGTGCCCAGAGCACCAGAATAAGCACCTGATGTTCAATCACAATTTTGTAGTGCCTTGTGTTGAATGCTCACAAGAGGTCTTATGGGACCAAAGGGGCATGATTGTCCTGTGTCTCCTCTTGTAGCTCCACACTAATGTTCAGTAATTTGTTTCATGCCACTTCCTACAATATTTCCCTCTAGAACAGGGTGCAATGCTGTGGCCCCGCCAGAAACGAGACAGAAAACTTGTGAGCCCGTTTCACCGATCTTGAAGTTGTGGGAACCACCCAGCTATATCTAGAACATGTGTTCCGTACTTCCCAGGATGCTGTGCACTTGGTCTGAGACTATTTGATATGAGGCCCAAAGAAGTGGATCCAATATTCTGCATGATACATCCAGCAATGGATACATTCATTCATTCAATAAACTTTATTTCGGTTAGTTTTAACCATAAAAGTACATGCAATATACGTTTTCACTTTTCCACAGTTCATTTGTAATATTAAAATACATCGTATGCAATCAGAGGGGCGAAGACAAATTATTTAAGACAATAACATTTTAAATAATTTAAAAAATTTTAGTTAAAAAGTTAAAATAGCATTTTTTGGTCCAAAATATTTATCGCGTCTCAACAGGTTAAACATAAAATGGCGTGCCATTTAAGTGATTTCCTTCGTATAGACCACATAGAAAACAGAAATTTAGTGATAGCAAACACTATCAAAGGGTTCATGTCGGACTTTAAGATCCTAAAGAAAACTTGGTAGTCCCTTATGCCCAGATTGTTACATAATTGTATTATCCACTTTCTTCGTATGTGTGAATAGGCTGGACAGAACAGAGTAACATGTAGGGTGGTTTCATTTTCGGTTCTACAGCCGGGGCATAAATGGATTGGGCCCCCCGTCCACCTGTCGGTCGTACAATAGAGGGGCAACGTTCCATATCTAAACTGTAGGTACAGCTTCTTCGCTAGAGTGGGTTGGATTACGTCAATTTCTTGTTCAAAGCTGTAGGTGGACTTATGGCTCAGGAAGGTACCAATCAGGCTCGTTGGTGATGCTGAGCTGATGGTCCTCCGGAGGCTAAAGTCCCTCACAGCACTGGACAAGGTTTTTTTGGAAATAGTTGAGGATGCGACCTCAGGATTTAACCACAGATTTTCGTATCCAATTTGAGCAAGAGACTGTCTTACAAAGCGTAACCATGGAATTCTACCTGCCCCTGGGGAGGCTAGAACCACCTCTAGTTCCCTTTTGTAGTTTTCCAGCTCGGGTTGCTCCAGAGCCTCCTCCAATAAAGAAGGGGGCGTGAGGCGATGATTTCGGCTATAGGCCTAATATTCAGGTCCAGCCTAAGTGGAACTAGAGGAGTACTTCTGGGCAGGGTTAGGATTTGCCTAATGAAATTGTTTTCTGTGATAGTTAGGTCAGTAGAAGGAACATGTCCCCAAAGTTCCGCCCCATAAAGGGAGGAAGATCTTGCTTGCACTTTAAAGATTTCCAATGGGGCACTTATAATTTTATTCGCACAGTTTTTTTGAACTTTTAAAATTCCCCCACTTGTCTGTACTAGTTTTAGGTTTGCCTTAGCCATTTGTGCTCCCCACCCCATTTTGTCCGTGAGAGTCAACCCTAGATAGTCAAATGTTGGGACTCTTTCTAACGGTCTACTTTCCATCATGGGGTGAGGACAGTTGGAGGTGTTGGCATTAAATACCATATACTTGGTCTTGTTGATGTTAACTACTAGATTTCTGTGTTTGCAGAATTTGATAAACTGGTTTAAAACCCTCTGCATACCCATAGGGGATTTTGATAGGAGCAGAGTATCATCTGCAAACATTAAAGCCGGAAACCTCAGCGAGGCTAATTTTGGGGAGTCAATGTCATTAATTGATAGTAGGTCTTCAATGAGCCCATTAAGAAAAAGGGAGAAGAGGGTCGGGGCAAGAACGCAGCCCTGCCTAACCCCTTTCTCAACCGGGAAGGGCCCTGTTAACTGACCATACTTCCCAAAACGCACTCTAGCATAGGTGCCATCGTGTAGATGTTTAAATTGATGGCATAAGTAGAGTGGCACCCCCATTGATGATAACATTGCCCAGAGTTGGTTACGATCCACCATGTCAAAGGCTGACTTTAGGTCCACAAACGTTAGATATAAACTTCCCCGGTCCAGGATAACATGCTTCCAGTAAAGAACCTGGAGCCGGAAGAGTTGGTCAATGGTAGACGTTTTGGGCCTAAAGCCTGCCTGGAGGGGGGTCAGTATATTATTATCGTTTACCCAGTCCTGTAGGCGTTGTAAAAGTAGTCTCGCATAGATTTTCTGACTAACATCAATGAGGCTGATTGGCCTATAATTTGATGGTTCAGACGGAGAACCCTTCTTAAAGATGGGGATAATCTCCGCCCCCAGCCATGTGGCTGGCAAAGGTAGACCCTGCAAAATTGCATTATAGAGTAATAGCAGATAGGGGGCCCATACTACTGGTTCTTCTTTGAAGAGGTCACCTGGTATCCTATCTAACCCAGGAGCTTTGTTAGATTGCAGAGAATGTACTGCAATAAGAATCTCATCCAGGGTAAAAAGCGGTGTTGGGCAATTAGGGTCCAAATCCGTTAAAACAGTAGGGACTAAACTATTTGGTGTTAGGGGGATAGAGTATAACTCTTTAAAATATAAAGACCAAGATTCTTCAGATATATTTGGATCAATTGAGGTCCTACTTTCTGGTATCCCTGTGTGAACAAAGTTCCAGAAGGACCGTGTATCTTTGGCCTCAAGTGCGAGTCGGATGGCGTACCATCGATCTTCTTCCCACTCTTTTTTTGCATTAAAATCATTAGTTTATAGGCACGCCTGGCTTCAATCACGGCGGCCGGGGTACCTTGTTTCAATGCCATGAATAGCCCCTGCTTCATTTCTTTGCATCCCCCATTAAACCAGGGGTGTTTAATAACGAAAGGCTTAGCTTTACTAGGCATAGTTATATAAAAGGACTTTGCCAATAAATCAATTAGTTCCTCATGCAACCCTACCAGGGACCTTTGTACATTATCACTAAAAGGTTGAGTCATAATTAAGTTTGCCCTTTCTAGGAGGGGGATTATACTCAGGTACAATTTAGCCAATTCATCTGTGGATTTCTTCATGTTGGCCCATCTAATTCTCCTCCCACCTTGGATTATTCTGAGATCACTATTTTCGTAGGTTTCGGTGGTCTCAGTTATCAAGTCAAAGTTAATCTCAATTAACAATGGGTTGTGGTCGCTTTCCGTACGACTAGAGACTTGGAAGTTTAGAATCCTGGGCCATAGGGGCATACTAACCATGAAGTAATCAATTACAGAGGAATGTCCCCTAGCACTATAAGTTGATTGGCCTGGGCTGTCCCCCTTAAAGCGCCCATTACATGCTCTAATAGAAAAAGAGTAGGTTATGGAGGTTAGCTGGAGGACCGTGGATGACCATTGTTTAGCTGGGTACATGCTAGGATGGGGGATTGACCATATTTCGTCCTCTTCTGTTGGGGTGAGGTGGACTCCAGTGAGTGGTTCGTAGTGACAATTGAAGTCACCACCAACCATCAACTCAACGTCTCCCGGGAGGGAGTACAAAAGAGAGGTCAAAGAGTCTAAGGTTTTGGAGGTGCCCCCCTGTCCTGCTGGCCTCGCGTAGATATTAATGAGTGCCAATTTAGGTGTTTTAATATGTGACAGTATGATACAGGTTATGTCAGGGCTGTTAGTATCAATTCTTTTTACAGAAAGCCCAAGGTGAGCACCCACCCAAATACATAGTCCCCCCGATGGTCTTCCTCTAGGGCCCTTCAGAGCTGGCTCCATAAACGTAACATAACCCGGTCTATGTATAGGGTTAAGAGCCCATGTTTCCTGAAATATACATATCCTGTGGAGGTCTACAAAAGCACACCAGTCAGGATTATCCTGATTGGCGGCGAGGCTCGCTATGTTCCAGGTTAGAATTTTTAATGTTTTGTTATGGTTATAAATACTAGGTGGCTGTTTGCCACGATAAACCAGATTGATTGATCCATCAGGGGCATTCATGGGCCCATTTCGTGCTAAATTAGATGGTACAGGAGTGGGAACGGTAGTAGAGGGTGCTGGTAGAATTAATGTTGGACCTCTTAGTGATGAGTCCCCAATCAAGGGGAATTCATCACTGAAGGATGTGAAGTCAGTACGGTCCTCTACACCCTTCAACTCCAATGTAGCATCTAATGGTGACTGATCAAGATCTCGCCTGAGTCCCTTTTCCACAGATCCCCCGTTATTTAAGGATATGCTATTCTGTGCAGACGTTTGGGACTCAAAGCGTCAGTCGCAGTCGCCCAAGCCAGATAAAGCATCAAATCTATTAAAGAGCATGATGTTCCCTGAAGGACATGAATTCAGCTTTTCAACCTGTGGGAATAAGTCTCTCGCGGTTTGATACCGGGGTTCGTAAAAGTGGGACAGTGGCAGTGTAAAGATTCCGGGCAGCAGAGTGTTTTGGGGCCAATTACAAATGAATTCGACACACCTCCAGTCTCTGAAATTAATAATGACACAGTCCCCCATAATAGTTTTGGTGCTCTTGCCAATCCAGTTCACTCTCCTTGCAAAGAGAATTTCTGCTGTAATGTTTGTTGGAAGTGGCCGTTTCTGGTTGAGCCAGAAGGTGCACTTATTTTTGAGTTCTGCATAGGTCTCCCTTTTTCCCTGAGACAGAGCAGGGACCCCCGCCAAAACCACCACATAAGGCGCTGATTGTGGTGGAAGATCGATGTTGGGCAAGGGATCAGTGTTCTGGGCCAAGGGGGGATTTTTAGGTCTTGGTGCTGTGTTATCAGCAGCTGTTTGATGAGGTTTGTCCTTATATAGCAGTATTTGCACCTGGTGGCAAGCTGGAGGGTAAGGTATCAACAGAGGTTAAGGCAGAGGATCTTTGGATGGGGACAGTATGACTATTAGATGCTGCAGCAGTGTTAGAATCAGTTGGCCTTATGCCTGAAGTTTTTGTCTGCCTAAGAACAGAGTCAGTAGCCCTCGTACCCACTTGCTTCTGGAGTGATGCGACAGAGTTCGAGGCAGACTAATCTATTCTCTATTGAATCTAGTTGTGTAGTAATAGGAGTACAATTTTTTTTAAGTGCTTTCCAGCTTTTTCCAGAAGAGTGGGCCCATGTCAGATTGGTCTTCTCCTCCCGGAACATTTCTTGGTCCACTGTGCTCTTCTATGGCATTCGTTAGTGGAAGGGGTGGACTAGATGGAAGTCCTGCAGGTGGTGCTTCATTGGGCACGTCCCTTTTACCAGTCTTGGCTTTTTTGCCTCCTAGGGTGGTTTGGGCGCCAGTCCCATTCCTTTTCGCAGCCGCTCCCACATCACGATGGGGAAGCGATAATTTTGCATTAGAGGCTGAGCGGGTTTTAATATTGGGGGAAAGTGGAGCCTTATCAGTATTTTGAACAACCGTCCCAATAGGGGAATTTGAACTAATGTCATCAATGACAACTATCTGTGGGGTGTCACTTCGCTCTACAACTCTCGAAGGCGGCAGTGTATCTTGGGAGTTAGGTAGATGGCGAAGAGGGGATCTTGCCCTCGCCAGGCTTCCCAGAGAGGATCTTTTATCAAATGGGGTTTCCAAGGAAAGTCTCTGTTCGGTAAGTTCAATGTCCTTGGCCAGGGCTGACGATACCCTGACTAAGAAGTTATCTAGGGTACCCAGAAGTGAGCCCCCGGTTGATTTCCTAATATTTGGGGCGTCAAAAGGTACAGTTGTCATGGTTGTTTTTAGTGGGCTTGTCACTTAACTCCTTGGTGAAAAGGACCAGTTGCAACTAAACAAAGATGAGGAAGACTGACCTTAAATCACGAGGGCAGATGAAAAGGGGGCGGCCCGTCCCGTCCTTGGCCGGTCTTGAACGGGCTTAAACGGGCCCGCCCTTAGCCCGGGTTTCGCCCGGCGCCCGCCCGCGCGCGTCCCGCGACGCGGGACCTTTCTCATAGATTTAAAGCGCCGGCTGGCGCGCAATCCTTAGGTGGGCGGGATCAGGTGAAATCAGCCACAGGGAGTGGTGGGGCTTGTGGTCTCCCCCCTCGGTGGCCGCGCACGCAGATGAAAGTGCAACGGCAGCGGGGGAGACCTGGACGGGACTGCCAGCTGTTATCAGCACCCCTCGTCACCTTTTAGCCCCCACGGGAACACCAGCAGAACGGCAGCCAAAGACCCGGTATTTTCTGCAAATAGGAAAGGGTCCGGCAGTAATCCTTTGTAAGAGGTACCCGCTCCTCAGCACCTTTCTCCCAGATTTAAAGCGCCGGCTGGCGCGCAATCCTTAGGTGGGCGGGATCAGGTGAAATCAGCCGCAAGGAGTGGTGGGGCTTGTGGTCTCCCCCCTCGGCGGCCGGGCACGCAAATGAAAGTGCAACGGCAGCGGGGGAGACCTGGACGGGACTGCCAGCTGTTATCGGCACCCCTCGACACCTTGTAGCCCCCACGGGAACACCAGCAGAAGGGCAGCAAAAGACCCGGTATTTTCTGCAAATAGGAAAGGGTCCGGCAGTAATCCTTTGTAAGAGGTACTTCATATGATTTCTGCAAACCAAACCTCGACATTTTCTCGATGTGAGTCTACCTGTGGCACTTGCAGTACAAACACAGATGCATTCTTCTCACAAATAGGCCTCTGTTTTCCATTTTAGCATTCCCTTCCTTTACCCGTGGCTTTGTTATATTGTTAAAGCATTTTAAGATCATAAGATGTATAACTCTAAAATCTATTTTCTGTCCAATGACCTTGCTCTTCTTCCTTTATGGCCAATATTACTAAGTCTCACAATTTGACACAGTGTTTACACCCATGAGTGGGAAAGGGCGATTACAATGCCATTTCCACAATGCAGTGCTATTACAACGCGGTTGTTACAGCAACCACGTTGTTAGTACGCAATACCTTCACATCGCAAGTCATTACAACGACTTGCTGTAGGGGGCGCAAAGGTATTGGATATAAAGTCCAACACCTTCCCTGCTGTTGCGCAAACTGGAATAGGAATAGTAAATAATACTATTCCGAAGTCAAGAGCGCCCCCTACAGCAAGACGTTGTAATGACTTGCGATGTAAGGATATTGCGTACTAACAACGCAGTCGTAATGACTACGTTGTAATAGCATGCAATGTATTTGCATGCTTTGTAACATGCTGTATTCCCTATGAGTATTATTTGATTCTTGGATTATGTCTTTTGTCTTGTGGGCTTGGTTCTGTGGAGGTAACTCTACTCAATTTGTGAGCTTACACAGCATGTACCTCTCTTGATTATGCTTTTGTTTGCTTTCCTGTTTCTTCCTTCCCACCATCTGTACAGCACTCTGATAACCGCACGGGTCATGTTCGCGCTATATAAAACTTTATAAATAAATAGATTGGCTTTCTGTGCTGCAGAACGACCAAATTAAACATTGGCTTAATTGTGTATCCCATGAGCCCATAGCTTTCAGCCACTATCTTTGTGGATGGGGTTCCAAACCATGCAAAGATGGATGCCTTTTCGCCCACTGCAAGCCTATCGGCAAGCATGAACAGTCAGCTTTGAATGATTGGTGTTTGAATGTGCGTGCACCGGGGTGGTCATCTTTGAATGATTTTTAAAACTTTATTCCAAAAACGTTCAAAGATGTCCACCTGTACGCACGTACATGCATAGGTGGCCATATTTTAATATTTCTGTCAAACTTTATAACAAAAACATTCAAGCCCAGCTATTTATGTGTGCATACACAAGTGCACAAACACGCCGCAATTGTTTAAAATGCTTTTGTCGAAAAGATGTACAAAAACATTAAAAGAAGAAGCCTTGGCAAAGCCAATAGGCCCCCAGCCAATTCAGTCCTATTGCTTTGCTGATTCTTGTTCTCCTTTACATTTTCCTGTGTTTTTGACTTTTTTCCAAACAGACCTTCCTGTCCACATGTTGCTGTGCTTGGAAGTGCATTCAAAAGGTCGAATCGTTTTGCTCGTATTCACTTTGCTATAATGGGTGAGGGATTTAGGGCCAATCAGTCAGTCAGTCAGAATTCTTTATTCGGCTATATTCCAAGCCATGAAAGAATGCATCATACAAGTATACAGGATTTAGGGCCAGATATACAAACAACAAAATTGTGCCTCTTTTGCGAGTCGCAATTTGCGAAGTGCAAATTACCATGTACAGCAGTGTGTTTAACACTGTTTGAGATTCCCAATGGGATTGCCAATTGTGAGGCTCATTAATATTAATGATCCTCTCGCAATTTGCGAGCCCATTGGGAATGACAGGCCCTCCCAGGTATGGTGGCCTGCTGGGCTCAGCAGACCAGCCATGCGCATAGAATATCATGCTGCACTGTCAGTGACCCACGAGGCGCCATCGATGAGGCTGTTTAAAGAGGCAGGCTTTCAGCTGATGCAAGACATCTATCCAGAAGGGTCGTTTCTCACACCAGACACCCTGCAGTATAACAATAATCCGACGTTGTTGTTTAGATTTGCGATGCAAAGACTTTGACACACGATTAGGGCTCAATACGACACCTACCCTCTAGAACCTCCCACATTGATGTCTTTACAATTCGTGCTTACTACTCCCACTAATAAAAAACTGATCTCCAGGCTATATAGGTTGATAAAGGAAGAATGCATGAGTCAACCGGACAGAAGTTGGGAGAGATGGAAAACCTGTTTACTTGCTCCTATATCGGAGAAAGATTGGAAGTATGTATGTGAATTAACGGGTACACTTATCATGAATGGAAACTTACGTATTATACATTTTAAATATATACACCAGGCGTATTATACTCCTGCACGGTTGTATCGATTTGGGTTGCGTGATTCTAGCTGCTGTGCGCGATGCGGACAGACGCTGACTTTCTGCATCTCGCTTGGGAATGTAGGAAGGTAGCAGAGTTCTGGACACTTGTAGTGAGAGACTTAAAGGACATGGCAGGTGTGGAGCTACAGTGCACTCCGCTTGTCTGTCTGTTGTGTTGTGTGCCCCACGTCAAGGGAGTGAGTGATAGATTTTGTACGATTGGCACTGCTTATGGCTACACGGAGAGTAGCAATTACGTGGGGCGAGAGGCGTATACCGAAAATAGATCACTGGATAAAGGACTTGGTCTACTGCAAAGATAACATGGAGACATATGCAGAAGAATTGCCTACGATTTCAAGGCCAAAGGACATTTGGGAGCCCCTGAGACTCTTTCTTCTGAAAAGGGCGGCTGAAGCAGAGCAGGGTGACACGAGCTAATAGTTACAGTGTGGAGTAGTGTGTGGCCTGGAAGTGCGGAATGAGTGAATGAAAGGGAGATGCTCTATTATTCCAACACGACTTTGTAATTATCGCTCAGGAATGATGTGGGTTTTTTTTTGTCTTGGTATTATAATTTGGTGTATTTATGTATTTTGTTGCATTTGTGGGAAAGCTTTTGTTTATGATTATTCACGCATAGTGATGATATGCTACAGGAATATATTTTTTTAATTGGTGTATATGTTTTGTGATGTCCTTTTGGAAAATAAAAATGTAATAAAAAAAAGTTTATAACGCAATCTCACTTGCAATAATGTTTCTTTCTACTCTCTCTGCATTCTCAGGTTCTATGCTATCTCATAAAGTCTCTTCTGAGTTCCTAATCCCCTACATGAATATTTTGACCTTGACTTAAAACTTTCGATTATCTCCTTTCTTCTTTGAATTTGTTCAGGTTGATAGAAGGAAGTGTGTATACACTGTCCAATGAGTGAAGAGTTTCAGTTGTGAGTGTGAGGTTGGAAAGATGCTCCAAAATGCTGCACCGATCTTGAGGTTGCCCTTAAGCATAGAAAGAAGCATCAAGACCAAGGGCCTGATTTAGATCTTGGTGGAGGGGAATACTCTGTCACAAACGTGACTGAGATCCATCAGCCATATTACATTCCCATTATATCCTATATAGATCATAATACGGTGGACGGGATATCCGTCACGTTTCTGACGGAGTATTCCATCCGTCGAGATCTAAATAAGGTCTCAAGTAACTTTGTGTACATTATTTGAACAATCATTTGCGTTACACAGCACGTATCAGAATCTAGATGAACACACGTTGGCAAAGCTAAAAGGTTTTGCCTATTCGAGATCTATTGGCTTTGTCAATATATTTTATTGGCATGTTTCACGCAGCACAGACAGTTGAACAACATAACTTAAAGTAAAAAAAAAAAAGTTATATGACACGGCCAGTGTTGACTGCATCCTAGTGCTTTTTTAGGTCTCACCTACGCAGAGCGCATGCATTGCATAGGAGACCTTTAGCCGTCGTTCAGCTCTTTTTCAAAGCACATACTCGTGCTTATGACGGCATACTGCTTACGGGAGTGCGCAGCGGTGCACCACAAGCACACGTATGTGCTTTGAAAAAGAGCTCTCCCCAGCACACTCGTGGGTGCACCCCTCCGCCTCTCTCTCCCGCTGCAGCCTGCACTCCCCGCCTCTTCACTCCACTCGTGACCCAACACAGCCTCGGAGCGTGCGTTTGCGGCAGCATGGCTTTCCTCTCTTGTTTTCTTTGCATTGTTTCTAAACCGTCCCATATTTATCCACAAAAATGCTTCTCAAGCTGAGCTTTTTTCTAAGAAAATATCTGATATGTTCTAAGTGTGCTGACCTCTACTTTAGCAAGGACAACTTCTGCCAGAGCAAATATGGTCTTTTCCTGTAAGTGATTTCTGTGTCATTGAGAGGGAAGATGCCCCCCCTCCGACTCACACACACACACACACGCAACGTCCTTGGAAAGTTGTCTAGTAGCTTTGCTGTGCGATTTTCGGGAGAGAAGGCAAACGCATCGTCTGCATCAGTACAGGAATCGGTGCAAACGTTTTTATTCACACAACTGTTGCAGCACATCAAGTGAAGTTTTTGTGTGCTGTATTCTTACTGAAGAAGGAAACTTGAACACATGGCACTGAACGTCTGATAGCTGAAACACAGCCACTCAGTCCTCCACCAGGGGCAGGTGGAGCATGGAAACAGTCGTATCAGCCACAGGAAAGCCTGTCCTCACTCCGGAAACTCTCTCAAGTACCCAGGGCCCAGCCCGCACACTGATTTAGCCGCACACTCTAATGCCCACTTGCTAAGAGCAGCTGGTAAAAGCAACACAATGGAGAGTTGGTGGAGATAGAGTGCAAAATAGCAGACGGAGGGAGCAGGGAGGGACTAGAGACACATTTAATTTGTATAGAGTGCATGTAAACAATGTTTTTTAAAGTACCTGCATGAGTCTGCGACCAGTGGAAGGACACTGGCCGCAGACCGGAAGTTGTGCACATTCATGCTCTATATCAGGGATACACAATGGACGCACCTTAAGGAAGCAGGAAATAGCAGGGGGCGCTGGCCAATCAGAAGCAAGGAAATGAGAGTAACGTTGAAGCCAACCATAGTAATTAATAATAAGTAATGGGCTCTAAACCTATTTTTAAGGTTTGTTTTTTTTTACAAAAGATTTCGCTGACAGTGTATGCGTGCTGTAAGGGTAAATGTTTTTTTCAACTTAAGTTCCAAAATTGAAAAACACAACAAAAGCAGAATAAAACATTTGCGCTTATAATGATCATGCATAAACGTTTTTAATGTTCCTTATTTTCATTTTTGTCAGAACAACTTACAGTACTAAAGCAACAGCGGCAGAAAATGGGAAATTATTAACATGCAGCAGCCTGAATTCACCATGCAAACTTAAGTTTTCAGAAATAAATTGATTTTATTTTATCCAAAAGAGAAAAGCAGTTCAAAGTCTAGCTGTCGATGACACCAAGCTCTATAATTATGAAATGTCACAAGGCATGGTGTGGCTCCTCACCTATTTACTTATGTAGGATCTTGCCCTGCAACACCCTGGCAAGGACACTAGAATCCATGGAAGCCAATCTTGTCTCTTTTCCTAATTTGTCAAGAGCTCAAAAGAGAGGAAATGTTTTTCTAGTGATCATAGCCCAGGCCTGAAACGCCATTCCACCGTCTAGGCGTGCCAATCCAGATCACATGAGGCTTAGGAAACACCTGAAAACCAGGGGCGTAGCTCCCATTGGTGCAGCAGGTGCTGTGGCACAGGGGTCCAGAGGCCTGTGTGGCCCACTGAACCCTCCCTTTTCATGTTTTTTTTTCATTCAGACAACAGCCATGGGGCCCATCTCCTTCTATGTACTAGGGCCCATGACACACTGGCAAAAGTACTGCTGGAAATACATCTCTTCGGATAATTTGGTCTCTTAAGTCATTTCTAGATCAAAAACAATGCTACATGCATAGCATCAGGGCACCCTTCCATTCGAGTAATTGCAAGTTTTAAAAAAGAACACAGAAATAAATAAGAAGAAGGTTGTAATAGGTATGCTCCGTATATGTAAATAAAAAAAATATGTTGCAAGAGAGAAGTAGCCGAATTTTGGAGAAAAAAAAATCAGCACAATACCAGGGCCTGGGAAAGGTGTGCCCTGTGCCTTCCCAGTTGGTAAACTTCGCCTGAGACAATATAACCCCCACCTTCCCACTAGAGGCAGGATTTAATACTACAGTATATCCGTGGGTGGGACATCCTGCATCAAAAAAAGTTGCGGCAATCCACTTCGCTCCCCACAAAGGTGCAAAGCGCTCACAGGCAACGGGGAGTGGGTAAAAAATTGAGGACAGGTGAACTGAGGTTCACTCAGGATGGGCAAATTTAAGAATAGAATTATCCGAGCAGCCTCTCTCCCACCTATCAATTTTTCATTTCTTTAACTTTTTATTTTATTCTTTTGGTCTGCTTTTTTATTCTTACTACATACAATATGTATGATATTATGTGGTCTTTTTGTCATTTAGGCTGCTTTTTCTGTTTTTCTTTTCCTGTTAAGTTTCTTATCTGCCACTTAATGCTTGGTTTCTGCTATTTAAAACCAAATCAAAAGTATTCAAAAATGTTAAAAAAACATAGAATTATCAAAAAAAATGTGTGGCAGAAATACCATGTCCTAAATATTGTTTACAAATATCGTCCCATGAGGTGTAGATTTTCTGTAATTAACTCCAATGTGGAAGTACTGAGGTCAAATATTTAGAACATACTATTCCTGTCAGAAGATATTTTGGTTAGGGTATTCTGGTACCATCCCTCGGGCCTGCTTAGGTGGACGGGCGCAGTAGCTTGTGTGAGGGGCCCAGGGTCGCTCAGGTGGCAGGGGGCCCATTAGACTGTGATGACGCATTTTATCCCAGGGTGGAAGCCTCCCCATTCCCTTCGCAGTCCTTCTACAGCGACTGACTGCTGAATTTGCCCTTAAAAACAATAATAATAATAATGAACCTTGCAAGCTTTGCACTTGTCACAGCTCACGACAAAAAAAATGCATTGCAAAGGTACAAGTCGCCTTACTTTGCCGCTACACCAACTGCTGCTGAATCTCTAGCTGAAGTCAGGCATCTCTACGCCTACACTTGACATAAATAAATATAAAACGAACGAGCACTGCTGTCTATAGGGCGGCTCGCCCAGCACTTTAGGTAATACGTTCTTGAATTGGATGCAAACTTGTCAGGGATGCAAGGGTGCAGTGGGCAGCCTAGCCCTAAATCAGCGATTAGGGGTTGGCACAGTGTTCTTCAAGGCACACACATTGCCGCTGCGGAAATAATGGTGCCGTGCATTGCTTCAGACGATAATGTCCTGCATGCTTTGTTCAAAACATGGCTTAGTTAAAGCATTTTTCAAGGTTGCTTATATCCCCCACTCCAGCCATGCCAGCCAACAGCTTGAGTCATATGTTCTTTGTATTTTAATTGTTACTGTTTCGTCTTCAGCAGGGTCACTGGACTAGTGTGACCGGAGAGGACCAAATTATGTTGCAATGTCGACTAAATCATGCGGGAAGCAAATGCAAGTTATGTGACAGAATGCACATGTTGTGGAGTGGTGTGGCTCACTGGTTAGAGGCGGCAGACCCGGAAGGAGAGAACGGCCCGGGACCAGGGTTCAATTCCCGACGCGGCAGGGTCGTGGACCAGGGGTCAACGGACTCGATTATTCTCGCCTCAGTGCCTACTCTAACCACGGATCACACTCGGCAACTCTGGGCATTAAGCTTGCCTCATCTCCTCATCTCTACAACGGCCCCCCCCCCCCCCCCCCCCCCCCACAGACGCTGGGGATGCCTGGTTTCACCTTGGAGATACCCAGAAGGGACCATCTCACAGGGAAAACCAGGACGGGTTCCCCAGTGGTCTTCAGCGCCAGGACACCCCGAGAGGGGGTAACAGTGCGCTTTACAAGTATCACCATTACATTACATTACACAGCATTTTGAGATAGTGTAATCTCATTATTTTATCATTTTTGCACGTTAATTCTATTTGGGAAAGGTTTCACTTCATTTGTCATTAGGCAGCCAAATACAGTAATAAGCAACAGAAATGTGCCAGTCAAACTTTGCAGCGCCGTGCACTAGGCGGCAAAGTGTTGCTGCGTTTTTATTAACTTTTGACCAGTTTGAGCTAGAAACATTTCTTCTTGTAAAAAAGGGAGATTGTGCAGCAGATGACGTGTTATGTGGCAAATGCGGCAGACATGAGCGTTATGATATAACTGGTTTTAAACCAATTAAGAAGACATGCGCATTATACATCCCTGCATTGCCCTGGCAGGGCCTCATGTTGTGAAAGATATGAGCCTATTTGACACAATGGCCTCGGTAGGCCTTTTGGTATCTCCTCCAAAGCCGGCAGTCAGTCCTCTTGAGTCTTTGCTCTTCTCATATTCGACTATCCATCCATCCCTGGGACGCTTGGGGACGTTAGCCCATGTGGCTGACTCACGCCCGGCCCTACCGACCTGTCGAAGGCAGTGGCCTGTTGGAAAACCTCCGGCTCGTCTCCGCCTTTTAGAATGTGCACAGCTGCCGACTTTTCTGTAATAGAAGTAATAAGGCCTCGGGGTGAGGAATTCCCATTTCAGGTTACCTGGGCAGGTAAACACCTGCTCTGCATTCCTCTCCCCACCATGAGCGCTCCTCCTGGACTGCCGGTGCCTGGAGGCTGGGAGGCAACCCTCGCATTCCTTCCTTTGCTGGTATTTTCCACAGCCAGAGGTCAGGAGGTCACGGAGATAAGCCTAGGTGGATGAAGAGGTATTAATGCTGCCAAGTGGCTCCATTTCTCGCGTGACACCTTCTGCCAATCCTGACGTTTCATCTCCTTGAACTCTGTGACTTCTAGTTTACCTGTCCATTTTAAAAGTCTGGGCCGAGCCATCCCCGTGAGCTGCGTTTTATTTCAAGAACAACAACGCTGGTCAGGAAGGCGGCCCCGAGCAATCACCGGTGACAGGTTAATGCAACCACTCGACCCCCACTTCTTGGACTTCTCAGTAAGACGTGGGGAAAGTGCGGCCAGACACGGGTCACTCCTTACTGTGACACAGCAGGCAAGCTGCACCGCACTGATGGGGGCCACCAAGACTGACACATGTGTGTGTGTGGGGGGGGGGGGGGGGGAGCTCCATTACATAGGCACGCGTCCTATCACTTAAAAAGCACCGTCCCTTTTGTGGCCTCGCCTAGACTGATTTGCATATGGTTGGCCACTGCATGCAATGGCACAGTAAACAACAAGCAATGCAGCCCAGACGGATTCCACTTGACTAAGATTAATTCCAGCATCCCACCCATCACTTTGCTTGTCTCAGCCTGAAGCTGCCACACATGACATGAAGAGGCACAATGGATTAATGAATGCCTCTGTCATTCAATTATTCATTTGTTTTTCATCATTCATGCAAGGGGTCAAACATGGCATGGATCCATACGGCTGTCATGTAAAAGGGCTGTCAGGCAGTGCGGATTGCCAGTGCAGGTCAGAGTGCACCTCTACAGGACAGCTAACTACATTCTTCAGAGCCATTTTTATTCATTCATTTTTCATGCATACAATGGTCTAAAATGATCAGGCTTAGCTAGAGTTAAGTGCTCATGGTTCACATAGTTTAGTTTAGTTGATTAAATTGACACGGTTCATTAAAACCATTGCAATAAAATGTCATTGTAGCACTGTTACCACATTAAAAGCAAACCATCAAATTTCAATTCATACACATATTACTGATGAGGCAGTCTAGTAGTTAATGTTGTAATCACGCGACAAGTTTCTAAAACCAAGGATAACATGATTTGGTTCAGAGACACTAGGGCAAAGTGCAAAAATAGCCTGTGATAAGTTTTTGGGGCGGAAGAGCCGGTAAGGCGTGGTAGGAGGGGGAGAAAGCAGTTTGCCCAAGAGTCCCACATATTTCGCAGACTTTGCCAGCACTTGGATGTCTGGGGAAGTAAAGCAGAGAGCAGATGCCTCCCAACATGTGCTGACGCCCCTTTTTAGATATAAGGGTTTTAAAGAAGTCTTCTGAGAGCATTAAGGGCAGGACAACAGCACAGAAGATGCAGCCATGATTCAGAGCTGTAATTGCACAGTCTGCAAGCCCCCTCCTCAGTAGTTGGAGCCTATCTGTTGAAAGCGGTGGAGCGCAGACCTAGGAGACGCATAGACATTATATTTTTGGGGGCCACTGCGTTCAGATTATCAAGAAGGTATGGTTGAGGAACCCCAGGGTGGTATGAGTCGTTCAAGGGGAGCAGAATAGTTGATGTTTTTAGGACACTAATGTCCATCTGGTAGGAAAATTGCTTGTTGATAACCCTTTTCCAGACTGTGTATGGAATCGAGTCTGCAGTTAGTGATGTTTCGTCAATATGTAGCGTTCCTATGGCATTTACAATTTGATGGTTCCATGGAATCCCGGGGCTGGCAAGGGTTTTTTTTAACCTGACGTTAAGCGTGTTATATGCAACTTTTAGTGCCGTTATATAATACTTCAGGGTGTCACCCTCAACGGAAAATCGATTGTCTTTGAAGGCCCAGCTCCTTGTCTGGCCCTGTGGATGTATTCTGGAGATGGAAGATTTTTTTATAAATGGTAACATGGGCGTGGTCGAGACTGGCCAAGCATGTGCCAGAAAAGGTATGGTGCCCGTAACTTAAGTGAGAAGAAGGGTAGCTTTAATCACCTTCAGAATGGGTTCGGCAGAAGGACTACTCAGGTGCTGGTTAAGTCGAGTCAGGCTGTATGTTGTTGCTCAAGCTCTCTTTTTCAAGGCAGCCAGGTGGACTGCTGGTCTGGAAGACTCACTAAACCCAACCCCCATGTAGTTGTATTTTGATGTTATTTTAATCTTTCCGGGCCCGATGTTCCACATTAAACTTTTCTTTTTCTTGCAACGGCCGAAAATCAAGACCTTAGTCTTATCCTGGTTAATTTTAAGAGCATTAGCTGTGTTGTAATTGGGGAGCATGCACAAGCCTCTTTGGAGGCCACACTTTGCCTGGTCCATTATAACAATGTCATCAGCATATTGCAAAATGTGCAAGTTCATTTTTGCGAGGCCCAGTTTTGGCAGCAGGAGACTACTTTTCTCCAGGAATCTCCCCAAGTCAGCAGTATAGAGGTTGAACAATCGGTGAGCAAGAATACATCCTTGCTTTAGGCCATCTGAAGTTGGAATTTTTGCGGAGACTGTCATTGGGCCCGTTCTGACTCGTACCCATGTGTTCCTTTGCAAGGAGATAAGGGCTCCATGCAAGCTCTGTGGAATCCCCCACTTATCCAATTTCCTCCATGAAGTGTTACGGGACACTTTAGCGAAGGTGGCGCTGTAGTCTATAAAGCAGCAATAGAGAGGGAGTTCATTGTTTAGCGCTGCTTGTTGACTCAGGATGGCTAGGGCGGTGATGTTTGCAATTGTGGAGGCAGAAGATCGGAACCCAGTTTGTAAGTATGGTAAGATGTTATTGCCTGCTAACCATTTTTCTAGCGACCTGAGAAGACATCGAGCATATACCTTAGCCTGAAGATCTATAGGGCAATGAGTCAGTAGTAGTAGAAGTAGTAGAAAGCTTTATTTGATTTTAAAACAGATTAAAATCATGAAAGCAACAATCATAATATACAATTTCATACACAATTGTTAAAATAATATTATTATTATTATTAAAAATATTATTAAACAGTTAATTACATTACGAGAATAAAGTCTTACATAACTATAATATACTAGATAGAATTTTGGGTTTAACTTCTAGCAAAGAAATTTGTTCTATGACTGAAAATGTATACTATTCCAGGCATAAATGCAGTACACACTTCAATATTGGGCCATAAGATTTTGTACCACACAGAGACTACAGTTCATCGTGTTTGCAGCGAATTTTCAAGCAGTTTTTAAGGAACATTGCTATGCTCTTTGCATTCGATACTGATTCAAGGTGTTGTAATGCCCAGAGTGCAGGGCGGCATCTACGCAGGCTCTGTGATCGCAATAAAGGAATGATCCAGCGCTTGCGTGGTGATTTGTAAAAATTACAAAACAGTAATACATGGATAGTAGTCTGTTCGGAAATACCATCACAAGGGCATCAGATAATTGTATTAGACCAGTCTTGTCTCTTTGGGAATGTAACTAAACGGAAGAATATGTTGAGCCTAAATCGTGTCAATAAATATTTTTCATAACTGGTCAGACAAAAAGTGAGATATGGTTGTATGCCCTGGGTACATTGAATTGTTACAATGTGTCGATTTGACACTTTATGTATTTCTTGGGCTATACGTATTTCCCTTAAATGTGACAAGAAAAGCGTCCTCAAGGTCTTTCTTGAAATAGTAGTTAAAATGAAAGGTTCGTTAAAATAAATAGAAAGATCCAATTCGTTAAGAAAGTTATGTACAAAGGACAGCCACGGAATATCTGACCAGTTATCTAGGCCCAAACAATCTAAAATTAGCCCTCGTGTTAGAGTACATTGCTCCGTGGACCAAACACGGTGCCACAGTAAAATTGGTTGAATTGTAATATATAGGTATGAGCGGATTTTGCGGATTGGCAATCCGCGAATTTGCGGATTTGCGGATTGCCAAAATTCGCAAAATCCCCGAATCCCGGGGGCTTTACCAGATTTTGAGGATGTCAGAGCATTAATTACTTTGTCGTGGCTAAAGGATAGTTCAATGGGATAGGGTGATGTGTATGTGATAGTTTCCTCTCCACATTCATTTGGATGGACACTTTCTGCTGAAAATATTTTTGAAAAGTGAGAGACCCACCCCTCGGCTGTAATTGCTACTTCAATGCTGGTCTAGTATTCCCATCGTTCAGGAAGGGTGAGTTAACCACTTTCCAAAACATTACGCTATCCTTTCTGTTACAGCTCTCGTGGAGCTTCTCCCACAGAGCTTTTTTCCTTTCTTTCCTACATTCTTTTTTGGCCAAGTTATAACACTTCCTCAGCTTCCTAACTTCTGGTTGGTCCCTCACAGATTTACATAGGGCCTTTTTTAAATTTGAAAGAGCCTTACGGCAGTCAGAATTAAACCACCCCTTATCATGTAGGGAGTGCTGTTTTTGTTTTAGTTGCAGCTCTTTACTAATTACCGTAGTAATATTTATTTAACTAGTCAAAATCTGTTCTGCCTGAGTATCCGGATTTAAGCAGGTTTCTAACAAGGGAAAGGCTCCGGTAATGACCGCGGTTGTTGTGACATCCGGATCTACTTTGGTCCATTTAACCGAGTAGCCATTAATTTTATCTATACTTATGGCCTTTTAGGTTAGTAATCCATGGTTACCAATTATATTGCTTGCGGTTTGCAGTGAAATAGTAACACTATTGGGGAAGTGGTCGCTACTAATGTCATCTCCAGTTAAAACTGACAACAACTCATCCTTCATTAAATTGGAGGTCAGAATAAAATCAATTATGCTATGACAGCCCCTACCGTGAAAAGTGGGGGGAAAATTAATTGGCGGTTCAACTAATTCATTTGCAAACCCCAGTCCTAGGGAAAAGAACTTTTCATTTAGAATGTTCCCAGCACTAGAGTGTGCAAAATGTGTCAAAGGTCTCCCTCCCTCATCTACAATACCACAACTTGGATTATTATACTCTTTACATAGAGTAATGTTAAAATCGCCACCCCAGATCAATTTTGAAGACGAAGAGGGACATTTATTGAGTCAGTAATTAGCTGGAAGGGAGGGATCTCCTTTCTTGAAAATTGGGCATAAGATTGAGCCTTTCCTTGAGTGTGGTATCCGATAAGTAGTAAACACATAGTTGTATAAAGGAACTAATAGCTTAGCCCAATCTTCCAGCGCACATTTGAATACAGCATTTGGAAGGCCGTTGGGCCCTGGAGCTCCATCGTTTTTCATGGATTTCAGAAACTTTCAGACCTGGGCCGAGGAAGTCAGCTCATGGGTATCCAACCGCGTAGTGTTGGCAGGATCTCTGATTTCGACCTCGGCGAGGTCCAGGGTATCGCAGAAGTACTGTTGAGTCACATACTGAGACCAGACTTCTTCACGAACCGCATTCCCCCTGCTCTAATTGGAGGAACGAAGTTTATTTATATGGTTCCAGAAGTGGTTCAAGTTTTTTTCCTTTACAGGGCAAATATTTTTAGCCAGTCGTTCTGTTCTTTTAGTTTCTTAGCTTCCCATGTTGATTTTTTATAGGCTTACGTATTGAGGCCATATTATTAGCAGAAAGCTCTGTACCTTTCGATTTATGCAGGCAAACAGCCCTTCTTAGGGCTCTTATTTGGGTGACTAAGACCGGATCAAAAATCCACTGAGGAAGAGGTCTGGGGAGTCTGTGATGGACTTCAGGATATATTAGGAGGTCTCGTAGTTTAGCAATGGCATTGTCCCACCAGTGATGATAGTCTGTGAGAGGGTGGTGCATGAGATTTGGGGTTGTTTCCATGAGCCAAGTGCCCACCTTATCAACGTCTAAAGAGTCCCATTTGATTCTTCTGACTAGAGTGTGGAGTTCGATATGCATTGAATGTCCCACGTCAGATATTTCAGCAGCATCAGGAAACAGGAACTTGCAGGTCCATTGTTGCGGTCAAGGGGTTATAGTCGCTTTCTGTTCAAGTGGGGGTCTCCATTTTAACTAACTGATAAGAAAATATATTCAATGGTAGAAAGGTTCCTAAATGTTGGAGATGATTTGGGCACTGGGCTCCTGTTCCAATGCGATTTGCTTCGCCAATCGTAAATTGTAATTGGTTAAAAAAGTGATCATGGCTTCTTGCTCTTTGGTTTTGGTGACTAAATGAGCGTTGGATTCCAGATCTCTAATATTAAAGTTGCCTAATAGCAAGACTTCAGCAGAAGCAAACTCAAGTACAAGCTCTTCCAGATGCTTGGCCAAAAGAGCTGTTGCTAGTGACTTTAATGTTTTGGCTGTATTGTGATAACAATTGATTAAAAGCAAAGGGAAGGCCCTCGTTGGTGTTGAAACACCGGTGATTAATACAATTTGCCCTGCCGTAAAGTTCCGAGAGATGAGGGTAGCAGCAATTTTGCACCTATGTTTAATGAAAGTGGAGAGGCCCCCAGAAGGTCTACCATAGGAATTAGGCTGGGATGCTGGTTGAAAAAGTTCATAATAGTCATGAACTGCCGATGGAAAAAGAGACCAGGTCTCTTGGAAACAGATAATATCACTTTTGCTCAAATAGTCCACTGCTGATTTAGATGAAAGAGTTGACTTTAACCCAGCAGCATTCCAAGAGGAAATGGTCACTTTAAAATCTGACTTCTTGACTGAGCCTTTAGGGAGGATGCTGCTGAGAGCAGGGGGCTGGAGGCTCTCGATGGGAGTACCCATGGCGGCTGTGAGTATTATGGGAGACAGAGAGACTTGGTTTAACTTGGTTTACAGCTCACCAAGCAATGATTGTTATTATATGAAAATTTTATGAGGTTATCCGCTTTTGTTGCATCTGGCAGCCAAACATGGGTTGCACCCCATGACCCTTTCAGGACGCTAGTCGACGGCCTCACTGGTTCATCCTGAAGAAGAACATGGGGGTATTTCTGTTGGGGGGAACCTAAAGTTCTATACCCCAGTCTTCAAAGAAACTGGCTATCCCAAGAATTGAATCCCTTAGGGATTCTCATGACCACGTTGCGACAGTTGCTTCCGAAGCCCCTTTGCCTGGTATTAAGGCAAACTTGACTGAAGTAAGATCAAAAGAAGCAATCCCAGAGAGCGCCGGGGCATGTTTAAATAAGCGAATGCGGTTGGTTCGATTAAGAGTGTCATGCGGGCCCTTGTGGACAGAGCGAGGAAAGAAAACAAGTTCTGCATCTTTTCCAGACCTTGGTATTTCTGACTCCCAAATGTTTCAGGCGGAGCGGAAGGGGCCTTAAAGTGTAGAGGTGTAACTTCGGATAGACAATGATTCCCCTCCAATTGACTTTGCCCTCCCAAGACCAGTATAAATTGAGACTGAGAAGGTTTCTGCATTTGTGTGGAGTACCAAAGGGTTTTGGTAGGGTCACCTGTTGGGTGTTGCATAGAAGGGCCCATCAGTATGTTGTCGGTGGTGATTTGGGAAACAACAGTAGTGTGGTTTACATTTCCCGAGCACTTGTTTGGACCACTTCATTTGTTTGAAACTTCCCTTGAAGGCTGAGCTGTGATGTCTTGCCTACTCAAACTTTGGCCTTGAGAGGCTATACCCTTGTGAGCTTCCTGAGTAAATGACAGAGGATTATCGATGGAGACATTATTATCAATGAGAGTCATTCTTGTATTGGGGGTTTTTGTTTTGAGTTTGAAAGCCTGGTTAAAAATAGCAAAATGAGCGAGCCCCCTCACTTCAGAGACTGGCATGATAGTGACCCCTGTTCCATCAAGCCCGATCGTCGTTTTGCAAGACGTTGTTTTTGATTTGTTTTTTAGCTTCTTTCTCTCTCTCCTAGACAATAGTGGTTTCGTGGGGAGATTAGAGGGCGACATTTGAAGGAGTTAGGTCAATAAGGTCAGGCTGCATGGTCACTAATGGAGTGGTCATTGGACAGCTAGTATTTATGGTCGCCAAGCCGTCTTTGGGGTCACTTGTGCCGGTCGCCATTGACTGAGAAGGCGAGGAAGTTGAGATTTTGAGGTCTGATTCCAAGGGGAGGGAGAGAGGTCTTTTAGCTGATGATGATGAATCTAATGGCACAGGGACTCTTCTGAGGGAGAACCGGTTTGAGCCTCTTGAGTAGATTTAGGTTTCCCATTGCAGTTGATATAAAGCTTCAGGCTGTCCAAAAGCGAGCCCAGAATTTCTGGAAGGAAAGAGAGTTTGGTACTTAATGGAGAGCAGGAACAAGAGTTCGAGCTATCGGGAGTCCCTACAGACCTTCCGAGAGAGCTTAGCTTGGAGCCCAAATCGGACAAAGATGAGGCCAAAGTTTAAATTAATCGATCTGTAGTTCCATTTTCTGGGATTGCTATAACAGGGCTGTTGCAATATAGTCTTGTTGTACGTGGAGAGATGTCAGTGAGATCAAAAAAAGACATGTGGGCCCGAGGGCGTTGGCGTGGCGGGTCCTTGTCTTCTTGCACAGTGCTGAAAGAATTGTGATGAGAACTGAAGCCCTGTGTATGCGCTAAAGAGTCCTCAAGTTGGGCTTCTAGGGAGTCCAGAAACTGAACGAATAGGTTTTCAGATGAAAGGGGGCTTTCATACGTTGGTCTCTTTCTTGGTGATAAGGAGTCAGTGGACTCAATTAGGTGTTCATCCAGGCTTCAGCGTGGTGCGGACTTGGATGATAGATGCGCTGCTCATGGGTCACCACTGCCTTCTTGAAAATTAAAAGGGGTGGATGAGCTACCTTCATGAACTTGAGCTTGGCCTTGTAGTTTAGCTGCAGTAATTATTGTAGAGTCTGAAACAGAGTCTGATACAATAGGGTCTCCTGTACCGATGGAGTGGGCTCTTAGTGAGTCAGTGGAAGTGGCCTGTGCTGCTGGAGATTGTCAGGTGAGACCTGGGCCTCAGATGAGCAGAAATGAGAAGCCTCAGAAGATGATCCTTAATTGTGCCACGTTTTGCATCTTTGAAACCGTTTTTAAGCCAATTCTGTAAATAGTCATAATAAGACTGTACACAATAGAAAGAATTACACACTATGAGTGTGGGGAATTCGCGATCCGTGTTTTCAAGTGCCATCTTGAATGCTTGTAGTTCAGCTCGCTGAGCTGTACAATCTCCTAGAGATTGCGTTTTAGTGATCATTGGTGTAAATTTGCCATTGTGCATACACCCTTTAACGATCGCGCACGCCGCACTATAAGCTTGTTTACTCTCCATAGCTGGTTGAGCTGATCCGTCAATATAAATTATACATTCATACTGGTGAAGAGGCAGACTTTCAGTAGGCAGAGGACATTCTTGTTCGTATTTTAGAAATGCTTGTATTTTCAAATATGGATCAAAAACATATTCAACATCTGTAATTAACCCATTGTATCCATCTCGGATGTAAAGCTTTAGCATTTAGGATGCTCGCTTTTGTCACTAAGGCAGGTACAGGAGTTACAACCATAATGCGTTTTCCCTGTGCTAGGGCTCTTTCTTTTGCTACAGCGGTTTGAACAGCTGTCAGAATTTTTTCTGCAGAAGTGAATTTCATTTCTGCTTGTGTGTACAAATGTGATTTGTAAGCTATTGGAACTTTTTCACCTTTATTAAAAGTTAAGTAGGTGAATAGGCATTGACCCGGAATGATTCGGATCACTAGGTTGTGTACGTTTACGCGTGTTTGCAAATGTGTAGTTGCTAACATGTCTTTTTGTAGTGAACGTAAAATTTCTGTGTGTTTTTGTGTCCAATTTACTGTTTTAAAATCAGGTTTGATTAATTCGTAGAGAGGTTTAACCCTTTCTGCATAGTTTAGAATGTAAGTTCTTCTGAAATTCATGAAACCTAGAATTGACTTTAAGTTCTTCAGCGTTTTTTGGAGGTTGGAGCAGCGCACACTTTTCTAGAAAGTTTACTGCTAGGCTTTTGCCTTCACTTGATAGTTCATATCCTAAAAAGATGATGTTTAAATTGGCAATTCTAGATTTTTTAAATTGAATTTATAACCCTCAGAGGCGAATCCAAGTATAATGGTGTTCACCCTATTCAAGTGCCTATCCAAGTTGTCATCTGTCAGATAGATGTCATCCGCATATGACAATGCTTCATCATCATAAGTTTGTAGTAACTCTGTTACTCTTGCTGAGAATAACCTCGGACTATTCTTGAATCCTTGAGGGAGACGACAGAAGTGACGCTGTGTCCCTATAATTGAGAAAGCGGTCAAATACCTACTTTCTGGTGCAATGTTTTGACAAAAGAAACCATTAGAAATATCTAATGTAGTTTTATATTTTTTACACACAATGTTATTCATTAATGCTGTACTGTGTGCATTTTGCACTGCAAATGTTTTGCAACAAGAGTTTAGATGTATGTAATCCAGTACTAGACAATATGTATTGTCTGGTTTGGAGACAGGAAACAAAGGATTGTTCATTGATGAGGTGCATGTTTCAATCACCCCTTGGTATTCAAGTTGATCTAAGATCTCCCTGACCTGTTTTTTAGCTTCTTGCTTAACTGGGTACTGCCTTTGTGCAGTTGGTTGATTCTTTAGTTGGATTTTATGGTGAGGCGAGTCCTCATCCCATCCTACATGATTTTTGTATAATGCTCGGGCTTGGGCACCTGCCCATTTCCTGGCATAAGTAAATTTTAAATGAATTTGAATATGGTTAGAAAAGGCTGGCATAATGATGTCTTTTGGAGTTTGGGGCAACACCTCGCCTCAACGCCAGTGGCACAGCTGTAAGCTATTTGCCCTTTTCTTTTTTCTGATGACACACATTTTCATCATGATTCTCTTTCCTTTTAACGTGATTTTCTCTTCTTAATCCATCTTTAAACTCCACACGTATGGTCTCATGCAAATTTCCAATGTTTTCTCATGTTCAAAGTCGTCCATCCGGACCTCATTTAAGAACAAGTTCAGACGCATTTGGTTCATCAGAAGCAGTATTTTATTATTAAACCCAATGCATTTCGGGCAATTTCAGCCCTTCGTCTGGGGTAACTGAAAAAATTAATAAAACCAGCTTTTAGTTTCCATTTCTCATTTGCATAGTCTAAACAACAGCAACAGAATCCTAAAATGAGACATTATACCTCAATACCCATACTATCACCCCGATGTTATCTGTAGTAAATCTCTAATACAAAATACTAAGCTATGGCGGATATTATCCCTTACCCACTCCAGACGTCTATTGGAGAATTAAGAGTAAAGGCTCTCTGAGAAAAGCATGACTTAGTTACTTTGCCTTACCAAACGTTGGGCACCATGTAGTGTAGTTCCTATATTCCCAATAGGCTTTGCGCATTGGAATAAAATATACTATTGATTTGACATAGTACTGATGTCAGTATGTCTCTATAGAGTATATTAAACTTAATTGTGTGTGTGCCAGCTAACTCAGAGGTCACTAGAAACTTTTTCGAATAAACAAGAAGGAATTCTTCTCTGACAACCGCATAAACATGACAACTTTGTTTCCTCTAGAACCGGAACAATATCTTCAGAGTCATGGAAACAATAGATAACTATTTCACTCAGTCAATCGTGCATGCTTTGTTTCTACAGAGTTGCATAGAAATAGAGAGACAGGCGTTTCAATAAAAGGGGTTTATTGAACAGTCTTATTTCTCATGCAAGAGATATGAACTGCTACAATCGTTAGACAGAATGCAAAGTATAATCCGTACAGGGTGAACAGTACTATAAAACAATACTGTAATAGCAGTCTGTTGCTATGACATACATAAAAATACATATATAAATAACACAGGCTAAAATACTCAACTGGTGCTTCTAAAATATGTCTACTTCAATGTACCTAACCTAGGTCTAGTACGAGGGAAGAAGTAGGTGCTGTTTAGTTATAGTTTTAGTTCTGCCAAGAATTGCCAAAGGTTTCTCTAGGTTCTAATCAGCTCCATACCTTAGAATGACCTTACCTTAGGATGAGGTTTGTATCCATTTCCCTGGACTCGATCTCCCAACACCTTGCAAGGAGAGTCAGAAACAATGGAGCTGGATTCTTGGCAGGAGGATGACAGCATCTAGTCAGTGCATCAGCTGGAGAGTTGGCTTCCTTCGGCACTTGCTATAGCAAGTTGCGTAGTGCAAGTAGGTAGTCGAACTGCATCGAACCACACTGTGCTTTGCTATAGCAAGTGAAGGTATATTTATACCTTGAAGGTGCTCAGGAACGCCAGTATTGATGTAAGAGTCGGGCATATGAACATCATGAATGTACCCCTAAGGAACATTTTTTAATACATAATAAATGAGTTCTTGGAGAAATCAATAACCAGGCAAGGGGAAGACCCTTCAGCTTAAGAGTCTAGTTTTCCAAGAAATCGTTGTGACGTAGATGAATGGATGGAAGTAGCCATGCCTGTATTTTGGTAGCATGGGCTATGCCTATATAAGGACTGGATTTCTATGCCTATATAAGGGCAATGTGAATTGTACCTATAAAAGAGCATGAATCCAGAAAATGCGTACAGAATCTAAACCGATACACTACAGCAGGGCTGTGGGAGGAAGGCTGGTCGTGGTCCTGGGCTTCTGGATCGCACTGCGGGGTCATGCTAGAGACAGGGCTAGTTTGGGAAGAGGCCTTACAAAAAAACTCGCTGAGCCACACTTGTGACAATTGGCCTCCTGGGGATGATAGTTTGTCTCGCAGTGTCGGCGACTGATGTAGAGCCCCCCTGGGAGAGACCCGGGCGGTGTCAACTTGAAGGGTAGTACTTTTTCTCCGGGGGAGTATCCTTAGTGGCATTGTGACTTGCCCTTCCATTAGGCACCCAGGAGATACTGCTTACTTGCTTGCTTGCTGTTTTGCTGTTTTCCAGCTAGGGATTTGCCACAGCGCAGTTTCCCTGTCAGGGATCGACAACTCCTCAGCACTCTGACCTCTGTCCTCTGATTGCTGGCACCACTGTCAGTAGAGGTGACAGACAAACTATAGTTGTAAGCGGACTGTGGGTATGGCGCGGTGGTGGAAAGCAGAGGTGAGCGGATCCGCCAGGTCGGGCCCCCACCTCAGGAGCTCTCGCTTGCCAGCCGCCCGCTTGTGGCGCGTGTGGAGCTTGCAAAGCTTTCCTTCCGTCCTCTTTGCTGGTGAGTGTGCTGTGCTGGCCTCCGGTACACTCTCTTGCGTTCACTGGCCTTTCTGGCCACCAATCGGCCTTACCATGGGCGCTGACTTATGCTGTAGCTGTGGTGTAGCTGTGCCAGTTGCGGTACACCTGCAGGTTTTGACAGTCCAGCGGTGTGGGGGAAACCAGCTGTGTGGGAGTGTTCAAGTCAATTGTGGGCAGCCTCTTCAGCCTGGCACCCAACTTAGTGTCACTCGTGTGCTGAGGACATGGTGGTGTTGTGGCAGAGAACCCTCCCCCAACACCACACAACTCCGCTCGCCGCCTGTTACTTATCACTAGTTTGACTTGTTTGACTTAGCTTCACGTGGACTGGATGACAGTCCATCCGTGCCGCCGTGCGCAGGTGCCTCTGATAGATAAATAAAGTCCTTAGCTGGTTTTGCCCCTCCTGATTTTGTCCCATCCGATTCTGCCTCGGGGCGTCCTTGAGAGCAGAGGGAGCGGGAGGGCGACTCTAGTCCCTCACTCCATGCCACTAGCTTGACACAATGAGTGGGAGAGAAGAGAGGGAGAGCGAGCGAGCTGGGGAAACTGGAAGCTGGGAAGTGGGGGAGCGAGGGCCGTGGAGCGGGAGCGGGCAGCAGAAGAAGAATTACAGCCGCTCCAACCTGCTCATCTCGACTTGACCCGGCTCGACCCCTGACTCCTCCAAGCACCGGCTCACGGCACCGGCTCTGAACGGAGCTCCGCTCCTGCTGCACAGGCTGCGCGAGACTCCTCCTCCTCACAGGTGAGCGCAAGAAATGAATCGAGCTGAGCTACTGCGGTTCACATAGGATGACCAATAATGAGTGTGATTTGGGGCACACTCACATTCAAAGCATTCCACAACACAGGCCCCACCTACCTGAAGAGTCGTATCTGCTTTCACCAACCGTCCAGACATCTCCGCTCCACAGGACTTCTACTCGCACACGTCATACACATACACAGAGCCAGATCAGGAGGACAAGCCTTCTCTTACATCACTCCTAAAGCATGCAACAACTTCCCTCTCCACATCACCGCCGCCTCCTCTCTTCACGAATTCCACAAGAAGCTATAAGACCTGCCTTGAATAGTGTAATTACTATTATGTTGTATGTGACTTGTATCATTATGACACAGTTGGATGGGATTCTATGCCCAGCGATATACTATATTGCAACCGTCTACTAAAAGTATGTTAAAAAAAAAAAAGAAGCTATAAGACCCGGATTTTCAATTAACCAACCTACCATGGGCAGGTATAGCCACACACTTGCTCAATGCCAGGATACCCTTGTAGCTAATACTGCGCCTTACAAATGCACATAACATAATATAACATGTGGTGTGTACACTCTCTGTGATGTGTGTGATATATGGTGTCATGTGTGTGATATAAGATGTTATGTGTGCATGTGGTGCTAATGTTTTAGTGGTAGTGGCGGCTCGTGGATTTTAAAAGTGGTAAGGCAGAACTTATAAATCCAAGTATACAGTGGGAACGAGCCCAAAGTGAAACAAGCATTGGCAAAGCCAATAGGTTGCACAGCAGTGCCAAAAGTAAAATTACAAGCAAGAATATGGCAGAAATGTGGGGAGGAATGTGCAGGGTAACGGTGGAGAAATGTGGTGTGAAACATTTAAACAGAAGGGGGTAACAGGAGCTAGGGGTCACAGAAAGGCAACATTTGAGGGATCAAATGTGATGTCTACTGGTAGGAACAAGCAGCAGTGGCCGAAAAGGGGTATTGGCCCTGAGAGCAATTTTTGGGGTAGGTGGACGAATGGTGCATAGGCTAACGGGAGGCAAATGTGAGGAAAAGCATGTTGCAGGAGAGAGGGGGCGGCGTGTAATGTAACCAGAACTGCCGCCTGCTGAACTGGGGAGATAGGTTCGAGTCTCTGCGTCAGTTCAACATCCTGTGATTCTGTCCAAATCACTGAAAGTCCCTGGGAGAAAAAGTATTTTTTTTTTAATGCGTATATTCGTTCATTTAAACTATATTTCTAAAAAGAGCAACGCTGAATAAAAAAAATGTGAATTGTTTCTGATGGTTTTAGATAGGACATACATGAGGCCTTTCTCCTCACAAAACAGCAATTTCATAACATGCCACTAGCTCTCTGAGCTGTATTTTACTGGAAGGCCCTGGTAAGCGGCTGCCTCCGACAGCCTGTGCTCCCCATATCTCTGACCTTGGTGAGTTTTTTTTTAGTTCTGCAGATTCCTTGTTACCAGAAAAAATATGTCAATTCCACTTAAATTTTGTATTGTTGCATATTTTTGAGTAGAGAAAACGCAGCCAATGTCCAACACTGTATGTGATTTACAGTGTAGGCAATCCCAATAAACTGATGAGAGAGGAATTCGTTACGGGTTTCCGCCAGACTGAAGCATATAATGTTTATTAACAAAGAGTCAAATTTACATGGGTATTATTATTTTTTAGCATAAAAAGCTTTATATTTCAAGCTTTTCAATTGGACTCTTACGGCTGTGGGTAAATCGAGTGCAGCAGCTGAGGAGCATGACGCGGGTAGGGGTCACGGGGGGGGGCTGGTTATAATTAAAATAATTGTAGTACAATTTAAAAAAGAAACGTACCTTACCGTCCGGGTCCGGCGCCATGCCACCTCAGCTTCTAGCCGGGTCCACAACAGAAATCAGCCACAGGCAGCCTCCCTCCCCTAAGCCAACCACAACGCTGCAATGACAGCGTTGTGATTGGTGGGGACAGTGCCCAGCTGGGCGCCCAACTGCCCCCCCCCCAAACTGGCATGCCCTTTTGCTTTTTCGCAGTGCGAGAAGCAGAAACATAAAATGGTATTTAAAATACCCTTTTATGTTTCTGGCATTGCGAGGAAGCAGTGGGTCAACGCCTCTCCACCCTAATGGAGGAGCCGCCCCTGTTTAGCTGTATGTGTCTGGTGTGGGCCTGCAATGGTGTGTTCATTACTTTTGACAAGTTCCGTTATTCACAAAGGGCATTTACGAGTGGTTAATGCCCTTTGCAAATATCAAAAGTTGTAAAGTTAGACTTTCGTCTCAGTTTACCTTTGTAACTCGGGCCCATAATGTTTGTTTTCTTTTTGTGCAGATATCTTTATAGGTACATTTTAATATGACAAGACACTATATGGAGTATTGGCCCGGTGCATCGATAAGCAAATGCGACCACCCATACAAAGACTCGCAAAGGGTAGCCCAAGTGTGTGAGAGTTCATGGAGGTTGCGAGTGACACTCCCAGATGTGTATAATTTTACTTCAAATACTTACCGGTAATTGCATTACTCTGAGTCCTCGTCTCTCAATGTTGTAATGAAGGGAAGCGTGGGAGGGGATGACATGTGTGCTCTATGTCAACAATCAACATCAAGCAAAGAATGGAACACTAAGAGCAACCATGGGGATGTCCATGTCTTCTCCGATTCCACCCCAGGAACCAGGGGAGGTGGCTGGGGTTAGGCGTCGAGCGGTGGTGGCAGCGTGAGGAAGAGGCCCAGGTTCCCCCAGGGCAGGGAATGGGGGGTCCTAGCGGGGCCCACACTGATGGTGGCTAGGCGGGGACCCCGATTGCTTGCTGTTGGTCGGTCAGAATTTCTCAGAACTCCTGGCACCCCATATGTTAAGGAATGCATGTATTTTACTCAAAAAGTTGTAACGCCCTGAGTCTGGGGTGTGGAATCATGGAAATTACGGTTTGGAAAGGCAGTGCCGGAGATCATTGAATCTCTGTCCAGAAAAGGAGAGTGCGCAAGTCACATGTTCCATAGCTGGTGTCTGCCGGAGCCTCTGGAACCACAACACCATGGGAGGGGTCTCCACCTTCTTCCAGAAAAGTGCAATAAGTTGTTTTGCAGGTCCGGTCATGAGGTGAAGTGTTGCCCAGTCCACATAGGTCATACCTTACAGATTGATGGGTTGTATGTCGAGAATTAAAGCGGTGGGATTGGCTGGGGGAGGATAGACCAGAGTACTTTTAATATACCCCAGAATTTCCTTCCAATAGGTTTGGTTCATGAAGCTGGACCACCAGATATGAAGGAACGTACCTGTAGCTTGGCGGAAGCAACAGCATATTGTGGAACATGCCAAAAAGTCTGACAGGTGTCAGATACCATTGGAACATGGATTTAAATTATGATACCCCATGGGGAATACTCCTGAGGATTTTAGGGTTCTCCCTCTGGAGGAAGTCCAATTATTTGTCCAGAATTAGTTGTTCCAGATCTTTTTCCTATCGTACCTGGTATGGATGCTGGGAGAGTAGCTTAGATTCTTGAATAGTGGTGTAGATACTTGAGATTAGCCCTCAAAAGAGGAATATGGAAATGCTTTGCCACAAAAGAATTCGCAGGATGCAGTGCCTAGTGGCGCATTTAGTAGTAGAGAAGACAGCAGGATTCGGAATTCACTTTTATTTTGCTCGAAGGATTTGATGGATGGGCCATGAAAAAGATCATTCAGGATTCTACTTTCCCTCTGGCCTCACTAGAAGAACGCTTTGGAGTTGAGAGCCAGTGAAAAATCTTGGTTGCATGCCAATGGGGTTTTTAGGCAAGGGGAAACTGGTGAGTGCTCTGATAATGGCAAGATGCTCCCAACTATATAGGATCTGATGGTATGCACTGTTGGGGCGACTATGTTTGGGGAGCCAAGCTAGGTCCCATAAATATCTGCACTTCACTGCTCGATCCATGCATAGCCATGACTTTTAACTCTCCTGGACCAACCACTCCAAGATGTATTGTAGATGAGCCACCAAATAATACTCCACCAGGTTGGGGCAGACCAAACCTCCCTGTGAGATGGCAGTATCAAAGGTTTATGAGCAATGTGGGGCTTTGCAACTCCCCAGATAAAAGTACGCAATTTAGTTTGGAGATTTCTGATGTCAGAATCAGGGTTAGGGGTGGGCAAAGACTGCAAATTATATAGTCTTCTACACCACATTAATGCACCCTAGCCATGAACGGCACAGATGTCACCATCTCTGTAGGTCCTACAGGATGTTGTGATGAAGGGCTGGCTAGTTGGCCATGGTACATCCACCCAGGTGAGGAGTTATAGTAAGGCCTAAATAGCAGATGGAGTGGGGGCTCAATGGAAGGGGACGAGGCACGTCAGGTGGGGGATATTGCCATCAGGAATATTTAGATTGATGGCCTGAGACTTGTCTTTGTTGACTTTAAAGCCAGAGACATATTCAAATGTGTCTAGCAGCATGACAACTTCTAGTAGGGAGTTTGAAGTATTCGTTAGGGTGAGAAGGATGTTGTCTGCAAAGAGATTCACTTTATGAGTGAAGTTACCAAAGGGAATACCTGAGATCTATGTACCCCTCTTGAGGGAGGTGCATTGGTCGTTGAGACGTACAAAGGTAGTCACAGATGCCTATGCAGCCATGAACCTAGAGATCATTTTCAGCGCCAGTGCAATCTTACCCAATAACTCCTTAAGGTAGGTGCAGCTGACCCTGTCAAAGGCCTTCTCTGCATCAAATGAGAGGAGAAGAGAAGGAATATTACACCTGTGTGGTGTGCCTGTTCGACAAGGAGGGCAAGGTATCAAATGTTGTCTTCCAAGGAGATATATGCCTTAGATTATTTTTCTTTCCCGCTTTCTTCCTTTGCCGTCCTCTTCCTATTTACCTTGCCATCCATCTTTCTTCCCTTTCTTGCTCTCTCTCTCTTGCTCAGGGTCAAAGGCTGATGATGAAAAATAAGTCCAGTCTACCAAGTCTGAGGGACACCTGATGACCAGAGGTTCAAAGAAAATCTGACTCAGCCTTTCATCTTTACAGTGGTTATAACATGAGTCGGTGGCCCAAGGCGCATCGTAGAATGTAAAAGAGAAATAGAAAATGAAATCTGCTAAAAATTGTAAGTGATTTAGGGATTCGATTTTCAGAATTGCTTATACTCTTAATTTTCACGAGGAGCACATAACGTGTCACTTTAGACCACAAACGACCAATCTGTAGAAATAGGATATGTGGATGTTTAATGGCGCAGGTGGTATTTACTTCTGCTGGAAATCTGCCAGGGTTAACTAGTCTAGTGTTGTGAGCTCAGGAAAGAGTGGGAGTTTCCATTGGGGGAGACTTGGGGGTGGCAAAGGAGGGGGTCTGAGCATTAACCAGTACTGGTGTGGTACAAGAATAATGTGGCCTAAATATCGTCTGACAAAATATTGTATCCTAAATATAATTTGAGAGTTAATAATAGAAAATCTGCTGCCAATGGAGTGATATATTTGTAAAAAAATATTTAGGTCACGATATTTATAGCAGACGATATTCTGACAAACAACCTTTCTCCTCCTACTACGCCTCCTGAAAATAAGGGGCTGTATGAGATACTCTCACAGTTCAAAATGTCCAGGTACTCAGTGGCGCCTACATTAAATAAAAAATTGTGAGGCGCAAAGGTATACGACTCACCATAATCTTGGGAGCACGCCCACTGCGGCATTCCACTTAGCTTTCCACAAGAGCAGAAAGGAAAAAGAAGGACTCCCTTCCTGCTTGTGGAGCGCATCTCCAACCAATCTTATAGCTGATCTCATGCTGTGAAAGCAGCTAGAGGACTGGTGAGAACAGGCTCACCCAGAGCTCATTTTGAAGCTGGGGGCCTGTCCCAGCAACCCCCGGCTGTTTCACAGCCTTTGGATTGCTGGGTCTACAGTGTGCATGTCAGGCTTGCCTTCGCAAGATGGCCGGCCAATCCGGCATGCGCACGGAAGGCCAGTGCTGCCAACAAGATTTGCAGGATTCAGCCCTGGCCCCACCCTTGCACTGTACACAGCGTGAGCCGGTGCGGTGGCAAATCAATAAAATGGCATTGTCATGGCATTTTATTTATTTGTCTTTGCCTGGTGTGCTCTCAGCAGGCGGGGCGATGCGACTCCGCTCCCAAGGAGGAGCTGCCCCTGCAGGTATTCCAGTATAAATATAACTGAATCCTGATGCCAGGGTGAGGGTACTGAGCATAAGCATGAAAGAACAGGTAGGAGCAGGTTTACTTATGTAAATGTTGAGTTTTTCTTTAGCATTTAATGCTAGTAATTAGTCTGGCTTTGAGTTAGGCAGGAGAACCCTATTTCAGCTGGGAATAAAAACGTTCTGCCTCAGATGTCAACTACTTATTCAGCAAACTAAACCTCGTAAAGAGGATGTTCTGCATATGAATTGTAATGTAATGTAAAATGTAACGTGAAAGAAATTTCCAAAGCACGCTGCTACTCCAAGGAGTGTCCTGGCTGCAGCTCAAGTGAGATGTAAATGAGACAAGCAACATCAATCTTGCTGAAAAAGCCAAGTGTTCAGTTTTTTCCAGAACTGGGGGGCAGATGAAATGCACCTTAACTACAAAGGGAGTTTATTCCAAAGTGAAGGTCCCAAAACTGAAAAGGACCTGTCCCCCGTTCTGGACCATCGAATCCTATGGATTTTGGACAGAAAGAGGTTGGCTGACCGCAAACGCCTGGAAGGAACATAAAAGCAAATTCTTGCTCTGAGGTAACCAGCACCAGACTGATGAAGAGCCCTGTGGACCAGTAGCAAGGTCTTGAAAAGAATCCTCTTTTCAAAGGAAGCCAATGTAGCTCCCTAGAATAGGGGGATACATGATTTCTCAGTGGCACATGACCCATGAACCCTTTCATCTCCTCACCAATGGGAATTCAATCTGACCCAAGCCAAGATTCATGGTCGTTACATGGTTCACACTTCTCTCAGCAGAGTTTGGCAATCTCAGACCACTTCTCTGGTAAGAGGGTCAGTTTTGCCTAAAAATTTAACATCTATGCAAGTCCAGACTGGCCGTATGGGGCATCAGGTGTTTTCCCAGTGGGCTGGCAGGGCAGGGCGGGCGCTTGTTTTACTGCTGGGGGTGTGAGGTTGTGTTGCTGGGAGGGACGCATTTCCTGCCTTTAGTGCTTCCACACTTTGCAAACAATGCAAACAAATGATTTTTAACTCCTTAACCGATGGATGATGGGCCTTCTATTGCCCATCCCCCAAGTGTTCAACCCTTTTTTGGCTATTTGGGGTAGTTTGTGCTTAGGCCTCCATTACTTTTTGTCCTCATAAGGTATCCATGCCAAATTTGCATCCTTGTTTTACAACATCCTGGGGATTCTAAAGGTACCTAGAGTTTGTGGATTCTTCTTGAGGGAACAGAGAAAATAGCCAAAATATAGCTAAAGTTTTATTTTTGGGGGAAATATAGGAAAAAAGCGCTCTGGATCAATCAATCAATCAATCATGGCATTTATATCGCGCACTACTCACCCGGAAGGGTCTCAAGGCGCGTGAGGAGGGGGGTCTGCTACTGCTCGAACAGCCAGGTCTTGAGCTGTTTCCTGAAGGCGAGGTGGTCCTGGGTCAGCCGCAGGTGGACGGGCAGGGAGTTCCATGTCTTAGCCGCTAGGTAGGAGAAGGTTCTTCCTCCGGCGGTGGCTCTCTGGATGCGAGGCACGACAGCGAGGGCGAGGTTCGCCGATCGCAGCTGGCGGGTGGGCGTGTAGAAGGTCAGGCGGTCGTTGAGGTACCTAGGGCCCAGGTCGTGGAGGGATTTGTGTGCATGGGTGAGGAGTCTGAAAGTGATCCTCTTGTTGACAGGGAGCCAGTGTAGGTCTCTCAGGTGGCTCGAGATGTGGCTGCGTCGGGGGACGTCCAGGATGAGTCGGGCGGAGGCGTTCTGGATGCGCTGGAGTCTCTTCTGAAGCTTGGCTGTTGTTCCGGCGTAGAGGGTGTTTCCATAGTCCAGTCTGCTGGTGATGAGGGCCTGGGTGACCGTCTTCCTTGTCTCGGTGGGAATCCATTGGAAGATCTTGTGGAGCATGCGGAGTGTGTGGAAGCAAGATGAGGAGACGGCGTTGACTTGTCTGGTCATCGATAGGGAGGAGTCCAGGATGATGCCCAAGTTGCGTGCGTGGTCTGTTGGCTTGGGTGCGGCGCCTAGGGCTGGGGGCCACCAGGAGTCGTCACATGCGGAGGGCGATGTTCCCAGGATGAGGACTTCTGTCTTGTCCGTGTTCAACTTTAGGCGGCTGCTGTTCATCCATTCGGCGACGTCTTTCATCCCTTCTTGAAGGCTCGCTTAGGCGGTGTCGGGGTCTTTGGTGAGGGAGAGGATCAGCTGGGTGTCATCGGCGTAGGAAATGATGTTCAGGTTGTGATTGCGAGCGATGGCAGCTAGTGGTTTCATGTAGATGTTGAAGAGAGTGCGGCTGAGCGATGATCCTTGCGGGACGCCGCAGATGACTTCGGTGGCCTCCGAGCGGAACAGCGGTAGGCATACTCTCTGTGTTCTTCCGGAGAGGTATGAGGTGATCCAGTCCAGGGCCTTCCCCTGGATGCCGGTGTCGTTGAGTCGTTGGACTAGGGTGCTGTGGCAAACAGTATCGAATGCAGCGGAGAGGTCAAGGAGGATGAGTGCCGCTGTTTCACCGTTGTCGAGCAGGGCTCGGATGTCGTCAGTGGCTGCGATGAGGGCGGTCTCGGTGCTGTGATTAGCTCTGAATCCGGACTGCGATGGGTCGAGGGATCCGTTCGTCTCGAGGAAGGCGGCCAGCTGCTTGTTGATGACCTTTTCGATGACTTTGACTGGGAAGGGAAGGAGCGAGATGGGGCGGAAGTTCTTGAGGTCGGTCGGGTCCGCTGTTGGTTTCTTCAGTAGTGCGCTGAGCTCGGCGTGCTTCCAGCTCTCAAGGAAGGTGGCTGTGTTGAAGGAGGTGTTGATGATGTCTCGGAGATGGGGTGAGATGGTGGGAGCCGCTTTGTTGAAGATGTGGTGGGGGCACGGGGCGGTCGGCGATCCAGAGTGGATGGTGTTCATCATGCTTGTCGTGTCTTCGGGGGTCACCTCGGTCCATGTCTGGAGGATGGCGGCTGGGTGCGTAGGTTCGACCGGTGGGTGCGGGGGTTGAGCACTGAAACTGTTGTGGATGTCGGAGATCTTGCGGTGGAAGTACGAGGTGAGGGAATCCCAGAGGTCCTGTGAGGGGGTGATGTCGTTGTTGCCGGTGCTGGGGTTGGAGAATTCCTTGACGATGTTGAAGAGCTCCTTGCTGTCATGGGCGTTCTTGTCCAGTCGTTCGTTCAGAGATTTCTTCTTTGTGGTGCGGATGAGCTGGTGATGTCTGCGGGTGGCGAGTTTGAGGGCGGTCATGTTGTCGGTGGTCTTGTTGAGGAGCCAGGTTTTCTCGAGGGTGCGGCAGGCCTTCTTGGAGTCCTTGAGTTCGTGGGTGAACCAGGGAGCCTTGTTGCTTCTGGGTCTGGTGAGTGGGTCCTTCAGTGGGGCGAGGTCAAAAGCACTTGTGGTCAGCCACTGCGTGAGGTTGCAGGCTGCTGTGTTAGGGTCCGTTGTCCTGACGGGTGGGTTCTGGCTGAGGGAGGTGGTGATCTGGTCGGCGGTGATCTTGCTCCAGTTCCTGTGGGGAACCTGCTTCGGGTGGTGGTGGACCGTGTTCTTCGCGAAGCTGAAATGGACGCAGCTGTGGTCGTTCCAGTTGAGTCCGGTGGAGTGACTGAAGGAGACGTGCTTACTGGAGGAGAATGTAGGATCGAGCGTGTGGCCGGCGTAGTGGGTGGGGGTGTTGACCAGCTGCTTGAGTCTGAGGTTGGCGAGGTTGTCCAGCAGGGTGGTGGTGTGCGGTCGTTGTTGTTCTCCAGATGGAAGTTGAGGTCCCCGAGGAGGATGTAGTCAGTGGAGGGGAGGGCGTGTGGGCTGATGAAGTCCGTGATGTCATCGCAGAACTGTGAACGCGGTCCCGGGGGTCTGTAGATGAGGGTGCCTCTGAGGGTCGTCTTGGGGTCGGTGTGGATCTGGAAGTGGAGGTATTCGGCGGCGCTGAATGTGATGCTGGAGTCAGTCGAGATGCGAATGGTGCTCTTGTGTACGATGGCGATGCCTCCTCCGGTCTGGTTGATGCGGTCCCTCCTGATGATCTTGTAGCCGTCCGGGATGGCTATGGCGATGTCGGGAGCTGAGGAGGCGTTCATCCAGGTTTCCGTGAGGAAGGCGACGTCTGGGGATGCGGTGTCGAGGAGGTTCCAGAGTTCCACGACGTGGCGGTGGATGGAGCGGGTGTTGAGCATGATGCACTTGAGGTGGTTGTTGCTTCCAGTCTTGGCAGGTGCGGTGCAGGTTCGGTGGCAGGAGAAGTTGCAGAATCGGCAGACGAAGGGTCCATGGGTGTGTCGCGGGGATGCTTGGTAGCATCCGGGGGCTCGGGCGGTGTTGAGTGCGATGAGTGTGGCGAAGTTGTAGGTCCTGCGGGGGGGGGGGTGGCGGGCGCAGGGGCCAGGGGGTGTGGCGCTTGGCACGGTCCAGGCGCGGACGGGCGCAGACGGGCTTACCTTTGGAGCACCTTCGGCGCTCCCGCTGCGCGCGTACGCTGCGCGGTCGCTGAGGAGGCATCATAAATAAGGAGCCGGGAGGGAGGGTCAGCTGGGAGGCGGGGTGGCTAATGGGCAGGTAGGGGAGGCGGGACTGGAGGCGGAGGCGGGAGCAGGAAGGAGGAGACTGGGGCGGCGGCGGGAGAACGGGGGGAAGTGACCGGGTCAGCGGCGGCGGTCAGCGGGCGAGGAAGGGGCAGCAGCGGCAGGCAAAGAGCGGCAGGCGGTCCCTACGAGGCAGCAGGCAGAAGGCAGCGTCGTGGTGTGGCGTCAGTCAGCAGTCTCAGCGGTAGGCAGGCGCCAGGCAGCGGCAAGCAGGCAGGCGGCAGAGCAGTGGAGGAGGAGCGACCGGCTGTGGGGGCACAGGGGGTCACACTGACCAGTCCGCCACGGTCCTCTTAAATAAGGAGCCGGGAGGGAGGGTCAGCTGGGAGGCGGGGTGGCCAATGGGCAGGGAGGGGAGGCGGGGGCGGGAGCAGGAAGGAGGAGACTGGGGCGGCGGCGGGAGAACGGGGGGAAGTGACCGGGTCAGCGGCGGCGGTCAGCGGGCGAGGAATGGGCAGCAGCGGCAGGCAAAGAGTGGCAGGCGGTACCTACGAGGCAGCAGGCAGAAGGCAGCATTGTGGTGTGGCGTCAGTCAGCAGTCTTAGCGGTAGGCAGGCGCCAGGCAGCGGCAAGCAGGCAGGCGGCAGAGCAGTGGAGGAGGAGCGACCGGCTGTGGGGGCACAGGGGGGATAAAAGTGTCTGCTTTTTCTCACAAAAATGGCACCAATGAACAGCTTGCTGTGCTTTAGTTACCATCTTCCTAGCTTTCAGGAACATGGAAAGCCAAATTAAAAAAATGTAGATTTACCACAGTTTTGGCATTTTTCAATTAGGTCACCCATTTGTTCTATTTTTTGTGCTTTCAACCTACTACCAGTTTGTGGTGGAAACCAGTGTGAAACCCGTAGGTGATCCAGGAAAGCTATATATTTCTGAAAAGTAGACAACATTCTAAATTCAGCAAGGGGTCATATGCAGTGGCAGCCACCATATAGAAAAAGAGACGGGGTGGGGGAAAAGGAGCATGTGTGTTGTGCGGGGGTGTTTAAAATAATGTAAAAAAATGAAAAGTTACGCTTACTAGCTTCCGGCCGCCACCGCCTCGGTGCTGGGGCTTCCCTTTTCCAGCAGACACACTGTGACTACGTCACAGACTCCCTGTCCAATCCTTGTGCTGCGGAGCAGCCCGCGGATTAGCCTGAGTAGACTAGAAAGACACCCTGCTCAGCCCAGGGAGTCTGTGGTGTTTCTCCAGCCCGCTACTCAATGCAGCCGGGCTGGAGAAATCTAAGTGCGTATGTGAGTTTTAGTCATCCCGAGACAGACGGCCAAACACACATGAGCACTTAGGGAGTGCACATATCACTCCTCCTCCCCTTCATTACTCAGCCTGCCCTCCCTGTACACGCTATCAGAGAAAGCTAGTTAAAAATAAAACCATATTGAAATATCATATTTTTTTTCTGCTGCTGGCTCTGAGCCAGTGGGGCGATGCTCCTCCGTCATTGCGGAGGGACCGCCCCTGGTCATATGTGTAGATCCCTCAATGTTTTCTCAAAGAAACTAAATGTTGAAATAAAGAAATATTGAAAATGAGTTGAAAAAAACTGCCATATATGACACAGTTTTCATCTGTAACTTTTAGTCACAATGGCCGATTTACAAAACCAATATGTGATTATTTCTACATCTATGAATTTGTGGGTACCTGTAAGAACATATGGTTTAGAGGGTATTTTCAAAATGTCTTCTTTCTTACACACTGGCTTGGCAAAATCCAATTGGTAATAATACATATTCTACTATTCTACACTACTACATATCTTCTGATAAAAATGGTACATCACTTGTGTGGTTAGGCCTAGTGCCTGCAACAGGAACCGACCCAAAACGCAACATTGATCACATTTTTCCACTCAAAACTGCTCTGTTTTTTGCAAAGTGGGTAGCTGCGGATTTTGGACCCTAGATCACCTAGAGAAACCTAGCAAACCTGTATATTTTTTTTAACTAGACACCTCGGGGAATCTAGAGTGGGGTGACTTGTGTTGCTCTTCCTGGGTTGTTTTACCAAGAATCCCTTGCAAATCTTAAACTTTGATTGAAAAAAAACAAATTTTTCTCACATTTCTGTGATGGAAAGTTCCGGAATCTACGGGGAGCCACTACCTTCTTTCCACCCAGCATTCCCCTAAATCTTCGGATAAAAAATTGAATTGTTACGCCCATCTACCCCCTCGGGGGGCAGAAAGATTGTTGCCCCATTTATTTAGGGTGGGGGCATAGCCATGCCCCCACCCCTATATTTTGTATAACTTAAAAATCTCTGGTGTTTATTGGGCCTTCTTCCTCGCCGAGGAAGGCAGATCTGGAGTAATTGCCCCCAACTGCCCCCCCCCCCCCTGGGGTGCAGAAAGACAAAAATATATAAATTGCCAAGGTGGAGCACAAGCCCATGCTCAAAGGACCACTCCCCTATCCCTGGTGTCTAGTGGGTGGATCCCTGCTTGGGGATCGCTGTCCTGTGGCGATCTCCTAGCAGGGATCCACTGAGCATAGGAGATTCTTCCCTTTCCAACAGTGCCTCTCCTGTGAAAATTAGTGCTCGAGAGGCTGAGATAAGTCCCTGAGCACTGTTTCAGTTAAAGACCACTCATTTTACTTTCACTTTTAGTGCAAGGACGTCAGCGCACCCTGCGTGCCAAACATCATTGCAGTAAAAAAAACAATTCAGGTTGCTCAGGAAGCTCTTCCCGAGCAGCCTGATGTTAAAAAATAAAAGACTCCCTCTGGTGCAGCACACTAGAGAAGCCTTTATATACTCTTCAGTGTTGACCATCACTGGCCAACACCCAAACTTGAAAGGTTAAAGGGTGCAGGTCACACCACACTCACTTTAAACCCATTCTTTTTGCATTTGGTTGGTTCCTGTCTCTTGCAGGTTAGTCGCATGCAGCCAGAGGATCTATTTTTTTTAAAGTATTTTTTATTAACATTTTTTGCAATGGAAGCATGTTACATGGTAATATGCACTATTTGCAGCAACCGTGATACCGTTGTTCCAGCTAAGAGCGTTCATTGTGTGCGTGGCGGAAAAGCTTGTAGTTGCAGTCCACTTGTTCTCTCTGTAACGTGCTGTCGGTGGTAACCAGGGAGAATAAACTGGGTGTATGTGGAGGGGGGGGAGGGAGTCAGGACATAGGCATCATGCATATCGTCTGAGGCAAGTCAGCTACAGGCCGTTGGCATGACCTAACCCTGACTGAGGGCTATCTGTTGGACACTGTCACTAGGTGCATTATACAGTGTAGTGTGTAGCAGGGGGGCTCCTACTTCACGTGGTGGTCGGGGTAAGGGGGAAGTGGCATGTATGCTTCCCTGTGAGGGACGTGATATTGGGTTTGTGGGGTCGTGCTGTGAGGCATTGGGATCAAGAGGCGCGTGTGATTGCTCAAACTGGTGGGATAGTAAGGCCCACTCCAGCGATATGGAATGTTTTCGTAGAACCTTCGCGTCCTCCTCCGGCAGTGTCTCTTCTTCTGTTTTCTCCCATTTCTGTACCGCACCCACCCATGCCTCTATCGGGGGGCCAAATGCATTTTGCCAGGTCATGGCTATACTTCGTTTGGCCAGGAGCGTGGCTAAGGACGCAAAGCGGACTTGGACCTTATGAGTTTTTGGTTTTCGGAATATTCCTAGCGCTTTCCACATGCGGAGACCCGTGAGTCCTGTGAGTTCTGTGAGCCTGTCTAGGACTATAGACCAATATGGGCGAAGAGTGGGGCAGCTCCAAAACATGTGCTGGAAATGTGCGTCTGGTGAGCAACATCTGGGGCAGAGAAAGGAGGTTTCTTGCAAGAAGTGCTGCAAATGCGAAGGTGTTTGATATGTTCTGCGTAGGATGTAAAACTGAATATTTTTAAATCATGCATTTCTAGACACTTTCTTGGGGAATTCCAGCGCTCTTCCCCACTCCCCGTCATGCATTAGTCTCCCAATTTCGTCCTCCCAAATGGCTCGAAGAGCATGCAGTGGTCTTTTAACCAGTTCTCTAATGGCCCTATACAGCCAATTAACCAGGTGACAGTCTATACCCATGTATAGTATGGTGTGAATGTTGCCAGTTAACCTGCAGGAAGGTCAGAGTGTGGGCAAAAACACTCTATGAGCTGTCGGTGAGTTAAAAACTGCCCCGGAGGGAGATCGTATTCTTCCATGAGCCGCTCATAGGGACAGAGTTGCCTATCTGTGAATAGCTCCTCCGCTTGAGTTATCTCGCGTTCCGTCCATACCCGGAGCATGGTGGTCGTGAAGTATGCCTCCCGTTTGGGCCAGCCGACCAGTGGCAGTCGAGGGGAGTAGTGCGGAGTCTCTGCCGACATGCAATGAATTCTTTGCATACACTGACGGGCCACAGACGCTTGCAGTCGGTACGTCTGTCGCGGTTTGGTGCCCGGAAGCAGTAGACGGCAGAGCTCTGGGGTGGGGACTGGGCCCTGTATCATATACATTTCCCCGGTATTCCTGCCCGCCATCTAGTACGACAGCCATTGTAGTTGCGCCACCAGAAAATATGGTTTGAAGGCCGGGGCACCAAGACCTTCCTGTGCAGTGGGCAGTTGCAGTTTAGTGAGAGGTATTCGATGTCTGGTGTCTCCCAGATAAGTGAGCGGAGAAGTGAGTCTTAGTCCCGAAAAAAAGACTTGGGAGGAATGACCGGAAGATTTGTGAAGTAGTGCAATAGCCGGGGAACAATGATTATCTTGGCTATGGCGACCCGGCTTATTGGGGCTAACGGGAGGCTCTTCCAGAAACCCACCGACGATCTGATGCTGGCTAACACTTTGCGATAGTTGCCCTCATAAATATCGCTAGGGGAGTAGTACAGGCGGACACCGAGATATCAGGGGGCATTTATACTCCAGGAGAGATGCTGCATACATATCCTCACCTCCCGTGGTTCGGGGGTCGGGTGTAGCGGGTAGATTATGGATTTGTCCCAGTTTACCCTGAGTCCGGACGCCTCCGCAAACTCCATCAGATTTGTCCAGATGGGTGTGAGGTCCGCGGTGATATCTCGGATATACAGGAGGAGGTGTTCCGCGTAGAGGGATACCCAGTGGACCGTATCCGCTATGGGGATGCCCCATGTGGTCCCCTCCCGGCGGGGTCGTATCACCAGAGGCTCCACTGCCAGGGCAAAAATCAGGGGCGATAGTGGGCAGCCCTGTCTCGTACCTCTCTCCACCTTAAAAGGGGGCGAAATGTATCTGCCTATTCTAACCCACGATATGAGTTTGGTGTAGGGAAGCCTTGTGTATTTTAGGAGAGTTGGGTCTATACCTGCCCATCGCAGGACAGCGAAAAGGTATGGCCATGTGAGAGTATCAAAGGCCTTCTCCGAGTCCAATATGAGACAAGCTGCATGAGGGTACGCGTCGCCCACCTGATCCTGAACATGGAACAAACGCCGTATGTTTTGGAATGTATTTCTACCGGGAACAAACCCGCACTGGTCCGGGTGGACTAGGGATCACAAAATTTGTTCATATCTGTCTGCCAAGATTTTCCCAGTATTTTGCAATCTGCAGCTAGAAGTGTGATGGGTTGGTAGGAGGATAATTGTAATGAATCCCGGTGTGGCTTGAGGAATGTCACTATGACTGACTCGCAAAGTGAACTTGGCAACTCCCTCTTTTCAAGTGCCATTGCTAGCATTTCTGCGAGGCGTGGGACCAGTATCGTGGAGAAAGTGCTGGAGTACTCCACAGGCAATCCAGCCAGTTCCGGTGCCTTGTTCCTTGCTAATGCCCGCATCGCATGTGTGACATCCGTCGAAGTAATTTTGACGTCTAGTGTAGTTTTCTCTGTGTCCGAGATGTGTGGGATCGGTAGTGGGTCTAGAAAGCGGTTGATCGCCTCTTGTCCGAGATGTCTCAGGGCTCGGTAAATCACTGCGGTATAATGTAACTGGAAGGCCTTTAAAATATACATTTGGGAGCGTGCCAGGTTACCCGAGGGATCTGTTACCTCAGTGATGGGTTTTATGTCTGGGTCTTGTTTTGCAAGCCATGCTAGAAGTGTGCCTGTTTCATCCTTATTTTTGTGAATCCGAGCGGCGTAGGCCCTGAAGTTATATTTGCGTAAGTCTGCCATGGATGTGGAGTACTGTGTTTTGGCCTCTTCTTCTTGAGCTGCCGTTGTGGCGTTGGCATATTCCTGCTTCGTGAGTATTGCTAGCTTGAGTTCGGTAGTAATGAGTGCTTGCTCTAGTGTGCGCTTTGCCCCTACTATTTGTTTAATGCATGCTCCTCGAGTCACTATCTTGAACGCGTCCCATTCCACTAGTTTGGATGAGGCAGTCCCTGTGTTGTGAGTGAAATAGTCTTGTATGCTGTGTTTATGGTCGTGTTTGAACACTTGGTCCTTCACACAGTCCCGCAGAAGGTGCCAGGTGGGTACCGGAGGGTGTCGGGGCCACCATTTTAGGTGGAGGGTATGTGCGTCGTGATCAGAGATGACACGGCCCAGGTAGTCCGAATGTTGGACCTTGGGAATAAGGGACGGGGAACCTAAAAATCTGTCCAATCGGATCCGTAGGTCGTGGGTATGGAATGGAAGAGTAAAGCCTTGTTAGGGGGTGATGCTCTCTCCACGCATCAGCTAAGGCCTAATGGCTAACCCAGTGTTGAAACCGCTCTGTCTGCTTTAGGGCGGGAGAGTGTGGTGGCGGTGGGTGAGATCTGCCCAGTGCGATATTGAGCACGGAGTTATAGATTCCCCCAAAAATCCATGTGAATTGGGCCTAAGTCCCAGTGAGTGACTCCCAAAACCTGTCCTGGTCAATGTTCGGGGCATATATGCTACCCAAAAGAACTGACTACCCATCTAACAGCCCCTCCAACAGTGCATACCTACCCTCTTTGCCCACCACCCTACGGTGCCCGGGCGGACCCAGATCAGCATGCCTTGTGCGTACGTCGAATATGGTTCCGCGCCATCTGGCCCTCAGCTTGCTGATTTCTGGTGCTGTGAGGTGCGTCTCCTATAGAAACGCTATGTGTGAGCGCTGGCGCTTAATGTATGCATATGTGGTGTCCCGCTTGTGGGGCCTGTGAAGACTCCATATATTTAAGGTTAGAAAACTAACGTCTGTATTCTGCATTGGGTGACTGGGGATCATTGCCTCTGCCCTGCTGAGTGATGGGGGGCTGTGGGGCCATGGAGCTTAGCGGTATCCTGGCTGTGTGGTCATCAGACTTGGAGGATTGTGTCGCCCACCAAGGTGTGCTGGATGCCCTGGTGCATGTGCTCCCTAAGGGGTGAAGGGTTAGAGTAAGCCGGGTCAGTAAAACAAAGAATCAGGTGGGAAACAGTCCCAATACCATGGGCCTATCAGCGGTGCCGATACGTCCAAATCAACTCTCATGGAACTAGAGAGTAATCAAACAGTACATAGGGGTGGCTGCTCTTGCTCATGAGGCGGGGTCTCATCAGGGCATTCGAAGGATCAATGTTCGTCGTCTGGATTGAGGTTCATCATGTAAGTCATGGTGTATGATGTGGGCGTGTTCCATTCGGGCGTGGAAGCCCAGGTCCGCCAGGTCACATCGGCTGGATGCCTTGAGAGACGGTGTCGACAAGGGTACCCCCCAGGCCTTGGTATTATTAGATCTGTCAGCCGCCTTCGACACGGTGGATCATAACATCCTTCTCCACCGTGTCGAGCAGGCTGGCATCCAAGGCCTGGCGTTGGCCTGGGTCAAATCCTTTTTGACCGGCAGGTCTCAGACCCTTAGTCTGGGCACTTTTAGGGCTCCCAGGGAGCATTCGCCCTGTGGGGTCCCCCAGGGTTTTTCTCTATCCCGTCTCCTTTTCAATCTTTATCTTCGCCCCCTTCTTTTTTCACTGAGGCAGTGGGACGTCACCGTGTTTAATTATGCGGACGACCTACAACTCATCTTTTCTCTTAACTCTCCCTCTGTTATTCCCAACTTTCAGGCAGTCATGTCCCACATCCTTCATTGGATGGGGCACAACCAGCTAAAATTGAACCCCGGTAAGACGGAGCTCCTCCTTCCTGGCAGGAGCGCCACCTTCTGGGGGCCACAATTCTGGCCGGCGGAACTTGGTCCCTCCCCCACACCGGTGACCTCGGTGAAGAGTCTGGGGGTCACAATCGACTCCGGCTTATCCCTTGGGCCGCAAGTGGGGACGGTGGTCTCGTCCTGCATCTACCAGCTGCGCAGGATCAGGAAAGTGGCATACCTCCTTACACCTGATGCCCTCGCTCTTCGCTTTCGAGCTGAGTGGTCGCTCCCCAGGGTTCCTGGCGACATTTGGTATCGTTGTGCAGCGCTTCTGATCAAAACTGCCTATTAATTATTGCCTGCAGTCTGCCTTGGTTGCCGCTTTGCTTTGTATGCACTTTTGAATAGCATTTGTAACTTTCACCCTGATTGCGCGTTTTCCCCAAGCGCTCCGCTGTGCTCACCCCCCCGCTGCCATTTTGTTTGTTGTTGTCGTCTTCTGTAGCCCGCCCCGCCTCCCAGCTGAGCCGACCTCCCACAGACTACAAACAGCGCTCCCTTACCTGATAGCGCTGTGACTCGCTCTTCGCTTTCGAGCTCGTCTACGCCCGTCCGCGCCTGGACCGCGCCCAGCGCCAGAGCCCCTGGTCCTCGTAAAGTCCACCTCTCCCACATTACTTACAATGCCACCACCCTCCTAGCCCTCAACCCCGGCCGCTCCCTCAACTGCGCCCAAGCTGCTCCTGGACACACCCATGGACCCTTTTCCTGCTACTCCTGCAAGTTGCTGCATCTACCAGCTGCGCAGGATCAGGAAAGTGGCATACCTCCTTACACCTGATGCCCTCGCTCTTCGCTTTCGAGCTGAGTGGTCGCTCCCCAGGGTTCCTGGCGACATTTGGTATCGTTGTGCAGCGCTTCTGATCAAAACTGCCTATTAATTATTGCCTGCAGTCTGCCTTGGTTGCCGCTTTGCTTTGTATGCACTTTTGAATAGCATTTGTAACTTTCACCCTGATTGCGCGTTTTCCCCAAGTGCTCTGCTGTGCTCACCCCCCCGCTGCCATTTTGTTTGTTGTTGTCGTCCTCTGTAGCCCGCCCCACCTCCCAGCTGAGCCGCCCTCGCCCCTCCCCCCCCACCATCCATATATGACCGCTGCATTAACGCGCAGCGTCCACGCGCAGCGACCGCGCCCCATTCGCGCCGAAGGTGCGCCAAAGGTAAGCCCGTCTACGCCCGTCCGCGCCTGGACCGCGCCCAGCGCCAGAGCCCCTGGTCCTCGTAAAGTCCACCTCTCCCGCATTACTTACGATGCCACCACCCTCCTAGCCCTCAACCCCGGCCGCTCCCTCAACTGCGCCCAAGCTGCTCCTGGACACACCCATGGACCCTTTTCCTGCTACTCCTGCAAGTTCGACGGCACCAAGACCAACTCCTCATCCACGACCACCAAACAGAGCTCCGACACTAACCACCTACAATGCATCCTGCTTAACACCCGATCGGTCCACAGGCACGCCATTGACCTCTGGAATCTACTAGACACCATCTCTCTGGACGTCGCCTTCCTAACAGAAACATGGATGAATGCCTCTTCAGCCCCGGACATCACCATTGCCATCCCGGAAGGATATAAGATCATTCGCAAGGACCGTACCGGCCACACAGGAGGAGGCATTGCTATCGTCCATAAGAAATCCATCCGCATCTCAACCAGCTCAAACGTCAATCTCGCCAACTCTGAACACCTTCACTTCCAGATCCACATCGACCCCAAGACCACACTCAGAGGCACCCTCCTTTACAGGCCACCAGGACCCCGCGCACAATTTAGTGAAGACATCACGGACTTCATCACTCCACACGCGCTCCCCTCCGAGGACTACATCCTTTTGGGAGACCTCAACTTTCACCTTGAAAAGAACAACGACCGCAACACCACCACCCTTTTGGACAACCTCGCAAACCTCGGACTTAAACAACTTGTCACTACCCCCACCCACATCGCAGGTCACACACTCGACCCTATCTTCACCTCCAGCAAGCATGTTTCCTTCAGCCACACCACAGCTCTCCTTTGGACTGACCACAGCTGCGTTCACTTCACCTACAACAAGCCCACATCCAACAACCACCCCCAACCCACTCTGCAAAGAAACTGGAACAAAATCACCATCGACCAGATCTCCTCATCGCTTCTTCAAAAGCCCCCCGCCCACTCCTCAAACCCAGACCAAGCAGCCACCAACCTCACCCAATGGTTATCCAACAGCGCCGACATCCTAGCACCACTGAAAAAACGACAAATCAAACTAGGCAGCAAGAAGGCCTCCTGGTTCAACGATGACCTTAAGAAATCCAAGAAACTCTGTCGCTCCCTCGAGAAGGCGTGGAAAAAAGACCCAACCACCAGCACCAAGGACGCCTTCAAAAACGCCACCCGCATACACCACCAACTAATCCGAAATGCCAAGAAAGCAGCTTTCAAGGACCGTCTAGATAACAACGCCCACAACAGCAAGGAATTATTCAACATCGTCAAGGAATTTACCAACCCCTCAGCCAACTCCAACGACATCACCCCCTCTCAAGCCCTTTGCAACTCCCTAGCCTCATTCTTCCACAACAAAATTGCTGACATCCACAACAGCTTCGACAACCAACCCGGAGACCAACCCACCCAATCCCCTGCAGGACCCCCACCCCCCTGAACATCCTCAAGGACTGGAAGCCAATCTCCACTGAAGACACCATCCGCCTGATGAATTCTATCCACTCAGGATCCCCCACAGACCCTTGCCCTCACCACATCTTTAACAAAGCAGACTCCATTATTGCACCGCACCTCCGAGACGTCATCAACTGCTCCCTCAACTCCGCAACCTTCCCGGAAAGCTGGAAACATGCCGAACTCAGCGCCCTCCTGAAGAAACCCACAGCTGACCCCACCGAACTCAAAAACTATCGCCCTATCTCACTCCTTCCATTCCCGGCCAAAGTCATCGAGAAAGCTGTCAACAACCAGCTCGCCGCATTCCTCGAAACCAACAAATCCCTCGACTCCTCACAGTCCGGCTTCCGAGCTAAGCACAGCACCGAAACCGCCCTCATCGCAGCAACAGACGACATTCGAACGCTACTGGACAATGGAGACACAGTCGCCCTCATCCTCCTCGACCTCTCCGCTGCCTTCGACACAGTCTGCCATAGCACCCTTCTACAGTGCCTCAAAAACATCGGAATCCAAGGAAAAGCACTGGAATGGATCACCTCGTTCCTCTCCGGAAGAACCCAGAGAGTCCACCTTCCACCATTCAAGTCAGAGGCTACTGAAGTCATCTGCGGAGTACCTCAAGGGTCCTCACTCAGTCCCACCCTCTTCAATGTTTACATGAGCCCCCTCGCGGCCATCGCACGCCAACATAACCTCAACATCATCTCCTACGCCGACGACACTCAACTGATCCTATCACTCACCAGAGACCCTAACACGGCCAAAACCAACCTACACGAAGGAATGAAAGAAGTAGCCGAATGGATGAAGCACAGCCGTCTGAAACTGAACTCAGACAAAAGAGAAGTCCTCATCCTAGGTACCTCCCCCTCCGCCTGGGACGACTCTTGGTGGCCAGAGGCCCTTGGAAAAGCACCCTTCCCGACGGACCACGCATGGAACCTGGGCGTCATCCTGGATTCCACACTTTCGATGAACAGACAAGTCAACGCCGTTTCTTCATCTTGCTTCAACATTCTTCGCATGCTCAAAAAAACATTTCGCTGGATCCCCACCGAAACTAGAAAAACAGTCACCCACGCTCTGGTCACGAGCCGACTGGACTACGGAAACACCCTCTACGCCGGCACCACTGCAAAACTCCAGAAGAAACTACAGCGCATCCAGAACGCCTCAGCCAGGCTCATATTAGACATCCCGCGTAAAGAACACATCTCTGATCACCTGAAAAACCTCCACTGGCTCCCCGTCAATAAGAGGATCACTTTCCGGCTCCTAACCCACGCACACAAAGCACTCTACGAAATCGGACCCGAATGCCTCAACACACGACTATCCTTCTACACCCCCTCACGCCAGCTACGATCCTCCAACCAAGCCCTTGCCACTGTACCTCGCATCAACAAAACCACCATGGGAGGTAGATCCTTCTCCTACCTAGCAGCTAAAACTTGGAACTCACTTCCCACTCACCTTCGCCTTACTCAGAACCACCTAGCATTCAGAAAGCAACTCAAAACGTGGATATTCGACAAATAACTCCCCACCCTTCTTCAAGCGCCTTGAGACCCTCTGGGTATGTAGCGCGCTATACAAATCTCTTGACTTGACTTGACTTGACTCCTGCGGGTCATCATGGCCCTCGTCCTCTCCCGCTTAGATTTTTCTAACGCAATCTACTACGGTCTGCCTAAAACATCGATGGCTAGACTGCAAGCGGTTCAAAATCAAGCGGCGAGACTGGCCCAAGGGATTCCGAAGTGGCAATCCGCCAGGCCCCTCCTTACCAAACTTCACTGGCTCCCTGTCACCTCAAGGGTAGCCTTCAAGATCGGCTGTATCATCTTTAAGTCGTTAGCTGGGGCCTGCCCCGCTTTTGTAAAATCTCTTATCATTCCCTACCGCCCATCCCGGGATCTGAGATCCGCTCACCTTCATTTCTTGACCGTCCCCTCTTACAAGCTCTGCAGATCTGGAGGCCGGAGATTTGCACACCTGGCCCCCAAGCTATGGAACTCTTTTCCTCTATCTCTCAAAACTTCCAACTCTTTGTCCCTCTTCCGTAAGTCTTTAAAAACCTGGCTTTTCCCCCAATCTGGCTAGTCTCTCTGTCCTCTTTACTTCCAACCAGCGCCAGGAAACCCATGGTGTCAGTGCGCTTTACAAGCACCCCTTACAATACAATACAATATGTCCGGTTATCCTCTTGCGCTTCCATTAACGCAGGGTATCGGCAGTTTGCGGGGTGACCCGGGCAGTGTGATGGAGTTGGCCGTGGATTGAGTCTCGCTACTATCATCTTCTCCTTCCGACGTGAAAAGGTGAGGGGCCCCTTCAAGGTTCTCCTTGGTCAGGACGGTCCCTATCTCTGTCACAGCCTGCAAGGCTCTGCGCCGTTCCTGCATAATTTGCTCCGGGTCTGGTGATTCAGCAGTGTGGTGCTCCGTAATCTCTTTCCATCCCTACCGCATCTGCGTTTGTATTAGCTGCAAGTTGCGTCTCCTGTTGCATGGTGCTCATTGTGTTTTCTCCCGCGGGGCCTCTGTTGCGGGGTTCAGTGTGCAGTGGTGGTCCGCCCATTCGCACGCGTCTGCAGCACTTGAGAAGAAGTGGGTATTGCCAGCGTGGATGATCTCCAGTCGGGCTGGAAACAGTAACGAGTACTGGACGTTATGCGGCGTTTCACATCAAGAAAGGGCGTTCTTTGTTTTTGCAACCCCCGTACGTAGTCAAGAAATATGATGTGCTTGTTTTCCACCTGTAGAGGGCTGGCGCGTCTGGCGGCTTGCAGTACTGCATCGCAGTCTTGAATTTGCAGAAATTTAGCAAGCATCGGCCGGGGTGGGGTTCCGGGCGGTGGTTTGGTGGCTGGGACCCGATGGGCTCGCTCGATTGAGAAGAAAGCCATTCGGTTCGCAGTTGGGGTAAAAGATTTGACCCAGGCTTCCATGTATTCGATTGGGTGCGACCCCTCGACTCCCTCTGGAAGGCCCAAAACGCGGATGTTGCAATGTCGCGAGTGGCCTTCCAAATCGTCCATGCGTTCCTCCACTGTGGTTAGGCGGCCCAGGACGGATCAGAGCGTTTTTTGCTGTGCATTCACAGTGGGTCGTAGGTCAACGAGGGACTTTTCTCTGTCCTTCACCTTATCGGCTAGCTTCCTGTGGTCATCCTGGAGGATACTTATGTCTGTGGTAAGAGTACAGAGCCGTTCCTCCATAGAGACTTTGGAGAGTTCTATTGCCACTAACATCCAGTTTGTCTGAGATGGTCGGCTCCAAGTGAGTCTTGGGAGGCTTGGTCAGTGCAGCAGTTTGTGGTTGGTTCTCTGGCGCAGTTTCTGGGACCATTGTCTGTTGTGTGGCTTTGGGTTTCCCCATTATATCACTTGGGGTAAAGTCCTCTGCGCCCTGTGTTGCCGGTGGAGGGGGTGTGAACAGTTCGGTGTGTACTCAGGATTTGATCTCCCCTCTTGTGGATCGCTTGATATATGAGGTGTAATGTTCCCGTAGGTCGCTCCTGCCCCAGTGGGGCTTGCTTCGTCGCGTCGCCAGTCATATTCGTGGTAGGTTCCCCTTGTGGCGATCGCCCTCTATCGGGCCTGGTCCCCGCTGCCACACACTGCTGGGGCCAGATGCACCAGTCTAGAACGTCCAGGGGGTCCCTGACTCCCCGAGGGGGGCAGCGGTGTTGGTGGTTGGCGAGTACACCCCTCCCTGGCAGCGCGGTGGTTACCACTGACCGCTAGGATGGTTGGCGGCAATCCGCTATGTTGGTGGACACAGTCGTGATGTGGTGGAGACCTTTCTGCTGAGTTTAAGCCTCCTCGAAGGCCGCCATTTTAAGGTCAGGCACTGGTGGTCTAATCCTCCGGTTGTTGCGGCAGGTACAGGGGGGCTGCAGGGTCTGGGGGGCCCACGTTGAAGGAGAAATGTGCAGGCTCCTCACCTTCTTTGGCGATGTAGGACAGACCCCTGGGGGCAGCCTGTCTGACGGGTGCGGGCGTCTCAGTTCACGGGCACCATTTTAGAGCCAGGCAAATTTCGGCGCGAAGACGGCCCGAGGAGCGAGCTGAGGAGGGCGCCCCTATGCTCCTACCTGCGGGGTTCACGCGCTGCAGCTCTCAATGTCCGGCCCCAATGATTGCTCACAGCCAACGATCCCAGAAGTTGAGGCCGTTGGAGCGAAGGCGCTTTCAATGTCTGCTAGCTGTTCCTGTGTTCTTTCGCGGTCCAGCGCATCTGCGCCGACTGTAGCATCAAACGTAGTGGGGGGGTTCCCGCCCCGTCCACTCTGAGTTGGGGATACTCGCCAAGGAATCCTGGTGCTGGAACTTGTGTGTCTCCGGGACTCCGCCGCCTCCAGATCAAGGTTGGATGCGGGTGGGCGCCATCTCGCTATCGGACCCCAAGGTGAGACTTGTACGGCGTTCTCCGCCGATGTTGCAGATACCGATCTTATCTGAACTCATCTGCGTGCGGACTCGGTTCCGATATCAGCTAGGTCTTTTTTCCGCACAAAACGACAAGGTGGTGCTGCCCTCTGGTCTGCCTGATTGCGAAGCCTCAGCAGCGCGTGTCCGCCATCGTAGCCTGCTTGGCCACGCCCCGCCAGAGGATCTATTACAATATTTACACTAGGGGTGCTCCCATCAATGTTACATCACTGGCATTCTAGGTATTGCAAAAAATCCAAGCATCATGTGAACAACAAGTACAAATGAGCTGTGCCCACTCAGGAAGAGAGGGTTAAGGGTGTAGTGTGTAGCCGGTGATGCATTTTGGAGCAAACTGTCACAAATACATTACTAATGCATGATGCAGTAGTGCACTCTCATTCACAAGCAGGCCACTAAATTTGTATATTCAGTTTTATAGGTAAATCTATGTAGCACGCAAACCATATTGTGTGGAAAATGGTCTTATGCAAATGTTTATCATTTCTGCATTACCAAATGTCTCAATTTGTTTTCATTCAATTAAAATCTTTTTTCATCACACTTCAGAATCAAAAGAAATGCTTCATTTTGCTCTTTCATTACTGCTGATGCAGTTTCAAGTATTATTTTTTCAGTTAATTAGAGGTATTTAAATTTTGTTCTGTGTTAAATTAAAAAAGACATACTATTGCCATTGTAATGCTTTCTTTACACCAGCAAGTTTGTCACATAGTTGATTTAACCAAATTCTCTCGCTTTGCAATCAGAGAAAAGTAAACACTTATCTCCACCTTATAAGAATAAGCAGCAATTTGCATTTTACCTCTATCTTTGAAAGCACAGCTAATGTGACAGGGTAAAAACAAAGGGCCTTATTTATGAGTTTTTGCCATAGGGCAGCACCGCCGGCCTTCCTGCAGTGCTGCCCTACGGCAAAAGAAAAGGGCAGGAATGCGCTGTATCTATCAGATACAACGCATTCTTGTCCTTTTCCCCAGCGCTGGCGCATAATGGGCTGTTGTGCGACAACGCAGGTACCTTTGTACCATGGTGCAAGTGTGCCTGTGTTGCGGGGATGATTATTCTTGTGCAGGAAGGAAAACCTTCCTGCACAAAAAACAATCACAAGAGGCTTTTTCCTCTTTCTATGTGTCCTTCAGAATGCAGCACACGTAGAAAGAGGAAAAACAAGGAGAAATACAGATATTTCTCCTCTGTGTGCCTCCCTTATGCCTCCCCTCGGGAGGTGTACGTTTTTGGCGCTGATTTCTCATAAATCTGGGGCAGTGTCAAAAAGCCATGGATGTTGCTGAGAACATCCCCAGAAACACCCATTGCATGTCCCTTTAACGCAGAAAACGGTGCTAAAGGGGACAATATTTACAAGGCAGCATTAAGCAAAAAAAAAGTGGCTTAGTGCTGCCTCGTAATTATATGGAGCAGGACACAGCGCCATGGAACATCCCAAAAAGTGAACCCTACTTCCATCGCATATGCATGCAATGATGACCTTTCAGACTTTAAGTGTAAAGTGAAGAGGGGTCTGCTTTTGCTTGGCGCATACATGATAAAACTGTTCACTTCAAAACAGTGTTTTCTCCATTATGTGCCAATTGCAGCATCTTTCAGTTTAGTAAATTAAATGGTACCATTGCATTAAGTGACAATCATTCGAGGTGAGTCCAATCCTGACTTAGAAACAATCATGCCCCTACCACCACTGCCCTGATGAAGGAAAGGGAGGCACAGTGCAAACATTATTTACTAAAATGAAAACCGGAACACCTACTCTGGGTCAGTGCACTGAGGCCATTTGCTCCACAAAGCTATGCCTTCATTCATTGTCATTCATTCTTTACATAATTCCTCCACCCACTCCTCGCCTGTCCAACAATTCATTTCTTCATTGAGCCATGCGGCCATGTCTCCAATTTCCAGTCATCCATCCAATGATTTGATAGTAAAACACACCAACTCGGCAGTTTTTCAAAACTTTCTTGGGGGTATAACTCCCCCTCCTAAACACCCCATGCAGTGGTCAGGTGTGCTCTCTGTGCTAACTTGCTACGTGCAGTATGAAGATGATAACGGCGAGCAGTGCTTCGTTCACTGGTACAAGATGTAAACTCTAGCGCTTAGACGGTTTAAGCATAAATAGAAGATTTGAAATCGTACTCACCGAGGTGCTAAGAGGTTCCTGTCAGTTTCCGTTTAAGAGACTTATTCTTCTTTCTACAGAGACTCAAATTCTAAACGTCAAAGGGAAAGTAAACCTGTTTCACCTCCGGGCAATTTTTATTCCCTTCTCCATTAAAAAACAGTTTTCCTCCAAATGGAATAAAAAAACATGGAGCAAGAGATAAGCTCACTGGTTCGCAGCAAAAAAAAAAGTAACATTAAAAAAGTTAATAAATGGCCCAAACCCAACAGACGGGAATGTGTGTGAGTGTGTGCGAAATTTGCATTTTTCAGATTAACATGCACGAGCGCAGATAGAAAGCACACTTGCCCCTGGGAAATAATTTGAGCAATCTTTGCATATTTTATTTAAAAGCATGCCGCGTTAGGCTGGGTAATAATGCAGAGAGATGGTGATTAGGTGAGGCCTTGGGGGAGCACAGGCTGAGACCCTCACGCTCCCACCGCCTACCCCCACACACACACATACACCCCCTTCCTCAACAAATGGCCTGGGATTCGACACAATGCCCTCCTTCCTGCTCAGGAGTCTGTGGGCTGGTGGCACACTGGGCCTTTCATGCTATTCCAGGGGTGACAGAGGCAGCCGTTTTGTAGAGGCCGCTGCATCAGCATCCACATTATGACATGACTGCGATGAATATGTGAGTGACTGCTGCTCGTTTCACCAGTGAGGGAGGACCACTGACTGGCATAGGAGTGCTTCAAGGCTGACATTCATTAACTTAAAATGTGCCATATTCCTACAAATCCAGATTATTGGCTTCAAGAGCCTTAAGGGCACTTGTGGCTAAAAACTATAGAGATCTAAATATGACTTGAGGCGCCCACCTATAGAGAACAGGTATGACGTGGAGCTCATATAGGGAGATACCAATTATACAGGGCTGGCACTTATGGAAACATACACATGACACTTAGGGGCATATGTACGAGGAAGTGGCGGAGTGGTGCAGCCCTGCGGTTCTCCCTGCGCTGGCACTACACTTAGCAGGGTAGCCTCAACGCAGGTACCCTTGCACCATAGTGCAAGCGTGTCTGCGTGCAGGGGGAAGATTATTTACGTCCAGGAAGTGGGATCTTCCTGGACATAAACAATCCAAGGCATTTTGCTTCTTCCATGTGTGCTGCCTCATGAAAAAAGCAAAAACGAGGAGAAATAATGCATTTCTCCTCGTTTAGACAACTTAAGACCTGGTTTAACCTGGTCTTAATTTTGGCGCTGCCTCAACCGCAACATCCACTGCCCACCCCTTTCACGCTAAGCATAGCATGAAAGGGGGCCTTATTTACATGGCAGCGTTAAGTCACGTTAAGTGGCTTAACGCTTCCTTGTAAATAAAGGCTTGTACATATGCCCCTAAAGAGATGCAGCAAAACAAACAAGATGATGGACGAAATGTTGCACAATGGCAAAACATTCACCCCCAGTCACAGATCTGGGTTTAATCCATCGTTATTTTGCTCACCAAGCCACCCCAGTTCAGACATGGCCATATGCAAATCAGTCTTGACCCTGTGCCTCATGGGAACAGTCCAGCCCGAACTGCCAAGCCAGGTCTTCCCTGGACCGGAATCAAGCATCCTAGGACCGGTTTCTGGCTATCAGCCGTCTTCAGCCAGGATAGCTTGACTCCAGTGGCTTAGTGAGCATGGGACCCACGTCTGGGCATACCCTTCCCACATAGGGTGAACAGCAAAACAAACAAGATGATGGACGGAATGTTGCACAATGGCAAAACATTCACCCCCATTTACAGATCTGGGTTTAATCCATCGTTATTTTGCTCACCAAGCCACCCCAGTTCAGACATGGCCATATGCAAATCAGTCTTGACCCTGTGCCTCATGGGAACAGTCCAGCCCAAACTGCAAAGCCATGTCTTCCCTGGACTGGAATCAAGCATCCTAGGACCGGTTTCTGGCTATCAGCCGCCTTCAGCCAGGATAGCTTGACTCCAGTGGCTTAGTGAGCATGGGACCCACGTCTGGGCATACCCTTCCCACATAGGGTGAACAGCAAAACAAACAAGATGATGGACGGAATGTTGCACAATGGCAAAACATTCACCCCCAGTCACAGATCTGGGTTTAATCCATCGTTATTTTGCTCACCAAGCCACCCCAGTTCAGACATAGCCATATTCAAATCAGTCTTGACCCTGTGCCTCAGGGGAACAGTCCAGCCCGAACTGCCAATCCATGTCTTTCCTGGACCGGAATCAAGCATCCTAGGACCGGTTTCTGGCTATCAGCCGTCTTCAGCCAGGATAGCTTGACTCCAGTGGTGTGGAGAGCATGGGACTCACGTCTGAGCATACCCATCCCACTAGCGGTGACAAATGCAAAAACAACAATTGATGGACAGAATGCAGAACAATGTCATACATTCACCCCAGTACAGAGATCTGGGCCTAAATCCATCGTTTGCATCGTTTTTTTGTGGAGTGCAAAAAAACGATGCATTTAGGCCCAGATCTCTGTACTGGGGTGAATGTATGACATTGTTCTGCATTCTGTCCATCAATTGTTGTTTTTGCATTTGTCACCGCTAGTGGGATGGGTATGCTCAGACGTGAGTCCCATGCTCTCCACACCACTGGAGTCAAGCTATCCTGGCTGAAGACGGCTGATAGCCAGACACTGGTCCTAGGATGCTTGATTCCGGTCCAGGGAAGACATGGATTGGCAGTTCGGGCTGGACTGTTCCCCTGAGGCACAGGGTCAAAGCTGATTTGCATATGGCCATGTCTGAACTGGGGTGGTGTGGAGTGCAAAAAACCGATGGATTTAGGCCCAGATCTCTGTACTGAGGTGAATGTATGACATTGTTCTGCATTCTGTCCATCAATTGTTGCTTTTGCCTAAAGAGATGTAGGCACGTTGTGTGGCCAACAAGAACATAGATAAACATTTGTGGGGCTGTGATATGTAGGTGACAAGTGTACTTAATGTAACTCCAATCCACCTTTACGGCATGGTGATGCCACCAGTACAAATATAGTAATTCAACACTCTTTCACCTATAGAGTTACAGGTACGTGACTGGGTGCCTCTTTTAGTGGTATAGGTAAATTGGGGAACTATCACCCATAACATTATTGCACATCTTGTGACTGCCCATCTGTAGAGAAATATGTATTTTTTAGGACTATGGCATAACTTGGGCTTCTCATCTTTTTGCACCTTTCCCTTCTTATTTTGCCCAATAGCACTTTGAAGTGGCCAAGGGCATTATCTAGACAAACATGACATAGCATGGTGTTTCCTTCAACTCTCACTCTTATATACCAATTCTATATCATGTGTACCTTTCCTTTCAGGCCCCCGTCCCTACTCTTTGAGCCTGAAGCGCCTTGAAGCAACCTTAGGTATCCTTTGAATTACACATCCTTACCCATAGTTCTTTCGCCTTTCCCCACACTGCCTGGAACCTCACACTCTCTTGTGATGAAGGAGAACGCAAAATATTGGCCACAACACACCTTCCTAACAGGAGTGGGCTAACATCCATCTATTCAAACTGCCAATCAGTGTGTTTCCTTGTGGGGAACCAGTTCAAGGGTCCAGGCCAATCAGAGTAGATGGGCTCCAATTGTGTCAGTTACAGTCTTTTATCTCTGCTGCCCTGGGGGCCATTTTACTATTGGACTAAAAACTGGGCGTGAAGTACTAGGCCTCAGGGTAGCAAAGCAGAGCAGTCTAAGGCTTACCGGAGGAGGCAAGGTGGGTTGGACACTCAGAACTCAGCAAAGCGTGCAATTACAATTAATAAGTCAGGATCCAGCCAGTGCTTTTAAAGAATTGCTATAATGGCGGTATACAGCTAAACATTATACATAAACAAAGCTAAAGGACCTAAGGAAACAATGCCCAGACCCCTCTAGCTCCCTCCCGAACTGGAGTGCTTTATTCGCTGGAAAAAGTGTTTCCACAATGCAGTACTCTCTCCCGATGATGTTTATTACTGGGTTTCATCATGCTCAAACCAATGCCTCTTAGGTTTAGCACAGAGAATTTAGTATACACAAAACACCGCCTAGTTAGTTTATCACCTGTCTGTAAAAAAGGGAGGGAAGAATTAATGTTTTTTGCACATGCGCACTCAGTCCAAGTGCAGAGTGGCCTATCTGGTAGATTGGTTAGTTCAACGTTGGAGGCTAGGAGTCTCAAGATGGGACACATTGTGAGAGGGGATTGTTTAATCACCAAAGTCTCTCCTGCTTGACTCAACCCCATGCTACACATGAGGGAACCCCAGGGCCTTCCTCTGGCCCAGTCAAGGCCCGGGCCCAAGAAAGGAAGGAGCTCACTGGCACAACCCTTGAACACTCAGATGCCGGACAGCGTGGCAAATCCCACCTTCTCCCCTTATTATAATCTACCTCCTTTATAGAGACTGCAGGACAGGAAGAGAACCTACGGCCGGGGGAAAAGGGGCTGGGGAGGAGAGAGAGAGGAAACACTATTGCCAGCAGGTTGGATGGTGGCAACGGCTGATCCTCCGCAATGGCGGAGGAGCCTTGCCCCACTGGGTCAGAGCCAGCACCTGAAAAATAAAACAAAATGTTATTATCCGTTTATTTTTCAGCTGCTGGCTGAGCCAGTGTGTGTAGGGAGTGGAGCAGATGGGCCATGGGAGAGAGGAAGAATGAAGTTGTATGTGCTCGTCTTGGGCCGGCCAAACAGACATGCGCAGTTTGGCTTCTCCAACCCAGCTGTATTGCACTGCCGGGTTGGAGAAACAGCACAGACTCCCTATGCCCGAGCAAGCGTTACCCCAGCCCGCTCAGGCCAATACCCACGCTGCTCTCATGCTATTGTTAATAGCATGAGAGCCGTGCATCTCTGAGGCTGTCCCAGTGTCTGTTGGGACCAGGAAGCAGAGGAACAAGGACAAGCGAGGCGGCCTGCATCTTCAGGTAAGTCTTATTCTTTTTATTACCCCCGTGGTTTCCTCCTCCTGGGCTCCCTCCCACAACCCCTCCACAAGCCCCATAACATTTTGTTTGTGTCAGCTGCCACAGGATGGTAGAAGACCTGGGATGGACTTTTAGGGCTACAGGAGGCACTGCAACACATATGAAATCCAGTTATTTGTTACAATACTGAGTGAAAGGCAGTAAGTATATCTAAAGATCAAAATGAAAATTATATAACAATACTGATACAAGATATGTAGGCTTCCCTGGTGGCCTGTGGAGTTACACAGTAACTAACCCCAAGGCAAACGAGGAGACTTGCCCAAGGACTGAAGATGGAAGACCTCCAAGGGGGCCTGCTGAGCTATGCAGGATAGCCAAAACAGGACCACAAAAGAGCTAAAGGTACAGCAAGTAAGGGGCATAACACAGAATGAAACACCAAGAGCACTGTCAATAAGTACAAGTTCATAGGAGGGACCTAGAGAACCAAAGAGGGAAAAACAATAAACGTATCAGAACAAAATTGGATGCAAGCTTATGTGAAAGAGTTGTAATTTGCTGCGCTTGTTAGGCATATGCTCTCAGTTCCAAACAGAGGGGCAGATTTACAAGGCCTTTGCGCCGCCGGTGCATCACGTTGCATGATGCACCGGTGGCGCAGCCTGCTAAGTGATATTTAGAAGCACAGGTAAAGTCACTCTGCGTGACTTAACCTGTGCTTGTAAATATCGCTCCTAGTCACAAAACACTTGGCATGTTAGGGAGGTGACATGGGTGTGGCTGTGGGTGTTCCCACGCAACACCCATGTCCACTGATGCATTTCCAGATTTAAGAGAAATCGTAAATCTGGAAATGCGTCAGAAAGCTACGCAGGTAGCGTAGTGAGGTGCAAAGAGAAGAAATGTTTTCATTTCTCTTCATTTTTTTCCTCTTTCAATACGTGCTGCATTCTACAGCACACATTGGAAGAGGAAATCACCTCAATTGATTGTTTTTGGGCAGGAAGGTGCCCCTTCCTGCACAAAACTATCTCCCCACGACGCAGGCATCCTTGCATCTTGGTGCATGGCAGCAGTTTGTGCCCCAGCGCAGGGGGGAGCACAGAGATGCGACATATTGTTGTAAATATGTTGCATCCCTGTGCTTCGAAACTAACGCAGCGCAGCAAAATGACTTGCGTCACCGCGCTGTGTCTGTTTTTTGTAGATCTGCCCCAGAGTCTTTATACAGCTCTACCTGTTCTTCCTAGAAGTGCTTCTGATATCTACCGGCCAAAACTCTACGGCTGGGACGCTGTACAATTATTGATGACCCTGAAGCCCTTTTATTGCTTAAACGCAGTTTCCATCACCCCGTCTTCCATCTTCTCCACATGGTAATCTTCCCGGGCCTTTTCTGTGTTTTTAGGTCTCGCCTGTCAATGCGCATGCGCATTGAGCTTGCGAGACTATAGGGGCTTAAACAGACTTTAACTAGACTGGCGATTTGATGCTGTGCCCATGCACTTTTAGGTCAATGCGCAAGCGCATTGAACTAAAATGCGCGTGCACAGCATCAAATCACCAGCCATCTGTTCCCCAGCTTGGCGCCTCCGCTCCTGCTCTCTCCTGGCTGCTCCTCCCCTAATTATTCACAGCCGGCCGGCCGTACTTTCACTATCACGGCCGGCAGGCCGTGTCTCGTTTTATCTCGCTTGCAGTCTTGCTCACGCTGCCCAGCAGCCTGCCCCTCACTGTAATACAAACCCCATGGTTGGCCAGGAAGCGCCAGCAGTGTGTCTGTCCATCTGTTTGCGACTGAGGTGACTTAGCTGTGGTTTGCACCGTCGGAGCTCCATTTGTCAGTGGGCTCGCAGACGGCGAGTCATCAGGCCGGGTCCAGGTGTTCACTGCTCAGCTGCGCTGCTCATATCTGTCAAATGCACAATTCAATTTCAAGAAGCTGTCTTGCGTACAATCTTTCTTTTCTTTATACCACACAAAGTCCCCCCTGCCCCCCATGAGTTTTCAAGTCCGCCCTTACACCTACTGTTTTTTTTTATTTCGTTTTAGCGCACGCGCACGCACACAACTTCTGGGCATGTCTTTCCTGTTGCCTACCTCTCGCCTCGCATACCCACCCTTCTCCCTCCGATTTTTTGTTTCTGACTGCCTTTCTCTTTCTGACTTGCGCTCTCCTCCTCCTTCCTCGCATGTTGGCCTCTCTGCGGTTCTCGTCAGCGCTCGGAAGCAGCCTTGCTGGCAAGTGGTGCTTTAACAAACACACACTGTAATGAAATTAACCAAATTCTTCAATAACACTGCAATGTGTGTAAATACAGTTCTTCCATATTCCGTGCGTAATTTAAAAAGACAGCAGATAAAATGTATCCCGTGAGAGTAAATTAATGGTGCTCATGCGCTATACAAAAGCTCATATATTCACTACGTAATCAACAGAAACCAGTATTTAGCATGGACTATTTAATCCCCACTGGACATTCCAGTGCCTACATACCTTGCTTGTTTGAAGTAACTGTGCTTCTATGCGCTGAGCTAATGGTTTTAGTTACACGTAGCGCTCAACAGCCAACCCAGCTTTGTTTCTAAACACCCTTAATTGCTGCAGATAAAGCCCGTACATGGAAGCAATTTTCCCTGTAACACACATTTTTATAAACAGGTAAAGTCGGTATTGGAAGTCGGGTTTGCTCGACTCCCTGCCGACAACATTCTCCGATGTTTAGCTGCTTTACAATTATTGTTAGGGTAACATGAACCATATTTTGTGTACCAAAAGTCGAAGTCGCCCAAACAAAGAACCCCACGCAATTGTACTACTGATAATAAATAAGGTAATTACATAATAGCAGCTGCAACAATGAGTTCACGCCACTTCTTGGCTATATATCAACATCATGATGATAATTACACATTATATCTATGTGCCATTTTTCACCTATTTGACAATACATGATAGTATTGTTTAAAAAGTAAAAGGTAAAAGAGCACGTCTTGAATCCATGACTTTCAATTAAAACGCATGCGTGTTTCTCGAGCAACATTGAATAAATAGACATCTATTGTTCAAATTAAAGAAAATATATGCATGTTGCATTGGTAGTTGCTAATAAATAGGGCAATAATATAGTATAACATCAACACCACTTGTTTTACTATGGACTATTTTAAAATTAAATGTGGTGAAGGTATAAGGGAATAAAAATTAAATTACAGCTGTATTTTGTCCCATTAGGTTAAGTCCACAATCAAATCCTGAAAGATTTCTTTTCTCTACAGAATACAAATAAAGTCCCAAGTACTTCTCTTAAGAGTCCACAGTGAAGGAGCTAAGACAGAAGTGGGACCTTGAGATTCATTAACTGTATGAGGCATTTTATAAGTAAGTGATGATACTTAAAGATAATTACCCTCTGACTAATTGGTTGCCCATCAATTAGGATGGATATACAATGAACTGTAGATGCCAAACGTTATATATTGTTTTCTATTCTCTCTCCTCTTTTCTTCTCTTGAGCTCTCTATTCTCTCCTTGAGTGTTATTTTTATTAGTGAAATGTCACCGCATTTAACCTCATAGCTGCTATTACACATTCCTCCCCAGTGCTGCGCTGTCCATTAGAACTAGTGCTGAATGGACGTTCAATGGTCGTGCGCAGCACTGGGGAGGTAGCGCTGCTGACGACCATTGGCCGTCAGCAGCACTTAAGGGGTTAATCAACTAATAACTGTGTGTGTATTAAATATGTTGATAATCCAAATCAGCTTGACTCCATTCGAAAAAATCATACTGTATAATGAACTGTAAGAAGGATTAAAAACAGAATGTATCAACGTTGTTATCATTAAAATGAGAGTTAATTTCAAGTAATTGGCTACAAAAACCACTTGATATAAAGATATGAAATATGAATTACAGTCGGAAATGAGGATAATAACTGTTTTTAGAAATGACCCAGGAGCTGATGCTATGTGAGAATAAAGATATCATGTAATCATGAAAGTTAGAAGCTGTTATAGTCCAACAATATATGTCAGACTGACCCTGATTGTCATGTACAATAGCATATATAAAATTATTGGCATTTTCATATATTTGTATACAGCAACATCTCCAAAGCTTGGCTATCAAATAACTGATTTATTTTTCGTTTTTTTACAGATCTTTATATAATTTTTTGTCTTGTAAATGTTTGTGTTGTATATGTAGGACAGTCACCTGATGAAGGCCACAGGCCGAAACGCGCGTTGTGAGGTTTAACAACATATTGCTTACATCTGTCAATACATCAACCAAAATCATGTTTTGTATATGTTTCTTTCTGTGTTTTTATATGTAAAATGTATGTGTCTTTAAAAAAAATAAAAATTTATAAAAGAAAAACAATAATGGATAAAATAATAATTTTCTAAAAAAATATCAAAAATAAATTATATCCCAAACTCAATTTGTACCAATTACGTGCTTTGTTTGATTGACATTAGTTATATGAAAACGATATGTTTACCAGTTCAGGCCAGTAGATAACCTATTGTTTGCTAATTATGTTCTTTACTTACCATATTTTGTTAAGAACAACAGAAGTGCAATGGACACATTAGTATGTGAACCCATGAGCGAGTTATCAGAGTATTGTGCTTGCGATAGAAGGGGCCGCACACATTGTTTAGAGCGTACGGTCACCCCCACTGTTACTGAAGTGGGGGTGTTCTTTGCACCCTCATCTCCCTCCTCCTGCCAGTACCCCAGTAAAACATCTCAAACTCCGACACTCAGGCAATTCTATCCAGCTGGCATTGCCAACATTGCTGCTTGCCGATGTCTTCTGCTTTCAGGTGTGCATGTTATGCTTCTATAGATCCACTGAATTATATGTTTTACTAAAGTTAGTAGTTTGGCTAACATGTTTTACATGGGGTTATTATGTTTTACAGAGATGTGTACATGTATTAGTAAATCAACGTGTGATTTTTATGGGTTAGCTGGTGCAATAAAGTCACATGCGGCTGCAGATTTATGTGGCAATATTAAGATTAGTCTTTTGTTTAAGCGTGCAGTAGCGCCCTCTCTTCGATTGACACCTAACTGCCTGTCTGTGTGACCAATGCACACCTTAAATCGGTAGTCTATATCATGTCGAACATACGTTTGTTTCATTTAGATTTATGTAGGGTGACAATTTGAAGTTCTCCAATTAATAGATGGAACTCTTATGAAATCACATGCTCTGACAACATCCTAACATGTTTAATGTGGTCGGCAATATCAGTATTGTGTTACAAATAAGTAAAACATAAGGTATGCCTCTTTTTGAAGCAAGGCTTCCCAGTTTTCTATTTTTCTTTACCTCTCTCCCTCTCTCACTCCACTCCCTCTCCTCTCCCTCCTTACCTCTCGTCCTCCCTCTCTCTCCCTCCCCTCACTCTCCCTCTCTCCGTCTACCTCCCTCCCTTTCCCTCACTTCCCTCTCTCCTCTCTCACCCTCTCCCTCTCTCTCTCCTCTCTCCCTCTCTCTCTCCTCTCTCCCTCTATTTACCTCCCCCCTGCTCTCCTTTTTCTCCCTCTCCCCATCTCCCCCTCTGCCTGCTCTCCTCTCTCTCTCTCTCCCTCTCTCCCTCCCCTCTCTCTCCCCCCGTCCTTCGCTCTCGTCCTCCCCCTCTCTCCCTCTACCCTCTCTCCTCGCCCTCTCTCCCTTTCCCTCACTTCCCTCTCCCTCTCTCCCTTTCCTCTCTTCCCTCTCCCTCTCTCCCTTTCCCTCTCTTCCCTCTCCTCTCTCCCCGTCTCCATCTCTCTCTCCTCTCTCCCCCTCTCTCTCCTCTCTCCCTCACTTCCCTCTCCCTCTCTCCCTTTCCTCTCTTCCCTCTCCCTCTCTCCCTTTCCCTCTCTTCCCTCTCCTCTCTCCCCGTCTCCATCTCTCTCTCCTCTCTCCCCCTCTCTCTCCTCTCTCCCTCTCTTTACCCTCTCCCTCTCCCTGCTCTCCTTTTTCTCCCTCTCCCCATCTACCACTCAGCACCACCACAGCATCACTCAGCACCACCACAGCATCACACTCAGCACCACTCACCATCACCACATCATCACTCAGCATCACCCCGCACCACCACAGCAACACTCAGCATCACCACATCATCACTCAGCGCTACCCCAGCATCACTCAGCACCACCACATTATCACTCAGCAACACCACATTATCACTCAGTGCCACCCCAGCATCACTCAGTGCCACCTCAGCATCACTCAGTGCCACCTCAGCATCACTCAGCACCACCATAGCATCACTCAGCACCACCACAGCATCACTCAGCGCAACCACAGTATCACTCAGCGCAACCACAGCATCACTCAGCGCAACCACAGCATCACTCAGCGCAACCACAGCAACACTCAGCGCAACCACAGTATCACTCCGCACCACCACAGCATCACTGGTTCAAATATGTTCTTTCAATGTTTCAAGCTGTTTTCAAGCTTTCAAGCTTTATTACAAATCACAAAAAGATGTTAATATTTCACTTCTGTTCCTGGAGTTTCGTCACAATAAAAAACACTGAACATAATCTTCACAAAAGTTATTTACAAAAGTTTAAGCTATTGACATTACAAATTAAATAAATTATTTAAGTATTAATTCTGTAAAAAATTAAAAGCCATTGTTATTTGTAATATCAATACATCTGAGTCACGTAAATACAAAACATGTAGCTTTACAAATGCTATAGGTGTCACATTTGCGAAAGTTATAACTATTGGCATTGTAAAAGACAAAGCTATTAATTTAGCTATTTCAAAAAACAACAATTAAAAAAAAAATGTCATTTATAAGACCAATAGCTCAAACTTTCCTAATGCGGGACCTATTGCATTTCCAATGCTTGTTTCTCTTGGAGATTCAGCTGTCACTCACCCCAACATACAATCACTGTTCGTTGCAAAGAAGAAGGGGCTTACACTGCGCAGGGTACACTCAGAGCGGGAGACCTGATGAATAACTAAAGTTGCCCTTGCTGCCTGTGCCCTGAAATTCCCAGGCTGTGGTGCATGAAACTTAAAGTGATAAATATATTGGAATCTGCTGAATGCTGTTATGAATGTGTGCCACAGTGCTCAAAAGGAGCTTTCCTCTGAAACTGTCATTGATCAAGATAGATATTCTCCTGAAGCTGCATTAACCACTGAGTGGGCAGGCAAGAGTGGTGGGCCTTCAACGTGCAATATGTATGCAGCAGCTGCACAGATTTATACATGGTTTTGGAGTTCTGAATAGCATCCCTAGTAACCCCACAAATCACTGATGACCTAGGAAGGGCCACAAGGTATCAAAAGGTCCAAATGGGGACAATAGTGGGGGCTCAGGGACAGAGGAAGCTCACCGCAGACACCCTTGAAGAGATCACACTACCTGTGGGCCACATGCAGTGCTGATAGTGGATGGTTCTTTGTCCTTTCTGTACAACTCTGTAGTCACCAGGCAGCTTGGTCTTGATCACCCCCTCTAAACATCTTCCTTCTGCAGGAGCACACTTTCAGCACCCCTTCACAACAAGTAGGATTCGTATCTCGGGACAGGACAGACAGTACTTCCAGTAGGATACAGGACTCCTGACTCACTTTCACAGTCTCGATTCCTCCTTATGGGTGGATGACTCAAAGGAAAACTGACCTGTGGGGTGTGGAGTCCAGCAATCCCTTTCTTTCAGGAGTCAGCACTCTTTTCTTCAGGCAGCGTAAAGCTCTTCTTTCAGGGTTGTTGATCCAGGGTTAGTCCAGAACTGGGGAGACATTGGCGATCAGAGATTCGAGCCCTAGAATTTAGTAGTCTTCTCACCCACACAGGAATTTAAGGGGCTGAAGCATCATATTGTTCTTAAAGGCAAATGGTGCTCTCAAACATCCTAACAGGTGAGAAGGTTCACTAAAATTTGGATAGCATTGATAAACATGCCTGCAGACGTGTGTAATGGTGTCATCTAACATATTCTTTCATCAGATTGGCTTATACCAATAGTTTTTAGCAAAGCACATCACTGGCTTATTACGAATGAGTGTTAATTTAAAGTCTCTCAGTAACTGCATTTAGATGTCCTGTCAACCACTAGCTAACTAACCTACATGAGATGGTAGTAACATTGACATTAAAACATCTTTCCAACTTTCATTGTTACTGTCTAACACCACCTTGGTTTGCAGAATGACTTTAGGTGCTTAGATAGCAAATTTGAAGAAAAACATTAGAAAAAGATAAACGCAAAAGAAAAACATCAATACTATAATAGGATAAAAAAAAACACAACAGCTCATAATAGAATACCCCATTTTATGCAGGATCTCTACCTCATTCAAATAAAGGCAGAAAGCATTTAAAACATTTACATACTTTAGAACATATTTGTTCATCGAGCGGATTTTTAAGAAAATCCATTAAAGCTTCATGAGTAAAGTAGCAGCCATGTAAAACTGTTATACTTATTACCACAATTCAATCACATGGCAGTGAACAATGCAGCTGAACTGTTAGAAGCTATAATGGAATGATGCATGTGCGTTTAAAAAATGCCATCTAGGATAGTGTATACAGCACTTTGCAAATAACTCTTTGTATCTATTAATGCTACCAAGCATGCCTTGACTCTTCCATAAACTCCAAACTAAGGGCCATATTATCAAGAACAGGCGATAATCGATAAAATTATCGCCGCTTTATCAGCAGGAACCTGCCGCTAAATCGGCGATAATGGGCTTGATAATATGCCCTTGTGAATTCCCAATGCAGCCCAGGTTCTGGTGTTAACCTGGGCTGCTATGGGAATTCACAAGGGCATATTATCAAGCCCATTATCGCCGCGTTAGCGGCAGTTTCCTGGCGATAATTTTATGGCCTGTTCTTGATAATATGCCCCTAATTCCCCAAGCCCTAGCTATTACTATATTTCACTACCCCAGTCAACCCTGTGTCCATTTAGATGGGTGCATCACGTTGTCAGTTTGAAAATTCCCAACTCACATCCTCCTAATATTACTCACTAAGCTAGGCCCCTGTGCACATCTCCGATTCTATCCTCTGCCTCTCCATCGGTGGCAGCCCACCAAACTGCGCCGTGTTCTTCAAACTATAGGCGATGCACGAGTACTTCTTTTCACCCCAAGACCATTCACATCACCTGCCACATATGGCTAGCTTAATCATATTTTCTTTCTTTTTTTTTTTTTTTTTTTGGAAGACCTTTATTGACAAGAAGGTACACATACAATCAGAAGCGCAGCCCGAAGGCTCGGAAATACAATACAGGTCAATAAGGCAAGTCCATCAGGATCAGAGACAGGAGCATTGTGGTCTAATTTTAAATTTAAGTCTGAAGGATAGTTGGCATCAGGATATCAAAAACAAACCATCGGTTCCGTTTACATGCAAACAGGATTAAACAGTATGCAATGCAGAATGTCGCCAGAACCACTTCTCGCCACAGTTAGAAATCGTCATGGAAAGGGCACAGAGCAGGAAGCAAAGTGAACCACAATTAATACTCAAAACACAATGGTCCACCTTCAAGTGGCTACAAATATACCCAGTCCGCAATGTTACACAGTGGACACCCTTCCAGATTACGCGAAACCCAGTCCCACTAAAGAAGAATATATAAAAGAAAAAGACAAGAAAGAAGAAAAGTAGGGCCATAGAGACAAAGAAACACAAAAAACACGTTGCACCCCAACCCCCCACCCTGCATGCAGCGGAAGGCCACGCCCTCCCCCCCCCCCCATAGGCATGCTTGGTACCCCAGAAAACCCACAAGAGGGAATATAGAAGAAAGAACCAACCAAGAAATGGGCCATAGAACAAAAGAAGAAAATAACCCACAGGTCCCCAGCCCCCCACCCTGCACGTCTAACGAGGCTATGGCCCACCCCCAACTAGCGTGCCCGTTGCCCCAGGAATGTCCCAAAGAAGGGGAAGAAAACGGGGGGGGGGGGGAAACACGAAAAGTAAACCCCCGCCCCCCCCCCCCCCCACCCACACAAAATAGCTCAGGGTCGATCATAATTAAGCCAGCTCGTTAACAGGCAGTAGCGGCGTCGCTACATAAAACAATAATCAAGGTCATCACACTAGTCGTCCGGGGATCAGTCCTGGTTACACCGAAGGAGGGGTCACCCCTGACCCATTTTGACCCTGCCATCTAAGCGCGGTAGCTGAAAGGTAGTAGTGCAGTACATCAAAAAATCAGGGTTGCAAGGCAAGCAAGGCAGGACCAGCAGCACGAGTGATCTCGTCATCCAGAGGCTAGGAAACCAATCTGTCCAAGCGTGTAGGAACATCAGCAAGGTACCAGGCCATCTCACCAAGTCACAACACAATAAGGGCAAATCGAATTTGATGGTCACAGGAGCAGGTCCGTGAACGCGATATACCTGCGGCACAGCTTCAAGTCCCAAAGTCACACTCACGCAGTCAGGCTGCCCGAAGCCACCACCATCACAGGCCCGGGTCTCCCACAGGGCCACCCGTGAAGGCATAGTCGCTGCACCCACCTCCTGCATAGAGCTGTCTGTGGCGCCACTCTCCGTCCGATCATCAGGGCTGTCATCCAGCGGCAGAGCTATAATGGCATCCAGCCGTCTACCAAGGTCTTCGGCTCCCCTTACCCAGGCAACACGGAGGGAGTCCAATGCAATCAGGATGTGTCGAATCGAGGGCTCCATCTTGCGAGGCCAGTCCCGCAAAGTGACGCCTTCACAAGACAGCGCCAGAAATTGACACTGTGCCCCCTAGCCAAGAGCCCCTAGGGGAATCATCAAACGGGGGCCGGCAAAGCACACATTCGTGGGGTACAGGTCACCACGGCAACCACGGCCGCGGACAGGGCACTTAAACAGCAAGCAGTCCATGGGGACCTCCGGAGGTATTCGCGCTTCACGGTACGGGGTCGTAATGTACAGGTTAGACAACGCAGGAGTACCGATCCCCGTACCACTGAGATCCAGGACACATAAAGCTCAGGGCTTACTCCAACAAACAAGTTCCACAACGGAAAGTCCGCTCCAAAATGGCGTCCCACCTCCGAGCAGTCAATCTGTACCATCCGCTTCGAGAACAAAGGGACGACCTAGCAAGCCGATGTGGTGGGCTTCTCAATGTGTGCGTCCGTTTCCGGAGTTGCGCTCGGTCTCCTCGTTCAGCCGTGTGTCTCCAGTGCCATCTACAGCATTTCGGACCTCCGGACGTCCCGGCCTGCACAGCCGCGGTCTCCAGTACCACCAACAGCCGGCGTCGGCATCCGGACCCTCAGCCAGCTGTCCGTCTCCGCATCGGCTCAAGCGGCAGGGAGCAGAAAAGGGGGATGCCGGTCACGTCAAGCCCCAGGGTTTCGGCCAGTTACTCCCCGGACCTTCCGACGCCGCAGAAGATCAGCACCAAGCTGATGCGAGCGGGGGAAGGCAGGATAATTTCAGGATTGATGCCGCGGCGAGCGGAGCTCCCAGCCTAAGCGGCCATCTCGCTTCGCGCTCGGCCACGCCCCCCCGCTTAATCATATTTTCATTTTCTGTTTCATATTTTTTAGCATGTTCCCCATTCGTTCTGATTCAGGTAAATCCACACAAGCCACTATCCCAAGAAAATTATTTGTGATGTTGTACACCCATGTCAGCTCGCATTCTTTGCCATCATCACCTTGTGCAGCATTTGTACTGGAAATCAGAAGTAAAGAGGAAACCTTCACGGTTGCTTTGCAGGTATATATTTAATTAAAATGGCCATGCTTGCAGCTTGCAGCTTGTCTGCCAGGCGAGCCACCACAGTAGTGATGTGTATTGCCTTACATTTCTCCTGCTACTGAAGGGTTATAATCTGTTCTCAGATTTAACTCCTTATATCCTGGATTTGACACATGGGAAAATGCCATGGCAAGAACCAAGCATGCATATGCACATAACATAATATGCTATTTAGTATCATTGTTGAGGAAGGAGAGGGGTATGATAACTCACTCAAGGCTTTGCCTCTCGGGAGTCATGGCCCCTCCTCATCAAAAACAATAAACATTATGTTAAATCCTGCACATCTGAATATTTACTATGTATAGACACACACACACACACACACACATATATGTATATATATATATAGATATATACATATATATGTATATATATATAGATATATATATATATATATATATATATATATATATATCTATCTATATATATATACATACATTATATATATATATAAATGTATAATATGTCTGGAAGCTTTTATTGGAAAAATACAGAGGCATAATCATGGGTAACTATGTAATATTGTCCAATATTATATTGTATTTTTTTTATAATGGCATTTGTATAGCACATACAACCCCATATGTGTGACGCTGAAAAACCAAAGGTTAAAGAGATGCCCCGGTCTTGCACTGCTTATGATCTCACTGATTACATCACTTATGACAAGTTCAATAACAATTTGGAGTCCTCGAAGAAATTAATGACAATACTTATCAAGTATGCGGAAACGGACAGAGCTAAACTGTTGATAGAAATAGATAGACTTAACAAAGAGATTGAGCAATTGCCAGACTCACCGCTAAAGACCGGGGGGCATATTACCAACAACTAGTGATAATTTTTGTCTCTAACTTGTTTGGAGACAAAATGTATCGCCGCACATCGGCGATTTTTATCGCAGATAAACCTTGCTATTAGCAAGGTTTATCGCAAATGTGATAAAAAACGGCCGCAATGCATGAATATCGCTGAAAAGTCAGCGATATTCATGCATTATCGAGCAAATGCTCTTAGCCATGTTATCCACCTCCCATTGGATAACATGGCTAAGGACTGCTCAGGGCAGGTGTTAGCTTTTGGAGATATTCGCGCTTAGCGCGAATATCTCCAAAAGTTGGTAATAGGAGATAGCGATGTTAGGGACTGTTTCCAGTCGCTAACATCTTGGCACGCCCACTTTGCATGTCATTAGTGATAAATATCACTGACATGCAAAGCGGGGCCCAAGATGGTCACTATCTCCTATTAGCTGTCACTAACTGGTGTTAGCGACAGCTTGGTAATAGGGAGATAATTTTATCTCCGCTTTCTTGGCTTTTAAAGCCAAAAAAGCGGAGATAAACCCCCTTGATAATATGCCCCCAAATACCGAGGTGATATGGTGGCTCGTTTAAAAAGGGAAGAAGATGTGATCAAGCGGCGCAAGGCATACAAGTTCCAACGGGACCGCCTTGATTATGATCATGGCCAAATTTTCACATTCGCCAAAAAATACGATCGGCTGAAAACATCGCAGACAGGACCAATCAGCAAAGCACCACCTGTAAGACAGTCGTATCAAACAGCACCCATGACGGGGGCAGTAGGGGCTGAAGTTTCCTCCATCTCAGACGGCAGCTCTAACATAGACAGTGAGTCTGACAATGAGTTGGCAAGAGCACAGAGGGTGGGGTTTCGAAAATTTACTCCAGCACAGGAGTTAGAGGTGGTCCAGCAGGATCACAAGCAGACCCTCCGCTCTGGTGCCAAAAATGTAAACACAAACACAATGCCAACAAAAAGCGGGCAGCAAGGAGGCGCTGCAACAAACAACAGAGGGGCAATGAACAAGCCAAGAAATACGCGCAAGAAATGGAACCGCAGATAAGTCAGGGATCTGATTTATCACAAACTGTTGTCAACCTACTGATGTGCAATTAACCCCCAAAGAAATCTCCATACTTTCGTTGGGTCTATCTTACAGCGCCAAGTCCAATTTCGACTATGCAGGAGCCAAAATTGAGTTGTTCAAATATGTGTGCAAGCTCAAATTGCGCAAATACTTCAGTTTACACAACTGACGACCACCGTCTACAGAGGTAGTGCAGGGAACTCAGCCGCTATCTGCACATACAGATGGACCGATTTTGGTACAGGAATTACTTGATATGGGTGACAACCCCAATTTGCCTTCATCCAGCCCGGGCCCGGCATCAATGTTTCCACCATAACTACTCATTTCAAACCCAAGTCAAAATTTTGTCCACTGATGATAAAAGACAACATCGATTTATTTCATGATAGAGTTTCCCAAGAACTAAGAGTACTTTTTCTTAAACGTGGCACTTTTTCTAAAAAACATCACTATTGTGACTTTGAATATCATCAATTGATCAAAAAATTGCAAAAGAACACCAATGTAATCATAAGACAATCCGACAAAGGAGAAAATGTCGTTTTATGGCCCGCACAATGTACATGGGGTGGCGATGGGACAACTCAATGATCGAACATGCTACCGACGGACGGATGCTAACCAGGTACAGCAAGCGAAGTGTGATATCTAGTCCAAATTGATGGCTTGGAGGAGCACTGGCATTATAACCATGGATGAATTTAAGTTCATGAAGAAGGAAAATC